>NC_064261.1:49540242-50178813 GCF_003254725.2 Canis lupus dingo
AAATCTCAGTTTTCCAAACAGTCAAAGCCACTCTTTCTCTCACTTCCAACAACCTTCTATTATTATTACTTAATTATCTTCTGTACCAAAGATATCTTCCTTATATTTTTCTTGGACTGTGAAGCATGGTTGCAGATAACAAACTCATACATTTAAATAACAAAAAGGCTTAATTACAACTTTTTTCCTCAACAGCTTGCATGTTTAGGCAACTTCTAATTTTTTTAATCCTTGAACACAACAGGTTGTTTAGATCTCTTTATTTTTTTTTTCCTAGACAGTACAGAGAGCACCCAGAATTTTGAAATGATAGTGAGTTGTTTACCTTCTCCTGAGCAAAAAATGCCAAACATGCTTCAATGGAGAGGCCTTTTCCAAAAGGTGAGAAATAAGATTCTCAGTGAAACCTCTGTCACTTGAGTTGAGAAAAGAAAAGCACAAGCTTATTTTCCTAAGGCACTTTTCTACATTTACATTCATGATGTCAGTTTTTAGCTTATATGCTGGGACATCTTGCTTAAGAATCTTATTTAGAAATTGTAGGAAATGCATTCCAGCTTTATATATTATAATATATATTTTAATATATTTATTATAGCAAGGAATCTAAGGAGGATGTAGAATTATTCTGCATTTTGTTGTTTTCCAACAAGATATATTCAGCATATAGTTACTGAATAGAGCCTGCTTCTCCCTCTGCCTGTGTCTCTGCCTCTCTCTCTCTATGTGCCTATCATAAATAAATAATAAAAAAATTAAAAAAAATTAAGACTCCCCTTAAAAAAATGAATAGATACTTTATGCATTAGACACTGTTCTAGAAATTGGAGATTTAATGGCAGAGAGAGTGCCCTGCTTTTGTGGAGTTCACACTGAAATGACTCACACTACACAATGTTCTGTAACACTTTTTCCATTAAAAATACATAATGTTGGAGAAGAATTCTAAATGATTAATGCAGATATCTCTCCTTCCAGAAGGGGAGCTTAAGTAACCCCTCATCCTGTCTTGACTATAGGCTGCATTTAGTGATCTGCTTCCAAAGAGTAGAGTGTGGAAAGCGGGGATATGAAGCTTTGCAGTGGAGAGGCCTGACAAACACTACCTTGGCCAGGTAATCAAGCCTAATATCAACAATAAATCATGTTGATACCATGTGTCCTTGATAACATGAAGAAAACGGGACTTGCCTCTATAGTCTTTCTCCCCAAAAGTCAGAAGCCCAGGCTAAATCATGAAAAAAAAATCAGAAAAAAATTAAAATGGAATTATACAAAAATATCTAATACTTCTCAAAAGTGCTCTGGTCCTCAAAAACAAGGAATTCAGAGAGACTGTCACAGTTTAGGGGCACCTAAGGAGCCATGACAACTAAGTATTCAGCTCCTGACTGGGATACTGGAACGGAAAACGAACATTGGGGAAACTAGTGAAAATAGGAATAAAGAGTTAACAGTATTATACCAATACTGGTTAGTATTAGCGAGAGGCTAGGGGAAATACCTGCATTACCTTTGTAACATTTCTGTAAAATAAATTCTGTAAAATTCTGTAAAAATAAAAAGTCTACATAAAAATATATGTTATAACATATCTTATATATCTATCTCCATGTAGTTTCCAACTCCAGTCCTCCTTCCTGTGTGGACATGCAAGTTTCCAGAGGCACTGTTTCCCTTGTCTTGAGGACCTCCTTCACCATTTCCTGTAGTTCAGGTCTACTGATGATGAATTCTCTTCGTTTTTTATGTCTATGAAATTCTTTTTTTCATCTTCTTTTTGAAAATAGTTTCATTGGGTAAGTACTTATAAGTAGACAGATGTTTTTGTTTGTTTTTTTTTCTCTCCATACTTAGAAATGTTGCTCCAGTATTTTCTAACTTGTATGTTTCTGACAAGACTTCTGCCAGAAACAATCTTTGTTTCTGTGCATATCATACAGGCTCTTCCCCTGCTTATAATATTTTCCCTTTATCACTGTTTTTTAAACAGTCTGATTTGGACGTGTCTTGGTACAGTTTTCTTTGTGTTGGGGATTTGTGGAGCTTTTTGGAACTGCGGGTATAGTGTGTTGAACGGTGGCTCCCCAAAACTTGTAACCACCATCCAGGACCTGTGTATGTGACCTTGTAAGGTATTTGAAGATGCAATTAAGTTAAGGTTCTCAAAATGAGATAACTTTCAATTATTTTGGTGGGTGCTAAATCCAACAACAAGTGTCCTTATAAGAGAAAGGCACAGAGAGCAGAGAGATAAGGGTCCACTGAGGCCTGTGTTAAGCAGATAATAGAGACTAGAGTTATGCAGCTATAAGACAAGAACTGGGAATCACCAAAGGCTAGAAAGGACTCAGAAGATCCTCCCTTAGAAACTTCAGAGAGATCATGATCTTGCCAGCACCTTGATTCAGGACTTCTGTTTTAAGCCATCAAGCTTGTGGTAATCCAAGAAAACTAACAGTATGGATTTATGTACTCAGTCAAACCTGAAAAAAAAAATTCTAGCTTATATCCTCAAATTTACTTATTCTTTATTATTCTTATGATTGGGAACTTTGATTGCAAGTATAGTTAACCAATTAAAGTTTTCCCAAAGTTCTCTAATCCTTTATTTCAGTCTTCTTCTCTGTGCATTTCATTACATATAGTTTTTCTTACTATGTCTCCATATTCACTAATCTTTTCTTCTGCAATGTATAATCTGCTATTAATCTTATTCATTAAACTTCTTATCTAAAGATATTGCCGTTTTCATCGGTAGAAGTCTTTGGTCTTTTAAAAAATATTATTTATGTCCCTATGTATTCAGTCTCTCATCTAGCTCTTTTTTTAAAAGGTTTTTATTTGTTTATTCAAGAGAGAGTGAGCAAGCCAGAGAGTGAGAAAGAGCATGAAAGAGGGAGGGGGCAGATGGAAAAGCAGGCTCTCTGTTTGGAGCCTGATGCGGGACTCCATCCCAGGGTCCTGAGATCATGACCTGAGCCAAAGGCAGATGCTTAACCACCTGAACCACCTAGGCACTCCTTAACTCTAGCTTCTTAAACATGGAACTCTTTTAATGCCCTCATTTGCTAATGTGATCATCTGTGTCAATTCTGAGTCAGCCTCAGCTGACTTAAGGAGGTTTTCGACGATGGATTATATTTTCTCTTTATTTCCATGCTGATAATTTTCACTGAATGCTAGAAAATATGTCTTAGTCTGTTCAGGCTACCATAATAAAAATGCCATAGATGTAGTAGTTTAAACAACAAACCTTTATTTCTCACAGTTCTGAAAGCAGGGAAGTCTAAGATCAAGATACTGAGAGATTTGATGTCTGGTGAGGACCTACTTCCTAGTTCATAAATGACCATCTTCTGACTGTGTTCTCACATGGTAGAAGGGATGAGGGACCTCTCTGGGGTCTCTGCTAGAAGACTGCTAGTAACAATCATTCTAAGCAATCACCTCCTAATAGCATCACATTGGGGATTTAGGTTTCAGCAGTGAATTTTCAGGGGACACAAACACTCAATCTGTAGCATTATTTTACATTTTAGCTTCTGGTATTTAAAATTACTACCTTGAAATAACTTAATGAAATTGCATCCTACTTTTCTGCTTACTTAGGTAGACCTAGAATAGCATGAGGTTTGGGTTAATTTTCCCCAGGACTGAAGCAATACCATTCTCAGTACTCTAACCAATTCTTCATGCATCATGAGGATCTGAGGGATTTCTTCAGGGAAAAAGCTTGGTATATATTAAATGTACCTAATATTTTTTTGCTTCTTTCAAGGATCATATCCTTTCTAGTATGCCTTCTTACGTTAGTTGTTCTTGAGTGCCTTCAAATACTTGCCTTTTATGTTTTGTCCGGCTTTAATAATTGTTATTGGCAGGAGATTCAGTCTGTTTCTCTGCCATGACAACAACCAGTACTCTTTCTGTTACTTGGAAAGCTTTTAAAAATACTAATGTTTGGGCCTCACTCCAGACTAATTAAATCAGAATATCTGTGAGCAGGGTCCAGGCATCCATATTTTTAAATTCTTTCCAAATGATTCAAATATGAATAAAGAACTGAGAACCACTGGTCTAGGTTGACTAGTATACTGACAGCTGGCCTAGACTTCTTTAATCCAAATCAAAATCCTCATGGTGCAGACCTTAGAAAGAAATTGGAATTCAATAGTTTTAGTGGGTAAAGAGCTCCCAGTTCTGAAGGGTAAGAATAATTTCTTGCAGCAATATCCCTTCTGTTTCTCTAGCTCCAATGCATCATTGGCAATTTCCACAGAAGCTCATTCTCTTTAAGTGAGCTAGATTCATGGGAATCACCACAGGTGTAATTGAGAAAGGAAACTGGCATAGTTTTCCCACCTCTCTTCAATTCACTCTCAGACTTTCCCATTGATCACTTCCACTTTTAACACATGCTACCTCTAATATCAGAGTTATAACACATGCTACTTCTAATATCTATTTCAGAGTTCTGACCAGAAAATATACTTTTTGGAATATCTTTCTTTTAAATACATGAAATTTTAGGTTTCGTGGAAATTGGAGGTTGGAATTATAAGCAATCCCTTGGCTTTATTAATTTTTAAATTTTTACTTTTATTTTTCTTAAAGATTTTATTTATTTATTCATGAGAGACACAGAGAGAGAGAGAGAGGCAGCGATATAGGCAGATGAGAAGCAGGCTCCCTGCAGGGAGCGTGATACAGGACTTGATCCCAGGACCCCAGTATCATAGCCTGAGCCAAAGGCTCAACCACTGAGCCACCCAGGTATCCCTAAATTTTTCTTTAATATTCACATCTTGTGATGAGGTTCTTAGATTTATATCACATTATGAATATATCCCTTAATTTTATATTCTCATGTAATTAAATAAGTATATATAAATGGTATAAGTTGAATATAAGTTGAATTGAATGGTATATAAATGGAATTGAATATAAATGGTATAAATCATAATAATTCTATAGTTTTAGGCTACAAAACAAAATAACTTGCCTCAGACTAGATGTACAATTTTTATTTCTACTAAGTTTATAGTATTTCTTCTGCTTTTCCTCTACTCTTAGGGAAAAAACCATACAAATCAAAGTGGTTAATGTTCTTAGGCAAATAGTCATGTCATAATTCAGTAAGTTTTGATGAAGTCATAAATATTCAGGAATCCAACATGCTATTTTGCCAACGTCTTTCTTTCAGAGTAGCTTACAGAGGAGATATCCATCTCTTTCCTTCGTCTCTGATTTAACCAGGGAATTCTTCTGTGTGTACTTGGAGAAAATTTGTATTCTATTTTTCTTGGATGGAATTCTGAAGTAGGCTTCAAGTAAAAAAAATGTCCTTATTGAGAAAAAAAAAAGTTTAACTCAAAGTACTCATTTAAAATAAAATATATCAGAGGGGAGATGCGGAGCATAGTCAAAATAGGTGAAGGACATTGAGAGCACACTTATGACAAGCACTGACTAATGGCGTATACAGAATTGTTGAATTACTGTATTATTCCTGAAACATGGTTAAAACTTAATAGTTACCCCTTGGGAGAAGGCAAAAGCTAACTGTTTTACTATTGAAGTCACTGGCTGTTCATTGATTATTAGCTCCTGAGTACAGGTGTTTACTGGCATTAAGGAATCATGATCCTGGGGAAAGATGTTATTTCATCTTTTAGGAGAGAACAACAAGCCAAATGCCAAAAATCACACTGACACCTCTTAATAAATCATAACCCAATCCGGCTATTCCTAACAAATCCCTTTCCTTTTTCAGACACTCGTATGATTGAATAAAATCATAAATCATAAAATAGTTATCCTTGCCTCCTTAAAGTGTAACTTCTCTCTCAAATAAGATAATTGCTGATTCAGCCAATCTATCCCAATTTTTAGTGTAAAAGTCCAGAATCTCATCAAGCAAAAAGAATTTAGGGGAAGAGCCAGAAACAGGCCAAAAAGAAAACAAAATGGATAAAAAAAGAGACCAACTTCTGATGCTAGTATAAAAGAAATTCAAGGTTATTTAGAATAAAGTTTGATGAAATTTTGTTAAGTCTCAGAAGTATTTGAAATATGATTGTTGGGTCATTGATATCTCGTACTCCATCTTCATTGAAAACTAAACACAAAAAATTATGTTTAAAATTAGCCCATGAGGACTTCTGTTAGGCAAAAGGCATAATCTGTGCTCAATAGGTACTTAGCAAATGAATAACACTCAGAGTTATCCAACATCTGGAAAGATTAGTGAAAGGGTCTGCAGAAAATCCCTGCCAGAGCTCCTTAGGCAAAGGGCATCCCAGGTGCCTCTAATGGTTGTTTTAGAAATATTCACCAAACTGCCTCTTAAAAACCTTTTTTTTCGTGTATAATATAAGCTCATCATGATTTACAGAAGATAATATATATTTCAAAGAAACTTCACTGACACCTGCTGAGGCTCAAACTACATTGCTGAGAGGAAGTGGAGAGGAAGTAAAAATAAAAAAGGAGATGAGTAAGAAAAGAAAAAAAATTAAAGAAAGGAAAAACTGATGAAAGAGGGAGGGAAAGAATCAAGTCCAAGTCATCAGATTCTTTAAAACTACTATTTCAGGCACAGATAAGAGCTCTAAATTAATAGTTACGGTCCTATCCAATGGATGTATTATAAACCCCACAGGCTTTTTTCTCTTTTTAATCAAAACACTCTCTGATGTTTTTATAGGCGAAATACTCCTAAAGATAAATTCTAAGAAAAAGTATGGAAGTCTCCAGGGCCACTCTAACTAAGAAGGCTGGCAAATTAAATTTCTACCATCACCAATAACAAATTAGATGAAATCAGCTTATTTTAATCAATGGCACCAGTAGACAGGATCCCTTTTCAGTGACTCCAGTAGCCTCTTCATTAGAATACACTGCTGTTCCAGTAAAAAACAACAGGGCATTTAGGAATATGTGGTTTCACTCTAATGAAGATAAGGATGATCATTAAAAAGATGAAACATTCCTAGCCTAGGGTAATATGTCTAAACTAAAAAGCATGGGCATGAGATCAAACCATGGAAGTGCTGTGCCTGCCTCAAAAGTAAAAAATGATGGATGATGACAAGTGAAATCAGAAGAAAAATAAAGAGTTTATACCAATGTGGAAAGTACCACAGGGCACTTGAAACCGCTAAATTGTGTTTTCTTATCAATACAATAAAATGCCATCAACAAACTGAGCAGCAGCCCTCACAAGGCACACAGCTCTCATAAGCTGTACCCATAAGTCAACTCAGGCTCTACAAAGGGAGCTGCCTTCAAGGAGCCAAGTGTGCATGTACATTTATTTCAGGCATAAGACTATCCTCACACAAATCTGATGAAATCATGCCTTCTTTGGGTCAAATATAAGCTTGCTCTTTATATTAAACATGAAGATAGAAGAAATTTTAATAAGTACTAAAAGCCTATCAAACTCAAAGAGGTGCCCTGAAAGAGTTCTAAGGCAGCCTACAAGATAAGAATTATCTTAAATGTATCATTAAATGTACAACGATCTTTTAAAAGACAAAAAAAAAAAAGAAAGAAAACACCTGAAATAGTTCCCAGATAAGGCAGTCATATATGTAGCATCTCACACAGTAGCAAGATTTTATTGGATTAAGGTTCGAGGTTCAGTTTTGGAAAGGCAGTTTGATAAGCAAGCTTTGTGAAAGGTTTCCACAAGCTCTTTGAAGAACAGTGGCATGGTGAATCTTCAGTGAAAGCCCCTCCTCACGGGGTGGGAAGACTGGATTGAGTCTTTAAAAGCTGATAGTCTGGTCCTGCCCTGAAACTACATGTAAGCATGGTCTAGACCAGGTCATGTCTTTGGTCTGAGCGGTAGTCTTCCTAAGGGAAATAAGAGGGATGGCATTGGATCTCTCCCAGGTAAGATTTAAAATCACATGAAATCCAAGCCTTTTAACAGAACAGCCTGCCATGGTGTAGGTATAACGTGTTGCTGGAGTATTAGGAGAGAGTCAAGGAGGCAGCGTAGCAAAACTGATGTTCATTAAAGACCTGAGAATTTTAAAAGCAAGGTCATCCTATCATTTCACAAAAATCCATTGTCACCCTTCATGTATTATGTAAACTCTCTTCCGTGTTTTCCTCCTTTGCCACCTCATTGCTATTTAAAGGCTTTAGTTTTATTATTTAGTTTTATTCCCTATTTACTTTAATATGGTTGCACCTATGTAGTAAGAGTGGATGAGGGCATGTCCTCTAAGGCTATAATTCTTCCTTCTCTAAGACATTTGATTGATCTAGAGGAACCCACTGGATTTTCTTACATAAAGAATCCTAGAAGTTTCCCCAACTTACCTGCAGGATTTGAAAAACAACTTGCAACCCTCTAAGGCTATTACCTATTTTGGAGTCCCCGTATGGAATCCATCTGATTCATATGGCTTATTGGGTCGTATGGATTTACAACTTTTTGACTCCCAGTTTCATCATTTGTAAAATCTAGATAAACTACCTACTTCTGAGAATTACCAAATGTAAATTAAACTTGTTAGTCTCCAAAACCACCATAATGTCTACATTTTAAGAATAATATTGAAGAGCCTAAGTTCATATTAAGAAAGCCAGAGCCCATTCCTGCCAAATGATTTCACTGTCTCCTGGGGAAAACTGTAGATAGTCGAAAGGGAGTTCAACCGAGGCAGCCTGGGAGAAACAGCAAAATCCATCCCTCCTTAACCCCAAGGTAGACCAGGGCAGTGCTCCTTTAAGTGAAGGTCATTCTGTTATTTTGTACTTCCATTACATTTAGAGAAACTATCTACAAATCCAAACTGAGCCAAACTCTCTAAGAGGTATTACTCATCACCAGTAATAATAAATAAAAATAAACTGCACTTTTGATGCAATTAGCTCAAACCACCCCAGAATGCCTATTTTTCCACTTGACTTAACATCAATTCAGTGATTGGCAGGATGCATTATCTCCAAATTTACAAATGAACTTTGATCAAACGTATTTGTCTCTTGAATACAAGAAAGAAGTTGGCATCCTTCATTCTAAAATGTATACGAATCACATAAAAAAAATCCATGTACCCACAGCTTGCTCTATTTATTAAATTTTTTTAAAGATTTTATTTATTTGATGCACACAGAGGGAGAAGAAGCACAAGCAGGGGGAGCAGCAGAGGGAGAGGAAGAAGCAGACTCCCCGCTGAACAGGGAGCCTGATGCGGGGCTTGATTCCAGGACCCTGGGATGGTAACCTGAGCTGAAGGCAGATGCTTAACTGACTTGAGCCACCCAGGCACCTCTATTTATCAAAAATTTTATGCCACTTAGTGTTCAAGTCAAAGGAGTTACTTATAAACCACATTCCAACAGGGTGAAGTTAATAGAAGCATCTAAAACGATCTGAAATTCCATCATGCAAATATTCATTCTGATGAATCAAAAAGAAATAATCCTGAAAATTTCTTATCATAATTGAAAAGGCATTACAGTGAATGTGCATGGATGCACCAGAGAAACATTGAAGTCCCACAGAGACCAGGGGAGAGAATGCTTACAATGGTCACATCTTAGCCATTCTCCTGACAGGTTCACGTCCTTTGCTTATGCGTCTAAATACACCGGGTTTGGATGTAGCATCACCTTAGGATAAGGATGTCTCTTTTCCTTGTACCAAATGTCACTCAGGCAATTCTTCACCCAGGAAGTAACTAATCCCAATTGCATTACTGCTTATTTACTTTGCTAAAAATTAGTTGCATTCATTACATAAGCTTTAACATATGTACTTTATATCTTTATTCATTTCATGTAGAAGAAAAACAATTCATATTCAATATTATACAGTATTGTTGCATACTGCACACAGGCCCACTTATGAGTTTTTTAAATGACACATAATTAGGTAATTGGTGTTTTTCATACTTTATATATTCTGAGAAATTCTTGGCAGACATTATATAAGTGTTTTGGTATATCTTAGTGACATTTGGGAAGTTACTTAAAGTTTTGTGATAGGCTGAGAATAAATTGTTTTCCTGTTTAAAAAATATAAGACTCAACACTTTTCCAAGAGCAGAATAGATTCAGATGATCTAACAACACTGACTTTTGTGGTTAACACTGGTCAAAAGACTTTATCTAGATATATCAGTAAATTGTTTTCTTCAGAACACAATTTGGGGACCTCTAGTTGATATTTCTCTAAGATTGAGAAGCTCTCAGATATTTAAAATTAATCTGCTTGGGTTCAAATCTTGTCTCTATCGCTATCTGTGTGAACTCTGACAAGTTACTTAATGTGTCTGTTCTTCATTTTCCTCACTTATAAACTGGGGATAATAGTATTATTTCACAGGCCTGTTATGATGATTAAATGAGTTTGTTCTTTGAAAATTATTTAAATAGTACTTGGGACATAGTAATCATTAAATATTTATAAAAGGAAGAATGAAAGGTCACTTTAATAACATAAAAGCATAAAAGAAAGAATGGAAGGCCACTTTAATAACATAGCATTCATTTAATAAAAAGTTGTTTAAATTAAATAACTCAAAAGAGATTTACCATTTTCTTTTTTTTTTTTTTTTTTTTTTACCATTTTCTTTTTAAAGTGGAAGGTGGGGGTTGCATAACTTAAGTTCCACTGACAAGGCCCTGAGTTTATGAAAATCCGGTTTGAGAATCTGATGGAGAAGCTACAAAATGCAAACTTCTTAAGGAATACAGGGGAGGTGAAATTTGTTGGTGGAGAGCTATAGTTCAGTTACCAAGGTAACAGAGGTAAATTCAGTTGGGTAGAAAATAATGATGGGACAAGTAGCCTATAAGGATGCCATGTACTTCTCCACTGAGTTTAGTTTGAATAGAGTTTGTTTTGGAGGTTGAATGATAAAAGACAAAAAAGTTCCATTGTATCATGGAAGCAGAGGAAAATAGAATCTTGTAAAATGAAACACTAGTTATTGAAAAAACATTGTGGCTCTCTAGGGAACAGCAAAGCAAACCTTGACTCTGCTGTTAGTGGTGTCAAAGAGAGCAGCACTTGTCATCTGTACTTCTTACAGAGAAACTAACAGAAGGACAGAGACATTAACTTCTGAAGCCAAGTATTTATTCAGTTAAATGACTAGCGTTGCCCTGTGTGTTTAGGTTTGTGTTGATTCCTGCCTCAAATACCGTTACCACATTTAATGTATTTTAAGAGTGTGTTATGTAACTCATGTAATAATAAGTATTTTCATTAAAATTATCTCAAGACAACTATACTAAATGCTTATGTTCTCAGATGCCTGCAAAGAACGCCTGAAGACCCATGGTTGACAATACACTTAGCTGCTAAACGTCGTATGTATGCCATCTAGTGCCAAAACCCTTTAACAGCACTCAAGACAAACGAGGTCTAGAAATACACATCTCTGTGCGTGTCTCCAATGTACTGCACTCCGTAAAGAAAAGTACAATGTTTGTCGTGAAAAAAAGTCATAAATTCCATTGATTATGACTGTTTCTACTAATACTCTTAACAGGCACTTTCATGACAGTCTTTCAGTGCAATGACAAGGTACTTAACAAAGTATACAGAAGTTAAAAGTTCATAAACATAAGGGCTAGTACAACAGGATCGATTAGTCTGCCAATCTGTAACTTCATACCATGGGCAACTCGAATTTACAAACAATGGAGATAATAACTTTTAATTCTTCTGTCCCACTGAGGAGAACTTCGGTTGCAAGTAACAGAAGAACATGGTACAAATTATTTCAAATAATAAAGACATGCATCATCTTTTAAGAATCAGAAAACATTTCCCAGAGGCCTTCCCTCGTCTCATTGGCCACAACAGGTTGCAGAGTATGCCTAAAACCATGATTCTCAAAGTGTAGTTCTTCTCAGCATCGTCAGCATCACTAGGAACTTGTTAGAAAGTTAAGTTCTCCAGCCTCGCCTAAGACATATGAATCAGAAACTCTGGGGGTATAGCCCAACTATCTGTGCATAAGCAAGCCTTCCAGGTCATTCTGAAACACACTCTAATGTTCAAACCACTTCCCTCTACCAATTATGGGAAAGGAAAAATGACTACAATTGGTTTAAACTATCTGAGCATACAGCCTAGAGTTTAGGATAAGGGCCCTTCTTGAGGGACAGCCAACTGAATACAACCAGTATTCTGTTAGCTAAGATGACATGAGAGAATGGGCGTGTGGAGTTAGGAGTGTAGAAATGTGGACAAGGCAACCTTTTCACATTCATTTCTCAAACAGTATAATGGAGTAGAAAGACCATATGCCTTGGGATCCAAACAAATTCAGTTTGTAAACTCAAATCTACCACTTAGTGGAATAGATGTCAAGCTATTTCATTTCTAGACACCTCTGCTTTCTCATCTCTGAAATTAGAATCCTAATGCTTTTCTCGAAGAGGTTTTGTGACTGGGATATAGTGAGCACAGAATAAATTGTATGTTTCCATCACAATTTCATCAGAACTACCAATAGGCACTCTTGTGCTTTATTTTTTATCCCATTTCTGACTGCTCAGTTTGAATGTGTCAACTTGTGTTTACTATTTCTTTATACAGCACGTGTGCTACTTCAAAATTAACAAGTTATTCCTTCTACAAATGTACTTTATTATTATTAAATGTTGGTCCATCCAATGGGTTGGATGCTACTAGATTTCAACAGACCTCTGTCTGAACTTTAAGAACAGACAGTTTCACTGTTTCAAGTATAGATTATTTTCCAACATTTTATCAAGAAGAACAGTTCTTATGGTCACCATATTTAGCAAATAAAAATGCAAGGCACCCAGTTCATTTTGAATTTCAAATAAGCAAATAATATTTTTTAGTATAAGTAAATCTTATATGGGACATATTTCTCCAAAAAGAATCATTGTTTATCTGAAATTCAAATTTAATTTGTGTCCTGTATTTTATCTTACAACCCTACCAGTATTTCCACTTTTCTATAACATGATTCCACTACTAAGGTAAACTACGGAAAGCAGTTGAGAAGATTTACCAGTAAGTTGAATCCTCCCACAATCACAAGCACAAATAGTATCAGTATGCTGAAACTCAGTTTACTCAGGTGTGAAATCTGTCTGCTGGACACAGGGTTAGCTGAGGTCCCTTTATTCTAAAACCAATGTATAGGAAGCTTCACAGCATTTCTGGGATCATATGAAAAGTCAGATGATGAGCTATCTCAAAAGCTATAAAGTACTACACAAATATTGGTAATGGTACTAATAAGACAGCCTATCATTTTAAATTATGTGTCTTCCTATAAAATGATTCAAAACCTTCTTATATACTTATATTTTGTTAAAGATGCTCCCCCACGCTGGTCAAATGTTGACACGAAAGAGGTGAATATAGGCAGTATCTTTGAATTTATGGTATTTTTATTGCATATAGATATTTGTAATGTAGGCTTTGAGTTTTTTTTTCCTACCTTAGAATCCTTCTTAGTTTAAGAGTAAGCTACATTTATCAGTTATCGGCAAGCTCAGTAATAATCCACAAGGTAAAATATGGGTTGGGCAAATATGCTTCCTTTAAAACTGTTTTCTAGGAATAAGTAAAGCATGGTATATAAATAAATAATAATACCTTAATAATCACTATATAGTTACTTTTGTCAAGAGGAATATTCTAATAATTGATATAATTATGTAGCTATTTCTTAAGTAAATATGTAAGTAAAATTATTTTCCTCTCAGTTTAAGTTAAAGCTCATTTGGATAATGAATAAATTATAGACTGCATGCTTCTGATATTTCTACCACATGAATAATATATTAAATGAATAAAATAAAAATACGACAATAATGATTACATTAATAAAATGATGTATCTCTTTATGTATATATTTTGTATGCTACAATGATAACTAAGGAGAACCAGCTTAGTAAACTTAGGACATTGATATTAAACACAGTTAAAAGATTCATTAGCATTCCTTATTTATTTTGGTCATGGGATCTTTAAAAAATTGATCCCGCATATAAATGTTCAAAAGTTGCCTAATTTCGTCAATATGTTAAGTGCCAATTTTCCTTAATGTGACACCTGTCAACTCTTGGCAAAATGATGTAGGTGATGCCATGTTTTATATAATAAAACCTGATTAATAAAAAATTGTGGTTGAATACAAGCAATTAAGCAAAACAGAAAAGCAAAATAGAAATAAATTGATTTCAACTTACAATATTTATGCTTAAGGAAAGAGATTTAATTACAGAGGATAGATTAAGACACAAGGAGATTGTGAAGTAGATTTCATTTATCTTAGATCTACTGAAAGATTTATTTGTTATATGGGTATGAAATCTATATTTAAGATAAAATATTATCAAATATTAGTAAGAATCATGTGGTTCAACCTAATGAAATTGCTTTCAAATGCCTTGGTTGTTTAAATTGGTTCTTTAAATTTAATTGTACTGCAGATTTATGATTTATAGTTTGATATATAAAGATGCTTATTGCAGCAAAATATAATTAAATAATTGGAAGTAGTTTTAATGTCCCTTAGTAGGTATGTATAAGAAAACTATAGTTCATATATACCATTCAGTATTTAATTTATATATTTTTAATAGTATTTTACAATAAAGCTTTAAAAAAGCAAAATTACATAAGTAGCATAATATCAATTACAATAAATATATATATCAAAGTATCATCAGTGGACTATCTGTGAGATTTTTCTGTAGGTGCCAGATTTTCTACATAAACATTTAATTTTTTTATGATTAATTTTTTAAGAGCTTATGATTCTTCCTCTCTCCAATGGAACATGGACAAAAGTCACCATGTGTTAGTTCCACATGGAAGCTTTGCAAATTCCTTCTATCTTGTTTGTACTTTTGCCCTCCCCCATGAGGATAGCAAGCTCAAATTAGGAGCTGTGTCTTCAACCTGTTTTGTTTTTAAAGGATTTTATTCATTTTATTTATTTTAGAGACACACACACACACAGAGAGCGAGAGAGAGAGAGAGCCAGCACAAGAGTGGAGGCTGGAGCAGAGGGACAAAGAAGACTCCTTACTGAGTGCAGAGCCCAACATGGGGCGCCATCTCAGGACCCTGAAATCACAACCTGAGCTGAAACCAAGAGTCAAGTTCCCCAGGAGCCCCTCTTCAGCTTAGATTTTACACTGAGAAAACATGCAGAGCAAACCTAAACTTGACTCACAACCTGGAGCAGAGCTACTGAAGCTGACCTGAAGATCTATGGGTGAAAAATAAATATTATTGTAAACTACTAAAATTTAGGGCTTAATGCCATTATGGAGCATTATGGCAGCAAAAGTAAATTAATATAAGAGAAAGATCAGGAATTAGCACTTGTTAAATTCAGCATGTCTATTGGACACTCAAGTGGGAATATGATTATACAGTTGGATGTAGGAATGTACCTGGTCTTTGAAAACTATGCACTACCATCCCCTTAGAAGGCCTCAGGTATGGTCTCTATTGTGAGGTTTGCTCCACTCTACATCTTCCTTGGCCTCCTCCCAGATCTCTCTGGCCCTTCAACTTTCTACCTACTCACTTCTCACCTATCTTCTGTGGTCAGCTGTTTCTCCATACTTACTACATACACCAGTGGTGCAGAGTGAGGCACCATGTTTTTCCAGGGTCATGCTAGATGAGGCTTCTCTAAGAGGTTTGCAGTCTCCTTGGGCTTCACCTGGGAAAGTGTGGCATAAGCCCCCCTTTAGATCAATGAATAGGTCTATCAAAACCACCTGGGATACGACCTCCAGGACCAGGCAAAACTCTTCACTCCCTTTACTGACTGGAATTCAAGTTGGGGTAGAAAACCCATGTTTATACTGTCTAGTGCTCTTTCATAGTCTAGAGGTCAAAATATAAATTCTAAAAGCTGCTAAGATACTGGAAGCTTACAATCAAGTGGCACCGGACATGCAAATAAAACTTATTTTAGATTCATAACTATTGGGGGCTTTAGCTTTCAAGAATGTTTTGTAACTTAAATTCAATAAATGCATTCTATCTCTCCCTTTTTTTTTTTTAAGTTGGATCTTCTAAGTGTTATGGTTACCTGCAGAGGTAGATAAAACCTTCACCCAAAATTTGGTTCTGAAGTCAAAACTGATGACATCACATGTGTGTGGACACACACACACACACCAAGAATGTATACAAAGGCCTCGTGCTTACATAATTAAGGGCTCTGGCAAGCGCAAGACAAACGTGCTAAGCAGGTCCAAAATGGTTTGAGAGAGCAGGGTAAGGAGACAAGGCACCCCGGCTTTCTTACCAGCCTGCCCGGAGGTGGGAACCTGGATGCCCTGACAAGGGGAAGAGAAGGGGGGATGGATTAAAAGCTATTAGCAAATACTAAAGAGGGGCCTTCCGCCTTCTCATTACGCTGGGACATTGCGCATAGAAAGGTCTAAAAGTCAAGTGGGAATGGTGATAATGGAGACAGGGGGAAACAATCTCAGCATAGCCTTATTACTTCAAATTAGTCAGTATTAGCATTAGCAAAATTAGGCCTTTTTTTTTTTTCTTTAAACTAATCAATACATAAGTTTTGGGGAAAAGAAAAAAGGGAAACAGGAAGGAAGGAAACTTTGTGAGCTTATAATATATTCCAAATCCTGCAAAGCACATGGCAGGAAATTCATTGAGATATTTGAGTTTTGTTCTAAATTAATATATACATTTTTCTGTTCTCCTTTCTAGTGAAGTAGTGACCAAAGCTTCCTCCTATCTTTGCCCAGAGGAGGAATATGGAAAGTATCAAAGCGGAGGTATCTGAAAACAATATTCTTTTCCAGGATTTTGCTTTTCAAGCCTAAAGAAAGAAGATCACTCTAAATCATATCCAAAGGAAATGGAAAAGAGGTGGATGCCCTGACTCAGGGTCAGAGGAAAAAGAGGAGTCTTACTGGGAGCAGAGGAAGACAAGAATTAAGACTCTGCAACTCAATCTCTTCATATGCCTGAAGAGAGGTAGGACTTCAGTGAAACATGAATAAGTCGTGCGTGTTGTTAAGGCAGGCCTGTGCTCCTAGGCCCTGTCAAATATTCCCTTAAATGCACTCGATACAAGAGCAAAATCATTTAATGTCAGGGACACTGCAAGTCCAGAAAATGGAAATATTAGTAGTGACCAGTGTATATGGATAGGGAAATCAGGAGGCTTTATCATAGTGTTATATTCCACCTCAAATCCTGGGAATTGTTTCAGAGGAGGTGAGGACCAATCATTGCAATGATTGAACTATCTGTACACTTAGCATGATGACAGCACAGAGTCATATCACATTTGGTTTTAGTTAAGAAGAAGACATGCAGTATTTCTTATACACATCAAATGGAATAGAAAAATCCACCTTATCAAAGACATTTTATTACATTTGACTGAGCTAGTCAACAAAGGGCTAGTCTATGTTCAAAAGGCAGGAAAAATGATGATTCAGATTTAGCTTAAGGCGCATCTACCATCAAACTAGCAAACATTTAGTGCAAAGGAAATACCCAAGAAAACAATGAAGTGAGGGGCCCTGTCCTTAATGACGCCTTCTTCTCCCAAGTGAATGGTTAGAATTTGGTAGAGAATATAATCAACGCAGAGTGAGAAGTTCAGCAACTCAGAAATGAGGCCACAGGACCTTTTATATGATAAGCTGGGGAGGGGCTGTGGATGTCAAGGGTCAACATACCACTATCAAGAAAAAGCTGGCTGTGCCATGGCTAAATACCTGCAGGTTTGCTACCAACTCATCACTTGCCATAAATTCAACAACCGTAGCAACCCAACAATCATAACAACCCCATTTTATAGGTGAGGAAACTGAGATTCATAGCGATAGTGCAAATTGCCCAAATTAACACGATTAGTAAGAGTTATTACTGACACTAAAATTAGAATCTATCTGACATCAAAGGGCAAGATTTAGATTAGTTTACAAAGAAGATTAAAATGAAAGCATAATATTGTATCAAGAGGAAAGACTGTCCGAAGGGGAAAGAGCTGATCTTAAGTGGCAAAAGCCAAAGGAAATTCAGGGAGACAGGAGGACTGCTGCTTTTTTCCACTTCCATCTGTGAGTGGTGCCCATACAGGGTGCAGGCAGGCAGATGGCAAGGGCTTGGCAACTCAAAGACCAGAGTTCTACGGCAAAGTCTGATCACTTGGGGAAGGAAAAGCCAAGAAATGAGCAAAATCTGAGTTCTTGGGGACAAGCGAGGGTCAAAAGGAGGAAAGCAAACTCAAAGATATAAGTAATGTAAGTGTGGAGCCAGTATGTGAGGTAAAATTAAAGGGGTACAAGACTAGACGAGTGGTGGCAGTAACAGGAACAAATCCAGGGGATCAGAGACAATGGATAAACCTTCCAAAGGTAAACAAGTCAGTCATTCAACCGCCTAAAACATATCAATCACTCTTTATTACCCGTCGGATAAAGTACAAATCTCTTATTCTGGTATAGAGAGCCCTTCAGAGCTGGCCCAGGTTATTTCTACACACTTATTTCTGAGCAATCTGCTCTTACTCTTGCATCTACTTTTCTGTCATACGCCACGCTCTCTCTTGGACCTGGACTTCTCAGTGCCATTTCCTTAGTGTACGATAACTTCGACTCCTCAATCTGTAAAAAAACCTAAACTCCTCAGTCTAAGTTCTATCTCTACTTTAGCTATAATAAAATTAGCTCCCATAATCTAGTATTCAATACATTCTTGACACTATGGAAAGAATTTTATGCAGAATATGTAATGCAATGCTACACTAGCCTTTTAACGTAAGTAGTCGTAGTCTCTGTATATTCCAGATAAGGAAACTGAGCTTCAAAGATAACAAGTATCATGTCCATCACTCTCCTGCAAGGAGTTACAATAAATGGATTTCCACCTGCGCTCTCCTGACTCCCAGGACCTTAAATTCATGGCAAACCTATTAATGCTGCTTCTAAAGCTGAAAGGTGAAAACAAAATAAACCTCACCTATTCTGGAGAAAAAAAAAACGGTAAGAGAGACTACAGTCATCTTCAAGTTCCCCGCGAACAGGTGTGTCCCAAGAGCAAAAAACATAAACATATTGCATTTCATCTGAAAAGATTGCTGCTCAGACTCAAACTAGGGAATAAATCTCTATATCCATGATTTAAAACAATAGATTTACTGGGGGAAAGAAAAAACTTTTCCACTAGAGATTCTAGGGAAAATTTTCTGTTTTTTTACGCACATAGTAAGGACACAGTAAAAGTGACCCTTAGAAATGACTTGTGCACTCTTGGGTGTGGACATCTTTCCTTTTTCTTAATTTAAATATTGATATAACTATATAAATAGGATCGAGTCCCACGTCAGGCTCCCTGCATGGAGCCTGCTTCTCCTTCTGCCTGTGTCTCTGCCTCTCTTTCTCTTTGTCTCTCATGAATAAGTGAATGGAATCTTAAAAAAAAAAAAAAAAAAAACTTTATAGGCATAACTTAACATTAGATTCCTGAATAATTTTCATTTGATAGGTATATTTTGGATTATGAATTTCCCTCAAACTTAATTTCAGATCAGATCCTTCCTGGCCAGCCCCTCCCCAAACCAATCAAAAAGTGTTACAATCATTGAATTCAACTCCCTTGTTTTAAATATTAGAAAAAATAAGCCCCAGAGAGGTTATGCAAGAAGTTAAAGGTATAGTTATGGGTAGGCCAAGTTTCCATATCTCCACCTAATATAGGAATATCCAAGGGGTGCCTGGGTGGCTCAGTGGTTGAGTGTCTGCTTTTAGCTCAGGGCGTGATCCCGGGGTCCTGGGATCCAGGCCCGCATTGGGCTCCCTGCATGGAGCCTGCTTCTCCCTCTGCCTCTTTCTCTGTTCTTCCTGTCTCTCCCATGAATAAATAAATAAAATCTTAAAAAAAAAAAAAAAAAGGAATACCTGAGATACTGCAGGTTCTGTTCCAGAACACTACAATCGAACAAATATCACAATAAAGCAACTCTAATATTTTTTTTTTTTGGTTTCTCAGTGCATATAAAAGCTATGTTTATACTGTATTGCAAACTATTAAGTGTTTAATAGCATTATGTCTAAAAAACAATGTACATTGTTTAAAATTTAAAATTTTAAAATTTTAAATTAGTTTAAAAATAAATTTAATTTAAAAATATTTTACTGCTAAACAATGTTAATTATCATTTGAGCTTTTTTTTTTCTTTAAAGATTTTATTTATTTATTCAGGAAAGACACACAGAGAGAAGCAGAGACACAGGCAGAGGGAGAAGCAGGCTCCCTGCAGGGAGCCCAACCTGGGACTCGATCCCGGGTCTCCAGGATCAAACCCTGGACCAAAGGCAGACTCTCAACCGCTGAGCCACCCAGGGATCCCCTCATCTGAGCTTTCAGGGAGTCAAAATCACTGACCACAAATGACCATAACAAATATAACAACACAGACTTGCCCGACACCCAGTTCCCACAAGACTTCAATTTCTAAAACATACGGTCTCTGTGAAGTGCAACAAAGCAAAGCACAGCAGAACCAGGTATGCCTGGATCCTCAGCCGTTCTACGTGGCCCACCAAGGCAGCTGTACTGTGGGAGGGTAGCTGGCCTTAGTTCCTGCGTCGGGCAACATCCATTTAAATGAAACCATAAACACGCGTCAAATTGCTAGGATCCAAATTAGACACAATGGATAATAAGTGGCATAAATCCTGCCACTCCCTGCTGAAATTATAAATGGTTATACACAAACATGTGTAATTCGGGCAAAGAGGCCATCAGTTTCTATATGGCATATTTTCCTTGTTCAACCAAGGGTGACAAATTGACACATAGTAAATAGGATCAGTGTGAGTAAGCTGTTAAGCACTGCTGTTTATTTTATTTATTTATTTATTTATTTTAATAGCGCATCATCCAGGCACTGAACTGTTACACGAACATAGGAATGGCAAGCAGCAATTAGCAAGCTAAAACTGACTCACATGTTAACAAGCTTGCGCTTGTATTTCAGAGAAAATACTGAAAAATATTTTTTTAAACATTTAATTCCCATTGACTCAATTTTTTTTTTCCTTCCCCTTGACTCAGGCCCTCTTGTCTCTCCTACAGATCACATCTAGATTCACCTTTATCGTAAGAGACGTGGCTTTCTTCTCCGAGGGGAGAAGGGAAGCATGAGTGGCTTTAAAGTGTTACTGTCCATCCCATTTCACCATAATTATGGAAATTAGTACCTGGATTAATCTGCTTTCCTTCCTGGGTTATCTTTATCCATTTTTGTAGTTTATTTGCTCATCAAATACAATTCCATAAAATACAATTTTATTTGGATTTATTCTCCACAAATCTGAGAAATAAAAATTTAATTTTCCCTGCTATGAAATATTATGTGGCAAACTCATTTCCTGCTTTTAAAATGCATCAGTGGGTCATGGCAGCTCATAAGAACCTTCTGACATAGTTTCCTAATTTTGAAAGATTTCATGTCTATTCTGAAGTGGCAATCTAAATCACTGTACTTTTTTCCTAGAAGTGCTTCTCAAACTTTAGTGTGCTTAAGAATTATCTGAGAGCTTATTAAATGTAGATTTGTGGGCCCTACTTCTTGAGGTTCTGATTCAGGAGGTTTGGTCTGGGGCCTGATATTTTGCATTTCTTTCTTTTTTTTTTTTTAAAGATTTTATTTATTTATTCATGAGACACACAGAGAGAGGCAGAGACACAGGCAGAGGGAGAAGCAGGCTCCCTGCAGGGAGCCCAACGTGGGACTCGATCCCGGGACCCCAGTGACCTGAGCCAAAGACAGACGCTCAGCCACTGAGCCACCAGGTGTCCCAAGGTTTTGCATTTCTAACAAGGTTTCCATCTTCTGGAAATCCTGCCATTCAGATGTCCTTCTAAACATACGCAGCAAATGGGGCTTTAAAATTCACCCCTGCATACTACCAAGGGGGTATCCATTGTTTAGCTCACATCATTCAATTTGTTAAATGAAATATGACATTTAAGAGATGGTAGCACAGTCGTTTCCATCAAACTGGTCACATGACGGTCCCCGCCCCTTATAATTCTCCCTTCTATTCAAAAGTCACATTTCTGTACAAGAGGAAGCAGGAAACAAACCGCTGCAGAGCTCCATCTGTATTAGAATATACACGTGTTTGTGAATTCTTATGATTAACTATAACTGCCCCCCAGAGCTACAGAGACTTGGGGATTCTCATCCCTAACCTTTTAGAAACTGAATTGGTAGGTCTGTGGACAAATCTTTGCAAGATTATAGAAAAGCAAGAATAAATAATAAAACATAAAACACAGATGGATTTGCCAGTAAGGCATGAACATTTCAAGGAGAAGGGTTTCAGGGGTCATAGTTTAAAGGATGCCTCAGATTTCACATAAAATGGTGACAGACAATGATCACTGATCACTTCTGATCCAGAAAGGAATCAAGAAGCTAAAGCTTTCTGGGCAAGATGAATGATAAGAGAAAGTTGACTAATATGGGGAAGGATATCCTCTGCTTTAGAAAAAGAACCAAATTTCTTTGATCATGCCATCCACCAGAAAAATATTTTTGAGCACATGCACCCAGTTATGCATATTTACTCATTTCAAAGAACTTGTGCTCACCACTTTAACCTTATTATACATAAATATTATAACACACAAAACTGTGTATTTTTCAAAGTTGAGATAAAGATGAAAATAAACATGTTTAAATGTTTTACTTATCATGTCTTCATATTAAAAGGCATACATATACTTAGGGCAAGATTTATTATTAGTGATATTAATTATAAAATCATATTATAAGTGGGCCTTTTGATAATTTCAACGTTTTGCAAGAAAATGGCCAATATAATTGGCAATATATTTTTTTAGCCTCCTAATGTGGCTAAATGCCCATATCAAGAGTAGGAGAAACATCGGCTGTGCCAGTTTCTTGTCATTTGCCTGTGCTTGCCCTATTATATATTACATTCAATTTGTGGCTCCTTTGCTAGAATATTTAAGCTTTCCCTTTACACCCTAGTTGAAAATCATCTCTTTTTCCCCCAACCTCCTCAGCACTCATGGTACGTGCATCACTCTTCGGTCAATGATCAGTTATAATCTGCATATTCTTGAGCATCTTTTACTCCTTATGTTCCTCTCATTACCTACCATAGTATCTTAGCATAGCAAGTGATTAATAAATATTTATTAAATGATGAGTGGTAGAGGCAGAAAACACATCTCTCAATTAGAAGTACGCCAAGAGGCAAAAGAAGCTTTCATTTGTTTTCTGTTAGGAATCAAATCTACTATATTTCTTCTTTTATAAATAAAGATTTTCAATTACAATTAATTTTCAGCAATAATGACAAAAGAGTGTTTTTCTATGAATCTCCTTGCCATGCCAACAGGATGATTACTCATACTCCACTAGAAATCTGGCACATCACATTACTTTCACTTATTTTTATAGTGTGTAAATTGTCTCACATCTGATAAGTCGGCAACAGAACTCCCTGGAGATGGACTAAAATAATTTAGGAGGAGCAAATGTCTTTAAATCTAAAAAATTCTCAGAAAATATCTACTTTTAATGTTATATAGAGAAGATAATAAATGTACATTAGCTGGTCTCTTTCACTAGTGTTTCAATGTATAAATACATCTCTAATTCTTGTGTTTCATGAAAAAGTGACTTTTTCTACATGAATTTACTGAAAACATTAGCTTTACCAATTGAAAATGTCAACTGTTTCTCATGACATCTCCAACTTCGCAAGCTAAGAATCTTCAATATGAATGAAATATATAAAATATTGAAAAAAATCTAAAATCACATATAGTACTTGGAAAATAACAAGAGAGTTAGTGAATTCACATAAGCAACAGCCAAATCAAGCAAAAATATTTGGTTCAAAAAATCCGAAGGAACATTTCATATGCATCACATCCCCTCTCCTCTGATAAATATTGTATTATTAATGATTGGGCTTGAAGGTTTATTATACAAACTTCAGTTAAAAAAAAGTCACCAAAAATTATTTTCCATTTAATACTAACTTAGGGCAAACTTAAAAACCTCCAACCATATTTTATGATAGTTTTGTTGACAAAAGCCTGGGATTCTCCTTACCTTTGAACTTTATCTGTATGGGAGGAAGTAAATAGCCACAGGCGCCCATTTGCTTTTATCTCCCCTCCGTACTTAAGTATTGTCCAGTTTTAGCTGGTCTGTGGGCACATAAAAACATCGAGCGAGGCAGGCCCTTCAAAATTGAATTTATCTTTCATTTGGAAAACAGAAAGGTGGTATACTTTCCATTTTTTATGCCCATTAATGAAGAATCAACACATCAATTTTCTGAAAACTCTAATTCCTGATGTCATTTGGGCTGCAGTTTGGGATTAAAACATTATTATTATTATGCTCCAGAGAGCAACTGCTATCAGTGGTTGTAAAGGGGTGCAAGCAAGACCACCAAGGTCCCTGACATCTGCTGTTGCATTTGTATAGGAGCATTACATGGATAAAGAGAGGAATAAAGTGTTTTATCCATAGGAATCCCAAATATTCAGAAATCCAGAATAGCAGAATTTTACCTAGGGGCCCAGTCAACAAAATATGGTTCTTTAACTACCACCTGCATATAACCATCCTGATCCTAAAAGAGTAATCGATGGTGCCATGTATTAAAGATTCTAGATTCTTCTTTATTTTTGACCCTAATGTCCCTAATACTCCCTAATCAAATCTGGTAAATTCCTTGGCATTTTGAATGACAGTGTGAGTTAATTGAGAAAGATACAGTCCCTCAAAGGGGTTAAACCATCATAGCCCTTGAACATGCTAGGAGCAAAAATATACAGACATTAAATCTGAAGACATATCCCTGTCGTTTAAGAGAGTTTTGTGACACAAAGACACACATATCTAATTCTAAAATTATGTCACATTATATAAGGTGACAGATGAGGGCAGATGACATATTTTTAAAAAAATCCTCAATCTTAGTCATTTAATTGATTGACAACAATTATGCTTCTCTTAGAGGGAATTATTAATAAGAAAGTACCTTAATTATTCAGAGTGAATGCATTTTTAAGTGCCAGAATCAATACCCACATACTCATGTACACAGTTACATATTAGAAGAAAAGCTATTTTATGAAAAAAAAAATGAAAATGTAAAAAAAAAAGTGTTTTTAGGCAATATCTCTCGCTTATTATCATTTCTAATTAGTATTGTGTTATCTTTGAAACTCTCTTATTTAATCCTGGAAAGACAGCTTTAAAATCTATTTGGAATTTGCCTTAGAAAAAAATCAGAAAACAGGATCACCAAAGTAAAGATTTTTGTTGTGGTAAAACATAAACACTAAAAACATAGATAAAAACTAATAATCAGAAAGAACTACCCGATTAATATGGATTTCAACAGTCTTCAATACAGCAAACCTCTCCCTGCACTCAAGTGAGACTCCTGCAAGCTTCTGTGAGCCAGGGATGAATACTGAGGCAAAAAGTTTCTAGTCCACAGAGAAAACAAAAGCTGTGTAAGAGCAAGGCTAAGAGGGGGCATGATGGAGGCAGAGGGAATCCAGAGGAGGAAGAGCTCAGTTCTTACAACCTTCTATCCTCCCAGTGTAGCCCCCGGCCAGCTACCCACATCACCTATGTATGGGCTGAATAATGCACCCACAGAAATGCCCGTTTCTTAATCTCTTACACATGTAAATGCTACATTACAAGGAAAACAAGAATCTGCAGACACAATTAAGTTAAAGATCTTGAGATGAGAAGGTCAGCCTGGATTATCCAGTTGGGCCCAATGGAATCACAAGAGTCTCTATCAGTGAAAGAGGGAGAGGCAGGAGACTCAGTGGTCAGTCTGAAAGATTTGAAGGTACTAAGCTGATGGCTTTGAAGATGAAGGTAAGGGGCCACCAGCCAAGAAACGTAGGCAGCTTCTAGAAGATAGAAAAAAGAAAATGCATTCTCTCTTACAGTTGTCCCCAGAAAAGGGACATTTTGATGTAAATCCACACAGACCTATTTCTGATTACTGCCCTCCAGAACTGAAAGGTAATATATCTGTGTTGTCTTAAGCCACCAAGTTTGTGGTCATTTGTCATAGCAGCAATAGGAAACTATGATACCTAGAAAATTCTTGGAAATGTGAATTGTGAGGAACCAGACTGGCTGAACCAAAAACCTGGATGGAGCGGGGTGGTGGTGGTGGGGCAGCTGTTTTAACAAGCCCCCCCAGGTGATTCTGATACACACTAAATGTCAAGAACTGCTCTGTATCAATTCCTTTTCTTCTGCACTGAGCTTGGCCTAAACATGCATTATGCAACAAGGATTTTAATGTCAAGACACGTCATACTCAAGAAGAAAGGGAGACAGAACATAAAGACTCCTGACTCTGGGAAACGAACTAGGGGTGGTGGAAGGGGAGGAGGGCAGGGGGTGGGGATGAATGGGTGACGGGCACTGAGGGGGGCACTTGACGGGATGAGCACTGGGTGTTATTCTGTATGTTGGCAAATTGAACACCAATAAAAAAATTATTTAAAAAAAAGAAGTTAATCACAAAATTAACAAAAAATATGATTAAGAAATATGCATTGGCTATCTCTTGTTATATAATCCAACACCACAAACTTGGCAGAAAAAAACAACACACTGGTCTTACAGTTTCTATGGGTCAGGAATTGGGGCACAACTTCACTGGGTCCTCTGCTTCTCAGTCTCTCCAAAGGTACAATCAGCCACAGGCAGGGCTGGGCGTTCATCTGAAGGCTCAATTAGAGGAGTATTCATTTCTAAAATCACTTACAAGAGGTTGGCAGAGTTTCAGTTCCTCGAGCGCTCTTGGGCCAAATGCCTCAGCTCCTAGCAAAACTCACTTTCTCTGTTCCAGAAGCCTCATTTCCTTGCCACGTGGACCTCCTGACAGGGGAAAGTTGCTTTATGAACCCAGCGAGGGGAAGAATCTCTCCATAAATTATCAAGCTATTGATGATAGGCCAGAGCTTTCAGATGGAAAGTGTCTTATAGGTTAATCACAGGAGTGAGATCCCATTACCTGGGCCCCATTCTGCTGGTTAGAAGCAAGTCACTGGGCCCTCATACATCCGAAAAAAGGTGATTAATTACACAAGGGCATGAATACCAGGGTCGGTTATTATCAGGGGCCCAGCAGACAGCCTGCTGGCAACGTGCTTCAAAATACTCAATAAAATGTCACAATCCAATTGAATATTTTATTAGTACTCCTTATATTACCATCTCTTCTTTCTGCCTTTATACAGGAAAATTCATCCCAGAATAAATAAAAGGAATAAAAGATTCCTCCTGCTCTCTTTCCCAGCGACTATATTCCTTCTCAGATTTCCCCTTAAGACTCAGATTTGAATGCCATCCCTCAATCCGTCTAGCATTAAACATGTTGCCAGTAAATGCAATCACGATTATTAGTAATTGACCAATCCTCATGCAGATGCGCTCTATGATTTAAAAAGAGTATCGATAAAAATCTGCTTATACGAAAAAAGCCATGCAGGAGTACCACATTCAGAATCATATTTACCAATAACAAACCTGATTCATAATCGAATGTCCCATTCCTTAAGACAAATAATATCCTAGTCATTGGGATTAAAAAACATGTTAAATCAGCATATATTTTCATGTTGGGAACTCTTCTGTTCGCTTATATCCATATTCTTGAAAAACACTTCTCAAATGCTGATAGAATAATTCATTTTGTACGTTAACTACCAGAGGACTTATTTTCCCTCTACGGAATATTTTTAGTAGGAACTAAAATATATACAGTTTAAAATAAAATTGAGGTTATGGGCATAAATCATTAAAAAAAAAAAGACCATTCTTACTAGCTTTATAATTCCCTATCATCTTTGGGAAGCCACTTATGTTTCTCTAGCTTGTCTGAAAAGTTATTTGGTCTATCCTTGTGGCTTTGGAGAACAGAAGAGGGGAGGTGGGGTTATCCTTGAGTCTCCTAAGTTCCTCCAATGCAGGTTGATGAGAATGCTCTCTAGACCTTGCAGAGCACAGCGTAAGTCACAGGTATTCTCCATCAGTCCTCCTTCGGAGACCACATTTGGAAATCACAATAAAAGGATTAGGATAAATGAATGCCACACAAGGGCTTCGATCCTGTGCATAATATGGAACAGAGAGGGCCAGCCCTTTCACCTGCAGTGCAGGAGAAGACGGATAGCTTAACTGCTGATTGCAAAGAATGGTCTTTTCTCTAGATATTTTTGATATTGTTTAATACTGGGGCAGAGTTGCCTCATTCATCTTGGACAACAGTCCTGAAATGCTGCTTGTGTTTGCCTTGGTTATCCAAGGCAAACCTGCAAATACCATGTATCCTAGGGAGGTTTCTAACAGGCTCCAACTGGGCAGTGTAACTTACAGAAATGAACGCACAGAAAGAATCAGTGTACTCCTCCTTAGCTAAAAAACTGATGACATTTGGAGCCTTGGAACGGAGATAAAAATATGCTATTCTCTCTTTATTTTGGTAAGATAGAAACAATCGATTTAGCTTCATTATAAAAAAAAATCAAACTTTTTTATTCTTTACATGAATATAAGTAGGACCGTATCTTTAAAACTCTTCAGAATATATATATATTTTTTATATTACTTGGCAATTACGCAAGACACTCTTAAGCATCAAGACCAAATTACAGACTTGGGCATTTCATGTCAAATGAAATACCCAGAATACCTAGAGGAAAAGTTTTATAATTTTATCACGTTTTAGTGTAGATAATAAAAAACCTGAAAATTAAAATGAGTCCAGCATTTTGCAATTAAGTGAGAAACTTTAGAGAAATGAGTTGTTGGAAAGGAAATACAACTTAACTATTTATACTCTCTGTAATATTGGTACTCCTTCCACTGACAGGACATGTAGAACAAGGGAGTCTTTCACAAATAAAGATCAAATGTAAATTGTGTAAAAAGTCTTCCACTCCTAGCCTGCCAAGATGAAAGCAATGGAACAATACACATTTTCCTTCTTCCAAGAGAACAAGCCATAGAGAACTTCACATAAAGCAGTTCCAAAACCTAATACTGTTATACAAAAATAACGGAAAGCGCAAAAGGCTAACACGTCCCAGAATTCCCACCCCAGGGGATTGTTAGAAAGTGTATTTTCTCCAATTTCGCTTTCTTAATAATTTTTCTGAGGCTCATGTATTAACTTTTACTGGTTTATGTCATGGTAGCAAATGATTCAGTCTCAATGGCTTAACACAACAAAGTTTATTTCTTCTTTCTTTCTTTTTAGAGAGAAAGAGAAAGAGCAGGAGTAGTGGTGGGGGAGGGTAGGAGGAGGGAGGGAGAGAGAGAGAGAGAGAAAGAGAGAGAATCTTAAACAGACTCTTCCAGAACATGAAGCCCAACACGCAGGGCTTGGTCTCACAACCCTGAGATCATGGCCTAAGCCAAAATCAAGAGTTAGATGCTTAACCCATTGAGCCATCCAGGCGCCCCCAACAAAGTTTATTTCTAATGTTTCACTCGTGTTATATGTTCTACAGCTGTTTTTCATGCTCTCTTCACCCCAAGATCCAAAAGCAGCCCCTGTCTGGATTTTGCCCTTCCCACTGCAGAGAGAAAAGACCAAGAGGACACCTTCCCTCTTTCAGAACTCTGCTTCAAGGCCGCACACACCACTTCCAAAGCCAGTCACTTAACCAAGCCTGATGGCATCAGTATAGGAATGCAGAATCCAGAAAGAGTAGAAAATACACGGGACAATAATTAAACCTATCACAGATCATCACATGCAAATACATAACATGGTATCAAGAAAGACCAGCTAGCTCAGTCTTTGCTTAACTATGACAAAGGGAAGAACTGGAATTGAGAGTTTCAGTCTTAAGTACTTTCCCTACATGGAAATCATTTCTTCGGGGTGCAGAGGTATGCATAGTTTCTAGCAGGAATGAGTCAGCTCCTTTTGGTTCATCGTCATGCCATCTATTCAGATTACTAGAGTTTTACCGTGAAAGTAACATGTGAAAAAATAAAAATCAAAAAAAAAAATTAAGAAAAAGAAAGTAACATGTGTATCATGATAAAAAATTCTAAGAGCAATATAAAGTAATACAATGAATTTAAAAAACAAACATTATCTCTCTTAGAACCACTCCCCAAAGATAGTCATTACAATTTCTCAAATATCCTTCTAGGGACTTTGGGTAGTTCAGCAGTTGAGCATCTACCCTAGGGGATCGAGTCCCACATCGGGCTGCCTGCGAAGAGCCTGCATCTCCCTCTGCCTGTCTCTGCCTTTCTCTATGTCTTTCATGAATAAATAAATAAAATCTTTAAAAAAACAAAAAAAATCAAATATCATTCTAGAAATTGTTCAAGCAGATACTCTGTAAGTTTCCTCATTTGAAAATTGTGCATAATATCACTTCAAACGATTATTTTATCAAATGACTTAAGAGATATATAACTTATAGAAGATTATCTTATATTTAATAAATTTCATATAAGTGTTAGCTACTATTATTATTTTTGTCAAGAACTGTTCTAAGTGATTTTGCATGCATGAGCTCGCACACACAGACACCCACATAAACACCACCACCACCACCACACATACATACACTTTATTAACACTATTCTCTTAAAATATATTTCCATGTTAATTCAAATACATCCTGCTAATTTTTCAAAGGCTATGAGGTATCCCATTGAATGAGTTTAACATGAATTTATTTAACCAGAAACCTTTCCTAAGGATTTTACTTTTTGCTATTACAAATAGCCTAGATGCGGACATGCTTGTGTCATAGTATAAATTCCTAGAGATGGAATTGCTAAGTCAGAGCTATGCTTATTTTGAGTGATCCTGACAAGTTGTCCTTGAGATAGCCATTAAGGGATTTTACCAAAACTGTGGTTCTTATTGGATTACACTTTCCTCCCTCACTACAATTAGGCACGGCTATATGATTCACTTTGGCCAATAAAATGTTAGCAGAAACAATGTGTTACATGTTTCATTGTAGCCTGTCCTCCTCCCACTAGAGTAAAAGACAGTGTTCAAATAGTGGCTGCTCCATCACCTTTATCCTTTAGTGACGACAACACAAAGGGGAATTTTTTCCCCACTGCTCTGATCAAGAAATAATCTTTCCAGTTTTAAGTCCCTATGAGTTTGGGATTGTTTCTTTTCACAAATAAGATTGTCAAAATATCAGTAAATATTACAATGGATTTGTGCTTTATAAGAAATGACTAATATGTAAAAATTATGTATATAACTAATATATACATTATATATTTTATATATTATAATATAATCCGATTCTTTTTCAAGAAGAATCCAATTATAATCTGTTACCAGTTCTAGGAATTAGCGGGGAAAGGACCAGGTATATTAAGGTATATCTGACAAAGGCATTTTCTGAAAAGGATAGATTAGTTATAATTAGTGAAATTATAAAAGGTTTCCTTCTCTGTGATTACATAAGAAAGTAGGTCTCTCAAGCACCTGGGCGGCTCAGTCAGGTAAGCATCTGCCTTCAGTTCTGGTCATGATTCCAGGGTCCTGGGTCCGAGCCCTGAGTTGGGCTCCCTGCTCAGCGGGAGCCTGCTTCTTCCTTCCTCCCTGCTTGTCCTCCCTGCCATTATTTCTCTCTCTCTCTCAAATAAATAAAAACTTTAAAAAAAGAAAAGAAATAGGCCTCTCAGTAAGCTACAAAAGGCATTTACAAGGTTGATGTCCTTTTTAACTTGATATTCAGTGCATATCATAAAATTGAGACAAATACTTGTCACTTAAGTCTATGTAGGTACATCAAAATGAGCTATAAAATTTTACTGGAATGCCATGATGGTCAATGGAATTAGAGTCTGGATTCCATTTCTGAGTATGTGGGACAGCATGTACCAATCCTTCCAAGCGTATTTATGACGTGCTTCCTAGACAGAACCTTGTAAAACCTAAAGATGATGTACCACGTATATATCAGGGCAACTGAGAGACAGATTCTCTAAAGTGCTTCATTGTTTTCCCATCTGAACTGAATTGCCTCCATTCATATTGCTCCCATTCCAGATCTGCTTGGAGAAGACCTGAGTCCAGAACAAATCCTAACAGCAGTTGATTCTTCTTGGACAGAAGCATATTGCTTCATCCCTTAAGGAATCTCAAAATCTCTGTGTTGTTGTTTTTCCTGAGCTTGTTTATGAACTCCATGGATACTGGACAGTCGCCTTCATACCTCCAGAAAGAAGTAGACATATTTTTCCTGTTCATGATACTGTCTGTTGTATGTGCCCACAAAAAAAAAAAAAAAAAAAAAGAGAGAGCCATGTACACCTTGATGCACCTTTGGCAACACCTTTAAACAAATTCTACTGGACACTTTAAGCATTCTGGTCAAACTTTGTAAAACTTGATAGCAGACTTCCATTATAGTTGAAAGGTAAGAATAAACATTTATTTATTAGATGAATTACTTACAAATAAGGATTCTGACCAGATACTGCCTTGAGGTCTGTTTAAGAGAACGTCAAGCTGACACGTTGTATTTCAGCGACAGGCAGACAGACAGACAGGCAGACGCCAAAGAGAACGTCAATCAGCAGGCTGGGCTGAGTTGGTAAGGGAAGGCCTACTTTAGAAGTCTCTGCTCATGCCATAATCTTATTCTACTCCTCAGATTCCATGATATGCAAAAGAAATGTTTAAATTTTGTTAAAATTCATATTGGAGACTCAAGGACAGAAGCCATGCAGTAATATGCATGAAACAAATATTTCATGAGGTGAAAGTAGTTCATGTTAAAGTACCTTTCATTTTAGGGCTGAACTGTTCTTTAGTGTTAAGTTTCAAAATCCTATGTTTTACTGAATATCAATAAAAGACCAGAGAACACAGATGAATGAGGATATACTTGTAAATCATATGCAACCTAATTTAGGATCATATCTAGCTTTTGCTACAAAAATTAGAAAGTTATCCACAAATAATTTTGGTTTCAAAAAATATAACCATGTAATATCATAGGTATTGAAAATAATTGCTATAGTAACTGTTTCCCTTTTGTGTTTTCTAAGCATCAACTTTCCAGTAGAGCTCAAATTGAAGTGGGGGTATTAGCAATTTCTATAACTTATATACCTACACATATCTGTTTTCCCAATGTGTAATTGATTGTCTTACCACTCTTCCAAAATAAATACTGACTTGCTAAGTATCCCATTGGGGACTTTAAGAAAAATATAGTATGTTCCTATTACACTACCAATTCTCAAAAACATCATTTAATAATTTCTTGCCTTTGTAATGGTACACTTTAGTTCCATGAATCAATCAGAAATTCATTCGACCTCTTTTAAATTTAAAGTCCAGTTTGCATATTTATATTTGTTCCCTTTACGATAAAATTCTTAGTGAAGTTATTTAATGTAACAGAGGAGGAATACCCTTCATCACCTATACTGTGCATGTATGTGTGTGAACTACACAGGATTCTTGTGCTTTTAATTTGCATTTTTAAAGCTTAAATTCAGAATCATCTCAAAATTGTTTTATGCTTTATGAAAAAAATCAGAGATTAATTATTCCCAAATAAACACAGAATAGAGTGTTAAATAGTTCTTATGCACACTATGATTTTACCCTCCATATCAATGGATGTGTGGCCTTTGCTATTTTGTACCTTCAATGGTAAACTTTGATATTCTCAAGTACATTCCATATCTCCTTTGTACAAGAACTATCCATAAAAACACAAAAGAACCAGAAACAAATGTACTAATGACTGAAGAATTGAGTGTCAAAGTAGTGAAGTAACTAAAACCTCACATTAATTTACAACAATTTACAATAATTTACAACAGTATTTAGGCTTCAACTTTTATGTTCTTTCTTGAAACAAACAGTTGCTTCCAAAGTTACCTGGATGCTTCTGTTAAAATGGCATTGGGTTAGCAATCCTAGAGATTTCTTCACATAGAACTTCCTATTGAAAGCCAAGGAACCTCAAAAATTAGTAATTTGAAACTGTTATTTTATTTTATTTTTTTAAGTAGGCTCCACACTCAATGTGGGGCTTGAACTCATGACCAGAGATTAAGACGTACACATTCTACTCACTGAGCCATCCAGGTGCCCCTTCCAAACATTAAAGTTGAGTGAATTTGTGACATATATTTCTTCAGTAGCTGATAGAAGTGAAGCTAGGAGATAACTGATCAATCCAAGTATGTATAAATGCTATAGGGACTTTCACACACGCATGAAAACTTTCGTCTTTCTTCAGTCAACTCTCTTTTCTACTTTTCATTAAAACTATCGAAAACTTTTCTCCTACCACCACTTACAACATTATCAAAAAAGCTCCTCAAAAATCATGGGAGATGCTGTAAAGATTTAAGGATTTCTGTATACATGATGGGAGAGCTCAGACCATTTTTATAGGAATGTTACAGTAGAGAATGGCCTCAGCTCAGAGACAGCCTAACTGTTAACAAGTGGGTTATAACCCTGTTCCATCCTCCTATTTTCATCACTGCACAAAAATGCAGTTCTCACAAGCATTAAAATAAGGTCAATTATCATACATTCTTGGAGGGGGGAGTTATTGATCATTCAATAAACGATGAGTGCCTACAACTATATCTTTCATGTAAAATTTCTTTAAAAAGTTTTATTTTCACTATAGGAGGAAAAATAGGGTACTCAGCTTATTTTATATAACTTAAGTTCATTTCTATCCCATAAACTCTCTCTTCTAACTGAAACTCATGGAGTTAACACCACTGAAGTGGGCACAGGGGCTCTATTCCTCTTCTCTGCATGGTTAGTTTTTTTTTTTTTTTTTTTTTGCATGGTTAGTTTTTGAAGAAAGTCATCTCCAGTAATTTTTTTTTCTATTTTAATTACTGTTTCCATGGCATATATATATGTGGTATGAAACTGGATGCTACCCTAGCCACAGAAGGCTAGACTCAAGACTACTGTCAAATTTATATATAAACAATTGCTATTGCTATTTTTTAAATGCCTAAGAATTTGTATGGATAAATTAGCATATATGAATGTAGGTACCTTCTGAGATAGTCCTCATAAACTCTGCCCAGTTAGAGGGACTCAGTATCAGGAGTACCAAATCAATCCTACTGAATTCTCTTAGAGAGCTAAAATACAGGGTGAATCACTCAGCTCAGAGTGCTTCTCCAAAGGACTGCAAGAAACTATCACAATATGTTTATATATAAATGGTTATACCACTGGGATCACTGTGTAGCTCATAGATAACCATTCTTGCAAAAACTTCTACAAGAAATCAACATGACTCTCTTTTGTGGAGTGCAGAAAATATTTACCACCAGTTAAGTAAAATTATTATTAAAAATGAATTGTTAGTTAACCATATTGTACATAAATTGTTTGTTATACAAAATACATATGAAGAGCAATTTCTACTTTTTTTCAAGTCCTGTCACCTCATATTGATTTAATCCCACCCATGTATCTTTAAGCAAAAATGCTAAATGAAGGAAATTTTGATGTAGGATAGTCACCTTGACAAAATACAAAGACCTCAATCATCAAAGTTAGACTTGCTTTTCCCTTCAGATTATAAATTTCTTTTAAATCACACATTTTGCACATTTTCTTTTTAAATAGCTTGTCATTCGTGGGAAAACCCCAGTCACTGAGCTTATCAGAAGGAAATATATGATGAGAAAAGAGGTCTTGAGACTGTGTTCACCACTGAGACAGGACTTGCAGAGGTAAAGTAGGTGGGCATCCCTTCCAGCAACAGGTGACTGGTGGTAATGATAACCACAGGTGGATAAAGCATTCTAGAACCAAGTCCACAGGTCTAGTTCCAACCAGGTAGAGTTGTGCAGAGCTGGAAATGGGCAGGCAGGCAAGAGTCAGATTGAAAGCTGCCTACTAAAACAAGAATACTATTGAGGAGGATCAGGAGGAGGATGCTAACATGCGCAGGGATGAATTGTATGGTTAGAAAGTCAGGGTAAATCCCCAAGGAAGCAGAGAAGTTTTGGCAAGGTCACAGTCATCCTTTCTGGAAGGAATAATAATTACTTTATTGTGTTTCTTGAGAAAACAGTAATTGTAACAAGATTTACTGATAGTGAGATACAGTATAGTATGTATGTGGCAAAAAGAGCCTAAAATCCTTCTTTGCTCTATCAGTGTCCTTAATGTTACTTTTCACTGCTTTACATCAAGAGCTGAGTCTGTTTTCCCTTCTCCTAAATCTTGGCTGGCCCTATAGCTTCTTTTGATCAACATAAGACAGCAGAAGTGAAAGTGTACTGGTTGAAATTTGAGGTCTCAAAGGCTTTGCTTGCCTCTGTTCAATTTCTTGGAGCTCTGAGCAGTCACCATGAGAACAAGCCCAGGCTATGCTGCTGGATGATGAGAGAACACATGGACCAAGATGAGTAGCCTCAGCCATTCTATCTAAGTAGCCCCCAGCTGACCTGGCAGCTGACCGCAGACACAGGTTCAACTAAGTCCAGCCCAATTTAATGACCAGCAGGATTATGAGGTAAAAAAAACTAAAGAAAAAAAAAAGACTATTGTTTTAAGCCACTAAATTCTGTGATTTTTTTTTTTTAAACAGCGAAGACTAACTGATGCAGAAATAATTGGTTCCTAGAATTGAGGTGCTGCCATGACAAAAATCTAAAATAAGTGGCATTGGCAGTAAGTACCAAGTAGAGGCTGAAAAAATGGCAAACAAACTCTTAACAAATGCTGGGGGAAATAAAGCAAATTGTTATTGGAGGTTAGAAAAAATGGCAATCTGTGTTTCTTAGAATAAAATAATAGACAAAAGTGTTATCTATAGGAACATGAAATATGACAATGTATATAATTAACTTTGGATTTTGGCTCTAGAAATCACCACAAAATGTAGAAATGTCAGCTGGTTGGTCCTAGCTACATATAGGTACAGGAAGAAGGAAATGGGCTAAATAAAGAACTGGCCAGTTTGCAGGGAGAATTTTGAGGGAATACAGAGGGGACATAATTTTCTGGGATGTAAAGTAAAATTGTTTCTTATCTTCAGCCTTCCCAGTCAGTAAAAATCCTCAACGTAAAACAAGGATGGAAGAAAAAGATCCATTCAAGAGTAGAACTCCAAAACCCTTTCTTAAGAAATAAGAAAGAATTAATATGTTGTCAAACAGACTCTAAAATAGGCAAAATTGCTCCTCAGATTTTTAAGAAGATGGTCTCACAGAAGCCCAGTCTCAAAGTGACAGTTAATGCTATCTATAGAGAGGCATGTCTTGGAAACAATCATCGGTATGTCTTTTTAATAAATGGAGTGGGCAAATCAAACTCATAGTCTACTGTAATTTAGAAGAAATTTTATATGTAAAAATAACATCGACCTGGATTGAAAGAGGATGATTTTATACACATACAACTATAAGCTATTATTATCCCTATTGCTCTTTCTAAAGATGAAACAAAAAGGCCTCTGGGCTCCCAACTTTCTAGGGCTGGCTGACACAACATGTTAAAGGGCTAAGGAAGAACAATGACAAAAAAAGGATGTCCTAGAGGGAAGTCAACAGCCCAAAGGGTAGAGCCAAGAATCATGAAGAACAAACTGGGAAACTACTTACAAAGAGTAAAACCTCACCTTAATCAAAGAATACTGACTACTACTCTACTCCAGGATCCCACCTGGATTTTAAAATTGCTATGGATCAGTGATTACTATGTACCTCTGTTTTTTTTTTTTCTTTTAGAATGGTAGTATTTATTGGAATTATTCTATTTCTGTGTCAACACTGTATACTGGACGTTTATGGAATAGGCAACTTTCCATTTCATAAGTCTCAGAATCAAGGGAGTCCATATTTGATGAGTTTCATTTGGACTTACCCTAATTATATTCTAGATTTCAAACCTGATAACATAGTTCATCATGTGACTTTTAGTGATCTTTGAATAAAGAAGAGAATATTTTCCATGGGGAAGAATTGTAACCAGAAGACAGACTGTGGTAGATTCCAGAATTGGTCATAATCCTTCATTCTTCCTTGTATCTACATTCTTTATAATATGTCAGTACAGCTTCTCTCTTTAAAAGATGCATTCTATTTCCCATTATTCTGAGTCTGGGTGGGTGTTATGACTTGCTATGGTCAACACAATGAAGTAAATGGATGATGCACCAATTAGAAGCCTACGCCTCAAGCAGCTTAGCTTCCCACGTGTTCTTGTGGGATCCTGTCCAGGAAGCAAGTAAGTACCCCAGACTCTCATGCTGGAAGATGAAAGCCTGCATGGAAGAACGATGAGCCATTACAGCCAAGTCCATTCTTGATTAGGTAGTTCCAGCCAACCAGAGAGCTGACTAGACACACAGCTGAATCTAGATACATCCAGATAAACCATTTAACAGCCCATTCCTAATATTTGGCTCATAATATCAGGATTTAAATAAACAATTATTGTTTTAAGTCACTGGTTTGAAGTTGTTTGAATCAAAATGCAAACTAACTTTGGGCATATTTCTTAAGTTTTATCAGCTCCTTGTCTGCCCAGAGAATGCTAACAAAAAGAGTGCCTGATATATAAGTACTTAGGATAACACCATATATACAACAAACACTCTAACTATTATTATCCTTATAGCTGTTTCTAAAGAGGAAACAATGGGTCTTCACCAATATTGTAATAAATCTTACCATTTGTTGTATATTTACTATCTGGCCACTGTACTTGGCATGTCCCTGTTGTTACCTTTAGTCCTCACAACAAAACCCTAAGAAATTATTTTGGTTTCCTTTTTACAGATGAGAAAACCAAGGAATGATGGTGCTCAGTAACAAGTCACTAAGCCAGGGTTTGAAAGCCATTCTGAATTCTTATATCCTACCACAGCTTCTATGTAGATTAAATATAGTCCCAGTTCTCTCCCGGTAGTAGTATTAGTCATCCATTCCTTTTTCACAGCCTCACAGTGTGACATATACTTCCCTAGCCCTAGACTTTGGTATTGCCCATGTGACTTACTTTGGCCAATGATTAGCAGATGTGATCTAAGAAGAGGCTTGAAATATGGTTAGGCACTTATGCTTGTCCTCTTGTGTTTCTGTCACAGCCATCAGAAGAACAAAGTCCAGCTAGCTGCTTCCCCTCCAGTTAGGTACTTGAAATGAGACACAAGAAGCAGAGCTGCCCTGATTCACAGACACACAATAATTACAGCCAATTCACATGTTTATGAGAGAGAAATAAATGTTCAGTGTTATCTGTCTGCCATGGAGAGTTTGTGGTTGTGCCCTGCCTAGCAAAATGACTGATACAGCTTTCTAGTCTTCAATGTTACAAAAGCAGAACATTAGATAACATAAAGTGTGCTATATAACTTGGTAAAGGTAGACAAAATATAAGTGAATTTCACCCAGGAGGGGAAAAACAGCACTTTCATATAGGAGGTAAAATTATAGTTTCAGATTTGAGCTACTTTTCTTGGGAAATATACAGACAGATAATTTGTTTGAAGTTTAGATGTAAATCTCACACAGGGGGAGACTGACCTAGCAGGCCTAGGGTATTCAAACCTGCACATTCCAAATAAAAGTTTGATCCTTGACTGGCTCATGGGAGATAACCCAGTCTTTGGAATTTTCTGCCTCAAAAGAGTATCTTCATTTATCTTGGCCCTTGAGGCATGCTAGATAGTTTATGCTCACAATATAATTTATGGTGGTCTTGAGTCACATGGTACTGGCTGGATCTATGGAGGGGCTGGAGACTAAGGTCAACAACATGGCCACCTCAAGCCTACATTACTAATCCCTAATAAAATCCTAGACACCAAGTCTTCCCTGGTTGAGCTTCCCTGGTTGACAACACTCAGAAGTGTTGTCATATACTGTAGCTGGAGGAATTAGGTGTTGTTGTCAGACTCAACTAGGAAAAGCCAACTAGAAGCCTGCACCTAATCTACCTTGGACTCTGCTTTATGTGCCTCTCATTTTTGCTGATTTTAATCTGTATCCTTTCACTGTAATAAACCATAACCAGGAGTATAATGGATTTTCTGAGTCCATGAGTTCTTCTAGAAAACCACAGGGTACCTGGCTGGCTCAGTTGGTAAAGCATGTTACTCTCAATCTCAGGGTCCTAAGATCAAGCTCCATGTTGGGTGTAGAGCTTACATTAACAATCAATCAATCAGGGCAGCCCTGGTGGCTCAGTGGTTTAGGGCCGCCTTCAGCCCAGGGCCTGACCCTGGAGACCTGGGATCGAGTCCCACATTGGGCTCCCTGCATGGAGCCTGCTTCTCCCTATGCCTTTGTCTCTGCCTCTCTCTCTCTCTCTCTCTCTCTCTCATGAATAAATAAATAAGATTTTTTAAAAGAGCAATCAATCAATCACTGGACCTGAGGGTGGTCACAAAGACACCTGACAAGAATGTTATTGTTCTCATAAATTCTTGGAACTCAGATTATTTACCAGGCGAAGAGAGAGAGAGAGAGAGAGAGAGAGAGAGAGAGAGCAGCAAATATATAATATAGGTATGGTTACTAGTCTCCCTAAAGGGTGTTGCCATTTTTGTAGGATCCCTCCAAGTATCCAAATGAGTCCTGGTAGCCAGGCCCTCCTTTTCTTTTAAAACATTGGTTCTGAGTAAAGTATATTTCTGGATTCAAGACTGTCCTGGAATTGGATGGCCCCTGGCATATTAGATACATCTGGTTCTCCAAGTGACTGCTGTGATATCTGAGCAACCTAAACTCAGTAAAACTACTGCTTTACTCCCCCACAATGAGCAAAATTTGAATAGCATTTGGATTACAAAATATTTGATCATTCATTACTTTGATAGGTAGGACAATTCAAAATTGACAAAACTGAGTCACAGCATCACATTATGTTGGGGGAGGGGTGAGGAGGACAGAAAACATTTCTTTTTGGAAAAAATCCAATCTTTAGGTAAAAAAAAAAAAATGCCACATATGAGGGCCTGCAAATTGGAAACAAAAACTCATGGACTCAAATTTATATTTTCTGGAAAGTAGAAGACTGAAGGGCAAGGCTCTCAAAATTTTAATGACATATTAATTTTCTAATGCAGAATTATATGGTTTTGCTATGAAAATAATTGGAGAAAATAATATGTATAAAAAACTACATGTGGCCCTTATAGCCTGAAATATTCACTATGATCTTCTGCATAAAGAGTTTGCCAACCCTTATTTTAGAAGTCACAACAGTGCTTATTCTTGGTAAGAATGGCATACTACTAGAATGGCGCATGAAGGGGCTTCCAGGATTCTAATATTCTGTTTCTTTATCTGAGAACTGGTTATACTAGTTTGCCCAGTAACAAATTCATCCAGCTGTACACCTCTGATGCATGTGCTTTTCTATATATATTTTACATTTCAAAGTGTATATGTACATAAATGCATGTATATACACCTGTGTATAAAGTACCTCTGTGTATATAAAGCATATATATATATACCAACTCCAGCACCACTTTATTCTAAGCCACCTGCATCTTTACCTTGGATTTTATATCTTCCTATTATAGACTCTCCCCACAACAGCCAGATAACTCAACAAATCTATTCAACAAATCTATTCATAAGTTTCCTGAGACCCCAAATAAATTCTGAAGAACTGGCTATGACCTATGTCCCCTAACCTTCTCTAGCCTCTCTTCCTGCCTGCCCTTGCTCATTTTAACCTATCCCAGAGGTCCTCCTTGCTTATTTATCCTTACAAACACAAAGCAGTGTGTATCAAAGTCAGGATCTCTGCATCTATTACTTTTTCCCCCTGGTATTCTCTCTCCCTAGATATTTTCCTGGCTTATCTCCTCACTTCATTTTTGTCTCTATTCAAATGTCACCTTATCAAAAAAGGGCAAACAGGAAGACTGCTATTCCCTGAACAATTACATTCTTTGCCTTTACCTTGTCTTATTTTTTAATAGAACTTACTTCCATTGTATGTAACATATTTTTATCATCTGCCCCTCCCATGGGAATGCAAAGAACATGATATCCATGATTTTGTCAATTTTACTCACTGTACTCTTCAATATCAAGAAGAGCACCTGAGACATAGTAGATGATCAATAATTATTTGTTTAATGAAGTGTGAATTTGGAGGTGGTCATGTAGTGAGGGTCCCTAAAAACAATAAGAGAGTTGAGGATCTTAATATCGCTCTCTCTCTCTTTAAATAGATATCCTGCCTCTGTAGAGTACAGGTCCCATCTATAGGTACCTAGCTTGTGGAAACCAATAATCTTGGTTAAACATTGTGCCAATTCCTAGCTGGGTGATTATGGTAAATCTTAATTTCCTAGGTTATAAATTGGAGGTAATTGCAGCAGCTATTTCATGATGTGGTTGGAAGGGGGAATCATATGAGCAAATCCGTATAAATTACCTGGTTTAGACTTGGTACAAGTGAGCACTAAACATATATTAGCTGTTTATTATTAGCATTATTAGGATTACTCTAGTGCCCACAGAGTATTTGTGGATATTTATACTCATAGCGTTGAGAAAGACAGTAAAAGTTCTTCATACCCAGGGCTACATAACTGGAAAATGTTATTGACTGATAAGTAGATTTATGATGAAAGATAATGAGGCAAAAAATACTGCCTTACACGTTCATATTCCAGGCCGAAGCAGTGAAGTAAGACAAAATAAACCAAGGTCAATTCTGGAGGAGAGGCGAGATTTAAGGGAAATAAAGAGTAATAATTAACAGAGATCAAAGGAGAGTTGAGAAGAGGACTGAAATAAAAAACAAGAAGGTTGGTCAGGAAAAACAGACTTCAGCTAACGGAGAAGGAATTAATGGCAGGATGGTCAGAAAGCTGTCATCAACTACTAGTGGAACCAGACTGAGGTGGAAGGAAGAAACTGGCCTGAGTAGGTACAGAAGTTAAAGTACTTCCTGTGGAGATTAGTTGAATCAATATTTTGTTGATTACTCTTAAAGAGAGTTCCTCAGTACACTTTAATCAACTCTAGGCAATGAAAAGAAAGTTAAAAAGAAAGGGAAGGGGAGCTTCTCATAGTTATAACCTGGACGATGAACAGATTCCACTATAATTTTAGTGCAACCTATTTTCCAAGCAAATTTATTGACAACTAACTATCCAAAAATGCACTGAATACAAATTCCAGCATAATATAGATATATACAGTATGTGTAGAATTCATATAATTAAGAATTCAACTTAAAACAATTGTTTTAGAGAGGTACACAATTAATACATTATCAAGGAATGCCCCATTTTCTAAAATAATGTTACATTTGGCCAAACATTTCAAAATTTCTGTCTTCCTTGAACCTGTTAACATTTTGGGATAAAGTTAGTATTGGAGAAAAATTTTTTTTCATAAAACCAGAAAGAAAAGTGACAATAAAAATTAAAATTGATAATGTGTGAGATGCCTAATAAAATATACTTTAAAAAAGTCCTCAGGGATCCCTGGGTGGCGCAGCGGTTTGGCGCCTGCCTTTGGCTCAGGGCGCGATCCTGGAGACCCGGGATCAAATCCCACATCGGGCTCCCGGTGCATGGAGCCTGCTTCTCCCTCTGCCTATGTCTCTGCCCCTCTCTCTCTCTCTCTGTGACTATCATAAAATAAATAAAAATTAAAAAAAAAAGAAAAAAGAAAAAAAAAGTTTAAAAAAAAATAAAAATAAATAAAAATAAAAATAAAAAAGTCCTCAGATAAGTTTATGTTTCTTGCTGCCATGTAAATATTCCACTTACATAGTAAAAAATACACTTCTTTAAATATAAATATTTTTATATAAAGAGATATTACTTCAGCATCATAAAAGCTGAATCCTCCAATTGTCATTCAGTTATTGAATAATTTTATATAAAAAGAGCCAATTATCTAATGTGGAACTCATTTTCTTCTCAAAGTAATTTTCCATCCTATTAGTTTTATATCACAAGTGATGTAGAACATGCTTCAGACACTATATATCATTTCCCAGTATAGTTTATAAAAACTCAAACTCACAGGAATTATTCAAATATTGGTTAATTTATAACTTATTTGAAAGCTGGAATGTATTTTCTAGGTCAACTACAGACTACGTTCAACAAAAACTCCTTTCAAATCTAACTGACTTCACTAAACAAAACAAGATCAACTTGCAATGTTCTCTTCTGAAATAAAACGTGAATCTGAAGCTAATGGATACATCCATAAAAATATGAAGATCTACTCAGATAACATCAAGTAAAAAAACTTTGTTTCAGTTTTTCAACTGTGTTAGAGGCTAATCCATAGCCCATAGGACATTATATAAGCAGCAGTCTGTTTGACCCATGTTATTTCATGTTCTGCACATGGGATAAATTTGATAATAACCTTAAACTCATTCTTGAGAGAGTAACACTTTTCATATCTGCCTCTCTTTTACATACAAACACAACACACGCAGAACTGTACATACACTTACCCAATTATATTAAGAAACACATCTGGAGAAAAGTTCATTTTATACAAAACTAAAAATCAAAACTACCCTGTCAAAAACAAAAATAAAAAAAGCTTATCAGCTGATGGGGATTTACTACCACGGGTTACTATAATAAAACTTAGCACAGATAACCATTTTTGAACACAAACAGCAGATCCATCAACCAAAACATTCTTAGTCCGAAGTACATCTGAATAGAACTTTTGAGAGTCTCCAGTACAGTCAAGGCCTGTGACTTCTAAATAGCTCAGCAACTGATAGTCAGGGTTAGTGAGCAAAAGGCTTAAGGTTTCTGCATTTTCATCAGAAGTACACATATCTATTACATTAATACACTGTGAGGAAAACCAGAAAGGAGTTCCCCATGAATTTGCCTTCATGATTTAAAAACACTACCAGAAAGTATATTTTAGCAAAGAACTGAACACTGAACTCTCTGATCTATTCATTTTAATTTGTACATTCTCAACTAAAGCTAAATAAGGCATCAATTCACTGGATTTGTTGTGTATAAGGATTTTTTTCAATTACATATAATACAATAGTTATTTATGGTAACCATCAAGGTGCATTTCTATTAGTAGGCACTATGGTGTTTATAGGCCGATAGGTGTATAGAGGTGTGTAGAGGTGTGTAGAAACATGATTCTGAATTGTCTAATTGTCTCCATGAGTATTTGACCTTAAGTATTCATATGGACTAGAAGAAAGGAAACATACATATTACCCTACCTGAATTAGATCAGGATATAGGGAAATTCAAGAGGCCTTTATTAGTTGTCAATAACCATTATAGTAGTTACTAGGCCTGTTAATATTTTACCCAACGTTATTAAAATTTAGATAGAGCTCTAGTTCCTAACACATAACACGGTCCTAGTCTACGTGTTAGGCAAATGAGTTGCATTATACAGGGCTTAACAGAGACAGATGATGCTCATGTCTTTTATTGTTATTGTTTAAGGAGAAAGTGACATAATATCCAAAAAGGTTTAACCAGATGTGAAGATGATAAATTTCATATGAGTACATCGTGCCTTATCTACAATTCGTCATTACATACTCACTGGATAACAAGATAATGTGTTGGGGAGTAACAACTGGAAGAAGAATTTCATCTCTACCCACCACTACCCAACAAGGGTTTCTCATGCATCCCCCTTTATATGTAAAAATATTATGACCTATTCAAGAACATTAAAAACATCTAGAGCAAAAATGACAGTTCTTAATACGGTCCCTTACTTCCCACCTGGTCATCTACAGTTTTAATATATCAAATTCAAAGCAAATAGCCATACTTCCCATATATCTTTAATAATTCATTCTCCTTTATGATTCATGAATTGAAACTAGAGTATTTTACCTTAAAACGTATCACAGATTGCCCAGAAACCCAAATCTCCACTCTAGACTTGATGAAAAATGCATACTTTGTTAGATGTAGTCCAAAAGAAAGAAAAAAAGAGAGAGAGAGAGAGAGAGAGAGAGAGAAGCCTAAATTGGGGAAAGAGGCTATATTTCAAGATAAAACTGAAAGTGCAAAGGAGAAGGACAAATATGATTTTGCTCATTCATAATAACTCCAAAGTTCTTGATCAGACAATTTTTTCCTGTTTAACATTCGTTAAACTTCTAAACCTAATTCATGTTTAACATTTGATGAGCTCTCTTCTTCTGTGTTGGGTACAGAGTCTATTTGTGCCAAGACAATAGCTGATCAACTACCCCCCTTGGAACCCTTCACTATAATCTGGCTGAAATTTAAAGGAGTAAAAATGATAAGCCTGCTGGAGACTAACATTATTTCTCTCAAATTATTTCCTCTCTGCAGACCCCCCACTGGTAAAACCATTGAACAGAGAGTCACAGTATTAAACTGATTGCAGCTTTTCTTCTTCTTCCCAGATTGTATATATGCAGGGGGAGGGGAAAAAAAGTGTCCTTACCACATAGAATTCTCTCTGCCAGCATAAAAAAGGTAGCTTCTGTACTTTCATGTGGAAACATATTTCAACATAAACAAAGCCCTGACAAGTGTCCTTGTGATCAATCAAGGGTGGTAGTCAGCTACTCTTTAAAAAAAGAAAAATACATTAAAAAAATCTGAATTAGGAAAGGTTTTCAATTGATAACATAATTATTATTTGTATTCCTCTATTTGACAGTACTATGTTAGATCAATTACTGAATTTCTTACCATAATATATTCCATGCTGTATTTAGCTCAGGAAAATGATACTGATATACTTGCCTTGAGAATGAAGCTTCTGTGACTTTCATTTAAAGGTGTCTCGAGCTTTTACTTCTTTGTGTTTTATGATATGTCTAGTTTTTGTAATTTCACTTTGTCAAAACATTATGGTATCATTCATACTGAAAGACAGGATATTATGAAGATAAAAGTCTACCAAGGACTATCTACCAATCGCTTCTGATACAGAAGATTTAAAGATTTTACACTAGGTAAACAAACCTTCCTAAGGACGTATCAATACATCAAAAAAAAAAAACATGTACAGTTTACATTTTTAGGAAATTAAAAGCACTTTCAGTTGAACTCAGAAAGAATTAACTTTGGGCCATGACAAAGGTTTCATATCATAGCCATATGATAGAAGGTAATAATAGTTGATAACCATTTTCAAGAATAAAAGCAGATTCTCTGAATATAGGACCAACAATCTAACAAATAAATAAGTAAACTTGGAACAGATTATCCATGCAATATCCATCCCTGAAGTTTCGCCTTAAAATTGAGATGATACCTCACTGACAAAGCTTAACCAGTATTACTGTCTTCAGAAAAATCTTATACAGAAAGTCACTAAGCAAATAATAAATAAAATTAAAATAAAATAAAATAAAATAAAAAAATAAAATAAAATAAAATAAAATAAAATAAAATAATAAAATAAATTCAGCATCAAGCTTTAAGGATGACTTCCCCAAATCTTCTGAAGCCAAGATGCAGGTTTTTATAAAAAACATATAGAAGGAAAACATAAGTAGATGATAAAGATGAACTAATACCAGTGAAAGGTTTTCTCTGAAATCCCCATCAGATAAATTCTTATTTTGAAGAGCTAGCACAATACTTTAAGATGGAGACATTATCGAATATTCTGTATGTGATTTTCAGGGAGCAAACCCTTTCATTACAGTGTGCTGAATCAGTATTCTAACAGTCAAAAGATATATGTGTAAAATTCATAAAAGGCTTCTGTAGTACCCAAATCACAACAAATGAATTGCTAAAATGTATCTGACTTTCAACATGTCATAACCCCAGTGTTCATTTCCATTTTCTCTCTCAAGCAGGGAGCTGGCTCATAACCCATGTTTTTCACAACCATGAGTTCTTCTTTATCCCTAAATAACCAAATCCTCAAGAGAGCAGCAGACAGCGGGAGAAGACAATTTATTTAGAGAACTATTATGTGAGGAAGAAAACAAGTTGCCATTTCCAATTTGGAACATAATTAGGGAGACAATAGCCTCCTGACTGATGCTCTTTGTTCCCTTTGGATATTTATGTAGGACAGTAATTGGAGTGTATTTTCCTGTTTCACTTCACATTGTCTAGAAAAGGGTTTTTTCATGCTCCATGACTTTCCAGTTAGTTTCAGAAGAAAACATCTTGTAGCTACTGCCCTGTGCCATGGCCACACGTCACTACCTTCTGGATATTGTCAGCTGCCCAAAACTTTTTTTTTTTTTTTAATTCGGCCAAACAGCAGAGTTAACAGGATTATTAGAAGGAAAAGGTGGTGACAAAGGATTTGGGTGATTGAAGGCTTTCTATCTATTACTGGAGAATACTGGGGAAATAAGCCATTCTCTTTTTGAAACAGTGATGTATATATTCCAAAATTCACTTGATATAAACATGTGCGTAAGTATACCAAAGGATGTGGTCAATGATAATATCAAATGAAAGCTAGGATTAGGAACCATTACATTTCCAAGGAGATCTTTTCAAGAGAAGAGCAGAGCAGCTACCTCCTTTCCCTGTACAAGCAGAGAAGAATATTTCTTCCTCATCGTTTGCTGATGGGCCATCAAGCTACTCATAGGGGAGAAATTCCCAATGACTCTCATCACGTTGCCCTAGTGATAAGCTATAGGCATGGGGGGTCAGACACTTTTATTATTTACTGTGAAGCAATAACTAAGACATCTCTGATCCAAAACACCTCATGTGCATAGCATATTCAGGATAAAAAGTTGAAAGGTAAATTTTAAAAACCGACCTTATATCTTGAGTAACCACTGTGATCTGACACACTGACCAATTCTCATAACAAGTTTACGGAGTAGTAATTATTATCTTTACTTTTTATAAGATAAAGTTAGGATTCAGAACTTGAGTATTTAAGCCAAGTAACACAGCTATTAAGAACTAAGACTGACCCTTTCAGGTGTCTCCTCGTTTATCTCATTGCAATATATTTCTCCCAGGTAAAACATTGCATTAGTCTGATCCACCCTCACTTTGAAGAACCAAAAATACTTTGGATTCTCTGAAATGGTGTCTATTTTTACAGATATACTTTATTTTGAGAACTGAATAAGATACCTACAAGCACCTGCAACAGGGCTAGGCATTTCCTGGCCAATGGACTGGTTCATGCCACCTTTGTAAGACTCAGGGAAGAAAATTGGCACTTCCAAATGCTATGTAGACAAATCATCACCATGGAAATTTACTGACCCTCCATGCCCTCATAATCCCAACTGTAATGACATTTTATGAGAAGCTGTATGCTATATAATAAACCTCAATATAATCAGAAACATATTCAACCAGTTCAATACCCTTCCCTATTTTCTAAGCTGCATTAAATGTTAAAGTCATCTTCCAGCAAGTTTTACTTTCCAAATACTGGACAGCTTTTGAATCTTAAAACTTGATCCTGTATTTCTTTTCAGATTTAGTAGTGGATATATTACTCAGAAAGGGAGTTATTAGGCTGCAGCACTAAATAACTCTTAAGTATCAGCTGGTTAACACAGTAAGTTTGTTTCTTCTATGCTTTTCTTCTTTTTATTAAAATATATATATATAGCATACATTTTGCAAGTTTAAGGTGTATGACATGTGGATTTGATATGTTTATATATTCAATATGACTGCCATTATAGCATTAGCTAGCATCTCTATCTGGTATCTCAGCAAAGTCGATATTTATAATACTGTTGTCTATAATCATTATACTGGCTTATACCCACATATTTTTTAAAAAACATTTATTCATCCATCTGAGAGAGAGAAACAGAGAGAGAGAGAGAGAGGTAGTGCGTGAGTGGGAGAGGGAGAGAGAATCCCAAGCAGACTCCACACCTAGTACAGAGCCTGACACAGGGCTCAATCCCATGACCCTGAGATCATAATCCCAGTCAAAACAGAGTCAGACAATCAACTGCATCACCCAAGCACCCCGTTCTCACACATCTTTTGCCCATCAGACCTGAGGGAGAAGTTCCGTTACTCATCATCCTCGTGAAACAGCTGGTATTTGTAACAATACCAGTAGGTATGGGAGAAAAAAGAGAGAGTGTGGCAAATCCTGCACTAACTTTTAGAGCTTATAAGCTCACATATCACTGTTCAAAACAGGTCACACGGCCATTTATAAGCTATTTATAAGCACAGGAGAAAAGCAATCTCACTACTTGTTCAGGTGGATCAGAAACATTTGATAAGAAATGACTAAAAAGCCCGCTTTCTACTTACAGAGTAAGTGGTTTGCTCTCCCTCCTGCATGCAAACACATTAACCAACCCCAAAGGAAACAACCCATTTGGTCACAGTTTCAAGCTCAAAGTTCAGAATCTCCAGATAATGGTTGGTGTCTCTTCATCAGATCCACTTATAGACGCTCTTGATCAGTGTGAAGTAAATAGAAAAGTCAGTTACTACCCACACTGTGTGTTCATTCTTCTATCCCTGTTATTTGCTCTTTATATTAAAGAATGCAAAAGAGGGATTTGAGGGTCACTCTGGGTGGCTCAATCAGTTAGGCATCTGCCTCTTGATTTCAGCTCAGGTCATGATCTCAGGGTCGTGAAATCGAGCCCTGCATAGGGCTCCATGCTCTATGGAGCCTGCTTGAGATTCTCTCTCTCTTCCTCTCCCTCACTCCCGCCACTCATGATCATGCTTTCTCTCTCAAAAAAAATAAATATAAAATAAAAATAAAAGAGGGATTTTACTTGGCTAGGAGAGGTCTATCACCTAGATATGGGTATCATGACACATGGGACTTTGTATCCTTCCTTATTCTAAAGAAGGTGATCATCCCTTTGGCCATAGGGAGATGTATGTGTTACGTAATGTTAAAATCATGGTTTGATGGTGGTGGTGAAGGTGATGGTCAGAAGTTTAAAAACAGATAAAACAGCAGCATAGGATGATGAGATACATGAAACGCGCCTCATTAACTGTTGTCAACATCACTGCCATTACCTTCAAAGACCTTCTTGGCACTGCAAAAGAGATCAGTACCACATTTCCCAGAATCCTTTTTCCTGCATGATTTCCTGTAGGGTGATATTATACCACCGACTACCACTTAAGTGAGCTTTGAGAAATGAAAGGGATGAAAATATTATTCACTGGAGGCAGATCATGCTAGACTTATGCGCAGTTACCAGATGTGAAGTTTGCAGCGACGTCAGGATGAACTTCTGCAAAATATCCACTTAAGTGTGCCAGGCAGCTGTGAGAGCTGATGAGACTTCTCGGAAAACATTCACTTCATTGCATCTGACTGAGCTAGACACCTGGACGTACATGAGTTCTGCAGCAGCTCCAACGGAAGTCCTGGGATCTACTACTTCCATTCTGCAAGCGAAGGGAGTCCCTGCCTTTTCCTTCCCTGGCGTCCCACAGCTATGGGTGCTCTCATTCTGTCGATTACCAAGACACATGGAGTGGCTTCTGTTTTCCTGAACAAACACTGATACTCCAAGTAATACTGAGTATCATGGGGAAGACATGCGACATGTATCACAGATTACAATTCTATAACTTTTCAATCAGTAGATCTTTAAAATTTCATATTTGAACATCTGTAGGAGCACTTACAAGTATGACAGTGATGATGACAATGTAGACATAAATTTTTGTTCATATTGTTACTAATTTTTCAAGTTTCAGTTATCAGTGTATTACGTTGTCAGAAAAAAAAATGTTTTTAAAGAAATTCCTCATTGAATCTCTAAGTATAATCCCACGAAAAAGGGCAATATAGATTTTATTTTTACTTTTAACTTATATTCTTTTGAAATTTAGGCAGAAGTAACATTTGTTTTGATGATAATTACTTGGGTACTGATATTTTTTGTCTCAAACAAAAATAAAATCTGCCAAGAATGGCAATAAATTGCACTTATAAGCATAAGGAATCATAGATGAGGGGCACGCAGAGTTTCAAATTATCCACCATCTTTCACAAATGACATGTCTGAAAATCTAACAAGTAGCTCCCACCTCTAACAGACTTTCACGTCCCTATTTAGTTTCTTATTTGTCTCTGTCAGGCTGATCCATGGGTTTAGTCCCCAAGTCATCAAGATGAGACTTGGCATTGATCACTGTAATTTATGATGCTTTGAGAGATCACACCTGATTAATGGCACAGCCACACTTTATGTATTTTCATAGCCATACTCATTCACAGTCAGTGCTGGTAGCATGTTGAAATTGTAGGAGGACTTTTAGATAAATTGGAGATTGGCATAAATCCTGGGGTCTCTATCCCTTTATGATTAAAAAGCTGCCACATTCCTTCAAGGAGTAGCAACAGTTTGAAGCACACTTTGCCCAATAAATGGCTTCATTTTAGCCTAACCCTGCAGCACAAAAGTTAATACTTAAGACATTTTAAAATCGTTAGACTCCTAAAAATGTTAAATCTCTTGGCACTCTTTCATAGGCTCTTATTCACTGGCCCTACACTTCTTCCCTTCTTTTCTTGTCCTAGTTCTCTATTAATAGATTTGGCATCTTTGAGCCTCAGTGTCGTCACGTGCAAAACAGGAGTAAAAAACATGTGCATCTTCGAGGGGGTTGTTTGAGTACACATGAGGCACCCGGTTAAGCTACACAGTCCCCTGGAGCAAGGCATCCAGTAGCTATCAACAAGTGTTCTCTCTTGATTTCCTTTATCAAATAGTATCCAGTAAAATGAGCAACAAATGAAGATTAAAATAACATAATAGCATCAAAAGTCATAAAACTGTTTTCTAACCTTCCCTATGTCAATTTCAGATTCTGGGCAGGGATGGGGGTCAGTTTAAGAACCCATATTATTTCACGGATTTCTTCTTTTTGCATTAGTAACTGTAGAGCTAAGTGATCACGTGCACAACTCTCCCAGGTGGTCTTTCCCCCCCACAACTTAACTTTGGACTAAACTTTGCTCAGTCTCATAACATCTAAGGAGATCACAATCCAGGGTGGTATGGCTCTAGGCAAATGAATGCAAAAACAGAACATCTAATGAGAAACAAAGTAAAAATCAATTAAGTGAATGTGAACAAAATTCTTGGAAGTGATATCCACATTCCTTGAGATTCCTTTTTATGTTATCAATACTGGTTCTCTCACTGATGTGTGTCTAGTTAAAGTTTTCCTTCCTTAAATCATCGCTTTCCCACAATAGTATGTGGACCTCCCAGGTATCTCACATGTGGGAAATGTGAGGTCTGTGCTCACCTGTCTTCTCTGCTACATTCCACAAAATATGAGCTCACCCTTCCACAGCTGTCAGGAGCTTTTGAAGTTCTCTTCATGTATCCTGTCATGCTATTAAATCATTTTTCCATGTTATTTTTCCTTATATAAACTATCTGTTTTGCCTGTAAAACTGCCAGAAATGCAAAGGAACATCTAAACAAAATTCAAAGATCCTTATTTGTATCATACAGAAACTTCCTCAAGTCCTTCTAAAGTTTACAAACTTAAAAACTGTGGTGGGAATTTGCACCTGCTACAGTGCCTAACTTTCACACCTGGAATATTTATTTTAAGGTATTCATCTCTTACTCAGATCAGAGATTTGTATTCTTCCGCAAATAATTTCACAGCCTTGTCACCTGACTTATTTTTGATAATAGAAAACAGTTTACTAGACCCTGTGCATAAAACAGTAAAAAGGGAAACAGATGGTAATTAAAAGTGTCATTCACATGGACAATATGGGCAATTAAAAGCAAAACACTTCTGATTCATAAATTATCTTGCTCATCTTGAAAGAGCTAAAAAATGGAAATAACTGGAGATTAGATAAGAAGTGTTCTAGACCTGAGTGCTAAAACAGGATTAGGACTCCATCCTCCTTCTAAAAAGTATAGGTGTGTTTTAAATGAATAGTATTTTTCTAAACTAATGCAAAAAAAGCAGAATTGCTTAAGTAATTTTGTTCCATGGGGGCACCTGAGTAGCTCAGTCAGTTAAGTGTCTGACTCTTGATTTTGGCTCAGGTCTTGATCTCAGGGTTGTGCAATTGAGCCCTGTATCATCTGCACTCAGCAGGGAGTCTGCTGGAAATTCTCTCTCCTTCTCCCTTTTCTCCCTCTACCATCTCCCTCCACCCTGTTCACTCATTTACTCTTTCTCTAAAATAAATAAATAAATCTTTAATATTTTTTTTTGCTCTGCTTTTTGTCAATGACTATAGATCCCAACCCTGAAAACAGATCCTTGCTTAATTCAACACTTCTTAGTACACAGTTTGTATCCGAAATTTTTCTAATAGAATTCATCATGATAAACAAAAACAAAACAAAACAAAACAAACGTGGACGGGCTTGGGTTCTGATTTTTATGCTGTGTATCTAAAAGCCTCATTTTCTTCCTCTTAAAAATGAAGATAATGATCATTACCTTGCAGGGTTACGATTTTTGGGAACAAAGAAACACTCAGTAAATGTCATTTTCCTTTTGTCAGCATTTCCTGGTTCCTCCCCCTGTACAGCACCCTTCCCCTACTGCTGGTTTCTCTGTTATTCTATCCCCTGACTACATTATTCAGGTATTTTACAACTGTTATCCTCAAAATAGCGCTCTGAAGCAGGTAATTTTATCTCTATTTTCAGAGGAGGAAATGGGAGCATACAGGTCAAGAAAATAAATACCATTCCAGGTATTTCAAACACAAGGGACTTTAAGCTTGGAAACCATTTATACAGGTGATAGAAAAGCAGAAAGAACTCTCAGAGGTAGTTGAGAGAATCCAGGAATTAGCAAAAGCAGAAAATGCACTTCCTCCCCACCCAGAGTTGGAGGTCAACAGGAAGGAAACCCAGAACCAGGGCCACCCTGGGGGAGCTATCTCAGGTAGATGTTAAGAGGAAATTGAAGGCACTAGAATATGCAGGCAGGGCTGAAGGTACTGCTTAAGTTGGAGCAGACAACTACAGTTACATTCCTGAGGTCAGATGGACAGTAAACAAGATTTACGACTGGAATCCAGATCTTTCCAACTCTTCTGTTATGAAATAAATGTCACATATGAAAAGGCCTGCTATCATATTTAAGGTATTATATTCAAGAAAGAAATCAGAAGGAATCCTTAGCGCTATAACTTACTCAATACTGTTTCCTTGAGAGAATCCATCTATTCTAACGGCTCTGGGTCTACTGTAGGCGCTCAACAAAGATTTGTTGAATGCAAGGGAGTCTGACGGGTTTCTGCCATAGTTTTCATTATATCTTTTCAACCAATGGATGATCATGAAGTTTCCTTTCCAAAGAGAAAAATCAGAAGACTAGATGAAATGCATTTAGATAGCAGTTTGAAATCTTTTTTGCCTTTTCATCTTATTCATGTGATTGAATTAATTTGTAAAAATGTTAAGCAGGAATATTTGAAGCAACAGATAATAAGATAGGACTTCTGAAATGTGGTTCACACCAACCTTATTTCCTAAGCCAAAATCCTGGGGTAAAATGTAAAGGGATTTGCAGTGAAAGATAGTCAATGCACTGTATATCAATTATTCATACATTTCAATTGGCAGTCCAACCAGCAAACATTCGATGAGTGGTCTTTATTCCCACAAACTAGGAAATGCATAATGAATGGAAAAATACTCACTTTTCAATATTCACAACAACCGAGTACAAGAATGCTTATGTGTAGATAAAGTTTTAAAGTGTTTTTTGAAACCGCTGACTAAACTACGCCAAACTACAGCTGAACTTCCACCAAGCTATAAAGGCCTGTGCTTGAACTCGATTTCACAGTTTTTGGGTTTCATAGCCTTTAAGCGAGCACAATTCATACTCGTTACTATGCTTGGAAAGATCCATGTCAGGAACTATTACACAAAGAGGCTAGCACACATTATCCTAAAACACTACTGTGTTTAATAAGGAAAAAAAAAAGAATGAAGAGAAAAAGTTATATAATTTCCTAAAGTTCTGTATGATATACCACTGTGATTTGTATGGACATTTTTAAAGCATTAGTATTTACAGGCTTTGAAAACCATTAAGGGTTAATATTTCCAGATACCTGAAATGTGACCAACTTCTCTCATTTTTCCAAATAATCTGTGAAAAACAAAGGATATCTGTTCTATGCATTTCATATATGATGAAAGCAACTGGATTTTGTATGAAAGGAAAGTAGTTATTTAAACTGAGCTATGAAAAAAGGGTAGACAAAACTAGGAAAAGTAAATGGTTCCTTTTGCTTATAAACACAAGTGACCATGAGCTATAATAGCGTGCACTATGACAGCAAAATTTCAATGAAGTGATTTCTTTCTATTGGAAATGTAATTTTCTTCACAATAAGTGGCTAAAATATCATTCTTGACATTATGAAATTCTACATCTAAATATATATGCAGTTAGCCTTGAAGCAACATTTAAGAGTTAATTAAGGACAAAATTAATGGAAAAATCCCTGGATTCAGATCAGTAGAGAAAAGAAAAAATAGATTATTGGGTTTGGCATAATACACAATAGGGCCTAGAAAATGCTGAACAAGATAAAATTAACTCCTTCCTTGTCAAGGAAGATAACAAAAAACAAGGAACACACAAAAAATATAATTATTGCAACACACATCAATAAGTGCACAATCAATAACTGTATCATTACATAATATTTGCAGGTCAAAGCCAGTTTGGATTTTTAAAGGATGGGAAACAAGGGCTCTTTCTGAGTCAGACTGCAGTAGGGTGTAGGTGTTATTTAGATGAGACTGTTTCCATTAGTGTTGCCCTGTGGTTTTACAATTGTCTCAGGATTGGAATCTCCTTCTTCCCTTTCCATTGGCTAACTTGATTCTTATCCAGTAAGATAAGAATCCACTTATCCACTGTCACCTGATTCGTCTTCCAGGCTGCAGCATGTCACCATCTTCTTTCTGGGCACAATCTGTAGTATATTACAGATTTTAAGATTCTGGTTGTGCATGTTAGGAAAAATCCAGCCTCTTGGGTTTTTAAAAGAGGAGACCAATGTTTATCCAAAGCCATTATCTTTGTCAGTTGCTAAATTTTAGATAACCTAAGACTACATCTAATTTTTAATGGGAAGCTGTATTTTAAGTGCGTATATATGTGTATATTCAAAGAAATCCCCTAAAAATGAAAAGTCTCTGTTCGGAAAAAGAAACCACACTAATAGAATAATGAACTATTCTAATCCTTTAAGTTTCATATTGATCATTTACTTCTGAAGTTTGCAATTCGAACTTTACATCCATAGGGTTGGAGTCTCAGTATTGGAGACTGCCTAGCAAATTAATTGTTTTTTCAAAGAATGTTCTTTTGACTACTCAGGATAATAATGCTTGGTTTATTCAATTCCTGGTGACTCCGTCACCGGTAATGCATCATCACAATGTCACCTTGCCTGTCAGACTCAACAAAGGAGGGATAAGTATGGGCACTTAACTGCTTTCTCTCTTACTGGAATTGGCAGCTATTATTAAAGAGTTAGTACACATGGGCACGATAAGCCAAGGGAGATGCCTTAGCTTTGGCATATGTGCTGTCCCTGAAAAAAAGAACTTTGATCTTCAAATCTGCCAAGCTGACATCCTGCACAGCACAATGTTCCCTAAAACTTTTAAAACAAATACAAAACCCCACCCATCTGGGATTACTGTCATATAATTTCTATATACTACTGGCTTCAAAGGACTGAATCTTTACCATGTTATCTCTTATTATTTTAGAAATGAAAGAGAATGGAGTCTTAGGATGGCTGCTCCACACAGAAACTCAGCTGGACAATGATAAGGCTTGTGAATTTTAACTAGAAAGTAGCCATTCTTTGCAAAGCCACAAACTTTCCATTCAGAATATATGAAAAAGGGAATGGTCCCAGTGGGATGTCTCTCTGAACTAGTTATTTAGCTGGTTACAGCCTGTTCAGTACTAGATAGAAATTTTCAAACAGATTTTGTTTGTTTAAGGTTATATTTGAAACTCAGAGTTTTGTATCCCTCATTCTTATTGTGTTATAAATATAAATATCCATACTTGCTCAGTTAGTTTAAAAGGATGTATAGTGGGATCCCTGGGTGGCGCAGCGGTTTGGCGCCTGCCTTTGGCCCAGGGCGCGATCCTGGAGACCCAGGATCGAATCCCACATCGGGCTCCCGGTGCATGAAGCCTGCTTCTCCCTCTGCCTGTGTCTCTGCCTTTCTCTTTCTCTCTGTGACTATCATAAATAAATAAAAATTAAAAAAAAATAAAAAAAAATAATAAAAATAAAAGGATGTATAGTTTAGGGGAGAAAAAAAAAAAAACAAATTGATCACCACATCCAACTTAGTGTCCATGGCCTAGTATGACAGCAGTCATTTCTTCACCTTTCTATATAGATATGGAAATACCATTAATCAATATTAATGGAAATACCATTAATCAACAACCACAATCATTTCATGACTGATCTTTCCTAGGCAGCCCTGTAAATGAAATCGTCCACATATTACAAAAGGGGAGGGAAATGAGAAGGAGGAAATAACTGGAAAGATCCCACAACTAACAGGTCATGGTTCCAGTCTCAGCTTGCCTAGCAACTAACTGGCTTTAGGTCTTAGATAAAACACTGACCTTCTAGATCTATTTTCTCACATTTAAATGAGGATGATCACTGTAATTCTAATCTAATATACTATGATTTGTCTACAAAGAAATGTGAAAGGGGTATCTCTCTCTCTTCAGTCCAAGAACCAGTGAAAGTTAACATGATAGAAGGGATCCAAAGCTAATACTCACTTCAATATAAACTACAAACCTGTCACGTTCTCACTGGATAAGTTGGTCACTTAGAACTGTATGCATCAGCAAAACAGGTATGACAACTATTTCTACTTCATTATGACCTTAAATGACAGAATGCACATAAAAGAATATGCCATGGTTACCAAGGAATAGGAAGACTTCAATGAATCCTAGTAGCCAGTTCTAGTAATAATAATGGTAACAAAGACATAGAAGTAGTACTGCAAAGTAGAATGTATTAAGGAGAGAGAAAGCCTACAAAGTTAATAAAAACTTAGCCGGAACCTGATTCAAAAATAATAAATAATTCAAAACACCCAACATAAACCCATAGCAAGACTACTTAGCAATAGAAGCAAAGATACAGAAGAGTCACTGAGGAAACAGCCCCTGCCCATGCAATCATTAAATGCAGCAGAGGTTGTGTTAGATGTATGTGCAGACAGGTCCACCAGACAGGTACATTCCTATTATAGGAATTGACATTTCAAGTTGGAAGGCCCTGATGATATTAAAACTCAAAAAACGGTTAAGCAACATGTATTCTTGTAGTGACTCCAAACTAGCTTAACAACTATCTGATAATGTTTCTTTTCATGCTTTTATCCAAATAGAGAAAATGTAATGATGAGACTAACAAGAGAATTCATTCATTCGGCCTGACACATTACTCATTGTGAGTCAACAGCCTAATATTCTGGATTCCTACTTCAGTTTCTGTGAGCTATGACAGCAAGAAACAGCACCTGAATTTGATCAAGACTTCAGTACTGAGAAAACAGAATTGGTTTATCAGCCATAAAGCCAGACTCTGGCTTATAATGAGTTAATTTAAACATTGCTTTGACACCATTCTTAGCACTTGACCTCAGATTTTGATAAGTGAATCTCTTTAAATACTATTCTTTTGATGTTCTAATAAAATTGAAGTATTATGCAAAACATTAACCTATTAGCAAATCATCATGTAATACAAATGTAAACCTATATAGTAAATCTATGCCCTATATTACTTCTTTTACTTCTTATGGTAGCAAAAAAGAAATTATAGACATATACACCCCAATGCCAAATGCTAAGGATAAAACGACAAACCTAGGGGCTCAGTCAGTTAAGTGGCTGACTGGGTTTCAGCTCAGGTCATGACCTTAGGGTCCTGAGATTGAGCCTCACTCAGTGCAGGCTGCTTGAGATTCTTTCCCCCTCCCTCACCCTTCCCTTCTGCTCCTCCCTCCGCTCCTGCTTGCATTCTTTTTTTTTTTCTCTCTCTCTCTCTCACTCAAATAAATAAATGAAACCTTTGAAAAAAAAAACTATATAGTTCAGGTAATGCTAGTGGAAATCTAAAAGAATACAAATACTTTGGAAAGAGATTTTTTTCATATAAGACAAGAACTGCACTAATTGGAAAAGGCAGTATAAATTCAGTCTCTGTAAATCTATAATTATGCCAAAAATTTAAAATAATGAAACATAAATACAAAAAAAATGAGTGAATTCAAGTTTTACAACATGGGGGATTGAAATACAGACTTCCACTTCATTCCAAACACATAAAATGCTGAGTAAAATATAATAATTAAAACAAAGAAAAAACATAGCTGACCTTAAAAAAGAAAAAAGAAAAACGTCAAGGTGTCAATAATTTGAAGTCAGTAAAGTACATGAAGTAACACTCATTAATATAAGATCTAAAATACGAGATGAGGAAAATAGGAGATCTAAAATTATCTCAACATGTAGAGAGCAGAGTTTTATGACACAAGCAGGGAACATGTTCTTGGTTCCAGAAAGGCCACAGATTTGGAACTGTAGTCCCTGAATGAGACTTAGACCTTGAGAAATCTTCCCTATTAATGAAAATAGAATTAGAGAAATTATGCCCTTGGGCCCAGAGAAGTCATAAGTAAGTTTTTGTGTCTGACTAGGATTTTATATATATAAGTATCTGCTTAGAAACTGAAACCTCAAAACTATACTCTGCATATATAAATTTCAAATTTATAGTACACCAGTGGTGGAGAAATGCCTAGGAAATTTATATAAAAACTGATACTGGTCCAATTAAATCTCTGAGGGCACTGGCAAATGTCAACTAAAAATCACTCTGAAAACTACTTCTACAACATGGGCTTCATATAACACACACACACAGGAAGGAAAAAAAGTAATAATGGAAAAGAAACTCCTAAAACTGTTTTCCACCATGAGGGAGAGAGAGAAAGAAGATGTAAAAAACTGGAGAATTAATACCCCCAAAAAACCTTGTAGAATAAAACCATCTAAAGTGTCTACAAAATAAGTATTTAAAAAAATTATTTAAGGTACAAAGGGAGGAATTGAATCCCGTAAGACAGACAAAGAATAATAGGAGACTTTCAAAAGGAAACCAAATATAATTTAAATTAGAAATATAATTATTAAAACTAAGGTCTTGCTGGGGGCCTGGGTGGCTCAGGTAGTTAAGCATTTACCTTTAGCTCAAGGTCATGATCCCAGAGTCATGGGATCAAGTCCTGCATGGGGCTCCCTGCTCAGCAGAGAGTCTGCTTTTCCCTCAGCCCCTCCCCCGTTCATGCTCTCTCTCTCTCTCTCTCTCTCTCTCTTTCGTGCTCTCTCTCAAATAAATAAAATCTTAAAAAAAAAAAAAAACCAAAAAACTAAGCTTGCTGAAAGTGTATAGCATCAAACAAAGCTCAATTCAAGAAGAATACATAGACCGGGAACTAGATGTGGCTATATTATCCAGGAGGCAAGAGAGAAAGATGAAGGTAGTATATACAAAAACAGAATTATGAAAGTATAAATGTGAGGATCCAACTTACATTGCATAAAAAGGTCTCCAAAGAATAGAGTTCACTGTGGGATAGCCAAATTCCAAAGAAACAATGACTGAAAAATTTCCAGAATAGGTGAAAAAATAGAATGAATACATAAAATGAGTCCTGATTCCAATAAATAAATATAAACCCAAACTACATACATTATGGTGAAATTGAAGGATATTTTTTAAAGGGTCAAGTTTTAAAGAAAAATAAACTTCATGATTTACAAAAGAATTAATATTTTTATAACACCTTATTTCTAAAAAATCTAGGAACACAATAGAATAATATTCAAAAGCCTAAGAAAAAATAACTTTAAATTCTAAAAATAGCTTTAAATTCTAAAGTTTCAGTAAAACAATTTCAAATATAAACAGTAAATAAAGGCATTTATTTAAAAGAGAAAGTGAGATCCATTATCATTCAGATTCTGATTGAAAGATCAAACAATGTACATTCTTCAGTAAAAATCTTGAAGGAGCAAGAAAGCAAAGAAATTGCTTATAAACTTCTAAGTTGTTTAGAATACAATGATTTAAACTTTTTTTTAGATTTTATTTATTTATTTATTTATTTTTAATAGATTTTATTTATTTATTCATGAGAGACAGAGAGATAGAGAGAGGCAGAGGGAGAAGTAGGCTCCCTCCGCAGGGAGCCTGATACAGGACTCAATCCTGGGACTCCAGGATCATGACCTGAGCCAAAGGCACTCAACCACTGACCCACCCAGATGCCCTGATAAATTTAAACTTTTAAATAATCTGTCTTTTAGATACAGCATATATATAAAAATGGACTATATTCTATGAAAGCTTACGTACACCCAAATACATGATCAACCAAATCTTCTTGCAAAATGCAATGCAATTAGAATTAAAAAGACTATGATGCACAAATACATTTGAAAATTTAAATTACATTGTAAATATGTCTTTGATCAAAGAATGAATCACAAGGGAAATAATAAAATACTTAAAACTTAACAATTAAACTACAATACATCAAAATTTGTCAGACATAGCGAACATAGAATATAAAGTCTTCAAAAGACATACTCATAACCTAAAAATTGGATCAAAAAATTTGACTACACACAAGAAAGGAAGAGAACAAGCCCAAAGAGAAAACAAGGGAGGTATGATGATAAAAGCAGATAACTGAAAAAAGTAAAGACTGAGTCAGAAAGTATCAGTGAAACCAAAAGAAGTCTTTTAAAAATGCAAATAAAAAATTTATTTAGAAACATGACTGGTTAAGCAAAGATACAACAAAAATTATTAGGGATTGTAAAGACAGATGTGTAAAGACCAAGTAGAAACATAATGAAGAAATTTGTGAACATGTAGATAAATTGCATATTCTTTCAGAAAGCTATAAGTTATGAAAAATTCACTTGCACTGATACAGAAAGACAGAAAATACGTAACTGGAGAAAATGGAATTACTAGTAGTCAAAAAAATTACTCACAGAAAAGCCCTCTTAAATAATAATTCATTCATTTTTATGTAAATTGTTCCAGATTATGAAGAAAGAAATAAAAGTACTCCCAAATCATTTTATAATGCCAGAAAAACCCTGATATTAAAACTGGGCAATGACAGAGTAATAAAGAAAAGCTATAAGCTAATTAAACTTTTAAGCACGTATGGAAAAATCCTAACTAAATGATTGGTGAATCAAGTTATGAAATACCTTTTATGATGAGAAGGGTTTACTCAGTAATGAAAGGATGTTTTAATTTTAGAAAAATCTATTAATGTAATTTTCCACTTTAAGCTGTCATATGATCATATAATTATCTCAACAGACAGAAAAAGCATTTAATAAAAATTCAACTCTTGATTGTGATTCAAAACTGATGGCAAATTAGAAACACTGGGGAGTTCTCCTAGATATTGACTAAAAATTATAGTAAATATCATACTAAATAGTGAAATTTTAGATTTCTTTTAAATCAGGAATCTCACAATGGTGCTTATTATTGCTGCTATTAAAACATTGTGTTGACTATATTAAAGACCAATGTATACAAAAAGATGACTGAGGAATTTCAAAAATAGAAACAGAGAAAAAAACTGCCATCAATAACAAATAATACATTATTAACAAATAATTGAAATGCATGAGAATAGCTAAATTAAACAGGTTTAATGAGAAAATTCAATAAATTCAGAAAATTTGTAAGATAAATAAATACATGAAAACATTTTTTATTCATTAGAGAGTATATTTTTTAAATCTATTTATTAGAATAACAAAAAATAGATAAAGTACCAAGAGTAATTTTTGGAAAAAATTATTATTTTTTATTAAAAGACCAAAGATGGATAAATGTAGAGGAATATCATGTTCATGAATGGCAGGATTCAGTATTGTAAAAATGGTAATTTTCCCTAAGTGAATCTGTATTTAATTAAAGACCAATTGATACTCCATAGAAATCTTTGAAGAATTTAAGAAGTCAATTCTAAAATTAGTGTGAAGAACAAAGGGAAAGGAGAAGCCAAGATGAGCCTTAAAAATAAGAAAGGAACATACTCTACAAAATATTAAGCATTTGTATACAGCTAATCTAAATATGTATATGTATAATTTAAATTGGTAGTATATGTTACAATTACATAATTATATATGTATATATACTACATGTACATATGTCTAGTAGTATATATACAATTATTTATACACATTATATATGTCTAAATAATGTATTTACAAATACCAATTATGAATTATAAATATGTAACATGTTTGTTAGTTATATATTAGGTTTTATTTATATAAAATGTTTATATTAATTAATATACGGTATTTTAAAATTTATAATATATATAGTTTGTATGTGAAAACTATAATGAACAATTAAATTTTTTAGTAATTGAATGGTTTAAAAGTGACACTGGGGAGCACCCGGGTGGCTCAGTCATTTAAGTTTCTGACTCTTGGTTTTGGCTCAGGGCTGTGAGATGGAGCTCTGCGTGGGGCTCTGTGCTCAACATGGAATCTGCTTGAGATTCTCTTGTCTGCCTCTGCCCCTCCCCTCATGCTTTCTAAATAAATAAATAAATAAATAAATAAATAAATAAATAAATAAATCTTTAAAAGTGACATTGAGTATTTTGATCATTGTAAACATTTATGCTAAGTGAAATAAGTCAAACCAAGAAAGGCAAATATCACAGAACAAACTGATGGTTTGTGGGGAGGGAACAAAGGGCAGAATGAGTGAAGAAGAGTGGGAGACACAGGCTTCCAATTATGGAATGATTAAGTCATGAGACAAAAGGAACAGTGTAGAAATACAGTCAATGATATTATAATAGTGCTGTATGGTGACAAATAGTAGCTACATTTGTGGTGAGCATAGCATGACACATAAAGAAGTTGGGTAACTATGCTGGACACCTGAAACTATTATAACGCTGTGTGTCAGCTATACCCAAAATATTTACATAAACAAATGAATAAAAATTTTAGGTGACAATATGTAGTAATTGAATGACTGAGAAGTGGCACATTAAAAAAAAAAAAAAAAAGAGAAGTGGCACATTAAGAAAAAAATACAAAAGGCAAGTTATCAAAAACCACTCTATAAATATATGATACAGCATTATAAATAAATTAGAAAATGTGCAGTATGTTTATTAGCCTGGATCTCATCAGGATACAGAAAATACATGGAAATTTAAACATGGAAAGTTGATATAATTACTTTTATGATAGAAGACCAACTAAAAAGTGTAATAAGATCTCTCCTAAAGACTACTCTGGAGCTAAGGGAGTACCCAAAGAAGGATAAACTTGAAATGAGAGTCTCTCTCCTGTAGATAGGAGTCCAAAAGGTGTTCTTAAAGCCCACTCCTGTCAGAAAAGTCCGCTGGATTGCCTAGGCCAGAGAGGTCTGGAGTGTGTAACAGTGTCTGCCTCTGAATGGTCTGGAAAGATGGTCACTGGATACAGGCCAGAATAGAGGAGTAGCCAAAGGACTAAGCACTAACAGATTTCCCCCCACATCTGCACCACTGACCAGCCATGCAGCAGAAGCAAAATAAGCAGAAGGAAACACATGAGAAACAGGGAAGAGAAGTCACCTACCTACTGGAATCTCCTTCAAGGACCACCTCCAGGAAAAGCTTACTATCATGCCCATTATGAAGAGAAAATGTTAGTAATTTCAGTCCAATAATATAACAGGTACTAGCAAATACTGAGTCTTCACAAATTGAAATACCTACATATGTAATATTCAATATTTAAATACTAAAGTCAACATTCAAAAATTGAATACTCAAATAAAAAACAATAGATTATAAACTATTTGAAAATTCCAAGTGGATTAAACACCTAATATTTAGGGAATTTTTTTAATATTAGAAAGAAATATTAGAAGAAACTACAAACTTCTTATTTAATCTAGATAAGAAAATATGTATTTAAAAAGACCCACGTAACAAAACCTAAAATTTTGATAAATTAGACTATGTTTAGCTTAAAATCGTCTATGCAACAAAGGACACGTTAAATAAAATTTGAAACAAACCACCATTTCGGAAAACATATTTACAACTCATATACCTGATGGCTTTAGTTTCAAGAAAGAACTACAAATAAATAAAACTTACTAACAGAATATAAGCAGACAATTTAAAGAAGAGAAATATCAAGTGAGTCAGTAAATACATGAAAACATATTCAATCTTACTACTACTAAGGTACATTCTCCTACCATTAAGCAAAAAAGTGAAAGGCTGAAAATAGAAATTTTCTAGGAGAGTTAAGGAAAGGAGATAACTCAAAATGAGATTATAAACTGTTATACTCAATACTAATAGCAATTGGCAAGACTAATAAAGTTGGTATATGTGGATCTCCTGCCCCAGTAAGTCCAAGTATATATTCTAGTAAAACTTTCATGCATGTGTAACAAAAACATATTTAATGATTTTACTTTCAACATTATAACATTAAAAAATTAGAAAACAACCTACGTGTAACTAATAAATTATTGTACATTTATACAATGGGATATTATGTATATATTAAAATAACATACCAGACCTATGAGTACCAACAGGAAAGCATCTTAGAAAAGAAAATGAGTGAAGTGGAAGATCAAGTTTCAAAAGAATAACAAAATATGATAACACTAGAAATCTTATTTGTAGTTACATATATGTATTTGATAGCAAAAACAAGGCATTTTATATTTACATATGTAAATGATGTAGACTAGTTTTGTTCAAGGTCTGAGAAAAATTTCCAATTTTATGTAGGTAGGTAAGAAACAATCATTCCAATATGTATTGATTAGTTTATTACTTCCTTTCTCTATTTTAATTAATATTTTTGTCCTGCACTAATTTCCAATATATATGTTGATACATTTCTTGTCTTTTTGTCTCTATTAATTCACCTACTTTTCAGTCACTGCAGTAATACTGCATAATTTTAAGTACTACAGCTTAACAGAAAGTCTTGCTTTTAGATATAGTAAATCAGTTTTCCTTCTTTTAAGAAATTAACTGAACTAATCTGGTCATTTCTTCAGGTGATCTTTTTCTTCTCTATTATCATTTAAAGAACAGAATTAATTGGACCCAAATACATCAAACATTTGCAGAGCACCTACTGTGTGCCAGGACTGGTACCAAGTGTTTTCCAAATTGAAACCGAAATACTCTTATTGAGATATATTAGCAGTTTAGAGACACAACTTTAAAATTGAGAAAGTAAACTTAGAAAAAAGGCAGAGAAAAAATTTAGAATTCTTTATCTAGGAATAAGATCTATGTCTTAAAGATAGATTCCAAGTCCATACATCTGATTTAGAAGCTTCCTTTCATCTTGCCCCATGGTTCTCAAATACTAGTATACGTAAGGAAATAGTACAGCCTCGTACAACAACTTTATGCTCCAGCTTAAAGGGTAATTTTAACTACACATGATTTATACCCTATGTGCTAACTTTAGAATCTGAACCTTGAATGTCACACTGATATTTTATATTATTAAGTGTTTAATTCTGTGGTATACACTACATGAGAGAAAATTGTAGAAAGCCTGATGGCACAATGTAGAAATGAAGTTCTAGTTCATGACTTGGATTGAGGCAAGAATTGGATTTTCCAAATACAAGAAGCACCTCAAGTGATGATAAATAGGCAGAAATAAGGTAAAGTACTCAAAAGCATAATACATATATACAGTTGTACAAGTTAAGTACTGGACAATACAAGGTTCATTAACCCTGTGGTCTGTGAATTGTACAGTACACAAATGGTATAGCAATATCTGATAATTATATTAAAAATCATAATGAGATAAATCCCATTTAATCAGTTCAGTAAGCAAACTGGAAAAGACACAGACCAGTAAGATGCTGCTAGCTAGCAGGGCTACTTTACACATGGACAATCACCTGCTCGTAGCCACAGAAATAGTGAATGGTAGAAATGTTGACCTCTATTATTGTTATCACATGAAAAGATCGATTGCCCTGCCCAGTCTCTCTCTGAAGGCAATGTTCTCTGTTAGTGACCGTTACTCCATCCTGTAATCTTTCTACCACCAGCCATTCACTATTAGGCCAAGCACAGTGGCCCTGTGGGCTGGCAAGCATCAAATTATGTGGTATAGAAAGATGAGGTGAGACTCTCAGACACTCGCCAGGAAATTAGCTATCAAAACTGCCTCCACTTTTTTTTTCTTCTTTTTTACCCCCCATTTATTAAGTTTTTAAATACCAACAAACACATATAAACACAAGAGCACATATTATAAAATACAGTGTGTGTATATAGACACACACACACACATTTGGCTAATCGGATAAAATAACTGGTAGCCAAAAAATACTGAAATCTCAGTGGCTTAATACAGGTTATTTTCTAACTGTGCAAAGTGGATAATGTGTCCAATGGCTCTCTAAAGCAACTCAAATAAATAAATAGATAGATAGATAGATAGATAGATAGATAGATAGATAGATAAATAAATAAAGCAAGCAACTCCTGTCCAGTGACTCAGGGATCCAGGCTAATTTGATTTTGAGAAGTTGTGTCTCAACATGTGGATTCCAAGCTCACTGGGCAGAGGAAATGAGTGGTATTATTCTAAATGGGTGGAGAGGTCTTTCCACCCGCTAGGAAGGGGAAGAGAACCAGATAGGGTAAGCGTTAGCCATGTATGTAGTCTCTGTATTCCACATACCACAAACATGTATGTAGAATTTAATAAATAGTTATAAAGGGAAGCCCTAAGAGTAAAGAAGTTGAACACTGTCTTGTCCCCAAGGGCTCAACATGCCCTTTCTAATCACAAGACTCTCCTTGCTCCCTGGAGTTGACCACTATACTGATGGGTGATCATAAAATGTGGCCATGGTGACTGACTTCAAAGTTAGGAGCCAAAGAATACAGTGGGTTAATAAACTCAATTAAATTTTAATCTAACCAAGTTACATTGTAAACTGATGTAAAAATGCAGGTTTTTTTTTAACTTACTGAGCAAATTTTCTATCTTAAAAATTCCTTTCTAGTATTAATATATTGTTATACAAAACTACATTTTTAATTTATGATATTACTTAAAGATACTAAAATATTATAGCTTAAAACTAACACTTGACACTAACTTGGTTATTTTAGCATTTTGTTTTGATTAGTTGGAAGAGAAATATGTGTAAAATCTTGAAGAAAAATATGTGTAAAACTGGGTAAAATTACATGATGATATATATATATATATATATATCCCTTTTTTTTCCTTTCTCTTTTTTTCCCAGTTGCTTAAATAACTTGGATGTGGCAGTGTGTTTAAATGAGCTTCCTGTTAATATTATGTAAAGACAGTACCTCAAAATGAAAAGATGAAAAAGTATCTACCTTCACAGAGAAGCAGTGGGGAGAGTGCTAAGTATTTAGATAGAATTGCATCTGCATAATAAATAAGAAAAAAGTGCAGATAAAAATAAATTACTGAAACATTATTTAAAGATTTTCCTTTAATACTACATTTTTAAGAACAAAGACAAGCCCAGCCTTATTTATCTACTGCTGGCTGGTATCCCTCAGCCTTTAGTCCTCTCTGGAAATTGTCCTTGCCTGTATATGGCTGTCTGGTTCAAGTCATACACTCTTCATAAGGTCAGCCGCCATCCAATGACTCGTCCAAGTGAAAGTATAAAGACCCAGCCCTTTTTGCTCCAAAAGAGGACAACTCTGAAGGGCCATCTCAGCTTACAGAACCCCCATGGCATCTCTCACCCTGCCAGTCCTCCTTCTTCCCCTTCTTTTCCATGGATACTGATCTCATGGGCACTCCCCAATAAACTTTCTGCACGTCAATCTTTCAAAATCTACTTCTTATGGAATCTAACCTGCAATATCCACCTCAATATTAGCAACATTAGCATACGCACACACATACACATAATAAGTGAATGAAAATCTGTAGACACATAAAAAATCTGATAGGAAAGAAATTTAATGCTTACCTAGGAAAAAAAAAAAAAAAAAACCAGTGAGTTAATAAAAGAACCAGTTCAGTACATACAGGGTGAGAAGAAAGCTAAGCTACGGCAAGATAGTTGTGAATAGTTGGTGTGCACGTTAATATTTTTCCTAACTTAATGTTTTGTGTATTTAAATATACTCATTAATAGAATTTGGCAAGATAAAAGGGAGATTAAAAATACAATCGGCCTAGGGAACAGAAGAATAAATGTAAACACATTAAACAGGACTGCTTTGCCGTATTAATTAAGAAAGAACCCATTAGTTAAAATAACTACGTTTTTATTGAGAAATGTAGTTGGTTAATTAATTTTGTATAGTATAGAATGTAAGCCTATTCTGTGCATTTTCTGTTGTTACTGTTTATCTCTGTTACAATGCACAAGGTCTTTTTGAGATAGTATTAAGGGAACACAGCTAGAGATTATGCTAACATAATTTGATCCACCCTCTTACTCAAAATTAACTGAATCATCTTTCCAGGTGAGACAACAAAAACCTGCAAAGCCCTTCAATGCCCCTGGGTCTTTATAAAACATCTAATTCCATGTTCATTTCCCAAGATGCATAGTATAGAAATTGATAACATCAATGGCTTAATTTCTCTCTATGGTCATCTTTGAATTTTGTAATTCCTTCTTTTTGTATTAAAAAGGAATAATGTTATGATGTTGAGGTATGTTCCCTCTATCCCTACTTTGTTGAGAGTTTTTATCAAGAATGGATGCTGTACTTTGTCAAATGTTTTTTTCTTCATCTGCTGAGATGATTCTTATCCTTTCTTTTATTAACGTAGTGTACACTGATTGGTTTGCAAATACTGAACCATCCTTGAAGCCCAGGAACATATCCCACTTGATTGTGGTGAATGATTCTTTTAATAAACTGTTGGCTTCAATTTGCTACTGTTTTGTTGAGAATATTTGTATCCCTGCTTATCAGGGACATTGGCTAGAAATTATTCTATAGTGGAGTCTTTGACTTTGGAATCAAGGTAATGCTGGTCTCATAGAATGAGTCTGGAAGTTTTCCTTCCATTTTATTTCTTGGAATAGTTTGAGGATAGCAGGTATTAACTCTTTTTTAAACATTTGGTATAATTTCCCCCAGTAATCCATCTGGCCCTGGACTTTTGTTTGTTGGGAAATTTTTTTATTATTTATTCAATTTCTTTGTTGGTTATCAGTCTGTTCAAGCCAAAGCAATCTTGAATAAGAAAAGCAAAGCTGGAGGCATCACAATTCCAGACTTCAAGTTACATTTCAAAGCTTTAGTGATCAAGACAGTTTTGTACTGGCACAAAAACAGACACACAGATCAATGAAACAGAATAGAAAACCCAGAAATGGACCCACAATGATATGGTCAACTGATCTTTGATGAAGCAGGAAAGAATATCCAATGGAAAAAAAAAGTCTGTTCAATGAATGGTTAGGAAAAGTGGACAGCAACACGTAGAAGAATGAAACTGGACTGCTTTCTTATACCATACACGAAAATAAATTCAAAATGGATCACATACCTAAATGTGAGACAGAAAACCATCAAAATCCTAGAGGAGAACACAGGCAGTAACCTTTTTGACATCAGCCATAGCAATTTCTTACTAGATATATCTCTGGAGGCAAAGGAAACAAAACCAAAAATGAACTATTGGGACTCCACCAAGATAAAAAGCTTCTGCACAGTGAAGGAAACAATCAACAAAACTAAAAGGCAACCTTTGGGATAGGAGAAGATATCTGCAAGTGACATATCTGATAAAGTATCCAAAATGTATAAAGAACTTATCAAACTCAACACTCAAATAAATAATCCAGTTAAGGAATGGGCAGAAGATACGAATAGCTATTTTTCCAAAGGAGGCATGGAAATGGCTAACAGTCACATGAAAAGACACTCAATATCACTCATCATCAGGGAAATACAAATCAAAACCACAATGAGATATAACTTCACACCTGTCAGAATGGTTAAAATTAACACAAGAAACAACAGATGTTGGTGAGAATGCAGAGAAAGGGGAACCTTCTTACACTGTTCATGGGAATGCAAACTGGTGCAGCCACTCTGGAAAACCATATGGAGGTTCCTCAAAAAGTTAAAAATAGAGCTACCCTACAACCCAGCAATTACATTACTAAATATTTACTCAAGGGATACAAAAATACTGATTTGAAGGGCTACATGCACCCTGCTGTTTATAGCAGCACCACCAACAATAGCCAAATTATGGAAAGAGCCCAGATGTCCATCGACTAATGAACAGCTGAAGAAGATGTTTCTGTGCATACACACACACACACACACACACACACACATACATACACACATGCAATGAAGTATTACTCAGCCATAAAAAGAATGAAATACAAGGACATAGATGGAGCTAGGGAATATAATGCTAAGCGAAATAAGTCAGTCAGAGAAAAATATCATGTGATTTCATTCATACGTGGAATCTAAGAGAAGAAACAGATGAACATGGGGGGGAAAAAGAGAAAGGCAAACCATAAAACAGACTCTTAATTATAAACAACAAACTGAGGGTTGCTGGAGGGGAGGTAGATGGGGGAAGGGTTAAGGGAGTGATGAGCATTAGGGAGGGCACTTGTTTTTTGTTGTTTGTTTGTTTGTTTTTTTATAAATTTATATTTTATTGATGTTCAATTTGCCAACATATAGAATAACACCCAGTGCTCATCCCATCGAGTGCCCCCCTCAGTGCCCGCCACCCAGTCACCCCCACCCCCCGCCCACCTCCCCTTCCACCACCCCTAGTTCGTTTCCCAGAGTTAGGAGTCTCTCATATTCTGTCTCCCTTTCTTATATTTCCCCACTCATTTTTCTTATCCTTTCCCCTTTATTCCCTTTCACTATTTTTTTATATTCAAGGAGGGCACTTGTGATGAGCACTAGCTGTTGTATGTCACTGATGAATCACCAAATTGTGCTCCTGAAACTAATATTACGCTGTGTGTTAACTAGCTGGAATTTAAATAAAAATTTGAAACTACAAAAAAAATTTAAAAATAAAATCTAAATAAAATAAAATTAAAAAGAATAAAATGATAAATTTTCTATTCCTGCTTTAGCCTGGCTGAGTGTAGGGACTAGGAGTGGCAGGAGGGGAGCCATACCTTGGAGAAGGGAGTGGGAGCACCCTGCAGAGGCGTGTAGCAGTAGAAGGACAACAGCCTAGCAATGGTCTAGTGCAACTGACCAGAATGTGCGCAAGCCTAGAGCGACGCAACTATCCATCTCTCTGACTGAGGATAAAATGCTGAAACTCAGGAAGCAAAAAGGAGGATGAGTAAAGAACTACTGTCTCGGCTGACTAGGATCGGTGTGCTCTACTGTCACAGCTGTTGATTACAGGTCAATGGGAGAAAAATACATACATCTCCATCTCCCACTGCAACCAGTTTGATGGCACAGTGGGGAGTAAGGCAGGATTATCTACAAAGCTGACTGGATTACAAATCGCTGTTATGGATGGGGAGTTCAGCTCTGCCTCTGTATGGTGCTGGCAATTTCTCTTCACTAACCTCCCCCTGGGCTTTCAGGAAACGCATGTGGGTGCCAGAGAAGTCACGAGCTGAGCGCTACATGCTATTCCAGCAGCTGCTCTCAATGGTGCAGAAAAGTAGCAGAGAGCACCCCTTAGAGGGGACATGAAGAGGACCATGCTACCAGGAAAAAAAAAAAAATCACCTTTTGTCTCCTAGGCTGACACTTAGACTCTCCTCTTGCTGCTCCACCATCATTTTCTTTTTACATCATCCTTTGTGTTGCAGTTAAAATTCGAATTTTATTTGTACTTAAAAGGTCTGACTAGCTCTTGACAAATAAAACTTATGAATATCAACCCTAAAATAACTTCATCTTGAGTCAGTAGCCTTTTCTTTCCTCACATGTATTACCATTACACAGGTCACTCTAACTCATAGTTTAAATCAGTTAAGGATCTCGGATGGATAATTTTATGTGTCAACGTGTGCTGTTGGTTCTATTTCTGTGGAAAACTCTCATAAATACAGAACTTAAATTCAAACACAGTTACCTTGAAACCAATTTTTTTTTAATCACCAATATTTCCCTATGGCTTAAGTACACGTATGACAGGGCTTATATAGCAATCCTGACTCTGGAATGGCTCGTCTGCAAGACGGCAGCAGATACTACGTGAACAAATACAAAGATAAGCTCCATGTGGTATCTTTAAAACAATTATGTTGATGCTTTTTAAAAGCCTTTATTTGTTTCAGTTAAGATAGTTCAAAGGGAAGTTAATAAAAATCTCATTAAGTTCTAAGTTTCATTTCATTATTTTGAACTCCTAATCCTTTCAAATTTTTGCCTGGTTATATTTAACATGACAAAGCTATTTCTTATTAACATCAATATCTGTAAATTGCTCTAAATCAGCACTTCCTGTACATTTGGGCAGTTTCTATTCATCAACATGATAGGTGGTCCATTTGTAAATCAGCTGGTATTCTCCCTAGTTGTCATAATATAATAAAATTAATGTTGTACATCATATTCTAAAGTAACCTGGCTGATTAATTCAAGGTGATTTCAGGTTCCCAAAATAATTAATCAACACAGGGATTTATGCCCATATCTCTCTACACTGATTGATGTCTGTGCAGTGAAGTAGTTATGAGAATAGCCATTACTAAGAGATCATGTACAATAATAAATATCAAACCTCAATTTTTTCCCAATTTTCAAACCTCAATTTTTTCCCAATTTTCAATTCCCAAAACATTTGAGCTCTCTTATTCTATTTAAACAATGGTTTGTTTTAATATATCATTTAGTAGTGGGAATTACTGACAATTTTCAAAACTGTTCCACAAATGAAAAAAAAGAAAAAAAGAAAAATTCTGCCTCTAACCAAAGGAACAGGAATATTGTGCTTGGCCCTGGGCATACACTACAATGTTTATATGTCAACTTGGCTATGCTCTACGGTGCTCAACTATTTAGTCAACCAATAGTCTAGATGTTCAGCGAAGGTATTTGTAAATATGATTAACACGATCAACTGACTTTAAGTAAAGCAGATTACTTTCCAAAATATGAGTGGGCCTCATCTAATCAGGTGAAGACCTTAGAAGCAAACATGGGTTTCCCAAAGTAAAAAGGGATTGCATCATAGAAACCTTGCCTGAATTTCTAGGCTGCAGGCCTGCCCTATAAATTTCAGACATGCCAGCCCCACAACTGCATAACTATACGAGCAAATGAATCCCTTATAATGAGCCAATCTCTATATATGTATTTTCCTCTTTCCCTTTCTTTCTCTCCCATATATATATATATATATATTCATTCATCCATTCTGTTGGTTCACTGGAGAACCCTAAATATGTGATAAAATATACATTATAAAATCTAATATCCACCTTTTGTAACAGTTTTAAATTTGGAAAACTGATGTAAGATTTTATTGTATTTTATATACTTTGGAGTATATACTCCTTTGCTTATTCTTCTAATTGGCACAAGCCTGAAATATAGTACACACTCCACTGTCTTTTTCTTAGTTGCTAAAAAGCAAGTAACACCCTATTATTGAGTGAGCACACTATTTTTGATTTCCTTTATCCCAAAAGAAAAGTGGTTCTTGATGTACAGTTAGCTTAAATTGCTCTTTGGAAGTATCTGAAGGGTTAACACTTGAACTCAAGGTCATTCTGTAAAATAAAAAGGCCTAAGTATTAAGATCCAATCGTAATCTGAACGTGAACCAAGCTGCAAACCTGACAGTAATGAGTTTGAAGAGAATTTCCTCACAACTCAACTTAAAAATGCCTTACCCTCTATATTTTATCTATTTCAAATAGTTAAAACTGGAATCGATTATAAAATTCAAATATTTATAATTTTCATCCTAATGTTCTGTGTTAGGCACGCATTCTCAAGATGCCCATGCCCTCATCCCCAGAATCTGTAAATAGTTATCTTACATAGCAAAAATGTACTTTAAGGATGTGATTAAGTAAGACCTTGAGATGGTAAAAGAATCCTGGATCATCCAACTGGGCCCAGTGTAATCACAGCGGTCCTTATAAATGAAAGAGGGAGACAAAACATTTAGAGGCAAAGGAGGAGATGTGACAATAGAAGCAGAGGTCAAAGCGATGTGCCACAAGCCAAGGACTATGGAAAGCCTCTAGAAGCTGGAGAAGACAAGGAATGGAGCACCCAGAAGGCAAGCAGCTCTGCTGACATCTTGATTTTTGGAAATGTAAGGCCCATTTGGACTTCTGACTTCTTAAACTCTAGGGCAATAAACAGTGATGTTTTAAGCCACTAAGGTTGTGATAACTGGTAAGCAAAAGAAAACTGATACACCTTCTTTCCCTAGAGAGTTCATAGTTTCTTTGTCTGTCTTAAACCTCTCACACAAGGTGTCTGTGGTTCCAAATTTATATAGTTGCCTCAAGAATAACCTTATAATGAGATCATCTAACTGTACACTGGCGGCTTTGCTGTAAGTTCCCATAGCAGAAATCCTTCATTTTTAGAATGAGTCCCCAGCTCATTAACAATTTGTTTACTTATCTTTCTACAGCCACATTTGTAAGTGCAGGGATCATGTTTGTCTTGTTCACAGCTGTATCATTACCATAAGGTCACAGCCTCACATAGTAGAGGCTAATTTTTTTTTTTAAGTATTAAGACCTCTTCCTTTGCCCTTAAAAAAACATGAAAGGAGGTGGAACATATATTGCTTTTTAAAGTGAATAACCATCTGGGGAAAGAAAAGCAGTCCTGTCACTGTTCCTAAGGGCTTTCTCTTATGTAAGTAATGTTTTGCTAACCTAATTTAGTAGTTACTCCTCTCACACTACTTATTATGTTGATTAGAATTTAACATTTGGGAAGTTCCTTCATTTTTCTGAAACTGTCTCCTCATCTGTTAAAAAAAAAAAAAAAGATAAATGAGACAAGACCATGATTCCAGACTTCCTGAAATCTGGGCTATAGGGGCAGGGAAGGAGCTTATAAAAAAGTTTTAATTTAAGGAAACAAAAGCAACATAATAACTGTACCTAGATGCACTATATATATTCATATATATTATTTTATATATAGAGAGAGACATATACATATGCATATATACAGCCATTTTCTCAACAATAACCATCATTTCTTCCCTATTTTTGCAGGACCCTCAACACTAAGTCGCTCAGCTATACCCATGACAATGACAGTAATTTCCAGGACCTTTGGAGATTATTCTCATATTCCTCTAGAGTTACCTAGAGAATCAAAAGTAGTCATTGCTACATAACATATCAATATTCCACTGGCACTCTGACTATCTCATCTTCCTCAGCAGCTTGCAAGGCAGATGATATTCACTGCTATCCAGGTACAACTACCTCAATCCTATTATCTGGCTGAGTGTTTAATAGCTACAGATTTCTCCTCAAATGCATTTAACCAGCCCTTACCAGCCACACATAGGAGCACAAATGAAAATCATGTTCAAGGAACAGGCTCATGTACTTTGTGTGCCAGACAGGCCTCGAGTAATCAAGTCCCACAAACAAGGAATCCTGGCACACACCAACATTTCCATCATATCACTCTCAAACTATCTGAGGCATCAGTTGTATGTGATAGGTGGGCTTATTGATATAAAGAAATTATATACATATCACATTGAATCCACTAATATAAACAATATGGCTTCCAGAATATGACATCGCAGCACTTCAAGCTTGTACAACCTAAATAAAAGCCCATTTTCTCCTTTTTTGACCCTAAACTTAATACAGAAAAAGAAGTTAATTTCTTTCCCACTGCTCAATTGCTATGAAGGACATTAAGAGACAATATATTTATTTATTATAAAATACTGTTTGGATTTTTTTAATCATGGGGCATCACGGGATCCTCAGTTTTAATCATGGGATTGGCTTTTACCAGGACCTTCCCTAAGAACTTGATGAAAAATAATTCCTCCAGCTACAATGTCTTTAATCTTCTAAACCACAAGCTCATAACCAGAAAAATCATACCTAGATTTTATCATAACCAGAAAAATATTTACCGTCAAATAGCTTTATTCATACTCTGAATTCATTAACAAAGATCCATGTCAAACTTCTATTGCCTTTTCTTCCTTTATTGAAAGTTCTCTGATGTCTGAAAGGTAATTTCAACTAATTTTAAATGAATTCTATACCTATGCAAACAATATACACTGACAGCACACTGTTTCTCCATAGCGATTTTTTTCTTATTTCATCTTATACGTTCTACATTATAAATTTAGAAAATGAACTATCTATTATGATGGGGAAATTCACATCCTCTCCCGTCTTTAACTCTGCCAGTTTTTGAAATAATCAGAAATATATTTATTATAGCTTTATTTCTCTAGATTTAGGTTTTATTTTGCAAGGAAAGTATCATTTTCTAGGTGTTTCTAGACATTTTTCTAGACAAATGTATGTCTAATATATTTTCCAGACACACTAATATATGTATGGCTAATCCACATTCTCTTACTTCATCCTTGCAATGACTTTTTTGTAGGAACACCTGAAACGTAAAGTAACTCACCTCCCCTGTGAAGTACTATGCCAAAATTCAAATGATTGTAATATACTATTCCTGGGGCCTCAGAGAGAAGACTTGGCCAAGATGAAAACAGGCAAGAAAGAGAGTAGTCAAGTGTGACTTGTCTATTCATCCCCCATGGAGCTCTGAATCAAGGTTTGCACAAACCTCCTTAGGAAGCAACAGACTACACACAGCAGATGGGGTCCTCTGATGAGCAGCTACTCCACAGCGACAATGTGCAGCTATCACCTAAGACAGCCCAGATGACTCAGTCTATCCATAACCCTGGGAATAGTCAAATACGCTAAGCAAGGAAGAAAATACTCAGAGATGGTAACCAGAAGAAGGCAGGTCTAGGAAACATGGGGCACAGGCCCCATGAAGACATGATCTGATTAGCAGGGGATAGCTCTGTTCCTTCCTATGGGTGTGTGTGTGTGTGTGTGTGTGTGTGTGTGTGTGTGCATGGGTGTAACTCTTACTTACAGATTTTTAATGTTCTCCAGTTGCTTGAGTCCAAGGAACCATTCTGATGTGGCTTCTTGCCACCTTTGCAGCACAGAACAGGTCAGCTGTCCTCTGTTCTTTGATATCTTTTCCTACTTGGCAGCCACATTTCCTCCTGACTCAAATGTGCTTCCTCTCTTTGGGAAGGCACAGGATGCCACTGACTCAACATCAGAAGAATGTATGCTTCGGGTTGTTTTACCAGCAGTGGGCACAGGCTGAGTAAAAGAGGGAAGTAAAGGAAGAGGTGGGGCACCCAGCTGGCTCAGCTTCTCTCCTTCACTTACAAGGTACATGACCTTGGACAAATCACACTGGTGTCTCATACTCTGCACTTGCAGAAAATGAGAGCGGAGGATGTGCTAACATATCCGTAAAACAGAGGTGACTTATACAATGGGCTTCTAGAAGCCCCCACTAAATTAAAATCCAAAATTATAAAAATAGTAACAGCTAATAAACTTTTTAGTTTTCCAAGAACCCTGCTGAACATTTTTTATACCGTATCTCTATTCTTCACAAACCCTACATGGTAGGTATCACTAGCCATGTTTCATAGAGAAAAACTGTCAGAAGACTGAATAAATTCTATCGGGGGACCTAAAGTCTTTAGTCCTTGGCATACACGACTCCCAACTCTATGTTCTTTCCTTTGCGCTCTGCTGTCCTCGGGTGTATGACTTATGCTATGTATGATCGACGTTCCCTATGATTCTTTCAGGTTAAGAGCAGTCAACCATGTTTCATGAGCCCCGGTCTCTGATGGCTGAGTATGCACAAGAGGAAATTTGTGTTGCAATTAAAATTACAAGAAGGTTAATCAGACACATATTTAATGATATGTATAACAGCTATTGTGCTACACATCATTAGGCATAAATGGTAAGCTGTTCATATAAATGAAAATAATTATTTTTACAGTGATGGAGAAAGCATGGCTATACTCAGACAGGAATTGAGAGGGATGGGGAAAAAATGCTAGAAAAAAAGGTAATTGTTTCCATTTGCTAACTTATTACTAATATCCAAGCATTGTGCCAGGTATTTTATATGCAGTATCTCATTTAATCTTCTTATTAAACAATATGAGAATAGTATCAGTAATAAATTATTTTTTTAAGGTGGAGGGAAACAGAAAGGTTAAGAAAAACTGTCCCAGCAGTGACTGGCATGATATGCCACTCAGAGAGTATCACTTAAAAGTCCTCCTCTAATAGCCCTGAGACCCAGCCACCTTTAAATGGAAAGACCACTCCTTCCTTTCTCATTTCACTAGGTTTGCTTGCTGTTGATGGCAAGTACCATTTTGCCTTCAACTAATTTAGTCTTAGAACACCAGTGTTCCCTCTGCCTAAATGCCAAATTTGTAATATATGAGCAATTCTTTCAACCTCCTATTTCAAGAGCAAAAGTCCGTGGACTTTTTATCATGAGGGAAAACAATGGGGAATATGCCGGTTAGGACAGGCTGGCTTCTGTTTAAGTTTTGGGAATTAATAAATCAAAATTTCAGTGGCTTGGAGTTTACCTGTTCATGATAGGACGGCGGCTAAGAAGGCAGTCACCAGTGCTGACCATCTTATCAGAGGAAAGAGAGGACTGCAAAACCTTAGCTCTTTCCTCCTCCATGTTATGTGCCACAAAAAGTGAAGTTTGGGTCAGCCAGAGCCATTTTGGGATCAGGGCTCCAGTATTTCAGTGGACAAGGAAGCAGTTCTATTACTGATTAAAATAAGATCCACAAAGGGAAAATTCAAAGAAACACTTCAGTAGTTTTGAGTATTTGCTTGAAATATGCCCTCAGTGACCTGCAAGGCCAATTCAGGTATCACTTAACTCTGGACCATTCCCTTTCCCAACACCCACCCTTTCTTCACCTCCACTGCCTAGAAGCCTGAGACTAAGCACACAGGGAATGTTGAGATATCCTACTGACCTAATATAGTGCTTTGGACCACCTCTTGGCTATTAATAGCATTTACTTGCAAAGCATCCCTTTAGTGGTGGAAAATATGTACATCTTGTGAAGCTGTTTGTGTCCTAGCACGTGCCCAATCACAATGCCTGCTTGCATCAAATGCAGTAACACAGCAAAATGGCCCATAGTGGGAATAAACATTGACCTGATTAGTTCAGTACATGCATTGATACAAAAAACTAAGTCCCAAGGGGCCATGAATTTTTATGGCCATAAGTTATGTAGTAATGAAATAGTTATTAAACTTAATACTAAGAAAAATAAGCGGTAGTGACTAACTTCCTTTCTGGTCAGCTAGCAATATTATTGAGAAAATGCGTACTGAATATTTCACAGGCTAAAGGGAGTGGTTCGGAGTCAGAAATTTGAGGACTCCAGGCTTCTACCCTTTTTAATGGGATATGACATTTCTGCACCTCAATTCCTCAATTTCAACAAAAAAGAATAATAAATGAGATATATCGAGGTCCTCACAAACCATAATCCACTATTGTTTCCTCTTCAGGTTTAAGTAACACCACAATATCTTCCCTTAGTTTTGGCAGGTGAAAGCCTCCAAGAAGGGGATAAGGAAGAAGGAAGAAACACTCATAACCCCCAGGATATCAGGTTTGAAGAAGAAAATAATAAAGATGTCTTGCCTTATAAGGATCCAAGTGACTCAGAAGTCACAGAGTATAAAGGCATCACTGATGAGTTAAGCTGCTTTAAATTTCCTTATGAGAGTTGGGTACATGGGTAGGTATGGCCCCAACTTTCTTGAAAGTGTTTCTCTCTGATGAGAGAGGATTATTTAAGACCATAGAGACTGTGGCGGAGTCCCTAAGAGCTACTGAGATCAGGCTCTCCTAGCGTTATGAAGGTCTGGCCCCTCTCCTCCTGAGACACAGAGCCTTTCCTGCTTGAACCAAGGTCCTTGACACTAAATGGCCTCCCCTTCCCTCCCCTCCCCTCCCCGGTCCCCTCTCTGCTTTATTCCAAGTTCGCTCCTTTTCTTATCTGCCTCCAAATTTCTAATACAAAGCTCTTTCTGCCAGTCATGTTTCCACTCCTCTGTACCATCACCCCGACCCCTACAGTGAAGTATGCTCAGAATGATTTTCTGATGGCCAACTCAAAATATCAATTCTGCTGAGTCGGTTTTCTCTGCCCTCAAACCTTCCATGTTCAGAAGACCTGAAACCATGGTGGGAAGTGAGACAGAGCGCAGTTGGACAAGCTGTTCGAGGACTAATCGTGCTTGTGCACAGAGGAAAACAGATGGAAGGAGAGAGATTCCTGAAGAGCATATGGTTGATGGGGCAAGGAACAAGTCTACTGAAATGAATTGCAGATTTGGAGAGATGAGAGGCATGGCTCCACTGCCTACCATGGAATAACGTGCTTAGCTTATGCAGGATGTTTGAGATGTGAATTTCAATGTAATCACCAGCAAAATGAAAATCTATTAAAAAAAAAACTACTTCTTAGAGTTAAGATTAAAAGATACAATCAATTTGAAATTATCTGTTGAGGGGCAGCCCGGGTGGCCCAGCAGTTTAGCACTGCCTTCAGCGCAGGGCCTGATCCTGGAGACCCAGGATCAAGTCCCACATCGGGCTCCCGGCATGGAGCCTGCTTCTCCCTCTGCCTGTGTCTCTGCCTCTCTGTCTCTGTCTCTGTCTCTGTCTCTGCCTCTGTGTGTGTGTGTGTCTCATGAATAAATGAATAAAATCTTTAAAAAATTGAAATTATCTGTAGATTATTACCATAACTACTATTATTGTATATATAGCCTATTGTCTAACACATTGAAGTAGACAATAGAATACTTTTGCAGTCATAGATAATTATGGAAGTCTGACTTTGCAAAAAAGAAGGAGGAAGGAAGGAAGGAAGGAAGGAAGGAAGGAAGGAAGGAAGGAAGGAAGGAAGGAAGGAAGGGAGGGAGGGAGGAAGGAAAGGAGGGAGGGAGGGAGGAAGGAAAGGAGGGAGGGAGGGAGGAGGGAGGGAGGGAGGGAGGAAGGATTTCCCCAGAAAAATGAACATATTATAAAATGTAGTACATTGATTTATAGGAGCCCACAAAGTCTCTGAAGTCCAGCTGTAGATTTCTGGAATGAAATAAAGTCACACAAAATGCTTAAAGATATGAGAAGCTTTGGGGATGCCTGGGTGTCTCAGCAGTTGAGCATCTGCCTTTGGTTCAGGGTGTGATCTTGGGTCCGGGGATCGAGTCCCACGTCGGGCTCTCTGCATGGAGCCTGCTTCTCCCTCTGCCTATGTCTCTGCCTCTCTCTTTCTCTCTCTTATGAATAAATAAAGAAATCTTTAAAAAAAGATATGAGAAGCTTAAAACGAATATTTTGGAAACCTCTTTTAAATTCTTAGGTCTTTATTTATCTGATTTATTCCACAGGCTATCTACTCATTACTCATTTCTCATTACTAAATTCAGAAATTCCCAGTAAAATAAATTACTCAACAGGTAACTAAGTAAATGTATAGCTGAAGGAAAAATAAGATTTGTTTTGATTATTTCATTTATTTCTATGGAACCTGTTTGGAAAGCCATGTTGGCAGAAGCACGGCATTTTTGCAGATACTCCTGTCAACTAAGAATATGTGTGTGTACATGTTTGTGTGCAGAAAAAGAGAGATCATTAAGATTATATATACTAGACATACATATAGTATACATATATATGAACATATGTGTGTATGTGTATATGCATATGTATGTACATACAGTTATATGAAATGTCTAAAACTAAAATGAAAGTATCTTAGTGAAAGCTGAATCCAGAATTCACAAGGAAACTATGAATCACCACTTCCTGATTTCCTTCCTCCAGATACTAAGGAAGCATCATCAAGAGAGGCCAGCAATCCTTTCACCATTTTTTTTTCATTTTCTAGGAATAACTTGGATTTTTTTAAAGATTTTTATTCATTTATTTATGAGAGACCCAGAGAGAAAGAAAGGCAGAGACACAGGCAGAGGGAGAAGCAGGCTCCCTGCGGGGAGCCCCATGTGGGACTGGATCCCAGGTCTCCAAGACCACGCCCTGAGCCAAAGGCAGATGCTCAACCACTGAGCCACCCAGGCATCCCTAGAAATAACTTGTTTTATAATTTTTTCACTCTTCTGGCAGCATTGTGATACTGGAAAGTACATGTTTAACTCAGTAGATATTCAGTGATCATACACTATGCTAGAGATTGATTGATAGGGGCAGAGTTAGGCATGGATAGCACCGTGTGAATGGGTGGTTGGCACTTCCGATGTACAACACAGCCAGAGTAGCGCATACTCCTGTACAGAAGAGGAGGTAATTAACACTACCTGAAAGGGATCAGGGGTTGATTACCCAGAACATGGTCTGGAACATAGACATACGTCTGCCAGGAAAAAAAAGAGAGAGAGAGAGAGAGAGAGAGAGAGAGAGAGAGAGAGAGAGAGAGAGAGAAGGAAGGATACAAAGATAAAGTCTTTTGGAAAGGAAGAGTACATGACAAGCAGCAGAGTTTTGGGAAGCACTAAGTGAACCAAAGAACACAAGAAGTTTAGACTTCTTCTCTCCTGCAAAAAGAAAGTTAAATTGCGAGCTTATTACCAATCTTGATGTGTTGCCACAGAAAGAGCAGTTGTATTTTTAGTACCTCATCTAATGACTCTAATTCTATTCTAAGGGAGTTGAGCAGCTCATTCCAAAATCTGCTTTTCTGTTAAAAAAAAATCCAGTGATAATCTCCCAATTCATTAATTCACCAAATATTTACTGGACAACTTTATTATATGAGTTTCAACCTATAAAGGTAACTTTCCAAAGACCCGTTTTCTTAAATTACTACACTTTGGAATTTCAGTCCCTCCACTTTCTGGGAGGGGCGGGGGGGGAATCTCCAAACTTACTGCTCTATTCTTCTAATGAATCTATCCTCCAGCTAAAATAGGTTACTGTCTGTCTGTCCATGTCTCCAGCTCTAAATTAATACTTTAGTGAAGAACATCTCACCCTCATCACATCGACGTGTGCTAAGCTTTGTCTTTATTAAATCTCATTTTCTCTTCTACCAAGAAGATTTTCCAGAACAATCCTCTCCCCCAAAAAAAATTCCCCTTTCAACTATACATGTTATGAATCTTACTGCTCAAATATTTTCTCATTATCTCTGCTACTAGGTCTTAGTCATCTTTGGAATTAGAACCACAGCTTACACTGCTTGTTAATCCTTTTAGTAGCCAATATAGTGCTTTGCACATCCTACTTCATAGTAAATACATGTTGGGTTTGAAATTTAGGTTGAACCTACACATTCAATTCTAGCAGAGATGTTTTAATGGCATGGATAAACGCGAAAATACCTTTAAGATTCGATTAAAAGGACATGGAAGGTCAATGTGTAGGCCCAGAACTGCTTGGCCATTCTTATATAGTGACTTTCCTTTCAATTACAAGAGCTTGAGAATGAGATCCAAGCTTTTGAGCATGAAACCATCTGAATTTTGTTTCTTCTGAATAATTCTAGCTTTGCCAGAACCCTGATACTTCCCATTTCTAAACTTTAGCACATTATTACTAGCATCAAGAAGGTTCTATCTCCAGATTACACTGCTCCCCTCTGCCTTCTTGGCAGCGTTATATTTGAGTTATATGAAAATCACCAAAGACGTTCTTACTGCTGTTATGTTTTTCTATGTGCTGTGGGAAGAACTGGCACCTAAGGCTATGTCTACATTATTTATACCACTTTGATAGATTAAATCTTAACTGTACCATAGAGCTTTTAAAGACATGTCTGTAAATGTTTAAGGATTCCACAGGTGTTCATCCTAACTGCAAACAAAGACTCCTTTTTGTGGTTGAAAAACAAAATTAAAAGTTAACAGTGTCCTGCAAGCCATGGTTTCTACTTAAAACAGATCCTTGACTGGACATGTCAGATAGATTTGTTACTCTTGACACATATTTGGACTTCAACAAAGTAACCTACATCAATGGAAAAATTTCTGTGATCCCATACTTCTAAAATTAATCTCTCTGATGGTGACATTTCATAAGGGAACTATAATGTTGGTATGCTACCAATGTAGCAAAATCCTAAAGGACTTTCATCCTGAAATGTCCCCAAGCTCTAAAGCATTCTCAAAACTGTTTCATTCTTTTCTCTGCACTGTTACCAACACCATGGTACAACTTTGATGTGTTACTAAAAGACAAGAGCTTTATTTTTGGAACTATTGTTCATAGGGCCCCAGAGAATTTTTTTTTCCTGTTTATAACTAGAGGATCTGATTCTAGTCTTTAGACTAGAGAAACTCTAGCAAATGCTGAGTTTCTTCTGAAGCAGGCGGTTAATTTCATGAATTTTCTTGAAAATAATTATATTCACCTTTGATTCAGTGAAAGAAATATATTCTCAGCTAGCTAAGGTCCGCGTTGAGTACATATCATTGATTTACTCAAAATTACAGGAGCTGTGAGATAAGCCAATGAAACATTTAACAAAAGAGAAGAAGGAAAAGCATGATGATAATTAGAAGGTATGGGATTATAATCATGTTTTCCTCAATAGATAATTGAATTCTAATTGGATTTTGGTTTTTCAGATGTCATAATTCCTAATTAAAAATCCAGTTATTTATTGAATTCAGACTTTCACTCCTCTTTGACCCTCCTTTGCATTTTTACTCTCTCATTTCTTTTTTTAGGATATTACTATGGGGATATCCCACACTCTGGAGCAGAATGAAACAAGATTTCTCTTAGAAATGCTGAATTTGAAAGGCAGAAAGAAAAGACACATATAAACAGAAAACAGATTTTTAAATATTTGTCACTGGTCCTTCCTGAGTCACTGGTCCTTCACCAGTTTGGTCTTCACCTAGTATTATACCCTTCGGTATGCCAACATAGAAATTAAATGTTGGGAACCCTGACTTCGCTTCGAAGACACTAGCAACATGTGACTATTTACTAATTAAGTACATTTTAGAATAAAATTAAAAATTCAGTTCCTCAATTGCACTAGCCATGTATCCAGCGTTCAATAACCACAAATGACTAGCAACCACTGTACAACGTATTTCAGATACTGAACATGTCCATCTTCACAGAAGAATTAAAGCTGAAAATAAAGTAAGAAATTTCTAAACTACTATGCCTAAGATTAAATCACACTGATGGTCAGAATATACTTTAAAATACATGAATACTACACATCACATATGACATACGAAAGCTTGTGGATAGAGCTAAACGAAAGAAAACAGAGTCTTAAGGAAGTACTACAGAGAATCTAAATGATTAGAGTAAATCCAGAAAAATATGAGCCCATTAAACATAAAGAAGGAAAGAGAATACAAAATCAGACATTTACTAATGGAAAATAAGTCTACTATAGAGATAATCAACAAAACTAAAGACTGATTCTTTGAATGGGTTAATAAAAAGTCTTTGAACAGAGTAATAAAAAAGTATGAGTAACGAAGGAAAAAAGTGACAGCACAAGTTGACAATAACAGGAATGAAAATAAGGACATCAACAGATATCCTACAGACATGTTTTTTAAAAAGAAGATACTATTACTGAATTTATGCCAAAAAATTAACAATTTCAATGAGCTATGAAATGTCCCTAATAAACACAATTTACTAAAATTGACAGAGACATTATAAATCTGAACATTCTTATGCTTAACAAAGAAATTGAGACAATTATTTTAAAATTTCTCACAAATAAAACCCCTAGTCCCAAAAAACTTCAACAAGGAATTATTTCATCTAAAGTACTAACCCTAATATTAAACTCCTCTGAAAAACAGAGAGAACTCCTATTTAACTTTTTATAAGGCCAGCATAACTTTGATATTAAAACATAACAAGGATATTATAAGAAAGAAAAGGTAGAAACCAACTTCTCTCCCAAATGTAGACACAACAATCCTTAATAACATATTGGCAAATGTAGTCCAGACGTATATAAGAAGGATAGCTTATTTCCAAGTAGTTTCATTCTAATAATTCTAGGTTGGCTTAACATTAAAAAATCAATCCACATAATTTAACACACAGAAAATAATGTGAAAATCATATGAACATCTCAAATAAATGAAGAAAACTCCTCTGATAAAATTCAACTCTCCTTCATGAAAAAAAATGCTATTCATTTCTTGGAGATAATAGCAAGTACAATAAAGGAAAGGAAAAAATAAGTTATATTATTTCAGATCTACCAAAATTCTGATTCACTTCTGGACAGAATAACAGTTGATACAACCAACCCCCTTTGGAAAACTCCTGGGAAATGTCCACCAACACCAAATAAATGGATACACGCAACTCAACAATTCTACTCCTCCTTGGTACATACCCAATAGATTCTCTAAATGGCATTTACAATAATGTTTACAGAGCACATTTTTTATAATATAAACTGGAAAACTGCTCAATTGCTCATGAATGGTGATATATTCATGTAACAGAATACCATACGGTAGTAAGAATAGACAAATAGCAACTGCATAGCAATATGGATCAATCTCACAACATAATATAAAACAAAAGAATACACCCAAGCAGAGTACATACATACTGTGGGATTCCAGATACATAAAGACCACAAATCTGCAAAACTAATCTGTGATGTTAGAAGACAGTATACCACCAACTGGGGTGGTAGTGAAAGGATAACTACGAAGGTAAGAACAGTAACTTCATAAAAGAGAAACCTCTCAGACACCACCTTAACCTGAGATCAAAGTTCACATAACCATAAATGAGTCCCTCGGTATGATTCATTAAGAAGGACACATCACTCGGGTTTTCTTCCAAAACTGCACACCCCAAACCTAATCAAAAGAAAACATCAAGTGAACTCTAAAGAACATTCTACAAAATGTCTGTTGCAAAAATTCCATACTCAAAAAAAGACAAAGACTGAGGGAGGAACTGCTAGATACCTCAAAATTTTTTAAAAAAGCGGACTGGACACTGGGCCAGGGAACGACCGAAGGGGCTATAGAGGACATTTGTGGAACAATGAACAGATTGAACATGGACGATGGATTATGTCACAACACTGTATCAAATTATAATGTTAATTTTTCTATAATGTTAATTATATGTTGTTACATGATAGAATGTCCATTTTCCTAGGAAATACTGAAATATCTATGGGAAAGGGAAAATGATGTCTCTAATGCATCATTAGAAAAATATTCCTGCATGCACATGTATGCATATGTATACTGATATATGTGTGTATACAGAGAAAATTATAAAGAAATTAAGGTAAAATATAGAGGATTCCTAAATCTGGGTAAAGAATATAATAGGAACTCCTTGGATTCTTCTCTCAATTCTAAGTTTGAAGCTGTATCAAATAAAAAGTATTTTTTTAAAAAGATTAAGGGATGAAGGGTTTTACCATCTTCTGTAGATTGCTGTGGATGGAAAAATGAGATTGCAGAGACATCCTAAAATTGACTGTTCAGGAATCCAATCATGATAATGTTCAAGGAGGCTAACTCGTGTTAACTAAGCTCATAAGAAACTGATACATCAAGTGGAATGCCAGTTTATTAATTTAACAACAAAAAAAATGATACTGCTAAATGGGATGTAAGGCTTGTGTGAGCATAGCTGTTACATTTTTCTTCTTGGCAGATGTAGATGGAAAATTACTTGATTATCAGAGGACTGCTTTGTGAGCCAGGTTCAGCGCATACACAGTCGGGTTAAGTGTATCAGGTGCTTAATGTTCAGGTACTGAGAGTCTAATATACCAATTTCATAAACATTCTTTTTACCAAGAAGATCTTATTTCAAAACTGCTTTTTTGCCTACAGTTAATTATATACATTATGCTTGATTTTACAATTAAACTCTGTGTCAGGAGGGTCCTGTTTAGATCCAGCCTACAGACTGTATGTATTTTAAGCTCCTGTCCAGTCTGAAAAATCAGGACTTATTTTCACTATAGCTAAGAATGTCCTCATATTTCTTATTAACACAAGTAGAAGAAACAAATTCAAATGTGAAAGCTTGAAATGATGAGTTTTTTTGGCAAAACATTTTCACTAAATATAGAATTCTGGGCTGACATTTTCCTTCCGTACTTTAAAATTTTAGTTTGTCTCCTGATCTCCATTGTTTCTGAAGAGTTGTCAGCCACCATTCATACTGCTTTTCCTCTGTATATATTGTTCTCTGGCTGCTTTAAAGATAATCTATTTAAATCACATTGGGCAACATGTTAAGTAAACTGATCTTGCAGCGTGGAGTAAATATATTAAGTCAGGAATATTTCTATAAACTCCATTAATAAGAATTCCATATTTGTATTAGATTCATACTTTAAAAGTAATTTTAATGATCTTCCAAGTCAAAACCGTAGAGCGTTTAATATAGGTTCTATATTTAAATCATAAACATGTTAACAATATACTTTTTGCAAGAATGTAAAATTGAATTGTTGGCTGTGTAAATCTTAGATACTTACCCTATACGCTTCCATGTGAAACACTGATGCTCATCAGCAGCATATAATCAAATTATGGACTCAGTGTCCAGCTGGAATTACAGCAAGTTCAAATATATTACGTGAAGGAGGACACTGCAAATTCCTAGCATAGTGTTATGTTTAACATGCATGTTATACATTCGCACGTGTGCTGTCACTAGACAGGTATTTAAGACATTGCACAGAAAATGTAGTATCTGCTGAGTTTTTCTAGGTAACTTGGACTCCAGGCAGGATGCAGTTTTTCTGATCTAAAGGGTCTATTTCTAGACTCTCTATTCTTTCCATTGATGTTTACATGACTGCCACAATCACCCCATTGGGGTAATTTTACAGTAAGTATGGAAGCCTGCAATGTAGGTATTCCAATTTTCTACGCTTTCAAATCTATGAACATGGTATATTGTTCCATCTACCTAGATGTTATTTCATTTCTGGTAGCATTGTCTGATTATTTTTGTTCTACAGGTCTTTTAAATAGGCCAACCTGTAATTCTATATGTAGCAAACATGTTTTGCCAAAATAAATAAATAAATAAATAATCATTCCAAGCTTTCCATTTGAGTTTGTTAAATAACTTATCCCTAAGTTGGGCAGCCAGGGTGGCTCAGCGGTTTAGCGCCGCCTTTAGCCTAGGGCCTGATCCTGGAGATCCACATCGGGCTCCCTGCATGGAGCCTGCTTCTCCCTCTGCCTGTGTCTCTGGCCTCTCTCTCTCTCTCTCTCTCTCTCTCTCTCTCTCTGTCTCTCATGAATAAATAATTAAATATTTAAAAAATATTTATCCCTAAGTCTTCTGTGTTTTTCAACGCTAATACAAATGGTATCAATTCTTAAATTCTGTATACTCAAGCACTTATATACCTAGTATATTGAAGAGAAATTGTGTTAAAACTAGACCCTGTAATGTGACCTTAAGTAGTTTTATCAGGTTTGTAGATTAAGCAGGATTTTCCTTGTACCTAAATATGCTAACTGAAAATAAAGACAATTTCCTTTTTTTTTCCAATCTCCACACAATCTTTCTCTCTGTCTCTCTCTCTCTCTGTCTCACACACATACACACACACACACACACACACACACACACTTCACTACTCAACTAGGGATTAACAAATTTATTGTTAAAGTATCACATAGTAAATATTTTAAACCAACTAGTTATATTTTCTGCTACATTCAACTGTACCATGAAGGTAAAAGCAACCATAAACAATATGTAAACATATTGATAGCACTATATTCCATTAAAATTTTACTTCCAAAAACAAGTGACTGGCCTGCAAGCTGGAGTTTGCTGACCCGTGATCTAGGACTTCCAGAAAATGCTAAATAGAAGTGATGAGAGGGGGGCATCCTTCCCTATTTCTCATCCAAAGAGAAAAATGCTCAATCTTTCCTCCGCTAAACTGGTTATAGTTTCGGTTTGATTACATAGATGGTAATTTCTTTTATCAAGTTTTCCAATCCATAAAAGATAAAAGTCTCCATTTATTTAGATTTCCTTTACTTAGGTTAAACAAAATTGCTTCTATCATTAAAATGCTATGAGTTTTCCATAAATAGGTGTTCATTGAATTTCATCAAATATTGTGTAACTATAAAGAATCCAGTTTTTTCTCTTTTATCCTAATAATATGATAAATTAGTGGATCTTCAAAGATAAACCAATTTTGTATCATTAGGATAAATTCCAATTGGTCATGGTTTATTATCTTTTTTGATAAATCTACTGGATTTGTTGTCCTAACATTTAAAAAATCATGCACCCAAGTTCATATGGATATCAAATTTTAAGTTTATTTTATTGCAATGCCTCTTTGCCTAGCTTTGGTATCAGGATGATACTACCTTCATACAATGACCTGGCAAGTGCTCAGATCTATCCTGGTTCTGAAAAAAGTTGTATGTATGATTGGCACTAATTCCTCCTTAAAACTTTAATAAATTTATTAGCAATGCTAAACTTGAAATTTTCCTACTGGGAGTCTTTTCAACTTTAAATTTAATACTATTGGATATAAAACTATTTTTTTTTCCTTCAGCCCATTTTGGTTAAGTGTTCCTTTTAACAATTTTTTTTCCATTTTACCTAAGTATGTTTCACATACTGGCATAGAAATTCATAATATTTACTTATTAAAATGTTAACAGATAAAGCTCTACACCTATGTCTCTCTCTCTGGTTCCTTCTATCAATAATGTGTTTTCTCAGGGCGCCTGTGTGACTCAGTTGGTTAAACATCTTCCTTTGGCTCAGGTCATGATTTCAGGTCCTGGGATGGAGCCCTACCTCACACTTCCTGCTTGGTGGGGAGTCTGCTTCTCTTTCTCTCTCCCTCTGCCCCTCCCCACCGCTTGTTCTTTCCCTCCCTCCAATAAATAACATCTTAAAAAGATAATAATGTGTTTCCTCTATTTTTCCCTGGATCACTCTGGAGATTTATCAGATTTATCAGAATCATGACTTGAGCTGAAGGCAGATGCTTAACTGACTGGTCACCCAGGCACCCCTTTTATTCCTAGTTCCTTTTACTTCTAGTAATATTGTCTTCAAGTCTCACTTTCTAGTATCAATATTACTACCTCCTTATTATTAGGGTGAGGGTTTTCTTGGTATATCACTGTTTGTTTTGTCAGTGTTCACTCTTCTTTGGGGATGAAAATACATTTACATTTCATTTCAGCTATTGGGTTATTAGTTATATATTAATGTTTTACTTTTAGAAGTTTATCCAGCACTTATAATAGGTTTAACTTGTCAGAATCTACCCTTAAGATTACATTATGTCATGTATAAGGTAAGATCCTTATAACAATATATTTATACTTCTAATCTTATCATTTTTGTGTATAAAAACCACTAATTGTTATTATTTTGCTTTAAATGGTCAGTTGTCTTTTAAAGAAATTAAAAGACAATAAAGATTTTATAATTATCATCACATGTACTAATTCTGTTGCTTTTTTTGTTCCTTTATATGGCTTCAGATTCAGTCTGGCCTCATGTGCTTTCACCTGAAGAACCATATTTAGCATTCTCTATCTCTTTCTCACTATCTCAAAATTTTATTTAATTTTACCTTTTTTTTTTTTGGAGGGTATTTTTGCTCATTATAGAAATTTAGGTTGACTTTCCCCTTTAGCACTTTGAAGGGTCTGTTTCATGGTCTATTTGCATTGTTATCAGTTTTTTGTTTAAGTAGAGTTACCACACAGTGTTATATTAGTTTCAGGTGCACAACATAGGGATTCAACAAGTTTATACATTATGCTTTGTTCACAACAAATGTAGCAATAGTCTGTCTCCATACATCACTATTGCAGTATCATTGACTATATGCCCTATGCTGTGCCTTTTATTCCCATGATTTATTCATTCCATAAGTGGAAGCCTGTATCTCCCACTGCTCTTCACCCATTTTGGCCAACCACCACCCTCCTCCCCTCTGGCAACCATCAGTTTGTTCTCTGTATTTAGAAGTCTGATTCTTCTTTTTTGTTTGTTCATTCATTTAATTTTTGTTTTGTTTAGATTCCATTTATGAATGAAATAATATAATATACCTGTTAGAATGGCTAAAATCAAAAAGACAAGAAATAACAAGCATTGGTGAGGATGTGGAGAAAAAGGAACCCTTATACACTATTATTGAGAATGTAAATTGATACAACCATGTGGAAAACAGTATGGAGGCTCCTCAAAAAATTAAAAATGGAAATGCCGTTAGATCCAATAATTCCACTATCGGGTATTTACCCAAAGAAACAAAAACACTGGGGCAACTGAGTGGCTCAATTGGTTAAGCATTCAACTCTTGCCCGGATCTAGCCCAGGTTATGATCTCATAGGTCATGGGTCAGGAGATTGGGCCTCACCCCACCCCTGTGCTTAGTAAGAGTCTGATTGAGATTCTCTCCCTCTGTCCTTCCCCCCACTTGAGCACATGCACTCTCTCTCTTAAATAAATAAATAAATAAATAAATAAATAAATAAATAAATATCTTTTAAAAAAATACTAATTTGAAAAGATATATGCAAACCTATGCATACTGCAGCATTATTTATAATAGCCAAGATATGGCAACAACCTAAGTGTTCTTCAAAAGACAAACGAATAAATAAGATAAGGCATATAAACACATATAAACACACACACACACACACACACACACACACAATGTTACATTATGCAGCCATAAAAAAGGCTGAGATCTTGCCATTTGAGACAACATGGCTAAGCCTAAAGGGTATTATGCTCTTAATGCAACGTCTGCATTTTTTGGTTCTGTAGTATCTAATGTGTATCCTTTCTTTTGTTATTTTTAAGATTTTTTTTTAATCACTGGATCAGTAATTTGATTATGATTTCTTGGTGTGGTTTTTATTTTATTTGCTCTGCTTACAGTCATCAGCATCCTAGATTTGTGAATTCATACTTTTTATCAAATTTTGAAAACACTGGTCAATATTTTAAAAATATTTTTCAGTCTTAGTCATTCCTTGTCTTCTGGGACTCCAATTATATGTATGTTTTTTCAATTGGCATTACTCTACCCTGAGTTCTTTGCTTCAGTTTGGACAGTTAATATTGTAGTTCAATCTATGTTCTCAGTTCATTAGTCTTTTTTTCTGCTGTCTCTATCCTTTAGTAAGCCTGTCTAATGAATTCTTCATTATAGATATTCTATCTTCCAGCTCTAGAGTTTCCAGTTCACATAGTTTTAATTTCTCTTCTCATTATGGTCATGTTTTCATTTAATTAGTGAGTATACTTCTAATAACTTTTTTAAAGCTCCAATTTCCAAATTCATCTATTTTCTCTCTGGCTGTATTTCAATTAACTGATATTTTTGCTATTTCTGCATCATATTTTTATGCTTCTTTGTATGCCTACTGACTGTTGAGTGGGTGAGAGGCCTTGTGAATACTATGCTATGAGTGTCCGGATTTTACAGTATTTCTTTAGAAAGTTTTAAATTTTGTTATGAGAAGCAGCTGAATTACTCATGGATTAGTCTGATATATATATTCATGACATGTTTTTGAGATTTCTTTAGGACTTGTTTAAGAGTAATCTTTACTCAAACATAATTTGGACTTACTTTCTGGTGTCCTACAGTATGCCTCAGGTGCCCAAAGATTCTGCATGACAGGAAGATCTCAACTTTGTAGGAGCTCTGGGAATTATTTGACTTCTAGAACCCTGATAATTGTCTCATCAGGTTTCACTCTGCACACACATACATTATTATTCAGCAATGGACTGAAGGCGAGCCCATGCATATTTCAGGAATTCTTTTTCCTCATAGTTCCTAACTCTTTAATGCTCTGTTTTGCAAACTGAAGCTGCTTCAACCTCCCCTGAGTCCCTGTGTTAGGATTCAGAGAGTGATTCCATGTAGAATACCAGGGATATCACAGGGCACACCTCATTTATTTTCTCCTCTTAGAGTTCACAGTTTTATATTTTTCGTTATCCAATATCTGAAATCAGTTCTTGTATATCTCATTCAATTTTCTAGTTGTTTACAGTGGTAGGGCAAGACTAATACCAGTTACTCCATCATGGCGGAAGTACAAGAATTCTACAAATGTTAATGTGTATTATAATGTTAGTTCTACATAAACACTTTTCCAATTCTGGGAAGATTATACATCTTTTCTTAATTACTCAGCCCTAAGATATCACAAATTGTATGGTTAAACCCTCTTGACACTTAAGACTTTTCTCCTCACTCCTACTTATAGCTGATACACTTGATTTTCCTGGCTTATTTTTTTCTTGATGGTGTCTTTCAAACCTACTTATTTCCTTTTCCACTTCCATCTTAAATATATTCAGCTTGGGCAACTGCCAAAATCTCCAGTTGTTCTTAACTTACAACTATTTCTTTTTAACAAGTAATTTCAAGTACAATTCTTCATATACCATTTCCATCGTGACCCTGGAATACTCAATCTGACCAACAATCTAGAGTGGCTTTATGGTCTACTACTTCAAATATCATCTGCTTGTCCCCTCACAGGAAGTGTACATGGAGAGCATTAACTATCAAGCAAGACTACTGGCCATTTATTCATCATCCATCCATCCATCCATCCATCCACCCACCCATCCATCCATTCATCTAACATTTCTATTATACCAAGTATTTTGTTATGCACTAAAGAATCAAAAGTAACTCAATCTGGCAGGAACCCAAACAAACAAATATTATAAATATAGTGACAGTACAAAGATAAAAATACTCAGAGTAAATTTTACCACCCTACATTGGTCATTCAATGAAAGATTCATAGCATTAATGGCTATGCTTAATCCTAAAATATGAGTAGCAGTAGAGAAGGCATTCAAGGCAGAAAAAATAGCATAAGAACAAGGACACAGAAGGGAGATACACCATGACATGGTGGCAACTACAGTTTATATGTTGCATTAGCATAAAGTCAAAGGCAGAAGGAATAGAAAATATGGCCAGAATGTATACAGGAAGAAGTTCAAGGAACCAATTGTTTACTACATTTCAAAGATGGGAATTTAATAAGTTGCTGAAGGATTCTTAATCAAGAAAGTGACATGTTCAGATTGTTGTTTTACAAAAAAATCACTCTGGTTATATTTAAGATAAATTTTAGTGGGACAGGAATGGAGGCATGGAAGTTGTTAACTGAAAGTCTTCGCAAGTGAAAAGTCTGAATTATACTAGTTGTAATAAAGATAAAGAGAGGAATGATGATAAACCTAACATTATATATTAAGTTATAGTACATGAGGGGTAAAGGTGTGACTGAAGTACCAAGGGTGACTCACCTTTCTAGATTTAGTTCCAGCTGAGTGGATAACTGTGTCATCTACTTGAGAGGACACAATTAACATAAAAGGAAGAGCATATTAAAGAGTGGTTAAAAGAGGATTATTTGTCTGGACATCTGAAGTACCCATGAGACAGCCAGCTGAAAAGGTCACATATGTCATTAGATAGGCCCAAAGAATATAAAAACTTGAAAGCCATCATCCCATAGTAGGTAGCTGAAACTATGAGAGAAAGTAAAATGCCCAAGAGACAGTGTGTGAAGTGAAAGAAGAGCATCAGCATTTAGAGGTCCGGGAAGGGCAGAGCAGCAGTGTTTCAGCTGAAGTGAAAATAAATTGGCTATAAAACATCACTCGTATTTTTATTCCTCATCCTCCTGAGGTAAGGGATATAAAATGCATACTTCATTAATTAGAGTGGCCTTAGATTGGCTTTATCCCATAATGTGGCAGCCAGCTGAACCACGAACGCCCCTACAAACACAAGGAGTTGAAGTATCCCTCTTATCCTTTCCATCTTCCAGGGAGTACACTCTGTATTCTTCCTAAAACTGCACAGTCTATGCCTCAGATTCTTAGCGATCTCAGTTAAGCCCCTCTCTCCTGATTGGAAGTAGAGTGGGAACATCCTACGCTCCTTCTCTTCAAAAGAAGTTGTGCCTCAAAGCATATTAACCACTGTGCCCAAACCTTTTCCTCAATCTCCCCTTGTTAATATTTTCTTTAATCCCCTCAACACAACAAGGGCTTTAAGAGTCAATCAATTAATTCTTGCCTTCCTTTGGAACTGATTCAGTATCTCCCTTATTATAGGATATCTATTGTCTCTTGGGCCTCTATTATAATTTCTCCTGTAACATCTGTCTCTTCCACAGGAGCATGAGCTCCTAAATAAGAAGGAATAAATGTTTTATCTTTGTATCCCGTCTTTAGTGCAAGAAGTAGGAAAACCCTAGTGTTGAAATGAGCATCTACGAGTGAAGAAATGACTTTCTAGAATATGACATTTGAAACCCTGTTTGGTGGATTTAAAGTCACTGGTAAAGAAAAGCATATTTAATTATTTGGGACAGAGAGAAAGAGTGTCTCTCAAATTCAGAAAAGGATTACTTGTGTTGATAAAGGCAGATCTTTTAAGTAGGCTCCAGGCCAGCATGGAGCCCAATGTGGGGCCTGAGATCAGCCCATGACCCTGAGATCAAGACTTAAACTGAGATTAAAGAGTCAGACGCTCGGCCAACTGAGCCATCCAGATGCTCTAACAGATCTTTTTTTTTTTTTTTTTTTTTGTATTTATTTATGATAGTCACACAGAGAGAGAGAGGCAGAGGCACAGGCAGAGGGAGAAGCAGGCTCCATGCACCGGGAGCCCAACGTGGGATTCGATCCCCGGTCTCGAGGATCGCAGCTTGGGCCAAAGGCAGGCGCCAAACCACTGCGCCACCCAGGGATCCCTCTAACAGATCTTTTAATGCAGTAATTTGAAGCTGATGACAGATCCCTACCAAAACCTCAAACTGCAGAGATTTATGAATGGACATTACAAAAGGGGATGGTAGGCTCAGAGTTCAAAAGGATGGCTGTAATAATGATACTAAAACAAAGGTAATGTATTGATCAATCTTCAAGGCATAATTCCAGAGCTCACTCTTAAATATAGGTTTTTTTTTTTTTTACTATGAAAGGAGATTTTTCCAGATTCTTAAAAAGTACATTTTTTCTGAACAAAAATTTATATATCTAAAAATATGTACATCTTTAAATAAACACTTTGAAATACTGGCCCATTTCTTCCAAAAAGGCTTAGATGGTGGACATTATTTGATGAACTAGTAAACAAATTTAGTTCTGAATTCAGGACTACCATGCACAAGAAAATGCAACCTACTTTTCACAACTAAAATCTGAAATAACAATATCTTATCCAAGAGACCAACATAATTCATTTTTCATTCTGATGGATATCTCATTTATTAGGCACAGAATTCACTGTGCGCCAGTGCCAAGAATTACTAAGCAACAGAACATATGTAGGCGGATGTGATGTTTGCATATTCACACAATATGACATTTACACCAAGATCAGAAGTATAGTATTACTGAAAGAGAGGAACAGTAATAGAACAAGAGGTAGTAATATTCTTTTATTTTATAAGGTACCATTCACAAAAGTGTCTCCATGATCTTAATAAATAGCCCTCTTCTATAGAGAGCAAACAAATCCGGAGGGACATTCACAACTCCCCATTTAGTTTCTCCTAAATGCCAGAAAGGAAAACATGCTGCTTGAAGCGATTTTTTTATGCCTTCTATAGCATAACACCTAGTATGGCGTGAATACAGGAATTGCCTATCAGCCTGAGCAGAATACTAACTGTTTTACAGCATCAAAATTAGGAAATATTCCGGAGTGTTCTACTCAAGACATTTCCCTGGGGACCCTGAAACCTGGCAACTTTCTCTGATAGGCAGCTACTTCTGTTCCCATGCTGCCTCTCTGCTGAATACAGGAACTAAAGATGACAATAAGGTTGAATAAATGTGACTATTTCCTCACAGGGTAAAACAACAAGCTCTCAATGCCAAACAATACATGAGCCAGTCCAGTTCAGACTGCTGTGTGGCTTAAGGCCGTTAAGCCACCACAATCCGGTCTTCCTTTGCAACAAACTATTCACATGCCCATTCCAGTTGTACAATTTCAACTTTTAATACAATTCAAATGCAGATTAAGTGAAGAAAGAAATGTTTTCAAAGGAAAATCTTGAACACCTCACCAAGCAAGACAGGCCATTCTACACATTATCAATAATTCTTAGTGAAACATGATATTTTATGTAGGTTAACTTTCTGAGTTTAACCAGAGGTACATACATCTTTAAAATATAAAATATTTCTTCATATTTTTGTCTAAATATCCTTGACCCATACCTTTTATGGTGTTCCTGGTGGACACCATTAGATTTCGAGACAGAAAAGTTTCCTCTTTTGTAGCATTCTGCTACACTGATTTGTTCACTAAATTTATTTTTAAAAGAGCAAAAAATTCTTGAAGAGGTGGATCCTTCCTTCCCAGTAAACAGATTTTATAATGGCTTTCATAATTTGCTTAAAGATTTAAATACACCAGCTACATCTCCTACAAGATCTCTTCTTATTCATAACTGTCAGAATAACTGCACCAAACTACTCTTTGAAGGTAGCTGGGAGAGTAACCCTTTCTCTTGTGCAGTAAGATTCCAGGTTCGTTATAAGCATGCCACTATCCTGATTTTCACTTGGTCCTAATCTGGGGTTTAGAAAACCTAAATCTGGGGTTTCTTTAGTAAGAAAACTAAAAGTAAGCTAGCAACAATTGCTATATTTTTTTAGAATTGCCTAAGTTTTCAAATCACGATAGTAAACTAACAGCACCCCTATCTGTAGAGATTCCTATCAATATGGCAGGAATAGGGTAGCTATCATCACAGGGAAAGCTGAACAGTCGCTGGAATTTGTTAGAATGAAGCTTTGTGCACTATCCCCACATGGTCTTTGTCAACTGGATTGATTTCCATAACTGGGAATAGTCCTATAAAAGGATGGCTCATCTCTCCTGAGTTTAGATGGACCTGAGAGTTATTTCATATAAAAAAAATCCAATATAGAAAAATTTTATCTTCAAATTATTTTTAAGTAGTAAACTAAACTATTTTCAAATAAAGGCCCCAGGAGTTAGAAGGGGTAGGGGTCATTCTAAGAACAAAGCCAAAGTATATTTGAAGTACTCTTAGAAAAATACTTCTACTCTTAAATCTCCAGAAGTATTTAATAATAATAATAACAATAAAAGTCCTCTGTTCTCTGAATAAAGGATTACAAACACACAAATAAAAGATCATTTACAGCAAACTCACCTGCTTCACTTGTTCCTGGGCTTCATCCGAGATTTCCTGAATAGAAGTTGCAAAGCTGAGGACCAGGTGTCTGCCTTTTTAACTAACTTGTATGGTCATTTTGCTGCACCCTATATATTGGAAAACACTAGATAAAAACTTGAAAACTAGAAATTAATGTTATCAAACTATTCTAATGATAATCACGTGATTTTGGAGTCACGAGGATTCATCACTATAATAGCTTCTATTTCTTTCTGCAGGATGGTCTTCCTGTTGCTCTGGTCCCCTATTTGGGGAAGAGCGGCATGACCTTTTCCTTCCCCATCCAGCAAGATTTATTTGTTGTGAATCCCAGTCCTCAGGACCCTTCTGTCCTCCAAGCAATGGTTCTTATAGTCCCAGGCCCAACAACTGCCAGTTTACCTGGAACGTGTTAGAAATGCAAACTCTTGGGCTCCTCTGCAGATCTTCAGAATCAGAAATTCTGGAGGTGGGGCACGGAAACCTTTTGTTAAACTAGCCTTCAGGTGATTGTGATGTGTGCCGGTGTTTGAGAAACACGGCTACAGAACTATGAAATTAGCCGGAGAAAATACATCAACGTATATTAATTCTAGATACCATCTCTCCCAGATAACATTTGCATTTTAACAGAGGCCTTCCTCACGGATGCAAACGGCAGAGGATTAGTGGGAAAGAGTTCTGGGACCATAGATGCTAAAAGGGAGCTACTTTGAACCACGAAGCCCTGTTCAAATTACAGCTTTTAAGCAATTGTGACTACTTTCAGCCTAAAAGCAAGGTCTAGAGAAATAGGTTTCACCCCTTGTTTAAAATGAAATCACTTGAAGTGTTTTGTTTTTATTTCCATTTTTGTTTTTACCTTAAAATAATTTCTAGGCTAGGAGCTCCCCAGGCGAATCTAATACGTAACTGATATATCATCAAGTTTGAGTCCCAGCAGCGTTGGTGGGGCGTCGGGGGGAGAAGTTGTGTATGTGTGTTGGGGGGGGGGGTCTCAAACTTTAGCCTACATCAGAATCATCTGGAGGAAGTGTCACCCCCATGGACTGCTGAGCCCACCCCAAGCAATTCTGAGTCAATAGGTCAGGTATTGAGCAGAGAACTTGGATTTCTAAGTATTTTGTTGCTGCTGGTTCTGGAAGCACCATCTGAGAATCACTGTAGTAACCTGCGCTGTCAATCCCATTTGCCTGAAGTAGAGCAATAGGTAGTGAGTGGGCCTATAGCCCGATGGATGTGAAATGCAGTCAGGGTAATACTGAAGTTCACGCATTTGTGAGCTGTCTCATTTACTCCTGTAACAAATACTGGTACATGCGCCTACTACCTCTTCTCTTTTTTTATTCTTCAGCCAGAGCTTCTGTAAACACAGCAAACACTGACATCAAAAGGAAATTCAATTTAATATTATAACACCTCACTTTTTCCAAGGTGCCTTATCTAACACCTTCACTTTTAAAAAGCAAAATAGGTCCCTGGATAGCAAAACAGATCCTACCAAGTACAAAAATCCATGCAGTTAAGAGGATTTGCTTTACTCAGAGGAAAGCACTCCAGATGCTTACTCTGAGTCAAATTACTCCTAATTTATCTCAAATTAATGGAGTTAATCTGATTTCTCAGTTTGCAGCAGATTAAAATCAGTAACTTGCAGAGTAGGCAACTGATAAAGGAAGCAATAAATGAAAGCCAATGGTTTAAAAATAGAGATAGAAAAAAATGATAGAAAGCAAAGAGAATTTTAAAGCTGGAGAACGTGAGGACACATCCGAAAGTCCCCTAGAAGTAATGCTGAATTCCTAATAGAAACAGGTGCATCTAGGCAAAGGTAAACAGGAAGATGGAAACACATGAAGATGAGAGCTCAAGGACAAGGAGAATAAATACATCTTATTGCACCTTATTTACCACTGGTCAGAGGCTGTTCTGGTGCTTTTCCATGAACTTAATCTAATTATCATAACATTCCTGTGGAAGTCACAATCTTCTTTATGCTCCTTTTACCAATGAGGAAAATAAATCATGGAAAGATGAAGCAATTTGTCCAAGGTCACATGGCTAAAAGTGCAGTGAAAATATCGGAGTTTTGAGAGCTGTGCCTCAGAGTCCAGATACTTGACTACCCCTCCACACCCGTCCTATCATAGCAGATTTGCTATTAACTACTTACATAATCCTGAAAAAGGCAGTAACCATTGAGTATGGCCTATGTGTTGGCAGGGAGAGGCTGATTAGTGTTTTCTGTTCTTTAAAAAAAAAAGAAACCAATATATTAAAAAAGAAAGATTGGTTAAAGGAGGGAAACATCCATGCGACTGGAAGACTACATGGACAATGTGAGATTCTATGTATTGACCAATTAGTCTTTATGATTTTTGCAGTTCTACAGTAAAAAATGTTTCCCAAGGAATAAAAAATTACTTTCAGAAACTTGGTCAAGAGTTTTGAATATACATTTTTCAGAACTACTGCAGAAACAAATCAAAAGATAGTTTTGTTTTGGTTTTGTTGTAGTGGTTTTTGGTGGTTTTTTGTTGTTGTTGTGGTTGTTGATTTGTGGGGTTTTTTTTTGTTTGTTTCTTTGCAATAGAGCCATCTAGAGCCAAATAGATACATAGCCATTGTAACTGTCAGCCAACAGCATGCAGACTCCATGGGAAATAAAATAACCATCCAAAGAACACAGGCTTCTGTTTGTTGAATTAAAAGAACAGTTCTATTAGCTCGGTGGCAGAGAGAATTAATAAACATTTGGTCTTGCTCTAACATTCAGCCAGTGGAAAGCCACTTTACAAAGCCTGCGGCATTTCTAACAATGTATTTTTAAACTTTTGTTTGGCAAATTAAATGTGAACATTCCAATCATCAGGACAAAATATTTCAGTTAGTTTAAAAAAAAAAAAGTACAATTAATTAGTAAGTTAAGAATTCTACTGACAATTCCTTAAATTTCCTGGAACACTCTTCAAGGCTAGATAATGTTCAATGCATTTGGGAGAGAAAAGTCATTTGTGGGAAAGCTGTTCTTATTTGGAGAATGTGGGATTCTTAAGGGATTTAAAAAGAGAAATAAGAGTTATATAGGTTTCTCTGAAAGTCCCCGAATCCATCCATGTTTATGTGTTTATCTCACTGCCCCACATAAAGGAAATCCATGTTTATTTATTTATCTCACTGTCCCACATAAAGTAAATTAATCTTTTGATTAATAATGGCCTTAAATAATTGCTTGTTGTCATTTATGTGAAAATAAACCCTTGATGTTTCTATTGAAAAGGGGGAGGCATTGATTGGAAAACAGTTAATACAAGTTTTCTCTGCCATCCTCCACAATCAAAGCACTTTCTCAAGGGCTACAGAAAATCTCAAGATGCTTTCTTGAGGAAAACCTGAACATCCTTTCAATTTACTCCCTCTCAATAGTGGAACGATTTCCTTCTGGGTGAGAATACTGCTATAACTTCTCCTCTTATTAACAGAATGGCAACTCTACCTAATGTTTTGGCCTTCAGAGTATAGGAAGCTCTAATAAGCCGATGCCACATAATGGCACCACGTCAGAAACTACAATGATTTTAAATAATACCCCATGAGCTTCTTAAAAAAAAAAAAAAAAAAAAAAAGTCTTTATTTGAGAGAGAGTGTGTGTGTGCATGTGGGGGGGGGGAGGGGCAGAGGGAGAGAGAGAACCCCAAGCAGACTCCCCACTGAACAGGAGCTTGAGGTGGGCTCAATCTCAGGACCTGGAGATCAAGACCCCAGGTGAAAACAGGAGTTGAATGCTTAACCAACTGAGCCACCCAGAAGCCCCTACCCCACTAACTTCTAATTAAAACTTTCTAGAAAGAAGAGAATCTAGGGGGAACACTTATTATCGATTCTAATCTTTTATCACAGAAGAAGCAAAGGAAGCCTACGTTAATGAACTTCATTGGCTTAATTTCTCATATAATAATTCACTGAACTATACTCTTAAATGCTCTGACCTTGAATTTACCCAATCTCTTTAGTAAAAAAGAGTCATATGACAATTGCTTCTATATTTATTTTAAAAATACCATAGACAGCATTATTTATTACATTACTCTGCACCTCCTACATAAAATCCAAGATGAACTCAGTCTGTCATTGAGGAATTTGAGTTTTCCTATACTTTTCTCTTTTTTGCCACAGTCTAGTGCAAAGCTAATGCTCACTTGATAGCAAATATGAGACTTCATGGTGAGAATACTTATTTATGTCCTTGATATTGACTTAATTATTGTGACTTCCCTTTGGCATATGTGTCTTTAAGTCTTCCCAAATTGTTTGCAAAAAGGAGAGCATACAGTGTGCCCAAATCAGCATTTTCTTTATCTGTTATGCAAGGTTACAGGTAGGATTTATTTTTAAAGAAGTTTTACATGTCAAGTTACTTTAGCTATTATGATGGACCTTCAAAAATGCATTTTTCTCTGTTATATTTCTTTCCTATTTTATTTTTTCCCTGGGAGTATAATCAATAAACAAGCCCTCACTATCAATCTCCAAAATATATAGTCATATTTTATTTTCAAAACTAAACACCTCCTGTGATGAATTACAGTCATTAGCAAGATGATTGTCTGTACAGAAACTTCAGGACACTCAGAATGACTGAGCAGCTGACAGAAAAGGTAGGAGGGGGCAGAGGAATTTCTGTTCCAATTACTTTCTGGTTTTCAAATGTAAATATTTCTGAACCCATGTAGCTCTGCTTGACATTCCATCAACCTAATTTCAAAAAAGTTTCCAATATTCTTATTGTTGCTATTATATTTCCAAATAAGGAGAGGGACCTTTCTCTCCATGCCATGCTTCTCCCCGCCCCTCCCCAGTACCTCCAGCAAGATAACCCTCCATCATGACCTTATCGTCCACTATGTGGACAGATCCAATCTTGAAAAGTTAACACCAAGAAGAATGCATTTTACACCTATCAGTATCATTTTATGACAAACTGTCTTATTCAACTTTAGGTTTTAATTAAATCTGTGGCCAGGGTTTTAGATGGGATATAAAAGAAACACTGTCCTGTCACCACATGACCAGGGCCAAGAGTAAGAAAATTAACTTAACTAGACATTCAAGATTTCTAACTGTAGAAGTAGGGTGTGGTAATATGGAAACATGTAATGCTGGTTTTCTGATGAACAAATTATCCAAGAGCTTTATGTGCTCTTCTGCTTAGAATAATTCATGCTATTTTCTGTCAAACTCTTTCCCCATGAGTCTCTACACGCATCTCCTTTCGCAACCTCACCCCAATCTACTTTTCTAACTCTTTCTCTAGTTGAGTCGTTTTCAAACTTTAGTGAGCATAAGAATTACCACTGAGGGCTAAGTAAACACAGATTGCTAGGCCCAACCCCAAAACTTTTGGTTCCGTAGGTTTGGTGTGAAGCCGGAGAATTTACATTTCTATGAAGTTCCATGTGATGGTGAAGATGATGGTCCCAATACCAACACTTTGAGAATTACTGCTAAGGACTAGCAAATCTATCAGAGAGAAGACAGAAATTCCCATCTGACTTTCCAGAGAAGCAATTCAAATCACTTTAATGAACTGAGATAGGTGCTGGTAATCCACTGTTTGTTTTTTTTTACTAAATCTTGGCCAATTTTATCATTTTCTACTTACAGCACAGAGCTGCCAGATAGGAAGACCATATCCAAAGGCCCTGCCAAGCTTTGTAGGCATGGCTGTTCTCCTACATTGTTCAGCCCCTCTTCTGAGTGTTTGTTTCTCCTGTGATCTCTTAAATAAAAATTTTGATCAAGACTTCTGTCCCGGGATCCCTGGGTGGCGCAGCGGTTTGGCGCCTGCCTTTGGCCTAGGGCGCGATCCTGGAGACCCGGGATCGAATCCCACGTCGGGCTCCTGGTGCATGGAGCCTGCTTCTCCCTCTGCCTATGTCTCTGCCTCTCTCTCTCACCGTGTGCCTATCATAAAAAAAAAAAAAAAAAAAAAAAAAAAAAAAAAAAAAAAAAAAAAAAAAAACCTAAAAAAAAAAAAAGACTTCTGTCCCACCTGTCACCTTACTTTCAATTTTTATAACCATCTCTTTTGATCCCTCTGCCAACCTGAAGAAAGTTAGAATATTCAGTGTCATGAGAATTTACTTGAAACAAAATCTGTGTGCCCGAATAACTCTGCATGTTCTAGAGTGACCTAAGTGTATAAAATTCTAAAAGGCACATATCAACTTCTCAGGTATGGAAATGGGAAAGACAAAGGCAAACTTTATTATCAATATATCTTAAATCTCTTTCTCCGCATTGGTAAATAAATTTTTGCACTGTTCTTTTTATTCTCTTTGGTATTCCAATCCCCAAATCCAACATCAGAAGAATAAACACAACTGGAATTTTCTGACACAGTCATTTACTGAATACACATGGTGTATATTCAATGTATTAAGTATGTTACTAAGTCTGGGAGAAGGAAAGGGGGAGAGTTTATGGGTAGACATATTATGCAAAAGCAGTAACACATAGCAAGATATAATAATTGCCATAAAAAGATATAAAAGAAGTATGCATTGGGAAGGCTAATGAGGAGAAAGACCACTTCTGGATAGAAATTTGTCTGAGAATACAAAGTAGTTAGTACTTGGGATGGTTCTTCAATAGGAGATAGAATAAACCTAAATAGGCAAGGGGTAAACAGAATCAGAGGGGACACATTCCCAAACAACCATTTCCAGGTATTCAATGTCGACATTTCCACATTACTCCTACAACTACAGGCTTAAGTCCTTCAAGGAATGACAGGATTTGGTATGAGGATTTGTTCTAAATCCTTAGACTAGTAAAATGGCATGAATAATAAAAATGAATTTTTCATAGGTGTGATATAGGTTTATGAAAAGAGTTTTATAAAATGCAAAGCTCTACAGAAAGATCTGTAGGAATTGCAGTAGACTAATTTGGACTGTCCAGTTATGGCATGCATTTTCAGACTGGACCATTCTCCTTGGTCCAGCAAGTAGAAATAAGCTCAGCTGTCTTCTCAGATCAAGAATTCATGCAATGAAGATCAAACTACATTGAGAAGACTGGGACCCATCCTCTGTCCAAGGCATGCAACAGTGGATTCTGAGAAATTCTTACCTAGGGGGCAACATAAAAGAGGATATAAAGCAAACCACCCCTTCTCAGTTCAAATTTCTAGGTCTTCTGCATCTGGCACTGCCTTAACAGATCCTAGCATCCTCCAGAGTCTTCCTGAGCTTTCCAACCTTCACAGAATTCATGGGTTGGATTTACCGCCAGTCTGAACACTCATAGCCACCATTTCCTTTACAGAGCCCCTAACTCTTTGGATCCAGTCTGATTCATCCACTTCCTGCCAGCTTCCTTCCACTGGCTGAGATTTCTAGATCTTACCCTTGGCCAACTAAGCTGTGTGACAGCTTCCTTTATTTCCCATCTTCGAAATGGCAGTTTACTATCATTCTTTTGAAAAAAAAAATCGATCTAATAGAATCTGAAAATTCTCTCTTACACAAGTACTAGGTGCAACCGCATATGGAAATAAGCAATGTATTTTTTACAAGAATTATCCAAGCACACTTTCCAAATCTAGTATTAATACGCAATTTAAATTAAAAGGAATAAATCCAAGCTAGATGATAAATGTTAGGTCACTTAAATGAGGTAAATGTTAAATTATCAAAATGACAACTACTGGTTTGGCAATGCCAAATTAACAGGAAGTTCAATGCAAGGCTCCAGAAGCAAGAGCTGTTCAGCAGGTTGGAAGGAAATCAATTAAAAACTGGAAGGAACAGTTTGGGGTGGAATTAGAGGAACTAGCTGATACCAAGAACTTGACTAGGAAGTAGGATCAAGATGATTATTAAGGCAGATGACTTTTTGGTGTGGCTCATCTGCTACTAATGAGCTGTGTAAACTCATCTGTCACGTCTCCACTGATCAATTCAACAACCAGTCTCCTTGTGATCTTGGCGCTTCTGAACTAAACCTACAGCCAGAGGCATCTTTCTAAATGTAAATCTGATCATGCCACTTCCTGGCTTAGGGGCACCTTATCAGTCTCATGACCAAAGCCATGATACTTAATGTGGCTCACAAAACTCTTCATGTTATGGTACCTGCCTCCCTTATATATATATTTCATCTCACCACATCTCCAATGCCTCCAATGCCTCTTTAATATGTATTTGTTACACTAAAGAATTCATAGTAAAAATGTTCTAGATCCAAATCCTGGTTTTTCCACATTGTATTTTTTAGCAAGTTACAGAACCCACCTCAAGATGGGATTCCTTTAAAAATGGCTCCAATGTGATGATAATGCCTACCAGAAATGTTTTGGAAGGAGAATTAAGGATAACATCATAAAGAGACTAAAACTAAGTGTTTAAGAGAGGCCATTATTGTTGTGTTTTCTAACCAACATCCACATAAGATCAATAATTGTTGAACAATCCAAGCACTAACACGATACACATATCTAAGCACTTAAAAGTCCTCTGCCTTCCTAGTACATTTTAATATTTAACCTAGTATTTTTCTTCATCTTTTTAAAAAGAGATTCTATTTATTCATAAGAGACACAGAATGAGAGAGAAGCAGAGACACAGGCAGAGGGAGAAGTAGCTCCTTGCAGTAGCCTCTTGCAGGCAGAGGGAGAAGTAGCTCCTTGCCCGACGTGGGACTCGATCCGATACTCCAGGATCACGCCCTTAGCCAAAGGCAGACATTCAACTGCTGAGCCACCCAGGTGTCCCTAGTATTCATCTTCTTGAGGAAGATCTCTTTGATGTCCCTTAACGTGAAAGGAGCTGCCCACTTGTACTCTTACAAGCTTGCTCTGTATAGAACATTCAAAGTTTGAACTCTGTGGAAAGCAATCAAAATTTGGTTTACATGTATACCTCTCCCTTGAAACTGGAGCTCCTCAGGGCAGGCACCTTATCCTTCTTCTGAATGGTGTCGGTGCCTACTGACTGCTAAGTTCTTAGTAAAAGCAGTAAGTTTTTAACTTATTGGCTGAATACATAGTCAGAGAATAGATGCCAACAGTGATTTTAACCTTAAAACAGAAATAGAGAGTAGGCATGAAATCCAAGTGTCTTTCTCCTTACGTCCCTCCCTAGACTTTATTAGTATTTCAGTGAGGAGTCCCCAAAAATGTATCCTCTTTTCACACTCTGTGATAGAGGTCCATAAATGCAGACAGGGGCCATGGCTACTCAAGGTTCATACTAGTCTAGGTAGTGGAAACTTCAGGCAGATTTTTGGAGCAAGAATCTTAACACAAGAGGAGAAAAGTAATGTAAAGGAAATCTCATGGGACCACCTCTTACCGGCCAGGGTATGAATACCATGACAGATGAAATTTCTAAGTTTCATACTATTTTTTCTTTTGCCTTTCTTTATCAGCAAATTAGAATGTGAATTTGGTAGCTACAACAATTAATTAAGTGTACCACACTCACCTTTACGGGCTCAGAGCCAAAACCATTTGACCCTAATTTTCAAATTTATGGAAATTTTAATCCCCAGAATGCTTCTTTGATCTGCTTCACTCAGAGGCTACAATTCCAAGTCCTGGTGGAGGAGTACCTAATCCCTTTAAAAGAGGGACTGGGGGTTAAATCACAGCAGCTGGGAGAGTTTGAAAAACATACATTGGCAAGTATTTTCCTATTATTACTTAGAGGGGGGAAAAAATCAGAGGAGGACAGAGGGAGTGTAGATAATGGATTTTATATTCACATGATGTGACTAGAGGACACTGTTACAGAAAAGAGGCCAGTAGCAGCAGCACCACTATTGGCCCAGGAAACAACATGATGAGAACAAATAGAAATCAGCAGCTGGTGAACAGAATGTGTCTGTACATGCCACGGGACAGGAGATGTCTGACGGACGGCATAAAAACAGCATCTGAAACTCATCTCTCTAATCCTTCCATGCCAACAAACGAACCAGATTAACAAGACCAGGATGATCAGTCCTACCACTGCGTCAATAGTTGGGATAAAAAGTTCAATTTAAGTAAAATGATTAGACTGGAACGGTTTCCTCCTTTTACTACCCAAAGAACAATAACATTTAAGATGGGAGACCAATAAATTCATTCATTCATTCCTCCTACAAACCTATTACTTGCCAGGCTCTGTACTTGAAGTGGAAACATAAAGATGAGTAAGATATAGTCCCTGTCCTATTAAATTAGCATTGTAAAGAACGAAGAAATATATGGGTGGCAAAAATCAAAGTTGAAATGAAGGGAAGAGATCCTGGACAGTTCCTTTCTGAAAGGTTGGTAGACTGACCAATAAAAACCTCTAAATACCTGCAGTATCCTCCATGAAAACTAGTCTTGGAGGTTTTCCTTCCTGCACGTCATGAACTCTGCTTTAAAGATACTATCTTTGAAAAACCAGAGCAGTCACAAAGACTTGCCCTCATTTTCAAAATATTCTTCCCCACTTTAGCCCTGTTTACATGTCATTTTTCTACACAACCACGAAAATGAAAAACCTGCTCTATACATATCCAAACTGCATTAAATGTGTCTTACTAAAACTTCCCCCAAGAGAGAGAGAAAACAAAACAGGCCAATTATCACTGAACACTATATACAAATGATATTCTAGGGAAGATATTCATAACTCACATGAAAAATGGTTAGTTTCCCTAATACATAAAGAACTCCCAACAATCAATATAAAATAAGACTAACATCATAATAGGAAAATAGAATAAAAGCTTTCCTTCTTCATTTCTCCTACATTTCCCAGCTTTGTCTATTGCCCTGAAAGCGATGATCTCAAACAAAACAAGTAGTTTTCAGATCCCAGCTTCTAAATACCATTCTACTCTAAAAGAACCAAAGCTCTTCGGAGAAAAGACTGACTCTGGGATATTAGAGGGAAAAATATAAGATAATTGTAGAACATCTTTTCAGTCAGAAATTAAGTAAATACTCCAAGTATGATGGAAAGATGCTGAAGGAAATGAGAGTCATCACAAAAGGCTTCTATGGGGCAAGAATGGAACAATTTCAACATCACAGTAAGAACTGTAACAATAATCCTTCAAGTAAAATAGGAATCCGTGAATTCATACTGCTATAAATACTATTGTGGATTTGTATTAAATCCACTTAGTTAATCTGTGACTACACTTCCCAGAATTCCCTTCCCTGGGGAGTTCTGAGTTAGCGTGGCCCAGAAGTGATAGTCTGCACAGGATTTGCAAAACAGAAGTAAATGAGCACAGGATTACCTTATACTCAGGTCAGTGCAGTGAACAATTTGCTGGAGGCTTTTGCATCCCACTTACATTGTTGCTTATCTCGTCAGCACAGAGCAGACGGGACTGCAGGTTCACCAGCAATTGCTCTATTTCTGGCCTCAGTTTCTCTGGAGCCTGGACAGATGCATGTTTATTTAGCTCTGTGGTGAAGGGTACTGATTTCTCCTGCAAGATACTCCGCCATTGAAGTTGGAGGCGTGGAGATGATGAGAAACCAAAGTAGATTCCATTCTATCCTCACTGGTGCCAGTCGTGCTTGCTTCCCTTACTCCATGTCCACTGGCTCTTCCCGACCGCCTGCCCAGTGAGATTCAGTCCAGTCCCAGACACAGAAACAAAGACACAAGACTGTGTGGTCAGCTCCCACAACTGGATTATATGATACCCCAATAATAAATCCTTTGTGCTTCTCTAATCAAACCTGATTGACACAAATACATGAATGAGTGGATGATGAGAAGAGAGAGCTTTATGGCTTAGTAAAAATCTCAAAGAATCTCCCCACAAGATACTTAATTGTCTATTAATTATTGATCACAAATCCTTATTAATGAGATTTACAGTGAAGAAGCCAAGCAGAAACCGTGTTAACAAAGTAACAAAATTTAACATCACCAATAACGGATCAAATTGACATTGCATACCACCTGATACGATGAGATGAACTCAGCATTATTTTTGAGATACGACTGCTGAAGATGAGAAAAATATCAGACAAACACAAGTTAAGGGACATTTTACAAGTAATATAAATGTCCAGGTTATGAAAGACAACGAAAGACTGAGGAATTGTCCAGCCTGAAGGAGACTAAAGAGACATGGCAAGCAAATACAATGTGTGGACAACAGGAAAAATCTGAATAGAGCCTGAGGATTAAATGATTATAATGGAATTAAACTAATTCCCTGATTTTCCCCAAATGCTCCTGTTTTCAGAAAATACATAAAGGTTATTATCCTTGTACCTCATTCTCAAAAAGTTTACCATATAGAGTGATATATGTGTGCATATTTATACACATATTAGATTAACTGATATTTATACACATATGTGGAGAGAGTAAGAATGGGAATGGAAAGACAAGTATGTTAAAATGTTAACACTGAAAATATGGATGAAAGATACATAGGAACACTATTTTTCATACCGTTTTTCCAAGTTTTCTTTAAATTTGAAATCATTTGAATATATATACATATATATATATATAAAATAGAGGAAGGTGAGGAATAGATACAACAGTAAGGAAATAAACTCATCTTTTATTTCAAAATACTATAGCTTCACTCATATTAAGAAAAATTCATATACAATCAATATCTCATCTCTCAAATACAGGAGGATAAAAAATCCTGTTGATGAGCATGTTGGTGGAGGTGTGAGGAGGGAATGGGCTGCATATTTTCTGTTTCTGCCTCTAGCCCCAGTTCTTTACCAGCTCTGTACTCAGCTGGCTTACCTGTGTGAACAGCATCCAGGGTCTCATTTGCCCTCTGGCCATCTGTCAAGGTTGTCCAGTGATCAGCCCAGCCAGACATCAAAGGGAGGGGGAAGGGTATGGTCTGATTATCCCTCAGGCTTCTTCTCGGAGGGTTGGTTTCTAGCTGGCTGCCTCCTTGACCAAAGGCCACAATCCCTTTAAGGTGGCTCTTTCCACACATCCTCTCTGTCTTTAGGGAATGGTAAATGGTCCCTCCCCTTGCCCTTTCAGGTCTAGAAGACATAACCCAATCCCTTACTAGCCCTGGGATATTACAGCATACCTTGGGATTTCTCTATATCCTGCCCGTATTTTGTAAACAGTCTATTTATTTAATCACCTTTGAATTACCCAGAATACCTAAGGATACAATGATATCCTCAATTTCTAGTTGTAGTTAAATAGTACAACTTTAATTGAGAGAGGTCAAGTGATTTCTATCAAAATAATAAACGTTTAGAACCACTGACAAGCACTTTCCTATCTAGACAATCGGTGTATGTATACGATATTTATAACCCATTGTTAAGGTCACAAGTATTCACTAGAGTTTTGTTTGTAATATAAAATACTGGAAATACTCTAAACACTCTAAATGCATCAACAGAACAGAGTCCCAAATAGAATATTGTGCAGCCAGCCATTAAAAGAATGAGACAACTCTTTAAACATGACATGGAATGATCTTCAAGATATAATATTAAAGAAAAGAAGAAAAGTGTAGTAAAGTGTTTTAGTAAGCTTCCATTTGTGTAAAATATGTATGTGCACATGTGTGGCTTTATACACTTATAAATACACAGTCATCATACCCACATATGCTTGTATATACTATACACGTACACATTATGCCAAAAAGGGTGATAAAAGCGACTATTAACAGTGGTTATATCTAGAAAGGAAACCGAATGGCTGGGATGGCGTGGGAAGTGTCACAGATTAAAAACTACTAAACTTTTTTTTAGAGCCTTTGAGTTTTGTTCCACGTACATGTGTTATCTATGAACAAAATAATTAAAAATGAAATTTGCCTGTAGAGCGCCTATGTGGACTCCTTTCAAGGTATACAGGAAAAAAAGAAAGCCATCAGGTGAGGTCATCGATTAACTTTAATTCAATTCAGGCTGTTTTTATAAGAGAAATGCTGAGGCCTCAAAAATATAAGCCTATAGATGAGGGGTTGAAGCTGACTACTTGCTATGAGACTGTGGAAATGAATCCACTCCGAGCACAGCTTGATGGTGCAATGGCCATTTTCTAACATGCATGTTACGTAATTTCAAGTATAACTCAGTGCATCACTGATTCTATGTGGAAAAGTCAGGGGTGAGGTAAGAATGAAAGAACAAAAAATCTAATAGACTGGACACTGAGCTAGATCTCTGAAGTCTGAATAATGGTGGTTACACCATAGTCCAGGAAAAACCATCCATTCAAGTCAGGACACCACCTGGTAGCAGGAATTGGATGAGTTGGGGAAGTAGAACAGGCAGGAATGTGGAACAGTGAGAAGAAGAGGGTCTGGTTATCCCGGCAAAAGGAGGTTGGCATAAACAAGGCAGTGTGGTAGAGTGGCAGGGCTGAGCAGACTGGCATTCAGGGAGGGCATTTACTTTGTGGAGAACCAGAGGAAGGGCTTACTGAAGTGGGTAGGTAGTGCCTTGTAGAAACTCAGGTCCAGGGCACCAGGTGGCTCAAGGGTTGAGCGTCTGCCTTTGGCTCAGGGTGTGAGCCCAGGGTCCTAGGATCGAGTCCTACATTGGGCTCCCTGCAGGGACCCTGCTTCTCCCTCTGCATATGTCTCTGCCTCTCTCTGTGTGTCTCTCATAAACAAATAACATTAAAAAAAAAAAAAAAGACAGAAGAAACTCAGGTCCAACAGGCACACCCTCTAATGGCAGTGACACTGCAAGCCCCTATCTGCAGTGATTTGTTTCAGAAAACACACTGTATGGGCTGGCTGAGCAATGAACAACCAGACAAACAAGAAAAACTGCACTGGGCCTGGATCTAGAGGTAGGATCCAACAATGATTCCAGAAAAGAGACTGTAGTAGACCAAAGCCCATGAAATGCCTCTGCAGATGAGAACAGACAGGATGTGAGCTGCGCCTTGCAGTATATGGGTAAGAATCAGATAGCAGAGGACAGGGAGGGACACTGTGCAGACCCAACAAGTAGTATGTTCATCCTTGCTAACTGCTCTGAAATAGATTCATTCTATATAGCCAAAAGCCTAAATTCCAATTTGTTGAATTTTTTCCTTTCTCTTCCCTGAATTTCTTTTATATACTTTTGTTTTTCTACCTCTTGGATATCATCAAGGGCCTAGCTCAAACAGGTGTAAGAGTAAAATTTTATTATTCTTGCTGCAGGAAGTGAAATAATCGTTGCAGTTATGGTAAAACTAGACATCGTTAGGGAAGGATATGCAACAAATAGGTGCACTGCATTATTTTTCCCATAAGTTTTTTCTGTAAACAATTCTGAAGTTCATTTAAGATTGTTTTCATGTCACTTTTTCTAAATCTTGAAAGGATATACATGATCATACTTCAGGAATACAAGATTTAAAGGCACTAATATTTAATGGATGGCCAAGAAATTAAATGATTTTTCAGAGAAAAGGGAAAAGAACCTAGAAAGCAAATTAAAATTTCAACTTAATGCCCTGGAAGATATAGGATATGCAAAGCCATGGAGAGAGCCAAACCCACCTGAACACCACCACCTGAAACCTATACTCTCTTGCTCCAGTTCCACAGATACAAGTTTACAAAAATATGAACCAAATTCAACACTCAGTTTGAATACTGAAATAAAGAGATAGGGGACCTTTTTATCCACATATTCTCCTTTTTCTCCTCACATACAAACACCATTTCCTGGTTTCCAAACAGATCCTGGGTCAAAAACATGTCTATATTTACCTGGATTTCTGGAACTTATCAGTAGAATTGTAAAAGCAAAAGCAAGGTCTTAGAGGAACTGTATACTCAAAGTAGAGGTGCTAAAAATAACCTTGGTGTCTTATCTCAGCCTTTTCCCTTTCATTTAGACATATATCCAGAAAACCTGCTGCCTAAAAGGATGCAACAGTTCAAAACCTACCAATGCTTCAGCAAAAACTGCATTTTGATCTGTGAGTGCCACCTTCTTTTTTTAAAAAATTTTATAGGCTTATTTTCCTCATGACAGTTTCATTGCATTTGTTGGGTTGTAAACCATGTAAAGCTCAGCAATAAAATGACTGCAATCTGTACAAGTAATAGCAAGCATGTCTCATAAACAAGATAAGTTGTGCCTTGCCAATATTGCTACACTTCATAAATATGAACTCAAGTCTGTTTTGTGTTTTCTAGATCAGTAGCATAGTTTTATTTTAATTAAACACAACATATAAAATATTCATTTATGAAACAAACATCATTGTTTTTAAAAGATTATATTAAATTAAATTATACTGCTCTCGCCATAAAGGCATGCACAAAAGAACCATTCTGAATTTTAAGTGGATTGATACAGTTCAAGTGCCCATCAATAAAAACTATATTAGGAACACAGTAATGCTACCATGAATAAATGAGCTATTTATATTTCCTGATAATGTAAGTGCTTACATGAACTCATTCCAATTTCTAAACACTAGGCATTTCAGCTGTGGTGGTAATTAAAAAACTATAACATCTACAGAGGAAAGGTACATGCTGCCAAAGCCATTTCAGATTTTAGGGTTTCACTTTATCAATGACATCATTTGTTGTCATATTCTATTAGATCGGATGTGGATAACTTTGATAAACCAAATGAAGAGCCCTTGAAGGGGGAAGGATACCAGATCTCTCTGTGGAAAGGAGAGTGCCCAGAACCAGAAACGAAGAGATGAAAGCTTTGTTCTTAGCTCTGATAGTAGCTAACTGTTGCCTCTTGGCAATCAAAAAGAATTACCCTAAATTAACCCCTCACATGCAGATGCCATCATTATTCCCCAAATAGAGGTGGACAGAGGTTTTACGGGGTCTCACTCATATAAATTGGGAGGCCTTTGAAGAAAAATAGTATAATATTACAAATATCAAAATGGGTACAAAAGTATTTACTTTGAATGAAAAGAGAAATCAGAGTAAATAACCAGAGTCTTTTAAGATCTCTCTAGGTAAGTTACCAGCAATGCTTATGCACATTCGTCTTTGATTTGCAACCTTACTTCCCAAATTGTCCCCCAACAGCCGTATCCCACAAACCTCTGCACTCTATGGGCCAAGGCAACTGGGGGCCCTGAAGCGTCAGCCTCATTAACTTAGCAGTAAATCTGCCACGGTTCCCAAATGACCAGCAATCCTCATCACACATTATGGGTTAATCAGAAGGAGTTCACCCAAATTCTACCATTAAGATTGTACTAATCTATTCCATGAAGCTTAACCTAACCCATCATTTTTCCATGTTCCCCTATCTCAAAATTCATAATTCACACAAACTATAACATACAATGTATCACTTTATAAGCATTATAGTCTTGGAATGTCCACCATTGTTTGAAACTAATCGATGCATTTCTCAATATACAAGAAAATCTCTTGTATATTATTGGTACAGGGTATTTTAACTTCCCAACTTAGACCTTTCAGGCACATTTTAACTTGTAATTTCTACAAAGGCCAAAGATGCGAAATGTTATTCTAGATTCAAGTCACAAAAAATCGGAACTTTGGAAAGGAACCAATAATGCTTTGTCTTACTATGTTATAATGGATTGAGGTGCTTTTAGGCGATAAAGAAATATTTCCTTTAGAATCCACCACTTTGAGAATAGCAGTTTCAAATATCCAGTCAATCCTATTACAAATCCCATTTACATATAAAACAATTAATTCACACTTCATGTGAATATGTGAAACTCTGCCAAATATTAAGGGTTCAACTTGGGTTAATACACTTTTATAGAGATATTGGCAAGACCTAGGAGAAAAAAAAAAAAGAAAAAGAAAGACAAGTTCAAGCTTCCCTCCCCCCAGATTATCACAAATCTAACCTCTCTACTATAAAGGACATTTTCAATGCTAAAAAAAGTATTATCAATGTGCTTGAAGAAAACTTCAAGCTTATTTGTTAATAAGCTTGAATAAAGCTTATGGGCTTATTTGTTTCTTACTCAGTAATTTGTGGGTAAGGCAAATTTGTTATTAAAATTATAAATAAGCATAGTTTCCTGTGTTTAAAGTGTTGTCATAATCCATCTTCAGCTCAGGTGCCAACATTTGGTTCTCCTTGAACCAAAATGTAACAGGAGAGGCCATCAGGTATAACAGAAGAGGCTATCAGAGCATAAACTGAAAATTGGTAGTGAAATATATATCTAAACATTTCTGGATATGACGCAAGTAGAAATGGGAATGTGAAAAATCATAAAAAGAGAATAATGGAGGAGATAAAGCAGAGGAAATCATGTCACATGTCAGAAAAGGAATGGCCAGTAAAGAAGTGAATGTAAGTCAGAAGTTTTTGGTGACAGGGACACCAAAAGGGGTCTTTCCTTTCATGGTTGTTTATAAACAAATTTTAAATTATTTGCTCCACAGTGGCTATGATGTCATTTCCTCCACCCCTATGATCTCTGTACTCCAATGCATACACCCACTAAATATTCAGTAGAATCTACTACACATATAAATATCTTGTATAAATGTTCTTTTCAGAAAGTTAAAGAAAAGTGTCAACATTTCACATCTTAATTGGCATGGAGAAAAGAGCAGCTACTGGAAGTGAAAAGCAAGAAAGAATGAAAGTTTAGCAGGAAAAGAAATTGGAAATAGATGTGGTTGGGAGGATACATGCCACTTAAAGTTTATAAACCTTAAGGAGGACATTATATCTAAATCTCAAAGAGAGTTTGGCACATTCTGTTCTTCAAAGATGACTGCACCAATATAGTCCACCTCTCACACTCTTCTTAAGATGACATAACACTCCTCCATTGAAAGGCACGGATCTTTGTTTCCTCTCTTTGAAGATGGACCAGACTTGATGACTACTCTCTAACAAACAGAATGTGGCAGAAAAAAATGCAATATGATTCCCAAAACTAGGTCATGAAGGCCATGCATTTTCTGCCTGGCTTTCTTCCTTTCAGGACACTTATCAGTGGAATCCTGCTACCATGGTAAGTGGAAGCCCAACCTACATGGAAAAGTGACAGACGTCCAGCCGTCAGCTGCAGCTTACGACTCAAATGACACCTAGAATCAACAAACAGCCCTGTGTGTGAGCAGCCTTCAGATAATTCTAGCCCCCAGACTTTGAGTCCAACTAAAACTCTTGACATAGTAGAAGAAAGAAAAGAGTTCCCCATTGTGCCCTGTGCATATCCTGACAAATAACATCGATAGACATAATAAATGGTTGGTTTACACCACAAAGTTCTGATTAAGTTCTGTTTTATACAGCTATAATTTCTCAATTTGGGTACCTTTACATTTCATTCTCTCTGGCCAATCAAACCTACTAACTAACTGTTCTCCATCTCTAGAGACACCAGAAATGGCGTTGAATGGAATTATAAAATGGTGTAACGGTGGGCATTAAAAAGAGTTAACACTGCATCCTGAGATGTAATACATTAGTACTGTTACCAAAATGAGACCTGGAAGTAGTGCATGCAGTGCAGGGTGGGTGGATAGGTGAAAATCAAGCTATCATTTTATTTGTTCATTCAACTGAGAAATATCCAGCTAGGACAGAGAAACAAGAAATAGATTCAGTTGCCTTAATTTATTGGATTCCTCCATGAGAAATAGTTTTCCAAGTAAAATAAAGAGAAGAATTCAGAGGAACACACTGATTAGTTTGGTTAACTTAAACATGTCACACCCTATATATTTATATTATATATATTTATATACATTTACTTATATTCCTTATATTACATATTTATCATAGAAAGGGAGGGAAGCATGGATAGAGGGACAGAGAGAATTTATATGGGAGAAAAAGCTGGATAATACATCTATAAAACATATGAAGAGACTGGGTGGGATGTCTGGGTGGCACAGCTGGTTAAGCATCCTACTCTGGTTTCGGCTTAGGTTGTGACCTCAGGGTTGTGAGGCAGGCCCCACATCAGACTGTGTGCAGAACAGTCTGCTGAAGTTTCTCTCTCCCTCTCCTTCTGCCCCTTCCTGCCTCACTCGCACTCTGTCTCTCTCTCAAATAAATATATAAATCTTTTAAAAAGTATAAAGAGGTTAATAACTTTAATATACAAAATAAAACACAGAAAGTTACACAGAATTAAAAATCCTAGAGAAAAATGGCTAAAGGATATGAACAATAAATTATTCCAGATAGCAATAATACACATACACACACACACACAAATTTATCCTCACTAATAAAAAAAGGAAAATTAAAATGATGAGGGAAAAAAAGTGTACCTAAGAGAGTAATATAGTGATGAGGTAGCTTTCCCATAAAAAACGGTGAGAGAATTAGTGGTATTAAGAATCTTTTTAAGTGTTCGTTGGCCATCTGTATCTCTTCTTTGGAAAAATGCTTGTTTGGTCTTCTGCTCATTTTCATTTGTTTTATGCATGTATTGTAAGAGTTCTTTATATATTTTGGATCTTAACCCTTAATCAGATATAACATTTGCAAATATCTTCTCCCATTCAGTAAGAAGCCTTTTCATCTCATTGATGGTTTCCTTTGCTATAATAAAGCTTTTATTTTGGTATAGCCCTACTAGTTTATTTTGCTTTTGTTTCCCTTGCCTGGGAAGACATACCTAGAAAAATGTTTTCTATAGCCAATGTCAAAGAGATTACTGCCCATATTTTCTTCTAGGAGTTTTATGGTTTCAAGTCTCACACTTAGGTCTGCAGTTCATTTTGAGTTTATTTTTCTGTATGGTGTAAGAAAGTAGTCCGGTACCATTCTTTTGCATGTAGCTGTCCAATTTTCCCACCAACATTTATTGAAAAGACTGTCTTTTCCCTATTGTATATTCTTGCCTCCTTTGTCATAAATCAGTTGACCATATAAGTGTAGGTTTATTTCTAGGCTCTCTATTCTGTTCTATTGATCTATATGTCTACCTTTGTGCTACTACTATACTGTTTCGATTACTAGAGATTTATAGTATATAAATCAAAAATTGTGATACCTCAAGCTTTGTTCTTCTTTCTTAAGATTGCTTTGGCTACTTGAGGTCTCTTCTGGTTCCATACAAATTTTAGTTATTTGTTCTAGTTCTGTGAAAAATGCTGTTGACATGTGGATTGAAACTGCATTAAATCTGTAGATTACTTTGGGTAGTGTGGACATTTTAACAATATTGGTTCTTCTAATCCATGAGCATGAAGTATCTTCCCATTTGTTTGTGTTTCCCTCAATTTCTTTTATCAATGTTTTATGCTTTTTTGGAGTACAGGTCTTTTATATCATTGGTTAAGTTTATACCTAGGTATTTTATTCTTTTTTGTGAACTTATAAATGGGATTGTTTTCTTAATTTCCATTTCTTCTACTTCATTTTCAGCATAGAGTATAACATATTTCTGTATACTAATTTTGTATCCTGCAATTTTACTGAATTCATTTATCAGTTCTAATATTTTCTGATGACATCTTTAGCATTTTCTATATATAGTATCATGTCATCTGATAATCAAAACCACAATTATATATCACCTTACATTTGTCAGGATGGCTAGACTCAAAAAGACAAGAAATAACAAGTATGGCAAGGATGTAGAGTAAAAGGAATCCATTTGTACTGCTGGTGGGAATGCAAATTTTTAGACACTGTGGAAAAGAGTATGAAGGTTCCACTAAAAATTAAAAATAGAAATACCACTAATTTCCTGCTACTTACCCAAAGCAAACAAAAACATTATTTCCAAAAGATATATGTACATTTATGTTTATTGTAGCCATTATTTACAATGGCCTATATACGTAAGCTATCCAAATATCCATCGTTAAATGGATGGATAAAGAAGGCATGCTATATATACACAACGGAATACTACTTAGCCATAAAAAAGAATGAGATATCGCCATCTCCAACAATATTGATGAGCCGAGAAGGTAAAATACTAAGTGAAATAAGTCAGATTAGGTAAGACAAATATCATATAGTTTTTCTCGCATTGGAATTTAGGAAACAAATGCATAACAACAATTAACAACAAAAAGAGATAAACAAAAACAGACTCTTAAATCCAGAGAACAAACTGGTGGTTACCAGAGGGGAGGTGGTTAGAGAATTGAAAGAAATAGATAATGGAGATTAAGAGGTACAAACTTCCAGTTACAAAATAAACAAGTCATAGAGATGAAGTGTATAGTATAGAGAATATAGTCAATATGATTATAAAAACATTGATGGCAGATGATGACTACATTTATTATGGTGATTACTGAGTAATGTAGAGAATTATCAAATCATTATGTTGTACACCTGAAAGTAATAGAACACTGTATGCTAACTAAATAATAAAAATAGTAAGTAAATAGATAAAAATAGTTTAAGGATAGAGGGCTCAACAATTCTAAAAGGCAAGTAATCTGAAACTCTTGGCAAGTGATAATGCTCCTGAGAATCAAAACCAAGGAGAAGAAAATAATGTTCACTAAAGTGATGGTAAATGTATCTGTACTAAGCAGAAACCTAGTAAAGTCCAGGCCCTGCCCTGGTATGGTTGCGGGTCATCCTGATGCACGGGGCCACAGCATCAAAGGAGCTGTTCCTATGAGCTGACTGGAGGCAGGAGCAGGATGACTGTATCTAGAAACCTGAACTCTAAAGGAACAGATATCTCCAAATACAAAAATGAAACTATGAGGGAATAAAGCTCCCCCTATAGGGCCTTTCTCTCCTCTCATCTGGTTCCAAAGTTTCTGGCTTTTTTAATGATAATACAAATTCACAGCAAAAAGCCTTCCAGTTTAACATCTAAAAGGAAATGGGTTTTTTTCCCCTAAATATCATCCAGGAGGTGAGTAGGAAGATCCAAAAAGATTGCACCCACCCAGATTTGGGGGAATATTTGGCTTGAATAAATCTCTTGCCTTTCAAGAATGAGTAAACAGAAAAACACCAACCGCAGCAATATGAGCCTCTAAGAAAATCAACAAACCAGAGAGAATGAAAAAAGTACTTTTCTTATAAAATGAACTTTCATATTACAAAAGCATAAATTCAATGAAGAAAATTTGGAAACTACAAGTAAACAAAAATAAAGTAAACTTCACCATCTGCCCCACACCAGAAGAATATCTATTACCACTTTTAGGAATATCAGAAGCCTTGAATAGACTAGTTTCAAAAGAGTAAAATTCAATAAAGTGTCTACACTGTATTCTCAAAACAGCTTTTTAAGAATACAGATTATACAAAGCAGGAATTAAAAATAATATAAAATAGCATAAAATAATATATTTATAAATAAATATGACTGAACATCAGGAGAAATAAAAATCAAAGTATAAAATAAATTAAAAATCTAAGTAAAAGAAAAGAAAAACTTATTTAAAATGGAACTTAAAGCACTAAAATCAGTCACAGGCATGCATACGTTTTCTCAGAAATATATAACATCACATTGAAAATGTATACACTGCAAAGACAGGAATAAAAATAATTAATAGAGATGAGGGCTTTTTTTTAAGATTTTATTTATTTATTCATGAGAGACACAGCAAGAGAGGCAGAGACACAGGCAGAAGGAGAGGCAGGCTGTCTGTGGGGAGCCTGTTGTGGGACTCAATCCCAGGACCCCAGGATCATGCCCTGAGCTGAAGGCAGACGCTCAACCACCTAGGTACCCCAAAAGGGGCTTTTCACCAAGATGAAACAAAATAGACTACCCGTTCCCTTGAAACAACAATAATGAAAAAGCTAGACAAAATATATGGCACAGTGGTTTGTCCCTTCACATTAGGAATGAAGAGGGTATGATGTCTGAGAGAGATGGGACTCTCTCAGAGATGAGTTTATTGTCCTGGGAAAGTTTCCACCTGCGGCACTAGCAGGGGGAACCTAGGGAGAGCCCTGCAGATTCCCTGAATTGAGGAGATAGAGCTAAGCATCCAAAGAAGCCAAGGTACGTAGAGTCCACAATACAAGAGTACTGAAGAGGAGAGAGCTGCAGATGAAGACAATGCTAGAGACCTGAGAGGTGTTCCTGTAAGTACTCAACAAAATACTGACCAACATAAGCATGTGAAGAAACTACTAGCTGGGGAGAAAAAAACACCTGAAATAATTGGAAGGCACAGAACCCGGACAGGAACTGAGTCTTTCACCAGTCAATCTGGAAAAATTCATGATTCACAATATACCTAGTCACATACTGAGAAGGATCTTACCTCAATAGTGGGGATTAGCCCTAGAATAACACTGCTCTGGTGCCACTTAAATAATGTTAAAAAGTGAGATGGAAAGGATAAAAATCTTTTTTTAAGTAACTTAACTGCATCTAAAGACAGAACTCAAGAATATCTACAGGAATACAAAAATATAACACACTCAATAAAGTGAAATTCACAATGTCTACCACCCAAACAAAAAAAAACTGACATAAAAACAGAGAAATATAACCCATCAATAAAGATAAAAATCAATCAAGAACAATCCAGAATTGACACAAATCTTAGATTTAGCAGACAAGGATAATTTAAATATTATTATAATTACATTCAATTTGTTCAGAAAGTAGAGGCCTAGAATATACACATGCATGTGCATGCACATACACACCCCAAAATATGATATTTAGAGATGAAAACAAAAATATGTAAGATCAAAAATACAATGGATGGGATTAACAGCAGATTAGCTACTGCAGAAGGAAAGATTAGTGAACTTAAAGAGAAATGAAGCTATCCAAAATGAAACACAGAAAATAGTTTTTTTTTTATTAGCAGAATACCAGTGAGCTGCAGAACAACTTTAAATATTTAGTTTAATAGATGTATAATTAGTCTTCAAACATAAAGGACCTTGAGAGACACAGCAAATGTTTATAGAAATAATGTCCCGGGATCCCTGGGTGGCGCAGCGGTTTGGCGCCTGCCTTTGGCCCAGGGCGCGATCCTGGAGACCCGGGATCGAATCCCACGTCGGGCTCCCGGTGCATGGAGCCTGCTTCTCCCTCTGCCTGTGTCTCTGCCTCTCTCTCTCTCTCTATGTGACTATCATAAATAATAAAATTTAAAAAAAAAAAAAAAAAAAAAAAAAGAAATAATGTCCCAACTTCCAAATTTGACAAAAATTATAAACTCATAGATCCAAAAGCTCAAAAAGTCCATGAATAAGAAATATGAAGAAAACTGTACCTTATTATATCATAATAAAATTTCTCAAAAACAGTGATAAAAAAGAACACCTTAAAAGCAGCTGGAATAAAAAGACATATTACATGAAAGAACAGCAAGAAGGGAGACAGTAACAATGCAAAAAGGAGATATGCTAGATTACCTTTACGTTCAGAAATAAAATGAATCTGGGTGAATTCTATACCCTAAGAAACTACCTTTCCAAAAAAAGGTAAAATAACAACTTTTCAGACACACAGAAGCTGAAAGAATTCATCACCAGCAGTCTTGCACTATAAGAGAGGATAAAGGAATTCTTTCAGGCATAGAGTGACACAAATGGAAATATGGATCTATGGATCTATGCAAATGAATGAAAAGCAACAGAAACAGTACCTTCCTGGGTAAATATACCAGATTCGTATCTCATTGTTTAAATCTCTTTAATGATAGTTAGTAGTCTTCCAAAAACTCATAACCCCCACCTAATTATGAGAAAACATTCAAAAGTATCTCAACTGAGGGTCATTCTACAAAATAAATGACCATACTGTCAATTTTGAATTATATATACAAAAGAAGATACTGTTTCAAATGTGTTCTTGGAAAACATAAACTACAATTAAAATAAAAATACTCATAGGTTGTCTGGGTGGCTCAGTCAGTAAAGCATCTAATTCTTGATCTCAGCTCAGGTCATAATCTCAGGTTCTTGAGTTTAAGTCTTGTGTTTGGCTCCACACTAGGCATGGAGTACTAAAGAAAGAAGAAGAAAGAAGAAAGAAGAAAGAAGAAAGAAGAAAGAAGAAAGAGGAAAGGAGAAGAGGAAAGAAGGAGAAGAAGAAAGAAGAAGGAGAAGAATACAGTTTTTGCAAAAACAGAGAAAAATAAAAATGAAAGAATGTATGGTCAGTATAGGGGAGGGGAGGAAAGTAAGGGAAAAAATAATAAAATATAAAAACCATGATGTCATAAATCATTCTGTTTTCTTAAACAGAAATAAAATATAAAAGTCTTATATACAAAGTAGGTGAGTTCATTTCCTTTAATAAAAGACAAAGAGTTGGGGATCCCTGGGTGGCTCAGTGGTTTAGGGCCTGCCTTTGGCTCAGGGCATGATCCTGGAGACCCAGGATCGAGTCCCACATTGGGCTCCCTGCATGGAGCCTGCTTCTCTCCCTGCCTGTGTCTCTGCCTCTCTCTCTCTCTCTCTCTCTAGTCTCTCATGAATAAATAAATAAATCTTAAAAAAAAAAAAGACAAAGAGTCACACTGACTTTAGAAAAAAATGCAACCAAATTCTACCTATATTTAATATACCTAAAATAAAACAGTTCAAATTATTTTCTTTAAAGACACATATTTATTTATATTTTAAGTAGGCTACATGCCCAACATGGGGCTTGAGCTCACAACCCTGAGCCAAGAGTCACCTGCTGCACTGACTGAGACAGGCAGGCACTCCTCAGATTATTTTAAAAAGACAGATATCTAATTCACATGCAATGAAAAAGAAAATGAAGTTTTATTACATAAAATTATAATCAATTAGAAAATGGAAATAAATATATAAATATGGTTGTTTTATTCATAAAGTTTATAACTAACATTAAGGAAAGTCACTACCCAAGTGTTATATATCAGATACCACAGAACAGATTGTGAAAGCATATTAAAAAATGATAAAAGGGAAAAGGAGAGTGGGAAGGAAAACAGAAAGAAGGATAAAAAAGATTAAGGAAATAAGGAAAAGAGAAGGAAAGGGGGAGGATAGTAAGAAGGGGAAAAGCAGAGAATGAAAGGCAATTGAAAAGTACAATAATAATGGAAGTCTAATATATCTTAACCTTCACATTGCCCAACAAGCAGAAAGAGATAAATATGAATAGGAACGAATGAAAAAGAAATAATGTAATTTAAAAAGTTGAATAATTAGATAAGACTTTACCCAAAAGAATGTACATTTTTGCTACCAAAGAATCACAATTATTTTCCTAAGTATAGAGAAGATAGTGATGTCTTCTAAGAAATGGAGTAACAGTCTGTGTTCCTTTAACAAATACAATGAACCTGAAAATTAATAATGGTGTAAACATCTTAATATATGTTATATATTATTCTTTCATTCACAAAAGGAATATGTTCTCGGAATCTGTCGTGAGCATCCACTATACGGTGCTTCCTACTGTAGTATTTACATTACAACACACACAACACTCTAGCAAGAGAAAAGACATGCAAGCAAATAGATAGGCTTATTTTAATCTTCTTTTTGGCTTTTCTAAATACAAGGCCCTTGCCATGGTTATATCCAAAAAAAATCAACCTTCAGGCTCTACTGGCTGTCTTGAGTGAATGTCATTTTGTTGTCTCTATTCTTTTATCCCTGCTGCAAACTCCCCAACCGCTCAGCAATTTAACAATTTAGCTTGCAGGAACTAGTTCACAGAGTTCACCTGAAATAATAAAAGTTATTTCTGTCATTAAGATCTGATGGGAGTCAGGAAGCAGGGAGGCATAATGTAGAATGAGAAAAATAAAAGTTATACTCTCTACAGTTCCAGAAAAGGAAACCAAGAATTTGAAAAAAAAAAAAAAAAATTCAACTGAATGGGCTCTTGTGTTAATATTCTTCCTTCCAGGCTTTAGTCTGGAGGAGAGGAGGTGAGTTAGATAGGTCAGGCCCACACCAAGAGCAGTGGAGCTTCTTATTCCATCCCCTTCTCCCTCTTGACTCCAGGGAAGAGGCCTATAGGCAGGCTGCCCTCTAAAAACCTGAGCACACATGCATCCCTGTGTGCTGGGTAGGTAGCCCAGTGAAGTCGAGATGTTCCTGAGGTTTGGCTCCTCCCAGCTGCCCTATGCTCCTATGTGCTATAGGGAGAACTCAAATTCTGGCTTGAGGATCTCACCAAAGAGTTTGCCCTACAGTTTAGAAAGGTGACTCTGAGCAAAGACGATAGAATGACCACCCAAGCCAGAACCCAAAGAGGGAGACACAGGTCAACAGGCAAACAGTCAGCATTGTTTTGCTCTGAAGTGGATCAACTCAGCCAAGTAGTGATCCTGGGAGCACTGCCTGAACCAAAATGATAGTGTATGGTGCAAAACCATAGCCTTCATAGGACTTGCTTCAATTAAGATCTGCCCCTCAGATTCATGTCTACAGAAATTCACAGGAAATAAAATTCCTTTTTAATTTCAGAGACTCCTAGGAATGAAAGTTTTTATTCAAATAAATCCCTTCCTCTTAGATTACACAATTGTTCTCTAAAGGCAGACTGCACTGGAAAGGGGTTATCTGACATTGAAAAGACTGAGGAATTCCTAACAGACTGGTCTGTGGAAAGTGAAAATAATAAGTAGAAGCTAGAGTGAAGGTGAGAGAGAACTCGTGTTAACGACACTTCTCATTGTTTTCAACTGTGATAAACGTTGTCTATAGGCATCAGAATTGTGCTGAGTGATATATGGAACTGCTGAATCACTACAGTGTACACCTGAAACTAATGTAGTTCATGTATGTTAACTCGGCAGGAATTTAAAAAAAAAAAAATGTGGTGCATGGCTGGAGACTGGTTTTGGCAACTGGAATCAGGGAATAAATCTAATTCTGAGAATCAGGCAAATAGAACCACGGCTGGTGCTCTATTTATTGGTTACAAGTACTCAATCAAGTCTCTTCGACGTGTAACATATTTATACACTATCACCTAAGAATCCAGTGTACTTATCATGTTGGCTTGCCCTAGGAAGGACTAACAAAGAAATGTATGTATTTGTCTGAATATCTATTCAATAGCATGGAGCTAGCCCATCAATATAAACTTTAAGCATTCACAATTGATGTTAAAATGACTTACAGTCTACTTGCCAATAAAAATTTTTATTATTACTTATCTCCACAATCACAATGGAGCTAAAGAAGAACACCGGCGATACACGGTGACTAAAGATCAAAGAGAGATTAATCCTCCATTAGATAATATCAAATGATAAAATATGTTGGATTTAAATTGTTTTTCCATCACTAAATTAATGATTCTTCATCAGTGAATGAAAACAGCTTTTCCATTTCTAAAGTGTGTCATCATGCTTGGATGGTTAAAATAATAAACCTATAATGTCATTTGGGTTTTTCTAGTATCAATTTAAATCACACTGATTACAGGGTTTATCAGTGCCTAGCACACATAGGTATTCTAATAAATAAAATTAATACCTTGTAATTGGATATTTTCTTGAAAATCACAAAGCACTTTCATATACCTTATCTCCGTAGATCTTCCTAACAACTTTATGATCTTATAAAACAGAAATAAACCCTTCACACGGCAACTATGTGAAGGTTTAAGTTCAAAAGTCAATCTACAAAAGAATACCATTTGTGACAGAAATGTAAATAGGATCCACAAATTGGCAATTGTTCTAGGTGGTTGATGACTGTGACATAAAAATGAATATATAATACATGGCTTTTGGGGATCCCTGGGTGGCGCAGCGGTTTGGCGCCTGCCTTTGGCCCAGGGCGCGATCCTGGAGACCCGGGATCGAATCCCACATCGGGCTCCCGGTGCATGGAGCCTGCTTCTCCCTCTGCCTGTGTCTCTGCCTCTCTCTCTCTCTCTCTCTCTCTCTCTCTGTGTGTGACTATCATAAGTAAATAAAATTTAAAAAAAAAAAAATAATACATGGCTTTCTAAAAGTCAGTGGTTAAACTGAAATAGCTGATTATATGAATGAATAAACCATACCAGACTTCTGAACTGAAGCTTTAATAAATCCAAACATGGGGCTTCTCTTTCATAATAAAGCTCGTTGATATTCCATACACTCAATCATTTCACGCTTGCAGAGTATGTGACCAAATTACATGCACGAATGAATGGGCAGATCATATTCACTATAATTATAATTTAACACACTTGAAAGACTATAGTTGAAGACTCATACAGAATAAGGTAGTTGCAAAGTAGTTGTGAAACAACTGTCAATTTTAGCACAGAAAATGTATATGGTTTGATCTAAAAAAGAAATGTCTAATAAAATCTGGAAACTTGATTTAAATAACTATCCCTTTGGTTCGAAGGTTTTCATGCTATTGGTGCCTTGCTTGGCCTCAATGTATGGTTGAAATGATACTTAGAGTGTAAGTTTTTCTGACTCCAAGTCTTTTGACTTTCTCATTGACCCATTCCTAACTCTCAAAGGATATATTAAAATCCATTATGGGTCAGCCCTGGTGGCTCAGCAGTTTAGCGCCACCTTCGGTCCAGGGCATGATCTTGGAGACCTGGGATCAAGTCCCATGTCAGGCTCCCTGCATGGAGCCTGCTTCTCCCTCTGCCTGTGTCTCTGCCTCTCTCTTTCTCTATGACTCTCATGAATAAATAAATAAAATCTTTTTAAAAATAAAAAATAAAAAAATAAAATCCATTATGGACCCAGTATCATCATCAACTCTGTTATTTCTTTATTCAGAGAACCAAGGTTTGCTAATGCTTCCTATGTTGTTTCCTATAACTTCCTGAAGCTGAGTATTCTGTGCCTTCTTTTTTTTGGGGGGGTGTGGGGGCAGCAGCACATCTTTTAAAATGGCATTTAGAAGCCAAAGATGACATGCCACTTAGGAAAGGTTGCCTTGTAGAACTCATTTCTTCAAATTATGAAATTATAAAATCATTAATATTGGATTTGAAATATTTATCATCTCATCTCTATAGCATTCTATGATTTTGAAGCACTTTAAATTATATTATCTAAATTAATAGTCAGTAGAAATGATTTCAGTTGTGAAAAATATGCATTTTAAAGAATGTTTAAATATATTGGAATCATTGCACTCAATGCAGAAAAGATTAGTAAATATCAACTTGTCTTCTATTCATAAAATATTTTTAGAAAGAAAAGAGTCTAGTCCACCTCATTCAAAGAATGGAAAAGAGAATAGGAATGGAGTGAAGAGTAAAACAGAACAACAGACAGCTCATTTAAAAAGTACATGAAGGTAATCTTTCCATGTGGATTTCTTTAAAAAATGACTGTCTGAACAGCATTGGCAGTATTCACTCTTGTGCCAGAAGACTGTGATAGTTATTGTGGTAGACTCAGATACGTACCCCCCCCCCCAAGGACTTAATAACCTCAACCAGAATACAGGTATGCTAACAAATATGATCACTCCATGGGATAGGAATCTCCATGGAAGTCTGCAATATATACACGTGGTGCAGTGGAGTACACAAGGGGTGTTTGTTAATTCTGCTTCAGGTAAAAGAACAATCTTCACTGAGGAGCTAATTCTGAATCTTGAAGTATCAAGATTCACCATGAAAAATAAAGCCTGAGTAACATTATTTGGATATAATTATAAACATCTGAGATTCAAGAGAGAAAAGCGAGGCACCAAACCATATAGCTCAGCAACCAGGGCTTCCATTAATGCTATTGTTCCTATTGCTGTTGACCCACAGAAATCTCAGAGGAGAAAAAAGATAATTCAGATGCTATTTTTAGCTTGAACATCCCTCAGATAACCTCTTCATGTGAAAAGGATCCATGCTTTGGTTTTATTTTTAAATAATAATACATAAGAACTGACAAAAACTACCTCAGTGGTCCATAAATTAGTCCGTTCTTTCATAGTGACTTCTTGATTCTGATTCTATTCAAAGCAGGCATATTGCTCTTAAAAAATTAATGATGTTCCAGTAACACACACAGAATTTAAATCACACACAAAAAAATAAATCTGTTGGAGCTTCTCTAGTGAAAAGGCCAGTGTTCTAAAGATAGGTTAAAAAATAAATTTATCAACTTCAGAAATCTTAAATACCATCTCCCTTTTTGATATGTTCAATCATTACAAAGTATCTGTTGACAAGAGCTGATGGCAGTGAATGTTAGCACACTGAAAAAGTTAGAAGTTCTACTTTTGTAATTCAAAGTAACATTTGCTGTTGGGTCAATTTATCATTTTTTTCATTCAACATTTATTTACATATATATAGTGGATACTGAGCTACCACATTAGGAAATGATTTTGTACTAACTTTTACCATTTTGATGGTTTGGCTAAGTTCATAATTTCTGGCTAATAGGAGGCTTAAGCATGACCAACTAATAAATGTCTACACGACTCTATAATCCAGCACCCAATGCATTAAATAATAAGCAGTATTTATGGACACACTAAGTCGTCATCCATTATGTTTACAAACTTGAAACATGAATTAATGAGGTTACTGAAGAGGTGGTGAAGTGTCCATGCCTGAAGACAGTAAGACAACAGACCTTCTACAGTCAAAGAACAAATCAAACTATAAATCAACAATAAGGGATGCCTGAGTGGCTCAGCGGTTGAGCCTTTGGCCCAGGGCATGACCCCGGGGTCCTGGGATCGAGTCTCACTTCGAGCTCCCTGCATGGAGCCTGCTTCTCCCTCTGCCTGTGTCTCTGCCTCTCTCCGTGTCTCTCGTGAATAAATAAATAAAATCTTTAAAAAATAAATAAATCTACAATAAAAGATCATACGTCAAAACTTTATAGGTAGCAAAAGCTTTATGTTCTATAACTAAAATGCTTTTTCTCGTCTTTGCTGGCTTTTAAGATTTCCTCTTTAATCACTGGATTTGAGTATTTCATTATCATGTGCCTTCCTGTGGTTGTCTTCATGTTTCACATCCTTGGAGTTTGTTGAGCTCATGGATCTGCAAGTTTATATAGTTTTCCACAATTTTTTTTTAAAAAAGGCCATTATATACTCAAATGTTTCCTTTGCTTCCTTCTCTCCTTCAGAGAATGGTTATATGTATACTAAGCTCCTTGAACTGTCCCCAGCTCACTGATGTTCTGTTCACCTACTTGTTACAGCTGTATCCTTCTTTTTAAACTGTATGTTCCTTTGTCAATCATTTCTATTGCCATGACTTCAAATTCACTTATCTTTTCTTCCACAATGTCTAACAACTGCTAATCCCACTCAGTACATTTTTCATCTCATACATTGTATTTTTCCATCTCTAGATGTTTGATCTATACTTTTTTTCATACCTACCATATCTCCATTTAACATTGTGTAACATACGGAGTAAGTTATAACAATGTTTAGTGGTCTTTTCTGCCAAACCTAACATCTTTGTCACTTCTGGGTTCATTTCAATGTGTTTATTCTCACTAAGGGGTCTTACATTTATGTACTTATACCCATCTTTCTAGGTGCTGGATGTTTCACATTCCAAAAAAATATTCTTGAACTTTGTTCTGGAACACAGTTACTTATAATCATTTTGACCCTTTTGGATCTTGCTTTTTAAGATGCGTTAAGCATAATCAGCAAAGGGTTTATTCTAGGGCTAATTATTTCCACTACTGAGGCAGGATGGTCTGTCTACATACTCTAGCCAATCCCCATTACTAATGAAGCTTTCCAGTCCAGCTAGTGTTAATGGGCACTTTTCATGGTCTGTGTAAGCATCAGGCATTATTGTGTTTAATACTTTCTTATGGTTCTTTCCCTGGCCTTGGAGAGTTCTCACATTCATGTACCAATCAGTACCATGTTGAATAATCAAGAGAGGCCCTTGTAGATCCCTGGGTTCTTTCTGAGACTGCTTTCCTTTTAAAATATTTCATCCTAAGAACTCTCACTGCTATGATCGCCCAGACTTTCAGCTGTTTCTCCCCAACTCAGAGTATCTGTTATCACACACTCGATGTCAAACATTTTACAGAAGAACATAAAGGTTTTGCCATCTATAATGTTTTGACATATTGTCTTTAATTGCTGACTTTTAGTTTAATTTGCTCCTTGACTTTAGTAGACTTGTTGTGTTTTTTGTTTTTGTTTGTGGATTCAAATTTATTGTGTTGGGGGCAGCCCCGGTGGCTCAGCGGTTTAGCACCTGCCTTCAGCTCAGGGCCTGATCCTGGAGACCCAGGATCAAGTCCCATGTCAGGCTCCCTGCATGGAGCCTGCTTCTCCCTCTGCCTGCATCTCTGCCTCTCTCTCTCTCTCTCTCTCTCTATCTCTCATTAATAAATAAATTTAAAAATTAAAAAAACAAATTTATTGTGTTGGATCTTTAAAGGCATAGACTATGGTTATAGTACATTATAAATATCACTTATAATAGAATGTGAAGAAAATAAAAGGATGTTTTCACGCAAATATGATTTAGGTTCAGTATTACATATTTTATTTTTAGGGTAAATGAAACCAACCTCCTTGCCTTTCTCTCTCTCTCTCTCTCTCTCTCTCTCTTTCTGTGGCCTTTCAATATCCTCAGCCATGGACACTTCGTCACCTCTGCCAAACGTCTATTTCACATTTTATTTCATGAGCTAAGTCTCTGCTTAGAAACTCTCTCAGGGCAGCAAGCTGGGACAAAGGTTTCACTTCATCTTTTTGATGACCATCAGAGAACACTCCCTTTACTACCTAATGCCCTGTGCCTAGAAAACTGTTGTCACATTATTTTTAACAAGTGAAGTAAATAATAGAAATATACATTCCTAAAGTGATAAAATCCATACATGAAGTCAAAAGCCAACTTCTTATTTAATGGAAAAACATTTCCATTAAAGTGAAGGATATCTACCATGAACATGATTGACATTTATCTTGGAGTTCTCATTAATGCAGTGGGGATCTAAAAAGAATAAAATGAGTAATGTTATTTATAGTTGGAATTAAATTATCTTCTTAGGAAAACTACCAAGTCACTTAGAAATGGAACATACGTCATTTACAAAGATTTTCTTTAAAAACAAAAGTTTGACCCTCAATCTATCCTAAGTGTATCATCTGTTTTCTATCTAGACTCTGAGCTGAACCAAGTATTAATAATAGTAGATACTTACATAGCACTGACTATATGTCAGACACTGTCCTAAGTACTTTGCAGATACTGACCGCTTTCCTTTAAACTTCACTTTTGTCTTTATTTCGGTGATGTTGAAAGAAGGAATGGAGAGGTTAAGTCAATTGCCCAAAATGGAACTGGGATTGTAACAAGATCAAATGACATCACATAAAAGACAAACAAAAATATCCATTCTGATCATAAAATCAATAAATTTTTACCAGACAAAACTTGATATGGAGAAATGTCTAAATTCATGGTCATCTGTAATTCTCATGCCAGTACCCTTTAGACACAAATGACCTAAGTCTAATACTTGAATTTCAATGGTCTTGATTTTCTGCAATGCAAAAAATCCTGACCTCAAGTTTTTCCCAGTGACTACTGGAATTGTGTCACATGTGCTTCAGCCTTGTTTGTGTATATCCTTCTACTCTGCTTTCTTTTTCCATACCATCCCGTGTCACTCTGTTGGACATGGAACTCTTCCACCAGTGGCTTTCTTGAGCTTTCAATTTGCCAGAACTACCCAAGGATCTGTGGCAGATTTGGGAAAACTGTCAGTCGCCCATCTCCGCTAGAATACTGTTCTGTGGCCCCAAAATAATGTCATATATCCCTCAAGACTCAGAGTATACTTAATCCAATAAAGTTAATGTTTACTATCCCTCTTTTTTGAGAAAAGGGAGGGCATAAGCCATAGTGACCCCTATCTATCACCTTCTGCCTCCTTTCTCTGCTCCAAAGTCTCAGGCACTAACCCCCTTTATCTTCCTTCACATATTTCTGAAATCTCCCATGTGCATCAAGTATGGTGAATGAATTTTAAGGGTGAATATAACCATACCATGTTTCCATAATTGTAGATCAATGAGAGAGAAGGAGAGAGAGAATTAGGGAAAGGAGAGTAAGAGTAATAATGGCAGAAAAGACACTAGAGAGAATTGCAAAAAGATGGAGAACGAAAGAAAAAGAAAAAGAAAAAAAGAAAAAGAAAAAAAAGAAAAAGAAAAAGGAATGACAGAAAGAGAGGAAGGGTAGAAGGAAGGGAAGGAGGAAGGAAGGGAGAGAGAGGTGGTTGAAGGAGGGTGGGGAGGACAACACAGACAGGCAAAGTGAGAAAATGAAGATGAAAATGACAGATTGAGATTGTGGTGTATGAAGAAGAAGGAAGAGATGCAGAAATAATGACAGAGATAGAAATTCCTGTAAGACTTGAAGCATCTTTCAAAGGCTAAGGTTTTAAGATTGACCATGTGACAATTCTTCCTTCTTTTGAAGGAAAAGAATGAGATTAATAAATTGTGACTACTGTTCTTAAAACAGTTGAAAGCAAGACTTTCAATATTCCTTCACCAAAATAAAAATATATACATATTGCAACAAAAGACAAAGATATGATTGATTTGCAAAATTCTTTTGAAAACATTATCTGTATTCAGAGAGTTGCTTGTTTTCTGTTAAATGCTTCCATTGGAAAATAGAAGGAAAAAGTATCTCAGATCCAAATGTCTTCACTAAGAGTCAGAGAATGCTTTATTCTCCACACTTTATCTTGGAAAATTTAGAATACTAGAATCTTTGGGGAAAAGAAAAAGACTCATTAACGAAGATCTGAAAAGCACTGTAGGCAATATACAAATTATTAAACAGTGGTGGTATAAGTATAAAGAGAATAGGATGACAGCAAAAAATCATTTTGACTGACCTTTGTCTTTTAGAAACTTTCACTTTTCGCAGTTAAAAGAATCAATGAAGAAGGGCCAGAAAAGAGAACAGAGACACCCTATATTTTAGTAAGTTTCTAAAAACACATGCTGACTGGCTGGATAGATGGCTGAATGGATGGATGAGCAGACTTTCTATTTTCCATTTTGTGATATTACATGAACAAAAAGACTGCTGATGGAACAGAGGTGGGTAGGGGAGAGGTAGATGGGAAGGGAATAATCAAGAACAATCCTGAATTTTTGTCTTTTGAGATAACTGGTAGATAATAATAGAATATAGTAGCTTTAGGATACTGAGGGACAATCAGACTGAAGGGGTATAAAAATTAAGGTTTCAGTTATAACAGGGGTAAAATTTTAAATTCCTTTCAGATACCCAGGTAGAGCTATCAAATAGGCTACAGAATATGTTTTAGTCAAAGGTCAAGCCTGTAAACAACTCTTTGCCAGCCACTGACTTACAACTAGTAGGTAACAACATCGATGGATGTGATCACTTAAGTAGAAAGCTTGGATGGAGAAGGGCGATCCCAGAAGCACTCCAATATTTATAGCAGAGAAAGAACCAAGAAAGTGTGGTGTCCCAAGTCCAAGAAGGCATTTCAAAAGGGAAAGTGTGGTCAGCTGTTTACAAGATTGCTACAGAGAAGTAAGACAATCAGAAAATGAGACTCCTGAATTTTGCTCTATGAAATTTACTGGTCGTCTGGGTATTAACAGTTTCAGTAGAACTCAACAGAAACATATTCTTGATATAGTCTTAAAAAATATTTTTAATGGTTACTTAGCATGCCACCATATTCAACCTATGTCGTATCATAATTTATCTAATAAATACTTTATAAAATACATTTGGTTGGTATCCATTTTTGCACAATAACAAATAACATAATTCTAAAACTCCTCATGCAACTTGAGTTATATCTTTGATAATTTCCCTAAATAAATTCATAGCTGAGGTATTTTTATTTCAAAGATAATGAACACTGTATAGTCTTTGAATACATATTGCCAATTTCTCCTCTTCCCATGCAGGTTAATTTAGAATATATTATATTTCCTGATCTGGTGATAATAAGATATAAATGAAATAAAAATTATTTAAGTTAAACTGTAGGTCTCCATTTAAACAACTCAATCCATTTCTTTATACTTATTTTGAAACAGTTCCTATTTAAAACATTATTCTTTTTTATACTCAACAAAGCCAGATTTTTTTCAGTTTATGTGTAGGAAAAATATTGGAAGAAAAATGATCATTTAATCTCATAGCTGCTATTACTTTGAGTCCCTATTCTATGCAGCCCTTAGCGAACGAAGGTGAGCTCTGAGCAAAACCGACACATTCTGAATTATTTGAGTTACTAGGTAAACATACAATTAAAACTATTCAAATAACATCCTAACTAGAAAAGCACATAATATCATCAATGCAAAAAGTCCTTTGGGTTTATTTATACCTCACAAACCAGTAACAATCAAAGTTAAATTCAAATATCCGCCGTGCTTAGCACATTACCTGGCACTTAATGGGTGCTCAGTAAATATTTGTTGAATGAATTAAAAGCCAGCTCAGGAGGAAATACAATAGATAAACATTATATTCCCTCCTGTGGATGAAGAGCTTGTTTTGCAAGGCAGTCGAAGAATCAATAGTAAAATAATTAGTTTAGGATTCTGATGATTTGGGAAATAAAATTGAAAAGCCTAAATTAGGTTTTGTGTTGGTTTCTCTGTGTCTGAAGTGTAATACCTGGCTTTCTAAAATGAACCTACAAAGGCGTTTTTTTTTTTTTTTTTTTTTTTTTCCTCCAAAGCAGTTAAATACTCTTTAAACACTATGGTTTATTTTTAATGCATGGTAATAGAATAAATGTGTATTCCCAGTAATACCCACAATTTCATATCTCCTATTACAAATGTTCACCCAACATGAGCATGTTTTAGGCTGGTCAAAATCAACACCTCTATTAAACAGTATTTTCCTCCAGTCAATATTTTTCTCATTCAAACATTTACTTTCAGCAATCCTTAAACTCCAGAGATCTAAATATAGGCAACCTCAACTTGAAAAAATTCACAGCTAAAACTAACATATACTCTATGCCAATCTGTGCACCAGCTGTGGATTAAAATGTGCTGAAAAGCAGAACATTTTGTCTCTCTTCAATGATCAAATAGTCTCTTGCAGCATATACAACTCTCCATTTAACAGGAGGAGTGTGGTGTGGCAGGAGAGGGAGAAGAATCCGGGTGATTTTGTTTTGAGGTATCTGGAGGTGCTGAAATCCACTTTAATTTATAGTTGCCACATGGTTCTTTAAACAAAACCCTGTGTGAGTATTAAATAAGGGCAGGGAGAGTAGTGGTAACTGAGTTAGATTCTTGGAAGGAGAACATCTTCCTGACTTTTTCGAATTACTTTGAGATTTGCTTCCTGTTTATTTTCTGGCAAACATTTAAAAATAGTTGTCTAAATGAGGTCGCATTTGCAGAGACTGTAGAAATTCCTTTAACTGCAGAGTTCCAAGGGAAAAATGACAGATTTATTACAGGGGCAAGTGTTAGCCAAAGAATTCATTTAATTATTTTAAGCCTCTTAAAAAATGTGAATGCATTTTTATATCAATATAGTATTTATCAATATGAATTTTTCTAACATTTGTAGCATAAAGTTGCTCAACCTTTCCCTGGAATCCTATAGATCACTAATTCTCTGATTATTCTTTCGTTTTAAAAGGCCTCAAGAATTGGTCTGTCTACCAAAGGATGTCTTATTTAAAGGGATCGGATGTTCACTGACCTGCTTAATAGATCGATGAAGCATAGCATCAAAAGGCAAAAAAAAATCTTAGAATTGTTGACTGCAAATCCATGTTCAGTATTTTCCCAGTATTTGGCTGAAGAGTCATACTTTAGTAGAGACTTTTGTCTAATGGCAAAATAATTTGTATTACTTATTTAGCTCCCCAAAGTACAAATTCTGTTGTCCTCTAACCACAAGGCAAAACAAGAATAGTTATAATCCTAATCAGAGTATTATTTCATTTTAATGAGCTGTAACTTAAATTCTTCACAATTCTCTAAAGACAAAATATATGTATATGTATGTCAATAATTCCAATATATTTGGAATCATTATTAACTGAATCAAAATGAAAATCTTATGCTAAAAAATATGAAAGGGAAATATCTATATATATCATTATATTAAAAGATGTAGATAACTTTAGATATTGTCTTAATGAAAGGAATGGAAAAATGGACAGTGTAAGTAACATACCAACCCTTAAAATGTACATATAAAAAGCACAACTATGAAAAATCCAAGCAATAGAGGTAATATCTTTCTTATATTTAAATAGGATTTTATACTTTTAAAACACTTTCAATTTTATTTTCTCATTGTGAACTTTATAACTATCCTTTCAGATATGAAAACATAGACACTACTATTCTTAATTTCTAGATAAGACGACAGGTATAGAAATGGATTTTCACGAACCTTAAAAATGATGTTTTTTTTTTTTTTACTTTTGTAAACTTCAAACTGATCTATATATACGTAAAATGGATACAAGATACAAGTATCTTAAAAGGATAAAAAAGGACAAGCTGACATATGCATAAAAATAAAATACATAGAAAATCAGTCCAAATAGACAATCAGTCCAAACTGAAGTTAAAGCACAGAAAAAAAGAGAAAAAGCATAAATGACTTGAACCAAAAAAAGTGACAAAAGTGATTATTTTTCTCTTCCTAATACAAAAAAAAAAAAAAAAAAAAAAAAAAAACCTTAATCACAGATCTAAATGTGAATTTCACCAAACCAAGGCTATACCAAGGAAGAGCAGCACAGTATAGGTTAAGGACCACTTAATTACTAACTATAATCAGCCTATTTCAATTGACCTTTTAAACATGATCAGAGGTTTTATCATTGAATTTCAGGTTTTTTTTTTTTTCAAAGCCAACTTAAATTCTCTATCCTTGACTAACTTGCAGAAGGTTACCTTATTAAATACACCATGTCACAGCTACTATTGCTTCCATTATACTAGAGCTTTGATAGAGTCCACAGCACTCATCTTAATGGAGCCATTTCTTTGAAATTCAACACCAAAACTCCTCTCAGATAACCAGTAGCATTCTTTTTAGATTTAGGTTTTTTAAGTATTAGGTATTACAGCAAATCAGAGGCAAACATCATTAATTCTAAAGAATCTGCTCTGAACTGGCCAAATACTGAGCACAGTTAGAGACTATGTTATCTGGGGTTATGAAAGTCCTATTTGCCCTTATGTATTTTTTCTTTTATCTTATAGCACCTCACGGTGTCTTAAATGCTCACTAGACCTAAACTTCTGAAGGTCACTGAAAAAAATGTCAATGTTATCAGCATACACGTTAACAATTCTAACACATTTTCCTTATCAGCTATCAACACCTCAACTGGGATTCAAAAATCAGTTATCTGACAGGGACCTAGGACAATAAAATATAGGACTTATACATTTTAATTAAGAGGAAAACGTGACCCAGAGTCTCTCTAATGAAGTAGGAATCGTAGGTACAACTGGGAAAATAAGAGTGAAGGGCCAAAAAAGGTTGACAGAAAGGTTCTAAACTCTGTCTTTGCCTTTTTCCCTGCTTCATGCAAAGCTTTGGTTGATCTTTGGTTCTAAGTCAACCATTATAATCTTTGTAATAAACCAACAGATTCAATATTTGATTTCTCGTATTTTCACCAAATCCCAGCATCCCCTCCACTACACACACAGAAGCTGCCATGGGGGCTGTTAAAGGGTTTCCACTTCCAGTCTCTGGTACCTGGGGTAGCAGCGATCAGAGGAACGTTGCCAAACTGTCAATTCTGCCTCAGTTTCCCTGCCAAAGTGTCTTGGCACAAAGCCAAAGCCAAGGCCTATTATGTCCACCACCACTGGATACTGAGGTAAATGGAAAAACAAGGGAGGAGCACCTTCATCACTGCATATTATAAGAATCTCAAAGAGGTTTGACCTGTGAGCATAAAGGCAAGGTTTTGAGTCAGGAGGGGGTAACTGGAGTCTTGAGGTCTAAAGAGGATCCAGGAAGTCCACTCCAGCAGGCCAGAAACAGAAACATGAGAAGGGTTACCGGCATAGCCTGATTTATTTCGATTTATTCTAGTGAAGTCTTTCATTTTGTTTTGTTTTTTTCCCAATATTTGCTTTTTTTTTTTTTATAAGTAATTTGTGTTAACTAGAGAAGGCTTGGAAAACACACAGATGAAACTGTACATCACCTAAAATCCTACCACCTGGAGATCATCACTAATAACATCTTCATGTGTTTCTTGCCAATATGTTCTCTTCCTCTACATACACAGTTGTAGATAAAAATATAGATATTTTGCGTCATATGCTACACACGGTTGTATAACCCTTTTCAAACATGCTTTGTTGTGAATATTTTTCCTAGTCGCTCAAATTCTATAACATAACTTAAAGGCCGCAGGGTCAGGGACAGGGTTAGTTAATGGTATGACACCTATGGGTGATGACTCACAGGAACTCACAGGCAAACCAACACTGGCGCTCTCTCTCTCTCTCTCTCTCTCTCTCTCTCTCTAAGATTTTATTGTATTTATTTATTCATGAGAGAGAGAGAAGCCGAGACCCAGGCAGAGGGAGAAGCAGGCTCCATGCAGGGAGCCCGATGCGGGCCTCGATCCCGGGACCCGGGGTCACGACCCCAGGCGCTCGACCACTGAGCCCCCCAGGGGCCCCCCAATCTCTCCTTTGATCACAGGGACCCTCGGAGGCCTGGCCTGAGCGGAGATGCACCCCTGCGGGTCAAACCCCGGCCTCAGGCCCCCACCAGCCGGCCCAGGACGAGCACGGCCCGCACCTGCCGCCCGCCCGTGGGGACGGACTCACCTGGAGAGGCAGCACCTGCCGGGGTCCCCGGGCTCAGGGCGCCGGACCGCGGGACCCCTGTGGCCCCGCTTCCTCGCCTCCAGCCCCGCCCCGTCCCCGTGGGCGCGACGCCAGCGCATCCCCCTCCGCAGGTGCCGGGCAGCCAGCGGGGCACAGGGCCGCGTCTCTAAGGTCACGGCGCGCGACCTTCCGAAGGAGCGTTGCAGCGGCGCTGCTCACGGGGGGGGGGGGCTCTTCCCTGGACCCTTGGCCCTTTGCCGCCGCAGCTCCCATCCCCTGCGGCCCCCGCGCCCGCGGCTCAGCGCGGTTTCCCACCCGCAGGCTTAGAGCCCCGGGGCGGGGGGGCGGGGCGGGGGAGGGGTTGGGGCACCGGTTCCGCTCCTGCCCCAAGGGGCCGCCCGCAGCGAGTGTGCTGCGGCAGGTGCACGTGGCAGCTGCACGTGGCAGGGGCAGGCGGCAGGTGCACGTGGCAGTTGCACGTGGCAGGTGCACGTGGTGGGTGAAGCGGCGGGTGCAGGCGGCCTGTGCAACCCCAGCGAGCACCAGGCGCGGGGGCCGGGGCCCTGCAAACCGCACGTGGAGCACTTGCCAGGCGTCGTTGGCCGGGCGGCCTAAGCCTGGGCTCTCGGAACTCCACACTCCAAGGAGGGAGATCTTAAAGACCAGGAGCGCAGCCCCACTGGCCCAGCAGTTTAGTTCAGCCCGGGGTGTGATCCTAGAGACCTGGGATCGAGTCCCCCATCGGGCTCCCCGCCTGGAGCCTGCTTCTCCCTCTACCTCTCTCTGTATGTGTCTCTCATGAATAAATAAATAAAATATTTTTTAAAAAATAAAATAAAGACCACGAAATAATTAACAAGGGTAGAAAATGCTGTCGAGGAGCCGAAGAAAAGTCTGGGGCATGAGTACTTAGGCCTGTTTAAAGAGGACGGTCAGAAACAGTGGGAGGTGTTTGCAGCACGTTGGAAGCCTCCTGTGTCCGGGATCTCAAAGACAGATTCTTTTGCTTGACCGTTTCTGCAGCACCTGCTGCGTCCCGGGCTCGGATCCTTAGCGGGTCCCTATTTCTGCCCCGCAGGTTGCTCGGCGGCACCAGCGCCGCGTCTCTATTCTTCCCCGTTGGAAGGCGTCTGTTACCCCTGCCCTGGCAATGCCTAAATACCCGTAGTGAAGGAGTTAAAAGATTCAACATGATAAAATGCCTTTTTTCTTTCCAGCCTGCAGCAGTTCAATACATAAATTATGTCTTTGATCCTGGCAACTCTTCGGCAACTAAAAAGATGTTTGAAATAGGAAAACAGGAAATGCCACAGAGACATGTGGCTCTTTGTTTCTTTTGAGAGAAACCTTCCCGTCGGAGGTGCAGAGTGGGGAAATAGGCTAGAATTAATTTAACAGGCAGCCACACCTCGGAACTGAATTCCTGCCCTGCCACTTGCTCAGTGTGGTGACCTAAGGCAAATTACTGAACCATACTGAGTGAACCTCAATTTCCTCAACTATAAAATGAGAATACAGTACATATTGCAATACAATTCTATGAATTAGAAATAATGTGTGTAAAGCATCTAGCGCAGTGCTCTCGCACAATGCACTTGATACACAATCATTGCCATCAGTACATGAGAACCTGTGATGTAGGGACTGTTAGCCCTCATTTTATCTGTGCAATACCCTCATCTTATGCCCACCAGATTCAGAGTGGTTAAATGAATAACTTTCCCATAATTAGAATCAAGGTGAAGATTTAGCTTTAAAAATCTGCTCTTGACTGTGTTGGGAGCCCTGGGAGACTTAAAGGCCGGATAGCTTCTTGGTAGATTTCATAAGTGGTGTCTCAGGTATGAGGCCATTTACAGAATGGTGGACAGAATAGTACATAGTGCTACGATGTACCGTAAAATTAAGAACCATGGCAAATTGACGGCTGGGAGCACCGCTTGCCTCAACTGTTGTAACTCAGGCAGGAGTGAGCTTAAGGAGCAATGGGAGAACAGGAAGGGTAAAGAAGGTAGGACCCAGCAGATTAGTGAGTGGTGAGAGGTATCCACCATAGGGGGTCCCAAAAGAGCACCCATATGCACCAAACATCAGTGAAGCAATCTAATTCAAGCCACATTTCAAAAATATCTTACTTTTTTATGTGGGAAAGAAGTTGTATTTGAAAATACTCGTCAGAGGTGATAGTGCACTCACTAATCACAGCCTGGACTACAGAGAGCTCAGGACTCTTGGGTGGAAAGGGCTTGCACAAGAAAGAAAACTATCCTGCTCCAACCATGACATTGAGCTCCAGCCAAAGTAAAGAGCAAGAACCACAGCAAATCCGAGCCTTTGGACTGAGCCAACAGGGGGACAGGAAAGAGAAGAGAAGGCATATGAAGATGCACAGCCTCACGGGAAATGCTCCTGGGGCTCCGTTATAGGTTCCTTGGCAGCCAAGATAGTGGGGGAGCAAGAGGAAAGCCTGTCGGTCACAGCTAAATCAAATATTCACCTCGGGGTCTTAATCCCAAGTTTCATCAGATGGAAGGATTGAGGCACTTACTATTATTTCCTGATTTAGTCAAAAATGCTTCAGAATCAGGCAAGAGATTGAGTCTGTATTTGGAAGACTTGACTGCACATATCTGGAAGTGTTGGAAAGAATAAGAGTAGGGAAAATGAGGCCTAAACTGGACATCCACTTTCTTCATCATAAGTGGTTATATTTATAAATGGACTTTCAGAAACCCAGACTATCAATCATTATTGGCCCAGCATGAAGTTGAGAGATATCTCTGGTAATGTCTTTAAGTATAAAATTATTAGACAAAAACATTGGCTGGAGGTCCACTCCCTGCAGTACAACGTATTGAACCCTAAGTGTAAAAAAGGAATAGGAGACCGTTCATGTTTAGAATTTAAAGTCTAAGGGCACCTGGGTGGCTCAGTCAGTTAAGCATCCAACTCTTGATTTTAGCTTAGGTCATGATCTCAGGGTCGTGGGATTGAGCTCTGAGTCACGCTCCACACTGGATGTGGATGGAGCCTGCTTAAGATTCTCTCTCTTCCTCTCCCTCTGCTTCTCCCTTCCCTCATTCACACATGTGCGTGCACACACATTCTCTCTCTCTCTAAAAATATATGTATATTCATAAGTATTTATATTTATTATATTTGTATGTATGTTATATTATACACATATGTATGTATACATCAGAACAGGAATATGGAGAATCATGCATTGACCTATTGTGGCAATTTCAAGATACTCAACTGGCTTCAGCACTGACATATCTTCTGATATAGACGATATCCTGAAGACAGAGCAAGCTTCAGAAGATAAGGAGCTCAGTGTGCTTGACATGAGGGGTAGGGACTTCACGTCTATGTGTGTTGGGGTCAGTGTTGGAGAAAGCAAGAGTGGAGTCAAGTGTTTCTCTACAACATTTAGTAAGGAAGTGGATCACCGGTGGAAATATCATGGATTCTTTCTGGTATTGACTCACCTTTGATAATAAGGATATTTTCTCCCACATCCTCTTGCCTGATACTTCATTTCCCATGATGGATTACGATTACTGAAACTCTTTCATTTAGCAGACCATACAGATCAACCCTCCTGGAAAGGCCCCATGATGATCGTGATGATGCTGCTGCCCGTGACAACAGCAACTATTGCTGCTATGGTAGTAAAATGTCTATCGCTACCAGCACTGTTACTGCTAACGTCATTGACAACACAATTCCTGTTGCTGCTACTACTTCTACTGTTGTTGTTGTTGTTACTATTATTATTACAATTTATCTCTGCTATTATTAGCTTCTCGTGAGCATTTTATATCTTCTAAGCACTATATTTGGCCCATTAAATAAATTTACTCTCATTTACTAATAGCACTACACTATAGGTACTATCAGGTGCATTTAACTTTTAAGATAGTTAAGTGGCTTAATCAAAACCATTTAGCTATTACATGTTTAAACCAAATTCCAATCCAGATTTTACAGATTGCAAAATCCATACTCTATCCATTCCACAATGTTGTCTTTCTATAGGAAAGCATGCTAGAAAACTCATTTTTATTATACTTTTATTTCAATATATTCATAAGACAACTCATTTTAAAGCTATTTTTATTTTAAAACATTTACAAACTTACAGAAAATTTGGAAGTACAGGACAAACAGTCCTGTTTTCTGAGCCATTTGAGAGTAATCTGTCAACCTAATGCCCCATCATCTTTCATGTCCATTTCCTATGAACAAAGGTATTCTCCAACATCACCATTCCAATGATCAAAATAAGAAAATTAGCATTGATACATTACTATCATTTAATCCTTAGACCCCATTCAAGTTTTGCTAATTGTTCCTGCAATGTCTTTTACAGAAAAATAATTAGTTGAGAATTACGTGTTCCGTTTACCTATCATATCTCTTTATTCTTTACACAGGAAATCTCAGTTGTTTCTTAACTTTCATGACCTTGTGCTTTTGAAGAGTTGGGCACCAGTTATTTTGTAAAATATTCCCCGGTTGAGGTTTGCCTAATGTTTCCTCACGATTAGATTCAAGTTATGCTTTTTGATGAGGATATCATAAGAGTGATGCCATGTTTTCCTAATTGCATCCTATTAGGTGGCATACAATTTGGATTTGTCCCATGACTGATGACGCTCACTTTGATCAATGATTCAGGTGGTGCCTTCCAGGCTTTTCCTCTATAAAATAACTCTTCCTAGCTTCCTTTCTAATTAATGTGTATTTTGTAGGGACATATTTTAAAACCATGTAAATTTACCATCTTTTATCAAACTTTTTAATATACTAATCATTTCCTAACTTGTTAAATAAGTAATATTCTGCTACTGCCATTTTTTTCATTTTGATCCTAAAATTATTCCTGGTTTGTCTAGTTGGAGTCCTTTTAAACTGGTTTCTGGATCTTTTTGACATTATCCACCCAATCATTCTGTGACCTTTTTTAATTTTTTTCCTGGAATAAGAAAGATCTTCTAAACTGATATGTGCCCTGCCTCAATCAGCTAATCTAGAATCAACCATTTTGCTGGGAGCATCGGTTTCTTTCAATGGAAAATGATACCATAAAGCCACAATCTGGGCACTAGGTCTGTTCGTGGTATTATGAAGCGACAATCTGGGCACTAAGTCTGCTGTATCTATATAAGCATGTGTGTGTGTGTGTGTGTGTGTGTGTGTGTCCACATCTATGTGTATATATATATATATATATATATATATATATATATGCTTGTACGTATACATAATTTACATCTATATTTATATCTATATGCTCTACATTTATTTTTGTATCTATATGTACTGAAAGCTACTATATGTACTGAAGATCTTTCTGGTTTTATTCCTTTCCACATTCGTAACTGTCTTCTGATACTGGGTCATCTCATCCTTAACACAGTTACTTATTTGATCAACTTGTTTGATATATAAACAGTCTGTCATCTCCAGTCTTGCCGGATGCCCTCCTCACTTCACTGTGGCTCTGGCCCAGGCAAAGCTGCTCCCATGGCCTCTGCAGAAGCTGCCTCTCCTTTCTTAAGCTTTGATCTGCCCAGTATAGCAACTTGCTCAAGTATAAACAGAAAAAAAAAAATGTCTATAACTTTAAATATCTATGATCTATATTTTATTTTTCAGTATGTGAGGAAGAGTTGATTTAAGGAGTTTTATATTTAGTTTATATTAAAGACCAATTCTTCAATGTGAGAGATATTCAATTACATTAGTCTATGGCAGGGGTTGGCTCTGTGGCCCAAATTCTACTTGTAGCCTCTTATAGCCCAAAAAGCTTACAGTCCAGCAAGCTAAGAATGGTGAATATTTTACATTTTTAAAGTTATTAAAAATTATATAAATATAATTTGCCATATATATATATGACATACATATTTATGTATGACAGACCAAATATGACCTAGAAGACCTTAAATATTTACCATCAGGGTCTTTAGAGAAAGCTTACCTACCTCAAGGTCTGGGATATCTGATTCCTCTGCCAACTTGGCTAATTCTTTACCTACAGGTAGTGATATAAAGTGAAATATGTTCTTGAGCTGCTTTAGGCCACCAGGACTCTATGTAAGTTGCAAAAAACCATTGAACTGCCGTCTCATGAAAACAGAGATATGAGTAACTTGCGGAATCATCAATGAGAACAGGATAAAATCTTAGTCACCCCACTCCTCATCTTAGATTAACCATGGCCAGGTCCATTGGCCTCTGACTCGCATGGCCATTAATGGAAGGCTGGCCTCCAACACTATTTATTTCAATCAACATCCTCTTATGTAAACTCCTAATATTTGATTGTATGGGTTTGTACTACTACAGAATTAATTGAATATAACCCCTAATTGAAATTCAACACAAAGTCCACTTTGAAATAAAATATGATTGATTACAAGAATTGCAAAACCCTGGAAGTAGCGTTTTTCAAGAGAACAGGGTCATTATTTCTGAGTTACGTGCCAAATATTAACAGAGTAGGAGGGCCAAATTTTTACCTTTGGACTAACGTAGTGTCCACTTATTAATGAACCTTGCATACTTGGCTTTCTACTTTGTATTAGAAACCCATAAACCTGGTTCTTTAGATACAAAACTGCAGTTTCTGGATGAAGAGAAGGAAATCCCATTTGCACTAATACAAGAAAAAGAGGAATGTACAGAAACAGTTTGAAAGCCCCACTGACAAAGGCATGTCTGACACCATTTCCTTTCCTTCCCACCACAAGAGAAAGAAAAGCTACACTCAGCATTATTTATCAATTTAAGCGCATCAGTTCTGCTTCCTACATATTGTGATATCCCTGCCTTAACAAAATCTCTTCTTTTAAGGTTTTAAATAGCTGCAGCCTGTTTCCTTTTTTTTTTTTCCCTTTACCTAAGCGGTGCCCCAGATAGAGGTTTATAGAGGAAAGGTATTTGAGGAGGGAAAAGAAACAACAAAAAATAAACTTTCACAGTGCCACGAATTCATATTATTTTATATTCTCACTTAACAGCTTGGGCTGAAATGTGAGTTCCAGTGCAATGCTGGTACTAATTGCTCTGAATAATTCAGATTTTATCACTCTCCAGGGCCTCTCTGGAGCCGGGCTGCTGAAAGCCGTGTTGGTACTTCGGAACCCACAGCATGATGATTCTCAATGCTGCAAACTACACAGTAAGCTGGATTTGCTTGATTTTGGTAAACTGGGAAAGACAGGACGGAGGAGAAATTGGAAAGCATAAGCTAGTCCAAGGAACTGGTTGGTGTTCAATGCATTTCACAGACACTAAGATTGAAGTCTTACCAAGGTTTATGTATCCTGATTGTATGTGCTCCTTTTTTAACAAGGTTAGAGAAAGCTCTAATTTCCTTTGGCTCAAGAGAGAAATTCTGAAGCTGTGGCTGATGACTTGAAATAGGTTCTGGAGAGAATAAAGAAAGAAAATTAGAAAAAAAATATATATATATATTTCAAAAATACCTCACTCAACTGCCTTGTCTGCGTAATAACATTGAGCAAGACTGTCACTCTGAAGACATATTAGCTCATTTAGGTAATTAGTGTGAGCAGCATGTTTCCCTACTTATTCCATTCAATTATAGGGTTCTCACTTTGTCATTACTGGAGTGTCTTAATGTGACTTGTAATTAGTGTAATTACAATCCAATGTTAATTATATCTGCCACTTAGACATAATTTTATATAGTAATGGTCTCTAATCTCAATAACCTTATTATGTTGTTTATTCAAACAGGAATTAAGTCTTCTTTCATGCGTCAAATATGGAGATTACAAAAAAGTACTGCTTGTGTCATTTTGGTAGTTATGACAAGGGAATCTCTGAAATAGCAAAATCATAATTTGAGACAATGTCTGCATGTGCAAACAATTACAGCAGTTCCTCCCTGTTTCCAGAAATATGCCTATGTATCTCCAAATAACTGTGTGCAGAGGCAGTTTGAGCCTTGACTTGCTCATGAGTTCTGGGAAGAACTAATGTGTGCACATCTTAAAGAAGCCTATTATGGTGGTTCAGTTTATTAGTATACCAAATGCACTCATTGCTGACCATTTAATGGACCATTGCTCTGAGTAACTAACCATTGTATACAATGTAATAATACCACCTCACATTTGAAGAACGCATTATCTTTTAAAGTGCTTTTAAATATATTATTTCAGTTAATTCTGAAAACAACTTTGTGAGAGTAGCAATGGCAGGTATCAGATCATTTGAATAGATTGGGAAAAAAAATAAAATAAAATAAAGAACATTGACCATGCTCACTTAGCAAGGGTAGAGCTGCTAATCAAAAGGCAATTTAAAAAAAAAAAAAAAAAAAAAGGCAATTTAGCAGAGCAGTTAATAGCAGGAGCTCCAGAATTAGATTTCTAGGTTTTGAATCCCAGCAACTACACTTGGAAGTTCAATGCCCTTGAGCAAGTTACTTAACCCCTCAATCCCTTAGTGTCCTCTTCCGCATAACAGGAATAACAACAGAATCTACTCCAGAGGGTGGTTACAAGGATTAAATGGGCAATAGAGAAAAAGCCTAAAACAGTTCTTGGCACAAACTAAAAACTAAATAAATGTAGGCTGCTATAATTGCTGCTCTCAACGGCACTCTCATCTCTTGATTTGTAACTTGAAGTTTTTTTTCTATACACCACATCATTTCCTTATAGTTTTCCTTTTGCTAATTACTAATTAAAGATTTGATCTATATACTGCATGATTTTATGTACATATAGCATATTCATTTAGAAATAGATCCCCCTGCCCCAATGCTGTTTAACAAAGTTAAAATAAAGAATCCTTTAGCCAAGTCAGCTGTTGGAAGAATCCAGTACTATGAAGCTCCTCAGGAAAGGATTCAGTGGTTTACTTGCTCCATACAAGCACCAGTACTTTGCACTTCGTGATATACTCAGAGTGGTGCTTCCTATTACTCTAGCATTTCACGAATCCTCAAAACCTTAACAGAGTCAAATGAAATAACACATGCGAAGTATTCTTTACGCTAAGACCTACAAAAAAAAAAGTTAGTTTTATTTATTTAATGAATCGTAGCATCTGAATTTTTTAAAAAGTGGTTGGTCAGAATGTTAAAACTTACAAAATTTCCTGTTGAGCTTTCCCATTTCCCCTAAGGTCATGTTCTTTTCCTAATTTGGGGGAAACAAATGGCTGGTGTATCAAGTTTTGAAATGACTTGGCCCCTTTGGACATATGCTCCCTTCTCTGACAAAAATAGGTATTTTCATAATCTATTATGAAATAGATTCCCATAATCTTCTGTAATAAACAGGAGGGTGATTTTTGTTACTAACTTCTCTTGGTTAATGACAACATCAACAAGGAACCAGCACATCCCTGGATATGGATTTTTAGAGTTCTCAGGTAGGAGAAAAATTAGCTCTTGGAGTGTGCCCTAACCTCGGAGAAAAGCTGAGCCTGTTGCAGTTTATAGCAGGATAAACATGACCGGTTGGGAAATCTTTGGAATGTGCACTGCTGCCAGAGAACTGGTCATTAAATATTAACTAGCAGCTCTTCTGACTTTTTGTTTTATTTATAATTATTTACATGCCGTGTTGGGCCATTTTTGCCAAATAGACAAAAAAACATCGAAAGATGTCAATTCACCCATCTTTGAATTCTTCCGGTAACTACAGTGACACAGGATTAGTCATGAAGCTTCAGTTAAATGTGTGGATGAATTCTTGCTTCCAGACCAGCCTTTGCAAGGAGGCACCAGGTTTTAATGTCCTTGACCACACAAAGACCACAGCCACTTGCTGCATTGGGTTGAGAATTCACAACCCCACAGCCAGCTGGCCATGCTCCAATTTATATGGTGATGTCCCCAGACTGCCTACACTGGTCCCCAGTTTCCTCCACTATTGCCTGGAAGCATTTCTCCAGAGTGTTGTCAGTAAGTGGCAATATTCCCATCAAGAAGCTCCCAGGCAGGCAGCGTGAGGCCCTCGTAGGAAATGTCCTTGGGCAGAGGCTTGTGACATATTTCCATTGGCCCCAGAACTGGCTTTTTTTTTTTGCTTGAACTGGTCAGTTGGCTACCTTACATCGTACTTTTCCCATCTGAAATTTGCTCCCCACCTAGTCATTTTCCAATTTTTATGAGGACAAAATACAAAATTAAATCATATTTATCGAAAACTATAGGTTCTTAGAAATGAATGTGAGTTACTAATAATGATAGTGACTTCAAAGGTGAGAGAGTTGACTGAGAAGATAAAACCATGCTTATTTAAAATGAAGGCGAGAGGGACACCTGGGTGGCTCAGCGGCTGAGCTCCTGCCTTCCGCCCAGGACGTGATCCTGGAGTCCCGGGATCGAGTTCCATGTCGAGCTCCCTGCATGGAGCCAGCTTCTCCCTCTGCCTGTGTCTTTGCCTCTCTCTGTGTGTCTCTCATGAATAAATAAATAAAATCTTTAAAATAAAATAAAATAAAATAAAATGAGGGCGAGAGTTTGCAATTTTTATATAAGTAGACATTTTAAGAATAAGTTGGCCTTTGGAATCAGACAATACTGGGTTCAAATCTAGGTCCCAAATGTATGACCTCGGGCTAGTTACTCAACCTCATTAAGACATTATCTCTTTACCTATAAAGAGTGATAATAATAACATTTGTGAGAGTTATTGTGAGGATTATATGAGATAATGAGTTAGTGGGCAAATTGTATGATATGTGAATTATATTTCAATAAGGCTAGTACAAAGAAAAAAAAAAAAAAACAAGAAAGACAAAAGACATCATAAATGCCCTGAACTGGGGATTTGCAAAATTAATAATGGTCCACTTAGTATGCTGGAACTGCCATGGAAGATGGGATCCAAAAACTCAAAGAAGTGGTATGCTAGTGTCGACACTCTGCAACTAACAGTTAGCAGACAATCTCCAGCTAACTTTATTCCATGGGAGAGCCTGCAGGAATCACCTATTACCAAAGCATAAAATGCATTGATAAGAAGGGGTTAGCATGTTTAGAAGCACCGTGATGGCTGATCTCAGCCAGCCCTGACAGTAAGAGACGTTGCCAGAACACAAGGATAGCAATGGGGGTGATGAAAAAAGAAACTGCTAGAGGAAATGTGGCAGTGCTTACTGATGAGGAGCAAGGGAGGCATAATTATCATATTGAGAAGCAAGAAGGGTGCCTGCACTGCAGAAAACTGTGGAGATAGTTAATGGAATGCAGCATACGTAGGACCCAGCTAGATGGGCAGCTACCAAGGGTAGTCATCAAGGATGGGTAATTAGGAGGTTGAGAAGGTCACCGTAATAAAAAGTCATGATACTTTGCCCAGTTTCCAGAGCTGAGCTCAGGTCTGTTTACTTCATAATTATAATTCCAGGCCTAGTATTGGAGCTGGTGTATACAGTGCTTGATAAATAAGTGTTGAATGGATGAAAGTACCTTCCATAAGAAATTATCCAAGAAAGGAGGGAGATGAAGCACATACTTTAAGCCACTATTATTTTTGTACAAAACATAAACTATTATATTTATTTCAATTACTCACTATAACATAAAAATTATTTTAATACTATACAATTCAAAAGGATTGGAGGAATTGTACAGTGTGGTTTTTTATCCATCAGTATCTTTGCTCTACTGTCATCATTGTTTGCATGGCTAGATTTAGTCTTTTGCTGCAATGAGAAAACATTTACTCTCCCCTGGGTACTGCTTATCTGTAGCTTGTGAGCAGTTGGCCTTGCTCCTCACTCCAGCCAACTCAACAGAAGCATCAAAGCTCAGCATGCAATTTACCACTCTTGGGAAGCCTGGGTGGCTCAGTGGTTGAGCACCTGCCTTCGGCCCAGGGAATGATCCTGGAGTCCCAAGATCGAGTTCCGCATCGGGCTCCCTACGTGGAGCCTGCTTCTCTCTCCACCTATGTCTCTGCCTCTCTCTCTGTGTCTCTCTCATGAATAAATAAATAAAATCTTAAAAAAAAGAAATGTTACCACTCTTTAATTGGCTAGGTAGGTTTTGTCCACTTGGCAACCACCAGTGACCAGTGATCTCATCAGTATCTTATAAACCTTGTTGAATCTTGTCTTATCTCTGTGAGATCCTGCTCTTTCCACCCTTGTCATAAGTATACAAAATCCAGAGATACAAAATATACCAAAATCCATAATCCAACATCATGACATTCCATGGTGCTTTCCTCTCCCCCTGTTCCAGTGAGTGTTTGCCAGTTATGCCCCTTTCCCCTCAATGAGTAATTCTTCTAATAGGCTTTCCCTTCAGGTGAATAAAAGTGTTGTCTTCTCTCTCTGAATGCTGATTTATTTTCTCTAGATACCTCACTTATATCTTAAACAAATACAAATACCTACAAATGAAATACTAAAAAAATCTTGAAGAAGAGCAGACCTAAAGATTTTAATACTGAAGAGTTTAACTGTTTACAGTGAGCTAGGAAATTTGCTTTGACTTATGTTTATCTGCTTTACAGACATTGTCAAAACATTAAACAATCAATAATTTTTGAGCACCTATTGTATACACTATATTCTTAAGTCCTAAAGAGTCCCTGAGCTCACAGTTTATTTGTAGTTTCATCAAAGAGCGAAAGTAAACTTAGTGTAGCTCCATAAATATAATTATAATTTAATTATATTAAAAATATAATTTTTTTTCTTTTTTTTTTTTAATTTTTATTTATTTATGGTAGTCACAGAGAGAGAGAGAGAGGCAGAGACACAGGCAGAGGGAGAAGCAGGCTCCATGCACCGGGAACCCGACGTGGGATTCGATCCCCGGTCTCCAGGATCGCGCCCTGGGCCAAAGGCAGGCGCCAAACCGCTGCGCCACCCAGGGATCCCAAAAATATAATTATATCAAGAGTCAGAAACCCTGTATTCTTGGCCTTGGCTCCTTAAAAATATAAGCAAGTCACTAATCCTTCTGTTTACCCACATACTAAAAATAAAGATCATATCTACACCGTTTCACAAAACGACATAAAATAATTTATGTAAAATTGCTTTGAAATGTAAAGTATCATATGGAGTAAGTAGAATAGGAACACATGACACCTTATCATAAAATGCCATCACTGAGAGAAACAAATGTTTAGGAACTCAGAGTCAGAGAGGTCTTCACAGAGCATGTGATATTTAGATTGGCAATAGTAGGCCATCAGCAAGGATAGGAAATAGAATTTAAAAAACTGATTTACAAAATGTTCTTTCCCACAGATATGCTACTACTGAGAGTAGAGAGGAATTGTGGAAAAAGGAAGCAGAAATAAAGCTTACAAAGGGGGATAAGGATCAAACGTGGATAGTAAAGTCATAAAAGAGACACTTGCACACACATACATATATACAGATGTTGTCACAGTACAAATTTGAGAATAGACAGGCAAAATGAGAACCATCACCTGTAATCTTACTGTGCAGCATAAACTTCCAGCAATTTTGTCTTACATCCTTCTAGACATGTTTCTTATTTATTTAAAACACTTGCTCCCTGATACTTGATTTCTTGTTTGAATCTTGACCATGTTGTGAAATCTTGTAGACACAGAATAAATGGTTGCTGGACTGAATTGAAGCTTTCTGACTCATCTCTGTATGAAGTTTGGTAAAAGGTTTTTATTTTCCTCTCTTTAAAACTGAAGGTAGGAAATTACTTGATTATTCCCTTAGGGTTTATTTTGCTAACTTAAAATCATCAGAAGTAACATCAACTTTGCATTTTATCATGTCTTCTTCTGATTTTCTTGATGCTGTGGTTGATATCCAGTCCACTTGTATTGACTTTCAGTAGCTATATTTTGTTCCATTCCAAATTTTCTAAAGCACAGGTTGTTTCATAATTCATCAGGGGAATTAGGTAGCTACAAGTCAGTTCCTTGTGTGGGTAGAAATCTAATGAGCATTGTCTTATTTTTCTTATTTCTAATTAAACAAACAAGTTTAGCATTTTTAGAAAATTTATAAAGCCTAGTGAAAAAGTTAAAATCATTTGTAATTGTATAACCCAGAGATAACATTAACAAACATAAGTGGAATAAAATCCATTTTAGACTTGAAAAAGTATGTATCAACACACGCTATGAGAGATGTTTTTCTTTCAAGGTAATAGCACTTTGGTCAGTGGATTCAAAATTAAAGCATGAGGTTGAATACACACACACACGCACACACACACACACAGACATAGAGACATATGTACGTATATGAATGGCTTATTCTTTCCATGGTGTTGAATTTCTTGAAGTCACCAGTAAAAATGAGAAGATTTACCCATTCAAAATGGCCCTCTAATTTCAGGTATGATGGGAAGAAACTGAGAAACAGTATTTCTGAGACCTTCTCAAATTTCATCATTCAAGTAGCTGCCTCTTCTTTCAACCACAGAACTGACCACACACACACACACACACACACACACACACACACACAAGGCATTCCATTTCAGACAGACTCTAGAATAATCAGGCATCACTAGAACCAATTAAGAATTCTGCTTTTATTTTACACTTTACCAGAATCAATCCTTTGGGGGCTCAAGGCGTAGTTCTGTGTGTATCATATTTCACAAATCTTTTTATATAGATTAAATAAAATGAAAATGAATATCAGGGGCATTCCATAAGAATAAAGAAATAAGAAAATAAAACCCCTACATTTTAGACATATTCAGACTGGGGAACCAACAGTGTTTTCCTACTGAGATTTATGGGCTGGCTGTGCATGTGCATGTGTAGGTAGGCACGCACATATAACAGTTTAAACTGTTCCCTCACTAACTGGTAGACTGGTTTCTTTTTCACACTGTGACTACCTATTGTAGTCAATGCTGATTTACTTTCTATGGTAATCTAATATATTACCTCATCATCCTTGAAAAGCAATAGATCAGTGAGCATATTCCCAATCCACCACTCTCTAAAGAAGCCCTAACTCCCTAAGTAAGGAAAACGGTGTGAATAATAGTAATATCTAATGTCTTAATCTTTCTGTTCTAAGTGCTCAGTAAATGTTATCTCTTTTAAGTCTTCCAGCAACAGTAGTGGCAGATAATAATATCCTTACTTTCGAGATGGCAAGTCTAGGGATCAGACAAGTAACACGGACAGGGTCACAGAACTAGAAGTGGTGGGACAAAGATTGAAATGCATGAGCTCCTGTACCCAAGTTCTTAACTGCTGTGCAGATTTACCTCTCCCTTGAGAAGACACGGCGAACAAAACTCTGTTATGAATTATCCCTGAGTAATATGGATGGCCAGTACCTAAAAATAATCAAAATGCTTCTTAAAATCTGAAAAAAATAAAAATAAAATACCCTCTGCTGTAATAGAGGGGACTACATTTTGCTCACAACCATTGTATTTACTTTTTGGCTAAATTCAATAGCAGAGTTTTACATAGGAAATAGACTAACTGACCAAATCTCCAGATGAATCAGTGGTTCTCAAACTTGAAACCTTAAGAGATACGGCTTGATGAAAATTTCACTGATCCTTTCCTTCATTTATTTAGCCAGCTCAAAAAATTTATGTATTGAATACCTTTTAGATCAGACACTGTTAATTACCTAGGCTTCGCCAATAAACAAATCAAGATCTCTGATTTTAGGATTGTACTCCATTGGGGAAGACAAAAATAGTAAAAAGCGATTTCAATTGTCTAATAATAAGGCATAATGAGTGCTAAATATAGATATATAAGCCTGATATTCAGGAGAGATCCTGATCCAGGCGTCAGTGGGGAAAATCATAGAGGAATTTTTGTTGGGGGTCATTTCTAACCTAAGACCTAAAGATAACGACAAATTAACTAGTTGATATGCAAATATGAGGACAACTAAAGAAATGAGAGATGATGGCAGCCACATGAAAATCAACTAGAAAAAGCAAACATTCAACAGAAAACCAGCTAAATGTATGAACAAGCAATCTACAGAAAAATATAGACAACAAACATATAAAAGAAATGCTTACCTTGCTTCATATTTAAAGAAATAAAAACAAGTATATAACTGTATTTCACTCATCAGATCAGCAAAATGTAGAATTTGATGACAGTACTGGCAAGCTCATATATTTTGAGCAAGAATTTGAAACATTCAGGAATGCCACAAGGCAATAATTATGAAAAACTATAAATTAAAAATGAGGGTATCTTGCAGTCTCACTCTTAAGAAGTTAATGCTACAGTTACACCCACAAGGATTTGTTCAGATCTATATTCAAAAATGTTCATTAAAACATGTTTGTGATAGCTGAAAATGAAAATAACAGAAATGGTTATCAATATGATTCTGGTTAAATAAGTGTTGGCAAGTCCACTTAATATGGGCTGAATTGTGTCCTGCCTCAGAATTCATGTATTAAAGCTCTAACTAACCTCTGGTACTTTAGAATGTGACTGTGGAGCCTTTAAAGTGGTAATTAAGTTAAAATGGAGTCCTTAGGGTGAGCCTCAATCCATAAAACTAATGTCCTCATAGAAAGAGATTAGGATACAGAAAACAGAGGAGCAACCACATTAGGATATAGCAAAAAAAGTGGTCATCTGCAAGGCACCCATGAAGCTGGGGCCTAGAGCTTTGAGGAAAAAAGCATCTCTGGAATGATATGGGTGCTTCTGAGCTAGGAGGGGGAGCTCTATGGATCAGAGATCCAAAACAAGGGCCAAATTATCCACTAGGCAATGTAGACACAGTGCCTAGGCGAAAAAGAACTTTATGCGGTCATGAGAATGTTTTGATTTGTTTTTTTTTTCTTTCTTTTTTTTTTTTTTTTTGATTTGTTTTAAACTCGAAGAATAAACTTTTAGGTCAAAGAAAAAATTATAAATAATATTGATACATTTGTCTTTATACTAATGCCATCATAAAACACAGTTCTTAAAAGTCTGTTATGGATGAAGGAACTCACAGAGGCCTACGTGCTCAGTGCCCATGGAATTCATACACTGGCCCCACCCAGATATCTAAGAAGTGACGGAGGTGGTACTTGTGTCTCTGAGGGACTAAGAAGGAATGGATTCTGGGTGTGTTAGAAAACTGAATATTAATATCAATCATTGCTGCTGGAATTAACTGCTACTTTCAGGAGGAAGAAATGAGGGTAGAGTGAGAGATGGGGACAAAAAGCCAATAGGAATAAGAATTGAAGGAAGTGGGAACAGAAAAAGACAGAGAGGACACTCTTTATCCTCCAGCCTTCCATTCTTCTACTGCCCTTATTAGCGGAGATTAACAGAAAGTGGAGGAGAGAGGTGGGTAGCCCACAGAAAGGAAAAACATGGTTTATAGAGCTGCATAAAGGTAGGTCTGGAACTGATAGACAATAACTTAGTTTTTGGCACATTCTCTTAACAGAGTAATACATAGCTCTCAAAAAAAAGGATGAGATGATTCTGTATGTGATAATATAAACAATATCCACAATATACTATCACATATTAAATCTAGATATAGAATCATACATAATAGAATAAAATAATACATTAAGATAAATACAGATAGATAATTAATTAGATAAATATGCCTATTTCTCACCCCCAAAGTAACATAACAGAACTTTAAGTATAGTTAAATTTAGGGAGTTTGATTAGGCTGATAGTTGTAGACTTTCATTTTTATTTGATCATTTTCTGTATCATGAAAAAATTCTTAATTTGAACATGCAGCTTTGTTAGTGTGCTTTAATACCAACAGAAGGTATTTGGATAGTAGGATTACATTCCTTTTTATTTCCTTTCAAATCATCTGTATTAAAAATTAATAACTACTATTTAAACATAATGAAGCTACAGTTCTAAAAAACATATTTTAAGAAAATTTCAAAGAAATACCTCTATCTTGTGTTCTCTTATTTCATCTCTCATCACTCTCCTTTTTGTATTCTATTCCAATAACATTGAACTCTTTTCAACTTCTAAAATATGATTCTCTCTCCTCCCACCAGTCTTTTCTTCAGCTAACTTTGGCTCATCCTCTAGCTTTCAAGTTAGTACCACTTTCTCAGAAATACCTTCCATGATTTCTAGTTTAGGTTATTTGTGTAATGTATATCTTCAAAGCTCCCTGAACTTTTTTCTTGTAACATTCACTACCCTTCTGTTAAACTATTGTTTACCAAATCTTTTTGTAGTAGACTATAAGAGGCACTATGACAGCAGTGGCTGTATCTCTCTGGTTCAGCTAGAAAATTGCCTGACTCTCAATATATATGGGATTGGTTATGGATAGAAGGATGGATGGACGGCCACACATCCTTAAGTTGTTTATCACTTAGTTAAGAACTTATATAATGGTTTAAGGACTAAAGAAAAATGTCTTCAGAACTATGAAATAATGTTAGCTTTAGGGTTAAACTAATTATAATAAATTACATATAAATGGATGAGGATTATTATCTTGAAATCAACATTGGAAAAGAGGAACTCCATTAAAAGCTGAGTTTTATTAAAATTCAGACAAAGTGATTAGTGAGTATAGAAACTCAGAAACATTTACAGGTAGAGTGCATGTTTTTTAAACCTGTAATATATCTGAGGGAAGGATGAATCTAAGTTTACAGGATGGTCTCCAAGGATGTGAGAAGAGAAAAAAAAAAAAAAATGAGGCCCAGAATTATCCAAGAGAGAACATGTGGAAAGCAGACTCATGGTCAGATCATACCAGGTCAAAGGGTAAGGATGGTTTATAAGACTTTTTACTTTAAATGAATTATCCTATAGTATAACTACATTTATTTTACTATAGGTAACAATATATTGATTGCAAAGTTCATTTCCTAGACCCTTAACACCAGAAATATCATATCCTGCAAGAAGACACAGATTAATCATTAGAATCATGTTCACTATAAGAACCATAATTTATGCATCAATTTATTATAATATTAGATAATATTAATCAGTTCCCAAAACTTGACCAACTTTAGGTATATTATCCAGTTTTGATCTACAAAACTGAGGCCCAAACTCCAGTTCTTGCTTTCCAGTATGACCTACCTGAATAATGGGCCACACTACCTCCCTAAATTATGCTTAATTAAATAAATGTCTTATTAATAAGAATAATATTAAGATATTTATTCTTCCAATTACAATGCAAGAAACTAGGAGGAACATAGAGGGAAAGATAGAGATGAAAAGTCCTTGAAAACTTTACAATTTAGTTGGGAACAAAGGCATGTAAACACATTACTTTAATTTTATATAATGAAAAATAAGAAAAAGGTGAATCCTGAACTCTCTGAGATCAGAAAATAGCCTATATCAACCCAGTTGGGGTTAAGGAATGTTTCCTGAAGAAGAGAACGGTTGAATTAAACCTAAAATGGCATAGCTGTTGAAATTTGATAATAAGGACCTTAAAGTGGCTATTATCATGCTGCTCAAGGAAGTAAAGGAAATATACACCCATAATGAGTAAAGAGATAAGAAATCTCTTCAAAGACAAATAATACATATGAATGACCAAGTGGAAACTTAGAGCTAAAAATGAAAATATCCGAAATAAAAAACTAAATCAATGGGTTTACTAACAGATTAGAGACAACAGAGGAAAGTATCAATGAACCTGAACATAGATTAATAGTTACCTGATCTGAAGAAGAGACAAAAGTTTTGTTTTTGTTTTTGTTTTTTTAATGAACAGAACCTAGTTACCTATGGGACAAAATCGAGCAGTCTGACATGCAGGTAATTGGAGCTCTCAAAAAGGAAGAGAAAAAGATTGAAAAATATTTGAAGAAATAAAGGTCCCAAACTTCCAAAACTGGATGGAAAAGGAAACTTACAGACTCCAAAGTCAAATGTAATAAATTTGAAGAAAATCTCTCTAGGCACGATAGTCCATTTTCTGAAATCCAATAATAAATATATACGTATTAAAAGAAGCGAGATAAGAATGACTTAGAACATTCAGAGGAACAATGGTTAAACTGGCAAATTATCAAAGGAGGTAGCGTATAATTGAGGTAAGGACTAAAATGTTCCCTTTGGAACAGGCAGTATAAGATTCCAGAGAGGCCTTATTGAGAGAAATTTCATGGCACAGAAGGAGTAAGAAGTCAGATTATAGTGAATTAAACATTGCCTTCTTTCCTAAAAGATGCGCACATACAGTAAATGAAATCAGAATTATCTAAGTAGCATAATTAAAAACTTAGAGCTCGCAGAAGGGCTCCTGTTCAAAGTCTCCACTTGTAACACTATCCATCTCTTTCACATAAACATCTTTCTGAAATGCAATAGCCACAACGGAGCATAAATGTGACATCCATTACCTGGACTCCAACAAAAAAACAAATGCTACTTTTATTTGGCTGCTAGCAGGCGACAGTGTGAGCAAAGTAATTCAGTGTAATATGTTACCCGAAACTCGTATCAGAAAAAGCAAGGTTCTTATAGCACTGTGAGTGACATTATGAAGAAATTAGTAGTGAAGAGGAAACTCTCATTGCCCCTAATTACTGTTTTAATGGTCCAAGGTTTTCCTTATCCAACAATTGTGGAGGAATTTACATTTATTGACCTCACCTTTATATTAATGGAAAATATTTTATAGAAGGTGGTCAGTGGAGATGAAATAGCTAGAGATCTAAGCTTTATGTTTCTTTAGCTGGCATTTTCAATTGTCATGACAATCCTATTTGGCAGTTTAAGCAGAAATGCAGCTCCACCTTTTCTTTTTTCTTTTTTCATATCAAAAGAGAATAACACATTAAGGATATTTTGAGTGACCAAAGGCAATTAAGAGGTACAAACTTCCAGTAATAAAATAAGTACATCACATTGATGAAAAGTACAACATAAGGAATATAGTCAATAATATTGTAATAAAAAAGATATTTTTGAGAGAAAAAAAGACTTTATTTGTAAAAAGAAATCTCATTTATTGCACAATATTAAGCTAGTTGTTTAGTTATAGAATATAATACTATGGAAGATAGTGAGAGGAATAGAATAGTTAATATTTCAACCAGTGTCTAACACACACTATACAGACTCTGATTATCATTGATGGTGAAAGAATTAAGTAACTGCAAATACCGAAACTACAGTTGACCCTTGAACAACATGGGTTTGAACTGTATGGATCCACTTATATGTGGATTTTTTTTTTTTCAGTAAATGCAGTATAGTATTTTCTCTTCCTTATAATTTTCTTAATACTTTCTTTTCTTTAGCTCACTTTATTGTGAAAATATAGTATATATTATGTATAACATACAAAATATGTGTTAATTGACCATTTGTATTATTGGCAAGGCTTATAGTCAACCGTAAGCTGTTAGTAGTTAAATTTGGGGAAGTCTAAAGTTATATATGAATTTTCAACCATGGAGGTCCTGGGGGTGGGGTTTGTGCTCTTAACCCCCATGATGTTCAAGGCTCAACTATATATTAAAAGTTATCAAACTGTCAAAACTTCTACTGGCTCAGGAACTTCACAGTGTACACCGAGTTTTGAGTTAGAAATTATAAAGCTGATTGTTACTATTTGTAATGTCTCAGACTAATATTTATTCCTTTTCTCAATCACTTAAAAGTTTTAACTCCAAAATTCACTTCAACTATTCTTCGTAAAATCACCGTATTTTTTTAACTATTATTTATATTTCAAAGACAGAAAAGCCGATGTCTAACAAAGATAAAAGAGATTGTTCTTAACCAGAAAATAAGGAAATAGCAAAGATGAATTAGGAGACAAACCTAAAGGTAATTAACCTTAACCACAATATGATAGAGCTACACACTGATAAACTAAGACTACTTTTTTAAAAGCATGAGCTGAGCATTAATTAGCTTTATTTAGAAAAGTAGGATGGGGAAATAGTATTTAATACTTTAATTAGAGATATTTTATGACTCATTTATTTACTAAAAACTTATATGTTGGGGCTCAGATAAGACATAATGCAAATGTTCAAATCTATATAACTGTTCTTTAAATTTCAATGATTCACAATTGCAGGTAAATTTCAACTGGTCAAATAATAACAGATTCATTCATCAAGTAGGCCTAACTACATTCAGAGTGGGTCTGTACGGCAATTTAAAAAGCTCTGGTCTTACAACCCTAGTGGTTATGACACCTTTTAAAATTTAGATGATGGGCAGCTGGGTGGCTCAGTGGTTTAGTGAGCCCGGGGTGACCCCGGGGTCCTGGGATCGAGCCCCACGTCGGGCTCCCTGCAGGGAGCCTGCTTCACCCTCTGCCTGTGTCTCTGCCTCTCTCTCTCTGTGTCTCTCATGAGTCAATAAATAAAATCTTAAAAAAAAATAGATTACCTTTTCAAAACAATATTCAAATTAGTTCTCAATTATTTTAACAATTATCAATGAATGAAAAAACACTTAAAATTTTGGGGGATTCTTACTCATATTTCACTATCCAACATTTCAGAAGGTCTATTGATGCCCCATAACGGTTTCAAGCAGAGATACGGTAAAGCAGGAGGCTTATTATATCTATCTGAGTCCAATTAGGAAATAGAAATCATACAGTAGTTTCAACAGGGAAATGTTTTTGAAGACTTATTTACTTGTTTGAGAGAGAGAGAGACAAAGAAAGCGTGAGCATGGGGAGAGGGAGAGGGAGAAGCAGACTCCCCACTGAGGGGGGAGCCCAACGTGGGGCTCCATCCCAGGACCCTGAAATCATGACCCGAGCCAAAGGCAGACATTTAACCAACTGAGACGCCCAGGCTCTCCTCAAAAGGGAAATTTAAAATAAAGAATTAATGGCAGGAGAGTACAGTAGAGTAATAAGGATTTGACTAGGGAGAGTTAAAATATATATATAAAAAATAGGGAGAAGCCACTACTTAGAGTGCTAAGATAGAATGTCCAAGGAAGGGCTAAGGACTCTATGCCTGGCTGAGCAGGGCTGAGATCAAGACCTCATTGGAACAGGCTCAACCAGAGCTCCCTGGACAGTGGGGAACTTGCTGAGGAGCCCTGCTGCTGGGCATTGCTGGAAACCTGTCCTGTCAATGGGAAGGGAAGGGAAGCCGTGCTCAGGGAGGTGCTCCACCTCAAAATTTGATGTGAAATCACATAAGAGGCGCTGAGAGAGGTCATCCAAGGGGAGGTGCCTCACCAGCTGCACTCCATCATGGATGTCCTGGAGAACCTACTAGGGAAAGCTGCTGGGCAGGCACCAGGCTCTGCTGGGCACCCTGTGCTGCAGGGACCAAGATGTGGAGAAGCCACAGTCTGCAGGAACCAGCGCTGGAAAAACAGTGCTCTGCATGTTGGAGAAAGCCACACTTTACAGGGGGCTAGCGCTAGAGTAACTGCATTCTGCAGGAGTAGAACATCGGGGAATGTTGAATGCTGCAAGAAGCTGACCAGCAAGGACCACTGGAACCAAAGGGAGAGGAAAAAAAAAAAAAAGCCCTCTGCCTCCATGAGCCTCTAGCCCCTACAAATGGCAAAGCTTACTATCATGCCATCTGGTGAAAGAGAAATATTTACAAAGTCTACACCTCTATGGTCACATTGCAGACAAAGAAGGATAGATTTGGGGCTGAAAGACAATAAATTGAAACCTGGCATACTTGTTTTCATAACCTAATTAGATTATTTTCTTTTATGCTTTAACACCAAAACCAATTATTTCGTTACCTGGCTAACAATGGAATCTATGAAAAATGATATTTTTTTTCTTCCAGAGATTTCCTTATTCCTTCTTGATTGGTTAGTGTTCTTACGGAAGAACTAAGCCATCTGACATGCATTTTGGTGTGTCACAGGATGCAAGGATCTGCAAAGAACAGCACCCAGTCACAATTCAACCCCAAGATTTGCATAATGAGGTCCAAATGACCAGAGGCGTTCCCACTAGGTTTTGTTTACCCTTCCACTTTAGGTTTTATATATATTGAGTACTCAGTACCCACTACTAATAGAACTGCTCTTTATTGGACACAAAATATCTTCACATCTGAACGATAGTGTTATTATTATTATTTTCTCAAAATTCAGCTGGAGACACCATAGCTGAATGCCTTGCTGGAAGAAACAAAGCCAGTAGTAAGAGCCAGAGTTGAAATTCAAAGCAAGATTGTATATTTTAAAATCAGTCCTTTTTCTAAGACACTAGCCTGACTTCAAATTAGTACTTCCAGATAATAAACTAAAATGACTAAGAATTTCTGAAATTGGGTCTATCAGAAATTTCCAAATAAACTGCAAGTGCCCCGAAGGAAGACAAACTTACTCAAGTATATGAAAGTTGGTTGAAGGTGTGATCAACAATTTTCCAATTGCTTTTTGGAAAAAAAGCAAGCAAATTCTAATGAGTTTTAATAGTGGCTCAAGTAACTCAAAAAGAAGACAGATTTGGTTAATATATTTCACTTCAGGTGGAAATCAGTGGTTCCACTGAAAAGTTCACTTTGGGGCACCTGAGTGGGTCAATGGTTGAGCATCTGCCTTTGGCTCAGGTTGTGATCCTGGGGTCAGGGAATCGAGAGGGAGCCCTGCAGTGGGCTCCCCGCAGGGAGCCTGGTTCTCCCTCTGCCCAGGTCTGTGCCTCTCTCGGTGTCTCAAGAATAAATAAATAAAATCTTAAAAAAAAAAAAAGGAAAATTTCACTTCACAGAATATGATGAGTTACCAAACCGACTCTGGTTTATGTAGATTTATACTGAAAGTGGTTTTCAAAACAACGAGCTAGCTGAAATTAGCCTAATGAGCAATATTAGGAGGGGTAGTTTCATCTCATTGCTGTAATCATTGGAAAGACAAGATTAGAAAAAGGACCTGAAGATATTAGCAAAGATGCTTTTGGGATATTTTTCAATAATACGCTAAAGACACATTTATAAAGAAAATAAAATTGCAGTTAACCAGTGAGTTGATAACTGTTGTGAAAAACATTTTAAAATAGAGCCCGAGCAGCCCTTTCAGAGGAACATCTTAGCATGTCCTGTTTTCTGAATATTTAAATTGGGCCAAACTGCCAACATTCCAAGAAGTCAGCAAGAACAAGAATATCCTGTTTGAAAAGACTGATAAAAGTGAACTCGTGCTCAGTGAGCACTTTGCCAATCAATGAATACAAACTGAGCCCTGCTTATCAGCACCAATGAGTTCTTAAAAACAACTTACCTAAATTTCCTTTTACTTCCGCATAAAAACCCCGAGTCTACCCCCTACAACTGAAACACTATTCAGGTTTCTACCCAAATCTTTGTACCCCCAATTGCCATTCTTTGATCCCAAATAAACATTTTGTCTCTTAAAGTGTTGATTTTTTTTTTTAGGTTGCCAGTCCATTAACAATTCTGTGATGATTTAAATGACAAAAGAAAATAAATGTGAGTGTCAGTAAAAGTAATTAAAAGTATGTTATATTTACCAAGCACTAACGTGACTTGCATGTCTACCATGTAGTAATTGACCTAATTCATCATCCCATTTTGACTTGACACTCAGGTTCTAACCTCTGGTAAATTTTCACTCTAAGCAGAAGATGCACAACCAGATTTGCAAAGAGTGATGTCAGAGTTCACCATCTAGGGTGTCTCAGCCTTGTTCAATCAGCATTTACCCCTGGACTCAACCTGACACCCCTCAAATCATCATATGAGGTTATCTTCCATCAGTGCTCCCATAATCCCAGGGCAAGGAGCCCCTATTAAAATTGGGGACAAATGCTCGGTGTGTTTGAGCTAATGAGGTAATGACTTTTAGCCTATGACAATTGACCATCATAATGTACCTATCTGAATGCCCCGAGCACAACATTTTAGAGGAAGGCAGGGTAAATTGGATTCTTAATGGCACATTTAACAGAAGTCAGTCAATAGAGGTTAACATAATTCTCAGTATGCACTTTTAAATTGCAAACAGTTTTAGAGTGACCATTTCCATAGCAGACTGGACTGACACACCACACAATGGGCTTTTGGCCTTCCTAGCAGATGGGCCTCCTTTGGTTTTGGTCCTGAATGCAGCATTAGTTGAAAATGCATTCAGTTCAGAATAGAATGGCTTTTTTTGTGGAAGAGCTGGCTTATTGTTTGATTCAGACAAAGAACCCTTTATCTGGTGAGTGACTTGTCATCTTATGTCGATGTAAGCTATGTAAAGAATGACTTTTCATTAAAGCAAGTTTAGCATATTTGCAATTGTCTTGGTCAGATGGGAAAGTTTCTGGCTGAAATAGTAGAATTATATCCTGTGGTTTATGCAACCCACAAATTGATTCTATGTGGGAAAGCAAAAATAATAATAATAACAAAAGAGATTTTTTTTTTCTCTTGGCTCCACAGAATAGCTGTGCCAAGCAGCAATTTTTAGACACACTGAAGAAAACCCACTGTGTGTACAGGTGGCCTAATTCACCAAGTTACGTGGGGACTGACTGTACGTACCTCCTTCTCCAGACCAGATTATGGTCTCAAATTCCTGAATTTGACTCATTTGGATTAAATCTCAAATCCTCATTTGGATTAAAAATGTCATTGTTACCTCATCCAGCTTCTCATATTTTTCTATCAACTGCGAGGTGTGTAATCCTCACTAAACCCTCCAGTGCTGCTTCCATCATTTAACTGTGAACTTACTCCCTCCTTGCATATAGACTTCATATTGTTCCATTACATTCCACGCTATCTCCTATGCAGAGTTCCTGTGTGGCCTCTCTCCTGTTCACTGCTAACAGTAGGATGCCTCTCTGCTGGCCAAGAACTTCTGAAGCTGAACAGATACAAAGGAGACCGACATGTGGTGGTACAGCCCCATGGACAAAAATGAGACTTTTCCTGAGCACAACAGTAATAATACACCCTGACCATTGGGAATCCTACAAAATCCTCAGTATTCCGTGCCCTAGATATGCTCCTTCACCATTAGTTTGCTAACATAGGGGAATAAGGGCAACTGGTCTAAACCTCTCGGCTTTGACCAGTGTGACCATTTTGCAGTGTTTTATCTTGCTAAATAGCCTCACTAAGGGCTAATGGGATGTGAAAAGGACCTGACAGAACCATTTTGAAAACATGCAGCTACTTTCTCTTTCCTCTATGGAGGCTGAGGCCTGGAGATGACCTTGATCCTTTGCAGAGACCTCAAGCACCTCTGTCCTCCCGAGCAGCTCACATAGCCGTTGGTAATCTACTATACGTGGCTCACACACTGTACATTCCACACAGACATCATCTTGGACATCAGAACACCAGAAGTCATGGGGCAGAAAAAAGATGGTTGGGGAATATGGCCTGTGTTGGTAGGATTTCTCTTTGGATATATCTTTTGGGTTTACCTGTGCTTTTTGAGCCAATCTTAAAAAAAAAAGAAAAATTGTGAATTTTGCACTGTCACAAACAACCAGAATGTTGCATGCTTTCTATAACAAATTTTGTATTCTTTTCATATTTCTGATTTTCTATCATTTCAGTTCCCCTTTTTTCTCCCACCTCTGATGTTTAATGTTGTGCTTGGAATTTATATTGAGATACACAGTACAACATACGAATCATCTTGTAATATGGTATGGCCCCATTCTTCTTGCGTCCTTCCATTCATCAGAACGAAGCTACTGGCTAGAACCAATGCCATGTCCCAGATAAAGAGAGGCTCTGAAGAAGACAAATTCTATACTTTTCCCTCTGTTCCTTTTAATATTAACCTATAATGATGTCTGACTCTCCTACTGTGATCACAAGCTCAACACACCAACTCATTCCTTCAAATTTTCTTTTTCTCACCCAAAGTGCCTTTAACTGTCTAGTTAAAGTATCTAGCTCCATCAAAAAATTCCTTAAAGAAGAACATCTTTGAAGTGAATGCTAGCACCTATCCAACCATCTATCCAAGGTTGGATACCTAGAGAAAATTAAAATTGTTTCTTAGAACTCTGGATTATACAGTTTATGAGTCTATGGTTGCTTGCTCTGATGCATAATGGATGCATATTTGTTTTTATCTTCCATAAATTTCTTCCATCTCCATGGCAAGAATTTTCACTTCTCGGGTTGATCACCAAAATAGTTATAAACTGCAATTCACTCACCTTTAAACACAGCCCTACAACCAGGACAGACTGACCTGCTTAGGTATTTCAAACTGTTTCTTCTAGTTCAGTGGTTTCAGATGAGCATCAGAATTACCTGGACATCTTGCTAAAACCAAAATTTGGGGTTCTATTCCTACTGTTTCTAACTTGGGAGGTCTGGGGTAGGACCCCAGAATTTACATTTCTAGCAAGTTATTGGTTGATGATGATACCGGTTCAAGATTCAAAATTTGTGAACCACTGGTCAAGGATGGAAGCAACAGAGGGCTAAGAGCAAAGAATTTTAGTGATATTATATTTGGTATGCACAAATTCCAACAACCATGATAAATTTTGCATAGCTTAGTGATTTACTTGACTGACAAACATAAACCACATATTAAATTTAAATTTCATTGTTGACTAAAATTATAAATCATACATTTTTCTGGATGGTATTAAATCTTTACGCCAGTTCACAGCAAAACCATTAGACATTTCTTCATGTTGTTCTTTAGGGTACTGACTATAACCTGAACATTTTATTTTTAAATGCTTTGTGTTCTGTTTGAATTTGCCAACATAAGTTTTTTTTTTTTTTTCACATTATAAAGAATTCTGGTTACATGGGTGATTGTGCAATCATTTGGAAATGATGACCTGTTTTATCCTAGCTGTCAGCTATAATACTCTTAAGATAACACAGGCTCCTAAAAGGGAAAAAGACTGAAGGCAATTGGGCAATCAGTTACTCATCCTTGCACACCCCACCCCACTCTGAAATTGTCCATCCAGACATTTTCCTCTTACACGTCTCTCAAAAGGTTCTTTCTCGTACTTATTATTCAGTACCTTCTTGAGGTTTTGCAAAATTCTTATCCCAATGTTCATAGTAGCATGCCTCCCAAATGTTATCCTCAAACTCATGAGGCAATTGCTACAAAGTTCCCCCTCCCTCAACTAAAGGAGAGTAGAAGTAGAGCTTTAAATACTTTACCCTTTGGTGAGAGCAGCTGTTTGCCAAAGGGAAACTTCAACTGGAATGACTTTCATTCTGTCAAAAAATGGATGAAGGAAAAATCGCATTCCATATTCCAGTTACTTATCACTTCTTTAAGATATCATTGATCAAATAAGGCCAAGTTGGGATCATATTAAAACTCTAAAAAAAAAAAAAAGCACTACATAAGTCATACAATTGTGTTGAATGAATATGTGAAGTTGCCACCTATCTTATAGTGTGAAACTACTGTTATCTGCCTTGTGCAGGTGAATGTTTAAAATATGCAGCACCCATGTTAATCAGTCTTAGTTTGGGGACATTTAAAGATAGACATTTTATTGCAGAAAACTTGGAAAATATAGAAAAGCACAGGGAGGAAAAATATAAATTATCCATTAACTCCACTCAGAGAGTAATATGCCCTTTACATAAGGATATAAATAGAATCAGGCTAAAGATTCCAGAAGACGATATTTCATTGTTGAATTCCAGGTTATTTCCTTGCTGAGGGAAAGGAAAAGAGATGTTCCCTTCTATCTCAAGAAGTGAGAAATCTTTGAAAGGACCTTATGACATTTGCTATGTATTTCCTGGGATATGAATTTGTACAGAAGAAACTGGCGTTTGAACCCCACCTGAGAAGAGTAAATGCCAAAGTCTGTGGCAGGAGGTAAAAGGCACAGCACTGGAAGGAACTACACTCCTCTATTTAGTATGACAGAAACTCAGCAGCCTAAGTGGGTGAAGCAGAAGGGAACTGGGTTAGAAATCTCTCCAAGAAACCTCAGCAATAAGAGGCTGTGGGATGTACCATCAAGGTCAGGATCTGGGAGGAAAGTGTTGTGCCCATGTCAGAGAGCTACACTCCGCAGGGATCCCCAGGGTTAACACCCAGAGAACCCCAAACAACCTTTAAAAAAAGAGACTCTGTGGAATAGCCACCAATCCCAGAGCATGTTAATGCCAAGTCATAAAAATATCTGTAGAGTAACAACTTCCCTGCTCCTTACCCCTTCCTGTCTGCCCCACTCTCCTGGAAGGGTTTGAAAAACCTAAGCTAAAGAAATGGGAGGAGGAGGAAAGAAAGTTGGAGGAGATAACAGCTGGCCACACCTATTTCCCACCAAAAGTCTTAGACTTAGCATGGGAAGAGAAGCATCTTTAAGTCTAAATGTAGTTCAGAGTTTTGACTGTGGAAATGGTCGTTCCAGTTATTAAAATTAGAGTAGAACTACAAGTGAATAAAAGAATTTTTACTATCATAATGTGACCATGAAAATCATGTCCTGTTCCTGGATTTCATCCAAGGGATGGGGAGAAACTAGCTTACACTGAGAAAAAGGAAAAACTTGCTTTCTCTTAGTTCTTTTGGAGTCTTACTCTTTCAGTATAATAATAATACATTATATTCTAATAAATGGTTGTGGCAAAATATGTTTAACTAGCCTTTCAATTTATTTATAGTTCATCATCATTTCCTGAAAAACACCATAACTTAGATGCTATTTCCTTTCTCTTCTTAATTTTAATATTTTATCACATTGGTAGTCAATAAACTCTTATTTAAAAAATATTAAAAATCTTATTTAAACATAGTGCCTGAAACATAAAAACATAGGTGATCAATGAAGATACATGAGTATATGAATGAACAAAAGCTAATTTCTTCCTGTTTTCTCACCATATGAAAAAATGACAAAATTCATTCCTCATTACCTAATTTTAAAATAAGCACTGAGTTACTCTTCCTCATTTTTGAGCTTTTTCATCTAACTCTTTCAAAAAAAAAGGTATGAAGTATTCTTTATGGACTCTGCAAGTATAATCAGTGCTCTGTCATAGGGTGATGACATGGCATGGGTAGAAGCTTTCTGTACTCAAAGATAACTTAAAAAAATCCAAAATAGGCAGAGATTAAGGGGTCAGCAGTTAAAGCAGTAGAAACAGGTTAACAGCGCTATTTTCTAGACTAAAACAGATGAGAGGTCATGCCAGGTTGAGCTATTATGAGAAATTCTGCACAGTTTGAGCAAAGCAAATACTTACACGGTCTTGGATTATTCCAGAGTCACAGAGCTAATAAGCACAAAGCAGGAGATGAGGCATGGGAGTTAGAGTGAGAATTTGTAGTGGCTTGGGGTTTTAGAATCAATCCTCTCTGAGGACCCAGGATTGTATTCCCATGACAGTGACCTTGCCAATCTCAAATGTTATGTAACAAAATTAGCTGTCAGAACCTCAGGCCTTTTCTAAGGACACCAAGAAACTCATCCCTTTGTTATCATGCATTTGTGAAATCTGTTTAAAAACAACTTGAGCAGTGAACAGAAGGGAGGAATGAAGTAGAGAGAGGGTAGTCTTGAGTGTGAAAGAATAAGTGACAGGACATTGATGGTGGCCAGGAAAGAGGAGGATGGGTAAACAGTTACATGCCAGGGACAACTGCCTTGGCAACATCTCCTCCTCCTCCTTCCAGGCCAGACCACCCATAAACTTTAATCCAACCCGCCACCCTCCCCTGACCACCTGGGGCCAAAGATTTGCAAAGTGAAGAGTTAGACGTAAGTGTCTACTTCAGATGTGATCAGTTTATAATTCCTAAAGCAAAAATGTTGCTATGTCATTCAAACTCAAAAAAAGCCACTGATAACCCTTTAAGATGTATGAAAAAAAAAAGTTATTGCAGCCAAATTTGGATTATTTCCAACAATACAACTTTTTTTTTTCTTGAATTACAAAGAGAATTTTATGACACTGGCAGGCACATAGCTTTCTCCAGCATTCTAAGCTTCTTCCTGTCTTTCTTGTTCCCACACGTTAAATCAGCAGTGCATGACTTACGATTTGACTTGCTTCCTTTTTTGCAAAGTAGTCAGAACTTGACTCCATTCATGAGTGACCTTTCTCCTCCCTCTCAGATGCTGATTTGGGCAACATTCAGATCACTTTTATTTCATCTTGAGAGGTAAAAATTTGGTTGCTTCTGGAGTGGGAGAACTTAATGACTGTTTCAGTAAAGCATTTACCAAGTCAGTATTCAAAGCCATCTGAAATAGTTGGCACAAGCAGTAAGTGGCATTACTTTAATGAAATGGGAAAAAGGAAGACTGCCCCATTGTGCCTAGCAACTGTTAAACATTATGTTCTCTCTCAGAACCTAACAATGTAATGTTTGTTTCATTCAGCACTCTGCATTGTTTCCTAAAAATAGATCTTGAGATGAATTATAAATTCATGAGTAAATTATATCTATCCATATATATATTTATACACACATGCATATGAAAAATTATATGAAAAAGTCAAATGTCCCTTTTTAGATCTAATTGGCTGACCAACCCATAAATAGATAACCATCAGGATAACCGGATTTCACATATCTGTAATGAGTATACATAACAAAAAACTGACATAGGAGAAACAGAATAATAAGTTGCTAAGAGCTTACCTCCGGATTCAGAGGGACCTCTGCCATATAGAAATAAGTAACTTCTCTCCCTTTAGATGTAAAAATTATCTTTTTAGATGTAAAATCGAGATGGTAACTACAGTGGCTTCCTAGGGCTAGTATAAGAATTAGGTAAACTAAGATTCTCAAAATGTTTGGCAATTACTGAACAGGCAATAAACGTTAGTCTTCACAATGGTCCAACCCAGGTTATAACACTACTTGATTTTAGACTTTGAATATTTAAATTAAGCCGTATGTGAGAAATTCAAACATAGGTTACTATGGAGCTCTTTATCCATTCTACAGAGCTCTTTATTCAATATCCATCTTTATTTGGTCTATGGTTTGTGAGTTACTCGTTTTTCTTCTTGGCTAGGTTTATTGTATACTTGAGAACTTCCATGAGCTTGTACAATTTAGATAGGCTGCTACCTCTGGCTTATGCAAGTCATGCTACATAAAGAGAAATAGCATTGTACAGAAAGCGTTTTCTCTACTGTGTGAGTATGTGTGTGTGTGTGTGTGTGTGTGTGTGTTTGCACACCCAGGTATGCATGTGATAATGTCAGGGGAGGCACATATGGAGTCACGAATGATCCTACAATCCTGTATCATGTTTGACAATTAACAATGGCTTAAACGTCTAACATACTTGATGACTCATTGTATACCATTTAGTTCGTTCCCTGTACTAAAAGAAGATACAAAAAAGATTAGAAGATGGTGATTAGCCAAGAGAAGTGAGAAAACAGAGCAGCTGCTCTTCTCTGGACATGTCTCTTTCTTCAAAACTGTAAATGGAGTGAATTTTCTGGAGTGAATTTTCTTCAATATTTTGCCTGCAGGATGGATGCAGAACTTAAGCTCATCACACTCTCAAGAATCCCTGTCTGTGGCATTGCTTATATGTGACATCAGAATTTTTAAAGATTCTTTGTTACCTTGAAGAGCAAGTAACACTGACCAATACTATCCCTTCAGCCTATTAGTATAAGACACATAATAGGTAAAGAAGAGGGAATTACCACTTCCTTTTCCTCTGTAGAGGTCTGGGGGCTCCTATTCTTCTACTCACATCTATCACTGGTTCCCCCTCCAAGGAGGATCTGATCATCTGACTGATAGGTACCTGAAGCATTGCTTGGGCTACATTTTACTAGTATATAATATTACATGCTTAATGACAATAATAATCTACATTCCTCTTGCTGTCTTATGATTGCTGTGTACTGTGCAGTATGCATGAACAAATGGGCGGTTGTAGAGACAGGAAAGCTTCATGTCCATCATGGTGCTGGTGAGTGAATGGACTCAAGAGGATCCAATCACAGGTCTTTCTCCTTCTATGGACATCCCTGAATATAAGGGCCACAAAATTGAGGACAAGCAACAGCTACTATTGGGCTTTTGAACCTAAGCTATATCCTCTTAAATTTACCAGAACATCTTGCCCTCATACCAGATGAAGAGGGAGGCAGGGGGATCCAAGTTTGGAGTAAGGGGAGTGTTGAGCACTGGCTTGGATATTGCTGAGACAGTAATTCATTTTCCATGTGACTATTGTCCTTTGATTATGCAGTTTCCTTCACAAAGAATCCAAAAGAGAGGAGCATCACGAATAGTAGGGTTAGGATAAAGTTAACCTTCATCCCTTAACATGGTTGAAGTTAGCTAGAAAAATCTTCAAAAAATGTGATGATACAGATTACAGGTGAACTGAATAATTAACAGAATGCAAGCGTTGCAGAATGCATATAATAATTAATGTTAACAACTGAAAATAATTATAGATGAATTAAAGTAAAATTACATATAGAAATTAAAGTGAATTTAGCTAAAATACCTGGATATTAAGTGATGGTTGTTTGGGGACCATCCACTTTTTAGATATTACATTTAACTTGTGACTATGTAAACAGTTCAGAAATTCCAACTCCAGTTCTGGATAACACATTGTGAAAAACTTAAGCAATCTGGATGTTCCCAAATATTTATTCCGTTTTCATCTATTCTTCTAGCTTCATGTGGGTATAACCATGGACTCATGAGACTTCCCTTCAAGAACCATGATTTTTTTTTTACATATTCATTTATTCATACTTTGCCTTATTCCAAAAAGGATGTGAAATGAGAGAATACTGTGACTAATTATCTGAGAGGAAGTTGCTTGTCCTAAAATTGATAAATTTGCCTTTCTCTTTTTATGAAAATGTATTTTAGAACATTAGGGATGGAAAAAACGTCTATCTGCTTAAAGAGGGAGAAGAAATTGGAATTGCGCATTGATACTTTCACTGGGTCACTGAACAATCGTCCGGTCAACTTACTCAATTCCTACGATGTAGATGCATCGCATTATAATATTTATACTCAAGTGAGGTCTGACATATCTCAATATTCAGTGTCCCGTTTGTTCTTCCAAACTTTAAGTGCATGAGCAGGAGCGCTTAAAGTTACCACCTCCCTCCACTCAATATTAGCATAAACCAAGCCTCAAAAATAGTATTTTTTTTTAACACCAAAAGCAAATTTATTGAAACAAATGATCCAAAAATGTGAACTAACCATGCCAAAGACCCTCCAGGAGACATGGGACGACATAGTCGGAACATGAAGCAAGAACAAGAAATCAATAAGAGATACCAAGTGGAAATAAAAGTATAAAAAATATAACTGAAGTAAATAATGAGATAAATGGCAAGATAAATTTGAAGAAAAATGAAATGGTAAATTAGAAAATCAGATGGAGGAAACCATAGAAAATATAAAAGGAAAGCATAAAGATATTAAAAATAGAATAGACTATAGGTAGGACAGTATCATGAGACAGTAAAGAAGAGAATCCCTAACTTTGCCTGGGAAACCCAAGAAAAGCTGAAGGAACAGAACTCTTGAACCGAGACGTAAAGAATGGTAGGAGCTCGCCAGGTGGGCATGGAAAGCAAAACCATTTCAGGCAGAAATTACAGTCTCCTGATAAACAGCCTAACTGTCCTTCCACTGTCCTGCCACATGCTGCCAAAAGCTCAGAAACTACCTCAACTCCACTCACTTTCCTGTGAGATTGTTTTCTAAAACTATGTGTATGTGTGGGTGTGTGTGTATCCTATCATATTGGATCAACAGTGGAAAAGAATTTTTTTAAGACTTTATTTATTTATTCATGAGAGACACAGGCAGAGGGAGAAGCAGGCTCCCTGCAGGGAGCCCAATGTGGGACTTGATCCCAGGACCCCGGGGTCACACCCAGAGCCAAAGGCAGATGCTCAACCATTGAGCCACCCAGGCGTCCCTGGAAAAGAATTTAAAGATTATTGGATAAAAGGTAGTCGAAATTTGTTCAATTTTCTGTCACCTATGCCCCCAGGTTGCTAGGACAACGTCCTGTTCCAAGAAATTTTGTATGACCCTCCTCCTTTTGCAAGATGTATCTACCACTCCATTCACCATCAAGCTTGGTAGAATGGAATCACCTTCCAGCAAGTAAAATAGCTCACTATTTAGTTATTACAACATTCAGTGCTTTTTCCCTACCACAGCCTTAAACCTTTCCTGGAAGGTAAGATTTTTCTCAGGTTGGCAACATGCAGACTTGAAAAAAGAAAACAACTGACAGAACTTGTGAAAAAAAGAAATGGTGCCTGAGGTTGCTTAAGGATGGGAGCTTATGTCTCCATTACTCTACTCTCTCTCTCTGAGAAAGATAAACATAAAACCTAATAGAGAAATGTCCACCTCTCAACTAAGCCAAACAAGAGTGAAGGGTATCACTTGAGAAAAAGACTTTGACAACTAATAGTTAAAACAACTGATAGGTAAAGATAACATTCCTGTCTAAGAACGCTAGAGAACCTCTGACTGATAAAAATTGCAAGACTTGGAAAAAATAAAAAAATTAGGATTGAACATGCCAATGGAGCAGTCACAGAAACTTGGCAAAGGGAGAAAAAAAAATACTTAGAATTAGCCATAGTTAATTCTTAGGTAATCACATGTCTCAGTTTTCCTGGATCGGTCTTAGTTTAAACCTTAAAACTGGCAAAATTAATAATTGCACACTGTTTATTCTCAAAGGTGTCCTTGTTCAGACCAAATATTATATATGTGATCTCCATAGCCAAAGAGGATGAAGCAATCTTATTCCTATGCATGGCAACAAGGAAAAGAACAAAGGGAGAGTCTCCAAAAGCTGGGATGTGCCATTCTGTTTATGACATGACAGTTCATTATAAAAAAGGCAAATGCAGTGGCCTCGACCAATATACGTTTATTTATAAAATGAGTACCAACCCACAAAACTGTTTTGAATTACTTAGTGGAAATCAGGATCTTTCATCACAGAAATAAAGGAAAGCAGAGAAGGGGAGATAAAATTGGCAACATCTTCTGAAACTCAAGCCGAAAACCATGTTTCAGCAAAGGAAACACAGAATCCTTAACCAATGCCATGGCACATGAGAGCCTTTCCACATGCCAGACAAACCATTCTAGCAAGAATCCTAGTCCAAACTGGGATTGTGAGTATATTTGTATTTTCTCTACTTTAAGAGAAGACTAGCAGAATTTTTCTTGTAAATTTAGGGATGCATAATCACATGTTGTTTTACATAAACATGTATTCCAATTTACATAAATTTGCATAGCATTTTCCCAAAAAACTAGCTCTGAATATGTAAAACAAATTAATCTGTGCTCTCTAATATAATTGTATTCAAATACAAGATCCAAGGCTACCACAAGAGGTAGGCTTACCAGATATAGCAATGGCATCGCTCCAAAACTCTTTACAGAAAACAGATAATAGTTATAGGCTAGATAAAACTTGGATATTTACAAAAATTAATTAGAAACATTCAACAAACTGTTGATGAAATAGACCCAGGTTGGAAACATAGAGATGACATATTTGACACAATTCATGATAGACTAACATCAGAGTTCCTGTTTACCACATTCTTCATAGCCACGTTCAATTCCAGTTCTTTAAGATTGTTTGCTCTAGAATGAGCAGTCATAAACTATAGAGAAAGAGTTGTTTTCAATCTATATTTTTAACAAAAGGATACTGGAAATTATTATTACTATCGCTAAAAAGCAATGGAATTTAATTTCTGATTACCAGTAAAATATTTCAAGACAGGTTCTTTCTTATTAGTAAATGTAAACAACAGAAGGGGAGAGAAGTAGTCTTCTTCCTGTCTTTCATAAATTAAACTGCCACTTGGTAAATAATTATTTCTCTGCTATAAGATAGTCTAGCACTGTGGCTTCTTTTCAAAGTATGTTTTTTGAAAAGGATTTCCTTTCTTGACTCTGAGAAGCACGGTGTAGCCTTCTGCACCCCTTAACTAAAATCTTTTCATGTCCCACACAGGTGTGGGGTTCCTAGCTGCTTAGATTAGATCCAGAGTTGGCAACTCTTGGTATCTTAACATGCGAAACAAAAACACAACAAAACAAAAAACTCTCTGCAAGAAAAAAAAAAGCGAGAAATTGATAAAGGTGAAAATTGTGAACTACTCAAAAGGGAGCATAGACTAAAGCAATCCCAGTGACATACAAATCAGATTGTCAGTTTTCTACTCAGTAGCTTCTACTGGATTCCCATCACCTTTAGAATAAAATCCAAATTTGCCAGGAACCACGCAGGACACTACACAATCTGGCGTTCAGCTCCAACTGTGGCCTCATTGCACTGTTCCTTTCACTTACTGCACTTGGTCAGCACAAATCTTTTTGCTACGCTTTTAACATGTCAAGCACAGTTTTGCCTTAGGGTCCTTGCTCTGGTTTTCAGTGCTACCGTTGGATCTGGGGAGAGGAAGATTGGAATAGGTCAAATTAAAACACCATCAATCTCTCTATTCTTACCAAAATTCAGCCATTTTTTCTTGAATGAGCCATGCTTAGATTGTTGCATCCCTGCACTTAATTTCCAGAGTTCTGAAAAAGTTGATTTTAATCATTTGTGCCAGTGTTCTTGTTGCTTTATGGAAGAGTGTTTTTTTTTTGGGAAGTCCTTACTTTGCCATTCTGGAAATGCCATTCTGAATATTCTTCTTTAAAATTCACTAAAACTTGACAAGTGGTAGGTTGTTAACAATTAGTTGTATGTTATTTCTGAAACTGTAACAGAATTTTTGTACTCTGTTTAACATTAAACTATGAAATTTAACTTTTTCTATATAAGATTAGGTTAAATTTTATTTATTCAACAAATATGTTTCGAGTCATTGCCTTGTATCAGTCACTATTCTAGGCACTGGAGAACTGGCAGGGATGAGGAAGTGACATTTTCATAGAGGTTCTAATGAAGTGAGGGAATGCTCCATGGGAAGACAATTCCAGACTGTCTGCAACAGACACATTTAGATTTGGTGACACAAATAGATTGAAAGTAAATGGATAGAAAATAATACACCATGCAAACAGTACCCAAAAGAAAGCTGGAGTGATTATACTAATCACAGATAAAATAGACTTTAAGGCAAAGTTAGTAGAGACAAAGAAGGACATTTTACGGTCATTAAAGGGTCAATCTATGAGGAAGACATAACATTTTTAAAATATATGCACCTAACAACAGTGTTCCAGAATATACGAAGCAAAACTGATAGACTTGAGGGAAGAAACACACAATTCAACAGTGATAGTTGGAAACTTCATTACCCCATTTTTTTCCCCCATTTTTAATAATGGATAGTAACACTAGAGAAAATCAATAAGGAAAGAGAAGTCTCGAACAACACTTATAAACCAGCTGGACCTAGCAAGACATTGATAGTATAGACATTCCATCCAACAGCAGAAGGAATGCATGTTCTTTTAAGTGCACATGGAATATTCTCCAGGACAGAACATAGAAAATAAAACCTAACAGAAAGAAATGTGGAGAATTGTCATTTGAGAAAAATGTCCATTTTTAAATTTTAGAATGTTTATTTGTTGTAATACGTTATTTATGTTACTGTGTATTGGATTTATTACTGTTCATCTTAAATGAATTAATAAACATTTTAAAATAACCTCAATTTTAATTTCTAACATGGCAAATATTGATAGATATAATCACTTAAATAAAAGTTCTTTAGGAGTTCTCAGTAATTTTTAGGAGTGTTCTATTATCAAAACTTTGAGAACCATTGATTTAGACTAGAATTTCGGGAGATACGTTTAGGAGTCCACCATAAAAACCATTACACCACAAGATTTAAGCAACTGTTTGTAGTGGTTGCTTTGAGGGAGGAAGCTTAATTATTTTCTACATTTTATACTGCTCTGATTTCACAGAAGTAAGAGATATCAGCTTATATTTGAGGAACTGAAAGTAGTACTTTGACATTGGAGCCTAGAGACGGTGGAAGAGGAGAAATAAGAAAGGAGAGGTATGCTGTGAGCATCTTTTAGGAAAGATAGAACGTATTCAAAAATATCTAATATAAGGGAGTAATAAATGCATAAAAAAGTTGTCAACTAAGTGCTATTGAGAGAGCGAGATATCACTTTATTGCCATCTAGAAGTCAAACTCATTACAACATTCCCTCTTGAAACGCAGAACTAAACCCACTGAAATATTATTAACAATTTCTGCTATTTCAAAATATGTACTCTCTCATGTAATCTATGGATATTATTCAGCTCCTCCAAAATGAAAACTCTAAGGCTGCAGGTATTTTTAGTCTAGGCAAGTGAAAAGAATTTATGAATGTGCAGCTCTACACCCAGAAAGCAATTGCCATGACTTAGAAAAGGGGGGAAAAATCACTTCAAAGAAAGCAACGTGTTTCACCCATTTCCACCTCCAGCTCCTGAGACTTAGGAACACCTAACCCCCATCGTTCTCTAATCTTCAGCAGGGATCTCATACCTCACAGCTGCTATTTAGGTAGCCCCTTATGCTATGAAATTCAAACCCTCATTTCATCTCCTTTCCCTACAGCAAAAATTGCAATATCTCACACCCAAGCTCCAGCTGTCGGATTCACACACCATTTCTATTTCAATGGCTAGAATAATCCCTTGCTCCCTTGTTTTCATTGAACAAGAATGTGCCAGCTTTTAAAAAAAAATAAATAAATAAAGGAACAGGGAAAAGGCATTTGTCTAAACTCAAATACTCAAAGGGACCAAACAGCTTGAAGAAATATGATGCTTTGTAATAGACGTTTTGTATTCAAAGCACAGTTTTTCTTTTCTTTTCTTTAAAGTACATATGTACACTCACAAATGTACAAATATAGATGGATGGACATGAGACTCTGTAGACTTTCTTTTTCAGAAAGCACTATATAAGTCAGAGAAGATACACACATACCAACGCCAAGAAACTAGACAATGTGAGCATATCTATGGCAACCATTCTTAAGTAAAATCTTTCTTTTTAAATGAGAGAGAAAAGTATTGGTAAGTTCTCAGTGTTTCTTGTCCATTATGATACCCCAACCTATAGTATTGTAGTTAGTGTTTAACATTTAAAGAGTTAGAAACCCAAATTCTGAAACAGTCCTCACACCAAGATGCCCCTGCCCCTAGTAGTAGTCAAGATAAGCCATCCGTGAAGCCACCTTTGTGGAATGGGCACACAGATGCAATCTCAGCTGTCCCGGACAGGAAGTCAAATGATCTCGGCGAGGACAACAGAAGCTCTGACAGGATTTGATGTCTGTCTGATTCTGCATGAAGGAACACATGCAAGGAAGGGCCGTAGAGAACCTCTTACGTGCTCCCTAAGACCTATGGCACTGACATAACCACCTGAAACCGAAGATGGCCTTCTAGCTGTGACAGGACAGAGAAATGAGGGAAAACATCAAGAATTCTGTCTTTAAAAAAAAAAAAAAAAAAAAACATTGAGTTATTTAAAACAAACTGTAGGCAAGTAATATGAAAATCAGAGTTGTCTAAATAAATTTTACTCTCAAGATTTTTTTTTTTAAAGCTTTTTTATCAACTCATTTTTCAGTTCCTCCTGCCTCGGGCCTCATCACCTACTGCTCGTGGGATCATTGCCTTCTAGCATTTTGGCTGGTGTCCCTAAATTAAATGTCCCACCCCAATGAATGACTCTTTGTTTTCTCTTTCCACCACTGTTTTCTAAATGTTTCCATCTCTTCCTATAACTGCGGTCTGATCCTAAATTTCCCGTAACTGCGTTCTGTTTTAGCTATCCAAACTCATCCCTTTAAGCTCTTGATGAACAACCAAGGCTGTTTCCTCACCATTTCTCCCCAAGCCATTTTCTCACTATTTTCCCAACACAGCAAATTCATCCTCAATTGAGTGTATTAAGAAGATGGTGCCATTTCCCCTATACTAGCCCCTGACTCCCCTCTATCAAGCCAAATCAGGCCCAGTTTCCAGGTCCTCTCAATGTCCATGAAGCACATCTTGACAGCATAAACTCTCATTTATTTCCCTGACATGTGGAGGGATTTTTTTATTATATTATGGACAAGAATAAATGAAATTCAGTACTAAATAATTAGGTGAATAATAAAGGAATGATTTCTAAGTATAATACCTTAGATATTAGGACCTGAGGAATTGTGAAATCATTCAGAAAGCAATTATCACAATTACTCTTAAAAACCAAAGTGGTAACAACCAAAGTACCAATGGGTCTAAGAGAAAATAATAATCTTTCTTTGTCATTGCAAATACCAAATACACGACATGATCTCTCCTCCACCCCTCCACGATTGACTTCCTATAATAAATATTTACAAACTAGAACATTTAAAGATATATATATATATGAAAACAGGACCCATAAGAGGCTCTTTATTTTTTTTTCCCTTTACACTGGAAAACTTTACCTTCATTAAAGCACAAATAGAATCTTTCCTTCTAAAACTTAAAACTTTAAGCTAAATGAAAAACAGCTAATGTTTTTGCTTTAATGTTTTGCTTTTGGCTTGCCAACTTTAGAAAAATATCTTCAATTCTTCAAACAGATGGCAAGGCCACCTTTAAAAAATATTAAGCATGCTAAAATAGATACAAACTGATAGTTCTACTCCTGATAAACGCTGCTATGGACAACCGAATGCCTCCCATTCTGTTTCAGTAATAAATCACTTTCCTGACTTGAGTTAGTAATGAGATTTTTAATCATGTGGATTGAACATATCCTCCAGTTAATAAAAAATGTATCACCTCCTTTTTATCTTTAATAAAAGATTTGTACACTGCTCAAATGATTGGTATTACATTTTTAAAGAACCTGAGATTGATGTTTTTCAATTCTCCTTTCCATTTTTCTGGGCTTTTATAATTCAAAGGTAATATGCCCTGTAATTAATTATTCATAAGGTAATTTTAAGGCTTTTATTCAGAAACCTCTTTCCTATTGACTTTAGAATGTGTCATAAAAATGCAGGTATTAATATCTTGGCAATTCCCAGCTCTATACAGATGAAGTCCTTGAATTTAAACAACTCAAGATTGGTGCTTCAAAAATCAGGAGACATAATTTTGAACTGTAAGGTACAGAAAAGACAAATATCTTTTTAAAGTGCTATTTACACCATTATATTTCTCTCAACTGACAATTAACCACAGGAAGATTTCTCTTATTATTCAGGTAATTGTCAGGATTTATTTTTTTTAGTGTAAGAATTATTTAGAGGGATAAATCAGGGACAAGTAGTTTTGTTTGAAAATGATTTTTTCTAACGACTGCTGTAAATGTGCATTTAAGCATCTGGAATCTCATTCAAAGACACTTTTACCTGAAGGTAAAGCTTTGCTTCTCTCATTATTATTTTTCAGCCACAACATAGTAATACATACCAGGAAAAGGAGCACAGGAAAATAATCTAATTTTTTTTCTCTTCTAAATATTTTCTTGCATGCTATTCTAGAAATTTATTTGGTCAGAGGGCATAAGGGTGTCACCTATCCCAGTTTGTAAGGAAATGATCCTTACAAGGGCACACACAAGAATCTGCTAGCACTTACTAGCCAGTAAATTTCACTCTATTCTCATAAAACTGCCAGGCATCAAATAAGGATGATTATGCCTGGCAAAGTGCATTGTAAATATAAAAGGCAGCAGAAATGAGGGGTTATCATCATCTGCCAAATACCCCACGTTAGCTTCACGGAAGCTGGGTTGAGTGCAGATGGAAAATTATGAACCTATTGCCACCGATTGAAGAACAACTCAAAGTACATCAGGACACCGAATAAGCCATGACACACTTGTTTAAAAAAAATAAATCATGACAAAAAATAAACACATGACTATCCCTCTACTAGTTCATGTGCAAGATCCGTGGCAGACTCACCTCTGCATTCCTTGAGCAATTAATAAGACCTGCGTTATATAATAAGCCTCATTTGATGTTGGGTTAAAAAATAATACCTGAAACATAGAGCGCAATACCTGACCCACTCGGGCGAGGTAACAAGTCCATTACTATAAAAGAAAATAGGCCCTATTCCTTCCTAATCCAGATGTTGTTTGTGAAAATAGTTTAGATAAGACAAATAAATCTGAATCATCCCTCTACTATTACAACATATGACCAGTAATCAGTTTCTTCCCTTAGGTATACATAAAGCTTGAAACCATTGTAAAACAAAATTCATAGGCAAGAAGGAAGCTGAGGGGCTTAGTTTTTTTGTTTTTTTTTTCTGCTCAAGAACAAAAATCTAAGCTCTAAAATACTTGGACCAAGGATTCACTAAAGAACTCAATTTGTGATTTAACTGTTAAAGATAAAGGTACAAACGATCATCCAACTAAAGGAAGCACTATGCTTTACATGATTCAAATTTAGTATGACAGGACAAGCAAATGAAAATAGTTTACTGAGCAAAGTGTAGGATATTTAAAAATCCATGTCACAAAGCATTCAGTTATACTTCTTGATGAGTCATTATTTTCACTCATTTAATCGTTCATTCATTCATTCATCCAAGACTGAGAAAACACTGTGATAAAAAAAAATCCCATTTAGGGCAAAATAAGCTCCATATCTTTAAGAGGCTTACAGACATGAACTAGTGAGACACACGAGTGATGAAATTTGCGTCCTGTGGGGTTAGAGATGCTGTATTAAAAGATGGTAATTGTAGGGCACAAAGAAGCCAATTCTCTGGGGAGTGGGAAGGTCATTTCAGGAAATTTTAAGACTTCAGGAAATTTTATATTGAAATGAGTGTTGACAGATGAGTAGGCATTTATCAAGGGGTCCTGAGTATGAAGAAGGCTATTTGAGGCCTATAGAGAAGAAAGAATGAGCAAAGACATCACAGATTGAAAAGTATGATTGAGTAATGGCTGCATCGTAGGGCATTAGAAGGTTGGAGGGGGCTCTGTAAGAGGAAAATGCTGGAGAGGCCACTATATCATGGACTAACTTAACCTTTTCATAAAACTTGGATTTTAGGGACACATGAGTGGCTCAGTCAGTTAATCACCCAACTGTTGTTTTTGGCTTAGGTTATGAGCTCATGGTCATGGGATCAAGCCCTGTCAGGTTCCATGCTCAGCACAGAGTCTGTTTCATATTCTCTCTCTCTCTCTTTCTCTCTCTCTCCTCCTCCTCCTCCTCTCTCCCTGCACCACTTGCACTCTCTTACTCTTTCTCAAATAAATGAATACATAAAAAAATATTTTTAAAAAACCTTGGATTTTGTTCATTGGGCAATTTGGGGTCAGTAATGGGGCTACCAATAAGGGAGTTTCATGATTGATTTTTTTTTATTTTGGAAAGATCACACTGGAAACAGCAGAGAAGATAGACTGAAAGAACAGATTCTGAGAAGACTCTGGAAATATTCAAGGTGGTTGGTTAATGAGGCTGACCTAAAACAAAAGGAACAAAATTTATTTTATTCTTTTCTCTTATTCTTTTCTTTTTTCCTTTTCTGTTTTCTTTTCTTTCTTTTTTTTTCTTTTTAAAAATTGTTTTTTTAATTTATTTTTTTATTGGTGTTCAATTTACTAACATACAGAATAACCCCCAGTGCCCGTCACCCATTCACTCCCACCCCCCGCCCTCCTCCCCTTCTACCACCCCTAGTTCGTTTCCCAGAGTTAGCAGTCTTTATGTTCTGTCTCCCTTTCTGATATTTCCCACACATTTCTTCTCCCTTCCCTTATATTCCCTTTCACTATTATTTATATTCCCCAAATGAATGAGAACATATAATGTTTGTCCTTCTCCGACTGACTTACTTCACTCAGCATAATACCCTCCAGTTCCATCCACGTTGAAGCAAATGGTGGGTATTTGTCATTTCTAATAGCTGAGTAATATTCCATTGTATACATAAACCACATCTTCTTTATCCATTCATCTTTCGTTGGACACCGAGGCTCCTTCCACAGTTTGGCTATCGTGGCCATTGCTGCTATAAACATCGGGTGCAGGTGTCCCGGCGTTTCATTGCATTTGTATCTTTGGAGTAAATCCCCAACAGTGCAATTGCTGGGTCGTAGGGCAGGTATATTTTTAACTCTTTGAGGAACCTCCACACAGTCAACTAATATTCGATAAAGGAGGAAAGACTATCCATTGGAAGAAAGACAGTCTCTTCAATAAATGGTGCTGGGAAAATTGGACATCCACATGCAGAAGAATGAAACTAGACAACTCTCTTGCACCAGACACAAAGAGAAACTCAAAATGGATGAAAGATCTAAATGTGAGACAAGATTCCATCAAAATCCTAGAGAAGAACACAGGCAACACCCTTTTTGAACTCGGCCACAGTAACTTATTGCAAGATACATCCACGAAGGCAAAAGAAACAAAAGCAAAAATGAACTATTGGGACTTCATCAAGATAAGAAGCTTTTGCACAGCAAAGGATACAGTCAACAAAACTCAAAGACAACCTACAGATGGGAGAAGAGATTTGCAAATGACATATCAGATAAAGGGCTAGTTTCCAAGATCTATAAAGAACTTATTAAACTCAACACCAAAGAAACAAACAATCCAATCAGGAAATGGGCAAAAGACATGAACAGAAATCTCACAGCGGAAAACATAGACATGGCCAACATGCACATGAGAAAATGCTCTGCATCACTGGCCATCAGGGAAATACAAATCAAAACCACAATGAGATACCACCTCACACCAGTGAGAATGGGGCAAATTAACAAGGCAGGAAACCACAAATGTTGGAGAGGATGTGGAGAAAGGGGAACCCTCTTACACTGTTGGTGGGAATGTGAACTGGTGCAGCCACTCTGTTTTCTTTTCTTTCTTTGCATGTGGCATTTGCCTTCCTAAGGCCAGGGTGAAAAGGTCCAGGAGACAACTTGGCCTGGAGCTCAGGGTCTGAGCTGGGAAGGTAGACTCAGTGTTCATGTGAGAGAAACAAATTGATGTCTTAAGAGTGAATGAAATACCTGTAGGGAATATTTCTATCAGAATCACCTACATTTATATTTAAAATACATATCCCATACCCTTTCACAAATTTACTGGGTCAGAATCTTGAGTTTGGGCCCAAGAATCCGCAGTTCAACAAAATTTTCAAGGTATTCTCTTGCTTATTATAAGTTGATAGAGGAGATTTTTTTTTATCTCCTTTGTTCATTGCTGAATCCCCCATTCCTTGAAGGAGTGCCTGGCACATAGCCAGTTCTCATAAACATTTGCCAAATGAAAGAAAGAGAAAAGTAAAGAGCTAAGAACATTTCAAATATTTCTTATCTCCTCTTTATTCCTTAAATAAAAAATGTCCCTTTTACATTCTAGAACTATATTCCTATGGGCTTATTTTGTGTGTGCATTCTATTCATTACAGAACTAAATATTTTTTCCTCTTTTCCTAATGTTACATGTGGATTGCTAAGGAAATTGTGGAAAATACCTTTATGAAGCTGGTTCAAATTATATAAACGATTTCTACTTTTTAATGGCTAAATACTTAGAGACATGAAAACAGATTATGAACCCTCAAAATCCCTTTTAAGGCTACAGTTATCTGCATAGCTTTTGTTGTCCTGTATCATTATATTCTTTCTTCATCCCCTCTACGATATTAAAAAAAATCATCTACAATATTTCTTGAAACTTCAGTTGCTAACCTCATTGCCCCTAACTACAGTCTCCAAATTCCAACTCCACTTTTCCCCTTCTTATACCACTGCTTTTTATCTATTTCCTTTCCTCTAGCTGATTTTTTCCCCTCTCGTTTCAAATGCCCACCTGCTTTCTCTGCTCTTGAACTCAAATGGATTGTTAGCAAGCAAAGAGATGAGAGCCCTTTGTAGCTGCTGGAGGGGAGTTCTGAAGTGGTGTGGATTGTCTAGCTTCAGTTGACAGGTCACCTCAGACCAGCAGGAAAAGAAATTAGACCATCCATCCCATGCATAGAGGCATTTTGTCTGCGAGCCAGCACTGCAGTGATAGCCCAGGTATAGATTGGGGACGTGCTGAAAACTCTCAACGTCCCCACTTCATGTTCGATGGACACAAAGAGAAAAGAGACTTGCTTTTGAAAGATAACTTAACCTTCTTGAAAAGTAAATCAAACTCAGAATCCTCCCAGACCCCAGGTAACTCATTTACCAAGTGCTATCCCGGCCAGGCTGTTTGACCCTACTTATTTGGCGGGAGTCCTTGGGGGCATCTTCTCTGATTGTATCCAGCTGCAGTCTAATGGCCAGCTGTCCTCTCAGCCTCTGATCAGGACCTTCCAAAGGTCTAGTCAGAAACTCCTGGTGAGTGGTATATGGTATCAGAGGCCTGAGTGTGCTCCAATTTGTCACGGTGCTGATTAAGTGGATACATAACAGATGGTGTCTTGTTTTAGATGGAGATGAGTAGGTGAGAAATTGTCTGGCTACGTTGAATTTTTTTATTACAAAAAAAAAGAATGGGAAAAATAATCTGCAGCTGGTATGTCATTTTTACCCTCTAAGTGCAGTTTTCCTTCATTTCAGTCATAAAAACCAAAAGAAAACTCAAACTCTCAGTTTGGTGCAAAACTAAGAATGCATTTCTCCTTTGTTATATGAAGTTGGGGTAGCAAATAGATTTCTTTAAAGATTTTTTTTTATTAAAGTCACATGTGTTTATTTTTCCTTTTGTCCTTTGAAATGGATGGCAGGAGAAGGGAATTATTTGAGCAGTGGTTTTTAAAGTGATGCCCAGATCAGCATCATCATTCTCCCCTGGGAACCTGTTAGAGCCATGATGTCCCAAGCTCCACACCAGAACTGAAAACTCTGGGGGTGGGGGAGCAGGTGGGGCTCAGCACTGTGTATTTTCACAAGCCCTCTAGCCAATTTTGATGCACACTATACTTGAGAACCACTGTGTTAGAATATTGAAAACTCACTTAATGCACTGATAAGAAGCCTGTTAATTTTTAGAAAGACTTTCAGCATCAATCCCCATGTCAATAACATTTGTCTTGACATTTACCAAAGACATACAACGTGAGGAACCCAAAGCACTGAAAAGCTAAGGGATTTGCCCATGTTCACCCAGCCACTAAGTGGAAGAGCTGGGATTTGGACCCAGGGAGTCGAGTTCCAGAGTGCACGCTTGCCAGCACCGCTTTAGGCATTTTTTCCCCAAGTGCTGCTCAGGAAGCCAACTTTGTCCGTAGATTTAGGGGTGGGATTGGTGGCTTTTATACTGCATACTCCAAACTGTCTTCTCAAAAATTTCAATAGCATCCTATTAACATTTCATACCCTTTTCCACCTCAAAATCTTACTGGTTTTCTACTAAACTTATTTTGTCATCTAACTTACAATATATATTAACCATAATTATCATCTCCTCCTCCATTAGACTGCAATTTCCACGAAAAGAGGCATTAAATACTTATTATGTAAATCTTCAAACTTCTACAAAAGTAGATAAAATAATATAATTACCACAAAGTATCCATCACCACGTTCAACAAATCCCGCTAAATGGTCATTCTTGTCTCATCTTTATACCCACTCGCTCCCCACCCTCTGGATTATTTTGAAGCAAATCCTAGACATTGCCTCATTTCTTCTGTAAAAATTTCAGAATATATACCTAAAAGATACGTGCTCTTAAAAATATAAATGTAATATCACAGCTAAACAAAAAGAAAGCTTAAAATTTTCTCAAAATCATCAATATCCCAGCAGTAATTAGAATTTTTAAAATTTTTCTTTAAAGTTATTTATAACATGTTTATTTCAGTCAGGATCCAAATTGACCTACAAGCCATGGTTTGCTGACCCTTGTCACAGTGTTCCGTAGTCTGATTCCATTAATTGCACAACCCTGGGTCCTTTATCAGGTCTTCTATTTTTTGTTGTTTCTGTAAGTTGGTAGTTAGATCTAGAGGCTTGATCAGATTCAGGTTTCACTGTGGGTTTTTTTGTTTGTTTTTATTTTGCAAGACAAACTCCATGTGTTTCTTTCATGTTTCAATAAGCAAACGAAGCCCAAAATGAAACAAAAAGCAGTGTACATCCATCATAGCACACATCTATCATTTTTTAAAGATATTATTATTCATTGGTGATTATTGCCTAGACCCATTAATTGATCAGGAGTTGGAAGATAGTGATATTCTAATTTTATTATTATTTCTTTATTTATTAGATAGAATAGCGTTATAAAAAGAAACTTTCTTTCAACAACTCTTTGGTTTTTCAAAGTATAGTCCACATAAAAAGCAGAATAAATGCTTGAGTATTTAGGTTTTCAAAATAATGAGTTTGTTTTTTAGCACCCTCAAAGATAACTGAGTTTTTAAAATATTAATGTAAACTCAAGATAGATATATTTGAAGTTTAAGAACAAATATTTATTTATTTGAGAGAGAGAGAGAGAGAGAAAGCACATCTGAGTGGGGGAAGGGGCAGAGGGAGACAGAAGGGAGAGAATTTCGGGCAGACTCTTCACTGCGTGCAAAGCCTGACATGGAGCTTGAACTCCTGACCCTGAGATCATGACCTGAGCCAAAACCAAGAATCAGACGCTTAACCAATTGAGCCACCCAGGCGCCCCTACATATTTGAAGTTTTTCAATCTATTGCAGTTGTTATTCATTCTGGTGCACAAATTTTCCATTTTGGGGGAGCTTTTCAAATGGCCCTAAGTCTTTCTGACTTAACTCAGTCTTTGAAAGCATTCCCTGTTTTCTATGACAACAAGATGTTCCAGATTTATATCATAGATTCCCTAACCCAAACTCTGAATTACCAACTTCTCCAAGAAGTCTGGTTCTTTTAGTGGGAAAAGGCATTTAAAGACTATAATCTGAGCACTGAAGGTGTTACTACTACTGGGTTGTCATTGCTTCTACCTAGGGTTTTTGGTGAACAATTGGGAAATATTTTCTTAAGTAAACATACATCTTGATTTTACATAGATGCTTTGAAATTTTTTGACTTAAACTTATCAACCTTTAGTCTTATCTCCTTCTAACCATGCCAAATAATTGATTTCTCAAAGATATCAACAGAATTATTCATTTGATTTATTTGCAATGTACACCTAATAGACTCAGAGTAACACCAATATTACTATAAAGATGTCATTGCTGAAAACAATTTAATATTATTTTTCAGTTCTTTTGGGTTTAGGGTATTACTTCACTAGGAGTATGCAACCAAATTATTGCATTTAAAAATCACTTGCAGTACTTCCTTTCTGTGTGATTATTCTTTTTCTGAGCTGCCCAGTATGGTAGCCAACAGGCACTTGTGGCTATTAAAAGTATATTTTAAATTAATTAGATATAATTTAAAATTTAGGGGATCCCTGGGTGGCGCAGTGGTTTGGCGCCTGCCTTTGGCCCAGGGCGCGATCCTGGAGACCCGGGATCGAATCCCACGTCGGGCTCCCGGTGCATGGAGCCTGCTTCTCCCTCTGCCTGTGTCTCTGCCTCTCTCTCTCTCTGTGACTATCATAAATAAATAAATTTAAAAAAAAAATAAATAATTTAAAATTTAGTTTTTAGTACACTGTCATATTTCAAGGGTTCAACAGTTATATGTGGTGAAAGGCTACCATATTGAACAGTGCAGATCAAGAGTATTTTTCATCATCACACAATTGGGCAGTATTGATAGCAAGGTACATGGTTAAAGTCACTTACAGTCTTTTGCATTATATTTTTTAGAACTTCCATTTATATTTACTTCATTTTTTTGTTAAGTGAATACTTACATAATTCCAAAGACAAGTTTACAAACAAGGTATGTTCAAGGAAATTGAGTTTCTCTTCCTGTTCCCTCTAATCTGTTCTCTCTCTCCTCCTATAGATAAACCTTAAAAAATCTGGTTTATCTTTCCATTGGTTTTTATTTTTAACAAATATATATATATATATATATATATATGTATATACATATACACAATATATCTATTTTCTTAGACAAATGGTTAAGTCTTAGGTAGTGTTTAATTAAATAGTATTTTCTATTACTTCAGATAAAAAGCATGCAGAATGATAAAACCACTAATCTTTTAGAAGTGAATCAGTGCTAACTTGCCATAGTAGTCTTTTTAAAAAATGCACCTGGAGAAGTGGTAAGACCAGTGAGACACTAAATTCCAGGAAAATCTAAAGTTATGGGGCGGTTTTTAACAGAATAATTTAAAACTCAAGTTCACGATCAAGAATAAATTCTGAATATCCCAAGTGGTGAATGAAGGGTGCCATGTGTGTTGGAACACAGAGACGACCAGTTCAGCCCAAAAGGATGCCAGAAAGTGGTACTAACTTGCTCTCCAATAAGAAAATTTCAAATCCATCGAGAAGGTTGCCAACAAATGGAATTTTTTTAAAGGGTGGAACATGTTCATATTTCCTTAGTTTTTGTCAACAACTTAACAGCTGTGTTCCAAATGGACTGAAGTTGAGCCAAAATATTGTCTGGCAGCCCTGAAAACAGAATCTGACAATAATTGATTTTCAGAGCATTCACAGTATGAATCCCAACATTCCACAGTCTGGAGAAATTGGAGAGACAAGGGGGAGGTGAACATAGATCTTTATATTCTTAATACTGTGGATAGTACATGACCAAAGAAAATCTGAACAAGATTGTCTTCATCATTGTGCTCTGTTGCTTGAGATGAAGTGAAAGATCTCTGAGATGAGTAAAAAATAAAAATAGGTCTCTGTCTGGATGCTTTCTACTGCTCCAGCAGGGGACTTGGCTATTACCATACTTTTATTGGTGACACAAGACAGTATGTATATAAGGTTGATATTCCCTATATGAAAAAAATTTTAAAACATTATGTCTTACATCTAATACTGTGGAAGATATGGAATGCAACTCTCACAAGTTCTTAGAAACCTATGATTCTTCCAATGAGAAATAAATGAAATACTACAAAGTCTTGAGAATGTCTCCCTTAGAGATGTTCTCCAATGTTTTTGAAAAGCATTGCAAAATAAAAAGTAGTCAGTGATATTATTTAGCAATTCAGCATGGGAAATAGGGAATGCAACTAAGACCAATCTCAGAACATTCTTATAAACCATTAAAAAAGTGCATGTTCCATTCTAAATTTTGAGAGCAAGTCAACTAAGTGTACTTGAATTCCTACATTCAATATTTACCCAGCTTTTGATCAAAAAATAACAAGAGACTTTTTCTACTAAAGAAAAAGAAAAGATCTCATTTCCTTAGTAAATAACCTGGGACAAAATTAATTAATCACTTTGGCCCCTGGTTTTAAAACTTTAAACTTTTCCCAGTTGTCTAGAGACAGCTACATGCAAATATTCTCACTCTTCCTTACTCATCATAAATATCTACCTTCTTGGAAAATATTCCCTGTGTAAATGTGAATGAGATTGTAAGCTTTAACCCTGGATACTAACTTTTTGCACTCTGTTGACTCACTAGCCAGTATCTAGTTACTCTGGAAAACTATATTGTAAGTCTCCTATCTGTACTTTTAACACTCATGTGAGCCAACCGCTGAAAGAACAAAAAATAAAGGGGGGGGGGGTATTGTGCTTGATTTTACATTACTAAGGTATAAATCTCTAGTGAAAATTTGTGAACTGCAAATGCGCAATCACAGATTAAGTTGAATACTTGTAATCCTGATAGACTAGACTATAGACTAATAAATTGAAAGAAGTGAACATAGACTATCAAAGTTGATTGACATGAAGTTGAAAAACCCTAATGGTCAATCCTCTTGCTCAGAAGAGGGAATTGAAGCTCTGAGAGTTTAAGAGATATGTCTTACCAATGACTTTCTAGCACATCAGTGGCAAAACAAAACCAGATCTGGGGTTCCTGACTCCCTGCCCAGAACTATTCCCTCTCGTGGGCTCAGATGCATTGTCATCTCCGAGCAGGTACCAAGCTTCTTCCTGTTCAAAACAAACACTGTAAATGATCATCTTAATGAAGGTTGTCTCTGCCAGGATCACATCCTCTTTCTGATTCACATTTCCTGACATGAAGAGCACCAGCTGGGATGGGTTAGATGACCTGGGTGGTGAAGATGGTTGATTCCCAAAGCTTTGGCTCCGTGGACCTGTTGAATGGCTCTGATCTTGGGCATATTTGCTTTGTTTGCTGAAACCAAAAATGTGCTTGTCCGGTCAGCATTCTGGAAAGGTTTGCCTTTGAGTCACACTTTTCCTCCAGACCTCTTGTTCACCCACTCCACTTTTAATCATGATTTAACATTCATGTAATACCTTCATTTTGTCACCATACCGTATACCACTCAGATATTCCACAGAATAATAATTAGAAATAATAACAATAAAAACTAGTATCAACTATAAATTTGGAGCATTTATTAGGTGTCAGGCAACTTATACACTTACTTGTACACTTTGTCATCTAGTCCTTAGAATATCCCTTTAAGATATATCATGAGGCAGGTATTATGAAAACTGATTTTGCAGATGAAGAAACAGCCTTGAAGAGTTTCAGCAAATTTCCCAAGAGAAGTGGTAGAGATAGGGTTCTCTAACTCTAAAAGCTCTGCTCCTAATTATTGCTCTATACTGTCTCTAGATTTAAAGTATCATTTTGTCCATCTCAGGTCCTATAACTGGATTGCAGCTTATTCACAAAGGGATGGGAAATCAAGGCTGTGATGGAACATTTTTAAGAAGGAGAAAATCAGTAATTACTATAACAATCACAACTAACCTTTTGAAGGAACTTCTACCTCTTAAGATACCTTAAAATCTTTTAGCTATTCTTGAACAGAGAACAGAAAGCCCATTATAACACATGCTTCGTGGGCCCCCACCTAACCCCACCCTGTTCCCTGTTCTTAAATACCCCATAGCTTTTCTCTTCTAGCAGCATCTCTCACAGCCTGGTCTTTCCCAAACTTTCTTATCAGAATTCCTTTGACTTTGTCATGTTTTATTTTCTTCAAGTTTTCTTCTCTAAGCACATCTCCTAAAACAAGGAATCTCAGTTTATTGACAGAAACCTCCAGATTATATATTTTTACTAGAAATGAATAGAAAAGTTATAAGCTTAAAAAAAAAGGAGTTTGGAAGAGTTTTATCAAAGGAGAAAATTGTAAACCAGCATCTTATGGAACCACATTATTCAGACATTTCTTTCCCTTCTAATGCTTCTTTCCTTTGCCTATGTTTCCCCCCAAAAAAGACAAAAATTGCACAGCCAATTTTGTTAAGATATTATCTATTCATGAGAGACAGAGAGAGAGAGAGAGGCAGACATAGGCAGAGGGAGAAGCAGGCTCCCCTCGGGGAGCTCAATGTGGGACTCGATCCGTGAACTCCAGGATCACACCCTGAGCAGAAAGCAGATGCCCAACCACTGAGCCACCCAGGCGTCCCCAATTCACAGCTTGTTAATAAATTGAACGAGTGATAACAAATTCCTCTCACAAAATTTAGCTACTCTCAAACTGCTATTAAAGAATAGGTAAATGGTCTTTGTTCTGATGTTGCTTTGGTGTCATGACATTAGATGTGTATGAAATTTGTTCAAGTAAATGCATCCTCAAAGGATTTAAAGACTATTCCTTATCACACAGCCAGTATGATTCATAGCTTTAAACACAGCAAGTTGAACTTTACTGGTATCATGAATCTAGTAAGATCATGGGACTTGATAGAACTGGAAATGAGGGCAGCCCGGGTAGCTCAGCACTTTAGCACCGCCTTTGGCCCAGAGCCTGATCCTGGAGACCCTGGATCAAGTCCTGCATCAGGCTCCCTGTGTAGAGCCTGCTTCTCCCTCTGCCTGTGTCTCTGCCTCTTCTCTCTGTCTCTCTGTGTCTCTCATGAATAAATAAATAAAATCTTAAAAAAAAAAACTAGAAATGAATGTAGAACATTCCAATCTCTTCTCTACAGATGCATCCATTCTTCTAGACTGTTAGACGTCAAGTCTATTATGAACAGCTATACTCTAATCAGTCTTGTGAGGTAATATACCTCAGGACTTTGAAATCTTACTTGGATGCAGCTGCCCCTGGATCATCTTAATTTTGTCTTCCTCTCAAGAGACATACGCTATGATGTGTGACTATAGTCAAGAATGGATAATCATCCACTCCTTGGCATCTCTCGTGAGCTCTTATTCAGTCCAAACTACCCCAGGCTTTGTAGCTCTTATGATAATTTTATCATCTCTCTACAAATTTTTATACCACTCTTAATATCATGCCACCCCTTCGAGAGCCCTGCTTTCTAGCAACTTCTACACAAGCATCAATTGTCATAATAGCTATGAGGTTTACAGGTTTTTAATCAATAGGAAAATGGGTAGAGGCCCAAAATCACCTGTAAAAATCAGTGAACTGTAGACTGAATCTCTACACTCTAAATCATATGCAGTGAAAAAAGAAAGCAAGAAAGGAAGGGAGGGGGGAAAAACAGAAAAAGACGATAACCTCTTGAATACACTAACACAAAATTATAAAAAAATGAAATGGAGTGTGATTGCCAGATTCAGGTCACCCTTTCAACAGTCTCAAGCCTACTTGATATTAAACAAATGCATGTGATCCTGCTAACAGATACGATGGAGGCAAAACCAGCTTTGTGAAATGGACAGACACAGTGCCAAAAGCCTTTAAGAAATCAGAAAAAGGAATTCAAGAATCAGTCCTAGCTATATGACAGAGAGCCTATGCAAAGATTGCAAAGGTGATCAATATGCTGTGACCACCTCTAAGAACACATGCTGCTCTGTTCTGGGGAGGAAAAGTAGAATTTTGTCATTATAGCAACCCCAGTCCCCAAAAGACAACATCTTCTAAGTGGGGGATTGGGTCCTCAAAACAGGGAAAAGGCATGAATCTAGGTCTCTGATTAGCCCAAAGCTGAGGGAAAAGGAAAGAGTATATGCCTTATTCAAGTAAATTCTAACACTGACACCTGGCCGGGGCTGCTCTCCCTGGCCTGTTCCTCACATTACCCTTCAATGCAGACCAGTGGCCTAATATCAAGCACAATGCTGGTCAAGTAATTCTGCAGAAAGGAAAGGATCACATTTATTTACACAACCCCTTCTACTACACTGCCAAATTTGAAGATTGATTTTAAAATAACTGGAAGGATATGTGAAATGTATACCTTTCTGTAAATCCATCATAAATATTGTTTCCTTCCACTAAGTTTCAGCAAAGAGTAGAGCTGCAGTTAAGTTCAAGGTTTTACTTTTACGAAGTTACCTAGAAGGAAATCTATTATATTTTGTCTATAATTGACAGACGGCAATATGGGTCTTGAAAATGAATAAATGGGAATGGGTCAGAGTTTGCTGAATTGCCAGCAAGACAAGAAAAAGAACTAAAACTATTGACTTCTTTTATGGAATGGCAGACTTACAGATATATTTTTTAAATATTTTAATTATTATTTTGAAAATAATTCTAAGACTTCTTCAGATTACCACTCATTATAAAAATTAACAAGAAGATATAGTAGCGAAATTATTATAAGAAATATTTAAAGAGTAGGCAGTTTGCCTTGCGTTCCCTGGGCATCAAGAGTAAGAAACTTCAGGGATCCCTGGGGGGCTCAGCAGTCTAGCGCCTGCCTTCAGCCCAGGGCCTGATCCTGGAGTCCCGGGATCCAGTCCCACGTCGGGCTCCCGCATGGAGCCTGCTTCTCCCTCTGCCTGTGTCTCTGCCTCTCTCTCTCTCTCTCTGTGTCTCTCAAGAATAAATAAATAAAATCTTTAAAAAAAAAAGGATAAGAAATTTCAGCAACCTAAGTGTATATTGATAGATAAACGGATAAAGAAAATGAGATACACACAGACACACACAATGGCATATTACTCAGTCACAAAAAAAAAGAATCAGATCTTGCCCTTTACAACAACATGAATGGACCTAGAGGATATTACCCTAAGTGAAATAATTCAGACAGTGAAGGAAAAATATCATACGATTTCACTTATATGTGGACTTTAAAAACCAAAATAGATGAACAAACAAAAAGAAAAACAGAATCAGAAATACAAAGAACAAACTGGTAGTTGCTGGGGGTGAAGGGGGTGTTAAAGGGATGGATGAAATAGGTGATGGGGATTAAAAGGTACAAACTTCCAGTTATACAATAAATAAATCACAAGAATGGAAAACACAGCACGGGGAGCATGGTAAATAAATAATATTGTAATAATGCTGTATGGTGGTAGATGGTAACTATACTCGCTATGATGGGCACTGAGTAATGCATAGAACTGTTGAATCGGTATGATGTACCCCTGAAACTAATAGATCGCTGTATTTCAGCTATACCTCAGTTAAAAAAATGTCATACTGGGATAGCCTCTGAAATGACACCCTTCCCCCTACCAGATCATTATCTCCTAACATTGCAATTCCTCAACTTAATATAAAAAACACCCCACCTCACATGGGGGATGTATGAGTCCCAAGGTAATCTATAGAATCAGGAGCTACAGAATGGGAGGCCCTGAAATATAGGAGCATATGGAGAAAGTTTGCTGTACAGAAGCTAAGATTGAAACATAATGGGTGGTAGGAGCTTGGCTTAAACAATTAGGGTACAGTCATATGATCAAAACTTGGCAGTCATCTAAAAGAATGAGTAGCTCTTTGTGTGTTAGAGTAGAACAGCGACCTGGGCATAATGTTAACCACATAAGTTCAAGTGACCAAATAGGACATCTAGTGCAATCTCAGTTTATATGTACACATGTGCAAGCTTTTGACTGGAAGGAAAAAGGTCTGTTAGCAGAACTTACTTATGGAAAGTGGGATTGGGTATTTATAGCCTTCTGTACTGCTTAATATTTTTCCCTCATCAAGCATGATTCTCTTAATTAAAAAAATGTTGATAAAAAAGAAAGCATATATATATGCTTATATAATATATAAATTATATTAAAGATTTTATTTATTTATTCTTGAGAGACACAGAGAGAGGCAGAGAAACAGAGGGAGAAGCAGGCTCCATGCACGGAGCCCGATGTGGGACCCGATCCCTGGACTCCAGGATCACGCCCTGAGCCAAAGGCAGACCTTCAACTGCTCAGCCACCCAGGCGTCCTAAAGAAAGCACATATTGAAAAAAAAAAAAAAAAAAAAAAAGAAAGCACATATTGAATGCACTCTGCTAGGGCTACCACAGGCTTGCAAAAACTTTGTAGAGGCTAATTGGCAGTGTCTATCAAAAGATTTTAAATATCAAAAAAAAAAAAGATTTTAAATATCAGTACTTTGAACCAGCTAGCTAGTTCATTTCTAGGGGCTACTTGTAGAGAAGAAAATCTCAGCTGTAAAAAAATAAAATAAAATAAAAAATTTTTAAAAAATAAAAAGAATTAGAAATTATATGAAACTCTTTGTGTTTATGTTCAACTATGAATAAATAAAAAGAGCGATGAATAAATAATGAAAATAGGTATAAAAATTATAGAATGACATGTCTGAAGTGAATCACAAGGACTTCAAGACCCTGCTTCTGCCATTAACAAAGCTTGCCAGAAATATGAACAGAGAATTGAGGAGGAGAATTTAAGTTTCAGGAAAAGAAGGAAATCTTAGAGCCTGTCTTTGCCATGTCTCCAGATGTCCAAATTCACCTTGACCCGTTTTTATCATGAGTCAGGGAGGAATCAAACATTTAGACTTTTGGGGGGTTGAACTGAGTCAAATCTTGTTCTCTCACCTGCTGAGCTATGAGCAAGGGTGCTTGCTACCCAGGAAGTCTTTAACCTACTGAACAAGAACCCACCTGTCCTATCTAAATTCTTCCTGTGTGTGGATCTTGCCACCTCCCACCAAGCCAAGTTCTTTTTTTTTTTTTTTTTAACTAATCTGTCAAGCAATGGAGTTGTTACCCCAAATAGGACATCACAATTAGAAGATAAAAGTAAAGCTTGGTTACCCTATAACAGGAACAGAGAAGGAAATAAGGTAACACGGTGAGGTAGATATCCAGGTGCTGATCCCTGGAATTTGTGAATGTCACCTCATATGTCAAAAGGGACTTTGGAGATGTAATTAAATTAAGGATCTTGAGATGAGATTATCCTGGATTATCAGGGTGTGCCCTAAATGTAATCACAAGTATCCTAAAGGAGGGACACAGAAGGAGATTTGACCACAGAAGAAGGTGATGGGACAATGGAAGCAAGATGCGTCCCAGCTTTAAGGATAAAAGAGGGGAACACATGCAGGATGCCAGCAGCCTCCAGGAGCTGGATGAGGCCAGTCATGGGTTTTGTCCTGGAGGCCCCCAAAGGAACCAGCTTTGCTAATGCCTTGTCTTTAGGCCACTGATACTGACTGGATTTCTGACATCCAGAACTGTAGGAGAATAAATTTGTGCTATTGAAACCACTAAGTCTGCGGTGATTTGTTACGGCAGCAACAGGAAGTAAATATACATGTTGATCAAGAGCGTGGCCTCTAGTGTCAGGGACATCTGAATTAGAAAACTGACTTCATGACACTTCCTGACCTGGTGACCTGGAGACTGGATTTAATTTTCAAAAGCTTTAGCTTCCTCATGTTTTGAGCAATTAATGAGATGATTCATGGAAAGTGTTAAAGCACAGATGATGGCCCAGACGTGTGCAACTAATGGAAGCTAATATTATTAGGAAGGAAAGGAACTGACAATGATTGAATCCAGCTAAGTCCCAGGCACTTTTTGGCTCCTTTCTCGTTGAAGTCCCATGACAATCCTGAGAGGCAAGTATCTCTGTTCTAGTCATTTTACGAACTAGACAACTGAGATTCAGATGAAGTTTAAATTATTTGTGTAGCTGATTATATTTATCCCCCAACATTCACTGCCTCTCTATTGAAATTCTGACAATAAAATCCTTCACAGAGATTTTTTTCCAAACCAAAGCAAATTCAAGATGAATGTACCAAATGCAGTTGGTGAAAAGAGGGTAGTATCAGGAATGTGACAAAGCCTATCCCTCCTCTGTGACAAATTCCTCCTCACGGACATCTCCCTGCCTTCTTCTTCATAGGTAAAGATAAGTCGGTTGAAATGTTAACCATAAAATAAATATCTGACCTTTAAAAAATTCTCTAAACAAACCTATAATAATGTCATTTTTAATGAACTATTTTTTACTTCAGTTCTTTAGATTCCTCAGCAATTTTTTTGCCAACTTGATTTTGCAGAAGAAAAAGATACTATGAACTCTTACTGACCTATAGCATTTTGATCGAAATGTTAGCTGTATCATTTCAGAATCTCCACCCTAATCTTAGAATCAGTAAGATTCTTTTTTCTTTTAAAAAGATACACTAATAAAGGGTTGGGGGGATAATAAGAATATTATTCTCTAGTCTTTTTAGTAAATGAAGTAAAAGTCTCTATGATGACCACAAAGACATTGTTAGAGGATAACAGGTTATAAAAGTTCATTCAGAGATTTACCAACACCATGTCTGTTTCTGTGGGGACACAGGGATAGTTGTAGGATGTGAACCTTGGTCTGTTCGTAACTGGACCCTCAACACAGACACAATTCATATCTTCAGAATAGTCTCTGCCATGGCAACAGAGACGTTTCAGACTCTCCCTCTTAGCTGAATGCTGAAGGACTTAAACTCTCCAAACAGCAAGTGGCTAGCATCAGGGGACTTGGATTCAGCAGTCTGATTCTAAGATGACTTGACTTTACTTCTAGTTCCAAAATGCTATGTTTTTTTTAATAATAAATTTATTTTTTATTGGTGTTCAAATTGCCAACATACAGAATAACGCCCAGTGCTCATCCCGTCAAGTGCCCCCCTCAGTGCCCGTCACCCATTCACCCCCACCCCGCCCTCCTCCCCTTCCATCACCCCTAGTTCGTTTCCCAGAGTTAGGAGTCTTTATGTTCTGTCTCCCTTTCTGATATTTCCCACACATTTCTTCTCCCTTCCCTTCCATTCCCTTTCACTATTATTTATATTCCCCAAATGAATGAGAACATATAATGTTTGTCCTTCTCTGATTGACTTATTTCACTCAGCATAATACCCTCCAAGTCCATCCACGTTGAAGCAAATGGTGGGTATTTGTCCTTCCTTATGGATGAGGAATATTCCATTGTATACATAAACCACATCTTCTCTATCCATCATCTTTCGATGGACACCAAGGCTTTTTCCACAGTTTGGCTATTGTGGACATTCATGCTATAAACATCGGGGTGCAGGTGTCCCGGCGTTTCATTGCATCTGAATCTTTGGGGTAAATTCCCAGCAGTGCAATTGCTGGGTCGTAGGGCAGGTCTATTTTTAACTCTTTGAGGAACCTCCACACAGTTTTCCAGAGTGGCTGCCCCAGTTCACATTCCCACCAACAGTGCAAGAGGGTTCCCTTTTCTCCGCATCCTCTCCAACACTTGTGGTTTCCTGCCTTGTTAATTTTCCCCATTCTCACTGGTGTGAGGTGGTATCTCATTGTGGTTTTGATTTGTATTTCCCTGATGGCAAGTGATGCAGAGCATTTTCTCATGTGCATGTTGGCCATGTCTGTCTCTTCTTCTGTGAGATTTCTCTTCATGTCTTTTGCCCATTTCATGATTGGATTGTTTGTTTCTTTGGTGTTGAGTTTAATAAGTTCTTTATAGATCTTGGAAACTAGCCATTTATCTGATACATCATTTGCAAATCTCTTCTCCCATCTGTGGGTTGTCTTTTAGTTTTGTTGACCGTATCCTTTGCTGTGCAAAAGCTTCTTATCTTGATGAAGTCCCAATAGTTCATTTTTGCTTTTGTTTCTTTTGCCTTCGTGGATGAATCTTGCAAGAAGTTACTGTGGCCGAGTTCAAAAAGGGTGTTGCCTGTGTTCTCCTCTAGGATTTTGATGGAATCTTGTCTCACATTTAGATCTTTTATCCATTTTGAGTTTCTCTTTGTGTCTGGTGCAAGAGAGTGGTCTAGTTTCATTCTTCTGCATGTGGATGTCCAATTTTCCCAGCACCATTTATTGAAGAGACTGTCTTTTTTTCCAGTGGATAGTCTTTCCTCCTTTGCCGAATATTAGTTGACCTTAGAGCTGAGGGTCCACTTCTGGGTTCTCTATTCTGTTCCATTGATCTATGTGTCTGTGTTGTGCCAGTACCACACTGTCTTGATGACCACAGCTTTGTAGTACAACCTGAAATCTGGCATTGTGATGCCCCCAGATATGGTTTTCTTTTTTAAAATTCCCCTGGCTATTCGGGGTCTTTTCTGATTCCACACAAATCTTAAAATAATTTGTTCCAACTCTCTGAAGAAAGTCCATGGTATTTTGATAGGGATTGCATTAAACGTGTACATTGCCCTGGGTAACATTGACATTTTCACAATATTAATTCTGTCAATCCATGAGCATGGAATATTTTTCCATCTCTTTGTGTCTTCCTCAATTTCTTTCAGAAGTGTTCTATAGTTTTGAGGGTATAGATCCTTTACCTCTTTGGTTAGGTTTATTCCTAGGTATCTTATGGTTTTGGGTGCAATTGTAAATGGGATCGACTCCTTAATTTCTCTTTCTTCAGTCTCATTGTTAGTGTATAGAAATGCCACTGACTTCTGGGCATTGATTTTGTATCCTGCCATGCTGCCAAATTGTTGTATGAGTTCTAGCAATCTTGGGGTGGAGGCTTTTGGGTTTTCTAAGTAGAGTATCATGTCATCGGTGAAAAGGGAGAGTTTGACTTCTTCTTTGCCAATTTGAATGCCTTTAATGTCTTTTTGTTGTCTGATTGCTGAGCCTAGGACTTCCAGTACTATGTTGAATAGCAGTGGTGAGAGTGGACATCCCTGTCTTGTTCTTGATCTTAGGGGAAAGGCTCCCAGTGCTTCCCCTTTGAGAATGATATTTGGTGTGGGCTTTTCATAGATGGCTTTTAAGATGTCGAGGAATGTTCCCTCTATCCCTACACTCTGAAGAGTTTTGGTCAGGAATGGATGCTGTATTTTGTCAAATGATTTCTCTGCATCTATTGAGAGGATCATATGGTTCTTGGTTTTTCTCTTGCTGATATAATGAATCACATTGATTGTTTTACGGGTGTTGAACCAGCCTTGTGTCCCGGGGATAAATCCTACTTGGTCATGGTGAATAATTTTCTTAATGTACTATTGGATCCTATTGGCTAGTATCTTGTTGAGAATTTTTGCATCCATGTTCATCAGGGATATTGGTCTGTAATTCTCCTTTATGGTGGGGTCTTTGTCTGGTTTTGGAATTAAGGTGATGCTGGCCTCATAGAACAAATTTGGAAGTACTCCATCTCTTTCTATCTTTCCAGACAGCTTTAGGAGAATAGGTATGGTTTCTTCTTTAAACGTTTGATAGGATTCCCTTGGGAAGCAATCTGGCCCTGGACTTTTGTGTCTTGGGAGGTTTTTGATGACTGCTTCAATTTCCTCCCTGGTTATTGGCCTGTTCAGGTTTTCTATTTCTTCCTGTTCCAGTTTTGGTAGTTTGTGGCATTCCGGAAATGCTTCCATTTCTTCTAGATTGCCTAATTTATTGGCATATAGCTGTTCATAATATGTTTTTAAAATCGTCTGTATTTCCTGGGTGTTGGTAGTGATCTCTCCTTTCTCATTCATGATTTTATTAATTTGAGTCTTCTCTTTCTTCTTTTTAATAAGGCTGGCTAATGGTTTATGTATCTTATTAATTTTTTCAAAGAACCAACTCCTGGTTTTGTTGATCTGTTCCACAGTTCTTCTGGTCTCGATTTCGTTGAGTTCTGCTCGAATCTTTATTAACTCTCTTCTTCTGCTGGGTGTAGGATCTATTTGCTGTTTTTTCTCTAGCTCCTTTATGTGTAAGGTTAGCTTTTGTATTTGAGTTCTTTCCAGTTTTTGAATGGATGCTTGTATTGCGATGTATTTCCCCCTTAGGACTGCTTTTGCTGCATCCCAAAGATTTTGAACGGTTGTATCTTCATTCTCATCAGTTTCCATGAATCTTTTTAATTCTTCCTTAATTTCCTGGTTGACCCTTTCATCTTTTAGCAGGATGGTCCTTAACCTCCACGTGTTTGAGGTCCTTCCAAACTTCTTGTTGTGATTTAGTTCTAATTTCAAGGCATTATGGTCTGAGAATATGCAGGGGACGATCCCAATCTTTTGGTATCGGTTCAGACCCGATTTGTGATCCAGTATGTGGTCTATTCTGGAGAAAGTTCCATGTGCACTTGAGAAGAATGTGTATTCAGTTGAGTTTGGATGTAAAGTTCTGTAGATATCTGTGAAATCCATCTGGTCCAGTGTATCATTTAAAGCTCTTGTTTCTTTCGAGATGTTGTGTTTAGAAGACCTATCGAGTGTAGAAAGCGCTAGATTGAAGTCACCAAGTATAAGTGTATTATTATCTAAGTATGCCTTAACTTTGGTTATTAATTGATTGATATATTTGGCAGCTCCCCCATTCGGGGCATATATATTGAGGATTGTTAAGTCCTCTTGTTGGATAGATCCCTTAAGTATGATATAGTGTCCCTCTTCATCTCTCACTACAGTCTTTGGGGTAGATTTTAGTTTATCTGATATAAGGATGGCTACCCCTGCTTTCTTTTGAGGACCATTTGAATGGTAAATGGTTCTCCAACCTTTTATTTTCAGGATGTAGGTGTCCTTCTGTCTAAAATGAATCTCTTATAGACAGCAAATAGACGGGTCCTGCTTTTTTATCCAGTCTGAAACCCTGCGCCTTTTGATGGTGTCATTAAGCCCGTTCATGTTCAGAGTTACTATTGAGAGATATGAGTTTAGTGTCATCATGATATCTATTCAGTCCTTGTTTTTGTGGATTGTTCCACTGGACTTCTTCTTAAAGGAGAATTTTAAGAGTCCCCCTTAAAATTTCTTGCAGAGCTGGTTTGGAGGTCACATATTCTTTCAGTTCCTGCCTGTCTTGGAAGCTCTTTATCTCTCCTTCCATTCTGAATGAGAGCCTTGCTGGATAAAGTATTCTTGGTTGCATGTTCTTCTCATTTAGGACCCTGAATATATCCTGCCAGCCCTTTCTGGCCTGCCAGGTCTCTGTGGAGAGGTCTGCTGTTACCCTAATACTCCTCCCCATAAAAGTCAGGGATTTCTTGTCTCTTGCTGCTTTAAGGATCTTCTCTTTATCTTTGGAATTTTCAAGCTTAACTATTAAATGTCGAGGTGTTGAACAGTTTTTATTGATTTTAGGGCGGGATCTCTCTATTTCCTGGTTCTGAATGCCTGTTTCCCTTCCCAGATTAGGAAAGTTTTCAGCTATGATTTGTTCAAATACATATTCTGGACCTCTGTCCTTTTCGGCGCCCTCGGGAACACCAATTAAACGTAGGTTTTTCTTCTTCAGGCTGTCATTTATTTCCCTTAATCTATCCCCATGGTCTTTTACTTGTTTGTCTCTTTTTTCCTCAGTTTCCCTCTTTGCCATCAACTTGTCTTCTATGTCACTCACTCGTTCTTCCACCTCGTTAACCCTCGTCGCTAGCACTTCTAGTTTGGATTGCATCTCATTCAATTGATTTTTAATTTCTGCCTGATTAGCTCTAAATTCTGCAGTCATGAAGTCTCTTGAGTCCTTTATGCTTTTTTCTAGAGCCACCAGTAGCTGTATAATAGTGCTTCTGAATTGGCTTTCTGACATTGGATTGTAATCCAGATTTTGTAACTCTGTGGGAGAGAGGACTGTTTCTGATTCTTTCTTTTGAGGTGAGGTTTTCCTTCTAGTCATTTTGCTCAGTGCAGAGTGGCCAAAACCAAGTTGTATTGGGAAAAGGAGAAAAAGAGAGGAGAGAAAGAAGGAAAGAAAAGAGAAAAAGAAAAAAAGGAAGAAAAAAAGAAAAAAGAAAAAAGAGAAAGAAAAAGAAAGGAAAAAAAAGGGTGGGGGAAGCAAACAGAAATCAAAAAGCAAAAAAAAAAAAACAACCACGGGGGAGTATCTTCTGATTCTGTATATTTTAAGTCCCTTGACTTCCCCTGGAACTTGTCCGTCTAGCTGGTCTTCTGGGGGAGGGCCTGTTGTGCTGATTTTCAGGTGTTAGCACTTGGGGGAGCTGCTCAGCCCCCTCCCTGGTCAAAATGCTATGTTTTCATTGTCTTCTGACTCATCAGTTAATCTGCTTTATGCTATATTGTCAGGGTCCTTAGTAACTACATCATATTCCAGAAGCCAATTTTACAAATGAGAAATGGAGGAGACAAGAGGTGATTTATCTCAAGTCATATAGCTGGTCACCTGTGGAACAAATATTAGAACTCAGGCCCTCCAAATCTTATACTCACTCTTCTCTTTCCATACCATCTGTAAACTACAGCATCCTTTACCCCAAAACAGCAAGATGTAGGTGTTTTGATCATATGCTGCCTGTAAACTCAAGTTTCATGCTTATAAAAACTGTCATGGCAGGTTTGCCCCAAGGATGTAATGCTTATTATCTTTCCATTGTATTACAGGGGTCACCCCAGTTTCTTTTTAATATAGGATAAAGTAAATGGTCCTCAAAAGTATTTTATAACTTATAGACCGTACAAGGAATCATCGATCAATGAAAGGCCACTAACCTAGGAATAATCCTGGCCCTGTGATTACTAAACAGTGCAATCTCATTCTAGATACTTAACTTCTCTGAACTATAGTTTTCCTCATCCATAAATTAGAATCTATCTCACAGGGTTGTTTTATCAGTTCAACAAAAATGACAACACTAGTCAAATCACATTTTTTATTACAGTGGGTTGGGTATTCTGTTAACCACTTCACCAATATAATTTCATTTCACTCTTACCCTAAGAGGTAGGTCCTATTTTTACTCCCATTTTATAGATCAAAAATTAACCTGGATTGCTTAAGTCACTTGCCTAACATTGCACAGCTAGTTCCAAGTCCTCTTCACCTGTATATGAAAGCAGTTTATAAAAAATGAAGGGCCATAATATACAAGTTACATGTCCTTCTGGATTATCCCTGAGATGGCTATATAGGGACAAATTGATATACATACCTATGGCTAGGACAACCACTGGGATAGTCAGTTAGGACAAGTGCTTGTCTTCCCCTCCTTCCTATTCCTACAGCAACTTAGGGATGAATGAAGAAAGCTGATGAGGAAGTAGATGTGTCTGCTAGTAGGAGACCATAAGCTCCTGAAGGCAGGGACTGTGATAGCTCTCTGTGTTATATGCTGTGCTTAGTGTTGCATACTGAGCACCTTGTCCAAAGTCTTGCTCAGAGTGATGTTTGATAATAGCTTTTGAGTGAATAAGCAAAATTATGAGTACCCATTAGGATAGACTTGAAGCATTAAGACATGCAACCTACCCATAATGCCAATAACTATCACTAAGAACAAACTGATGAGTGTGGCTAGAGACAAAGCTAGGTGGTCACCAGATTCTGGTTTGATCTCTTCCAGGGCATACAACCAGACCGTATTTTCCAACCCCTCCTGCAGTTAGGTGGGGCCTTACAACTTAGATCCAATCAATGGTGTAGGAACACAAATGAACAGTATCATCTCCAGGCCTGGCCTCCAAAACCTCACAAGGGATTCTCTAACCCTCTTACCCTTTCTGTCACCTAAAGGCAGAGAATCCGGAGCACTAGAATATGGTGAAGCCACTAGGTGGAAGGACTCCAGCCAGTGTGGGAAATAAATTTCAATTTATTAAGCTGCTAAGATTTCCCTCCCCTAGCCTTATTGAGGTATGATTGGCAAATACAAATTGTATATATTTAAGGTATGCAATGTGATGCATTGATATATGTGTACACTGTGAAATAATTATAATCAAGTTAATAACACAGATGTCATTTTACATGGCTACCTTTCTCTGTGTGTGTGTTGAGAACACTTAGGGCCACTCCTAGCAAATTTCAAGTACACAATACAATATTGTTAACTATATTCATCATGCTGTACCCAGGTCCCCAGAACTTATTCATCCTTGACTAAAAGTTTGTACCCTTTGACCAGCATCTCCCTTATTTCCCCCACACTCCAACCCCTGCAACCACCATTTTACTCTCTCTTTTATAAGGTCAGCTTTTTTAGATTCCACATATAAGTGAGATCATACAGTATTTGTCTGTCCCTGGCTTATTTCACTCCACATAATGTCCTCCAGGTTCATCCCATACTGTCACAAATGGCAATATTTCCTTCTTTTTAAGGCTGAGTTATATATATATATATATATATATATATATATATATATATATAATCACATTTTCTTTACCCATTGATCCGATAGACACATAGGTTGTTTTCACATCTTGGCTCTATTGAGTAACGCTATAAGGAATCTAGGAGTGCAAATATCTCTTTGAAATATTAACTTCATTTCCTTCAGATGCATAGCAGGAAGAAGGATCCCTAGATCACATGGTAGTTCTATTTTTAACTTTTGGAGGAAGCTCTATACTGTTTTCCACAGCGGCTTCACCAATTCATACTCCCACCGACAGTGTGCAAGACTACTCTTTTCTCCGCGTCCTCCATAATGCGTACTATCTTTTGACTTTTTGATAATAGCTGTCTTAAAAAGTGTGAGGTGATATCTCACTGTGGTTTTGATTTGTATTTCCCAACACCTAAGGTGATGTGGAACACCTTTTCATACACCTGTGGGTCATTTGTTATGTCTTCCTTGGAAAAATGTCTATCTAGGTCCTTTGCCCATTTTTATTTTATTTATTTTATTTTTTTAAAGATTTTATTTATTTATTCATAAGAGAGAGAGAGAGAGAGAGAGAGAGAGGCAGAGACACAGGCAGAGAGAGAAGCAGGCTCCATGCAGGGAGCCCAACATGGGACTCCATCCTGGGTCTCTAGGATCAGGCCCTGGGCTGAAGGTGGCTCTAAACCACTGAGCCACCTGGGCTGCCCATTTGCCCATTTTTAAATTGAATTATTTAGTATTGTACTCTTAGGTTGTATGACTTCCTTATATATTTTGGATATTACTCCCTTCTCAGATGTATGGTATGTAAATATTTTCTCCCATTCTGTTTTGTTTTGCTGATTGTTTCCTTTGCTGTGCAAATGCAATTTTTTTTTTAAGTTTGATGTATAGTCCACTTGTTTATTTTTTCTTTTGTTACCTGTGTTTTTGGTGTTACATCCAAAAAATGCCACTGAGAATTTTGGAGTCATTGTTAGAGCAAGTTGCCTACCCTTCTCTTTTTCATATACTCTTTCATGCACTCTCAGACTGCCTTCATATGTCTTGTTTCCTCCACTTATTCCCTACTGTTATTGTTTATCTTAATAAAATTCCACTTGCATAAAATATTTAGAATAGGGAGGAGAGCAAAGATACCATCCTAAGCCTCAGAGTTGGGGATTGGAGAGCATGGAACAAATCCTTCTTGTTTTAATTTCTAATCTTCTCTCACATAATTACTAAGGTGACACAACACTTGGAAAATTCTTGGTCAAGAAATATTGATAGGTTTGTAAAGAGAGACTACAAAGCTTCTACCTAGACACCAGATGTTGAGGACATACAAAAAATTGAATGGGCAAATCTCAGTATTAATATCTATTCACTTTTTTTGCATATAAAACATTTGGTCTATAAGAGCTGTGGATATCTTAGACAGGATTTTAGTTAAAAATGCAACTTGGGTGTGTCTGGGTGGCTCGGTTAGTTAAGTGTCTGACTCTTGATTTTGGCTCAGGTCATGATCTCAGGGTTGTGAAATCAAGTTCCACATGAGGCCTCCTTAAGATTGTCTCTCCCTCTCTCTCTGCCTCTTCTGCTCCTCCTTTTCTCTCTCCCTCTTAAAAAAAAAATAATAGTAATAATAATAATAATACAACTTGGATTTGAGCCTGATGGCTTGGGAAGGGATGTGAAAAGATCTTCAAATATTTTAAGCAGTTGTGTATAAATCCCTGGCAAGGGAAGACTATATTTCTTTCTATTATTTATTATATTTTATAATTGCTCTTCTAATAATTTGTGTGATATTTCCCAGTTGTCAAATGTCCCTGATTGCCAGTGATTAAGATTAAATGAGCAGATCACACTCCTCCCCCAGGTGGTTGTTAGGAAACATCTGAATCATAGTGATTTGTTTGGTGAACTCTCCCTAGCAATCTTGAGTTTACATAAATAAACATTCAATACACACCACACTAATACATTTATTTGCACTGTGGGTTTCTGATCTAAAGTATCCACTTTCTTTGTGGTTTAGTAAATCATAAGCATGTTTGGAAAAACAAGGGCTTGGACTTTAAGATTCATAGTTTTACACATATTAAATAAACCAGATTTGAGCTACTGAAGAATGTGGACATTTGTGCTTCATGTATGTGAAGACAATGTAATTCAAATGGTTTCATTTTAATGGCTAGGGAAATAAATATTCATATGTGTCCTATTTAGAAATAAAAACAAAAAAATAGTATTCCAAGAAATGATTAAGAAATAGCTACCATGAGGGAAAATGTAAGTGCTATGATATAAAGCTGTGTTTGCCACTGTACCTGGCACAAAGAGACACCATCCAGTGGTCTACTAGCTGAGTAGTAATACAGAAATGAAAATTCTAGCAAAATATATAACTAAACGTTTTGGGATCTTGGAGGTAGATTAAAATAATATATTTGCTGTTTTTTAGGTCAAGATAGTTGTAAAACCAGCACCTTCTGATATGCCTTTATGCCTTTGCATTATGCTATTTTCTCCTCCAAGAGTGCTTTCCTCCTTGATTTTTTGAATAAACCACTTTTTAATCTTCAAGTCTTGCCTCAAGAATCATATCCTCCTCTGACCCTTATAGATAGAACCAAAACACCTTTGTCTCTTTTCCATAGCATACTCCACTAATTCTAATCTACTTATTTAATATCTTGTGTCCTCTTTTAAAAAGCCAGAGAGCTCTTTGAGGGCAGGCACTTGGTGCTGTCCATCTATGCATCCTCAGGGCCTTGAAAGATGTACTATACTTGCTGTGCACAGTAAATGTTTGATGTTTCCATGAAATGGTTCTCAAAGTAAAGCCTGTATAGGGGCTTCATAGACCTTCTAGGGGGTCTGTGAGGTCAAAACTATTTTATATCTTATAAAGGTGTCATTTGCCTTTCTTACTGTTGACTTTTGCACCGATAGAGCAAAAACAATGATGGGTAAAATGACTTGGGTCAGAGCTAAATCAAGTCAGTTGGCAACAAACAGTATTAGTGGTCATTATATTCTTCACTGCCAGGCACTTGCAGGAAATATAGTGTCAGTTCCATTTACGAATGTCTCTGAGAAAGCAGTAAAAAATATTAATTTTATTAAATCGTGACCCTTAAGACTCGCCTTTCTAATATTCTGAGTAATGAAATGCCATGGATGGATTGAAAGCATTTCTGCTGCATTCTGCAGACCAGTGATTTTTCTCAGGGAAAATTTCTTGTCTCAATTGTGAGCTGAACTAGCCAATTTTTTTCCTAGAAAGAACCACTGACAGGTATACTATAGCTATTAAGACTTAGGAATTTGGCAGAAATTTTCACATAATTGAATAGAGTAAGCCTGCTACTTCAAGGAAAACAACTGATAGTATATGTTGCATATGATAAAATTCAAGTTTTCAAGTGAAAAATTAGAATTTTGGGGAAAAAAAACCTTGTATCTTCCACTTTGTACTTGAGAGCTTCTCCTAAAGACTTTCCTGATGAGATCAGTGGTGATATTTACAAATATAAGTTTGATATTCTGTGATAAAATGTGCCAACATTTAGAGATCTGTGTATTAGTTCTAGTCCCCTAAAAAGCAGATGCTAAAATGAAATTAGACATTCAAGAGAGTTATTGATAGAAATGCCTCTGAAGGGTAAAGAGAAAAAGCCAGAGAAGTCACGTAAAGCCTTTAGGCCATAGTGTAGGTTTGACATCTGTGAAGGAGGGAGGGAGGAAGGAAAGTGGTTAGGGTAAGAAGTTTCAGACTGCAGTGCAGTTTCAGAAATGTTTCTGACAAGCTGATGGCAGATTCTGGAGTCGGTATCACCAGCTTTAGCAGGTTTGCATCTCACAGGTCTTTGACTGCACTAGTGCTTCCACTATGCTTATTCCTCCTTGGCTGGGAGCAGCCGTGGGAAGCTTGACCTTTGTTCAGATGTAGTGGTGGATCCAGAAAGGCAGAAGCAGATGCTGTGAGTCAGTCCTATTCCCTGCAGTAAGAGAGCTCAGCGGTGCATTTTCATGTCCACCAGAATCCCTATAACTCAGTTAAGTGAGACTTTCTGAATGCCAATGCATGTTGCTACACTATCATTCATGGATAAAATAGTCACCTGAACTGAGTACAAAAAGCTCATTGATATGAACTATGGTTTCAGATTTCAAACTTAAGTATCCTTTAATATTTAGGACACCATCATTTGCTGAGATTTGATGTAGTATCAAAGAATAGCCATAATTATCTTAAAAGGCAGTTAAATATTGCTCCTTTTTCTAACCACGTATATATGTCATCAGTTTCTTCATATACGGTACTTCAACAAAAAGATCATATCTCAACAGATTGGATAAAAGCAGATATGAGAATATAGATATCTTCTGTTAAAACAGACATTGAGGAGATTTGAAAAAATATAGAACACCACTCTTCTCATTAGGTGGGAAATACTTTTCATTAAAATGTTATGTATGCTACCCTGTGATAGAGTTGTTACTATTATTTTTTAAATAAGTTGACCACCAAATAAATAATAAATAAATAAACATTTTGAAATTTTCTCAGTTTTAATTTCTAATACAATAAAGTAAAAGAATATTATTCATATAATAAAAGGTCTCTGATGTCCTCAACAAATTTTAAGAGTATAAATTAGATCTGAAAGAAGAATACTTGAGAACCATTGCATCCAGGAATCATTACATGTGTCATAAGCAGTGAAAGAATGTCAATACACCATAGAATAAGGCAGAGACCATGGTGATTACGGGAATGGCTCTAGAGTCAAAAAACCAGAGTTTGAATTTTGGCTTCACTATTTACTAAAGAGCTTCTTTGGACAAATGAATTAAGCTTTCTGAGCCTTTCTGTCTTCATGTATAAGTAATAATATATACTTTATATGATTGTTGTAAAGATTAAATCAGGTATATAAAGTGTTCATCATAATTGAAGTAAAGCAGCAAAAGCTTAGGAAAATTTAATCTCTCCTGAGTTTATTGATAATATTATTATTCCACAGCTAAGAATTTTCTCCCATAAAAAAAGCAAAATTGACATCCATTCACTCTTCCTTGAATATTTCCTTGAATATGAAATAATCCTTGAGTTCTCTGTATCAGAACTATCTAGAGTGATTATTAAAAATGCAGAAAACCAAGGCATCAGATTAACTCAAGTCCTAGCAATTGCTACTTTCCATACAAATATCTGAATCTCAACCTCCTAGCGCATTTCTCTTTCTCTCTCTCTCTCTCTCACACACACACACTCAAAATGATCAGAATCTTAACCTGTGAAACCTCTAGAAAAAGAATAGATGAATATTTTCATAATTTCATGGAAATAAAAGTCTCTTTAAACAATCCTGCAACATCATTAACTATAAAAGAAAAATTGGTAAATTAAACAATCAAGATTAGAAATATCTACTTGTCAAAAGCAATCTTTAAAAAATGAAAAGCTTCAGCCTGGGAAAAATATTTGTAACCTACATCTGACAAAAACTTCTACCTAGAACATACAAGGACTCATAAAAATGAATAATAAAAAAGACAAAGAACCCCATTAAAAAGGTCCAGATGATGTGAACAGACACTTCAACGAATAAGATAATGTAAATCACCAATGAATAGACAAAAACATATTCAACATTTTAATTGTATTAAAAACATTTAACAACACAAAATGTTGTTTAGGGTATGGAGCAACTGGAACTCTTTTGCACTACTATTGAGAGTATAACATGATGCACTCATTTTGGAAAAGTATCTAATGATTTTTTTATAAACTTTAAAAATTTTTTTTATTTTGTGATTTTTAATGAATTTGAATATATGTCTATCATATTAGCCAGACATTTTCTTCATAGGTATTTGCCAAAGAGGAACAAAAACTTATGTTCACAAAAAGAAGTGTATAAGAAAGTTTATAGCAGACTTATTCATAATAGTCAAAAACTGAAAACAATCTAAATATTAAAGCAAAATAAAAATCTATGGTTTAAGCAATGGGCTACTAGACAGCAATTAAGAAAGAAACTATCTATTGCCACATACAATATGGATGAATCCTTCCCAAAATAACATACTGAACAAAAGAAGCCTGACACAAAACTGTACTTACCTTAGGATTCCATTATATAAAACCCAAGAACAGACTGGGGAAATCCGTGAACAGAATTGGAAATTGGGAGAGAGGAGGTTAGAGGAAATGGAATTTTCTAGAAAAGGAACTTCCTGTGGTGATAGAAATATTTTATATCTTTTTTGGAAAGTAATTATATGGATGTATGCAATTGTTAAAATTCATTAAACTGAATTTCAAGATACACGCATTTCATTTATGTTAACTGTATGTCAATAATATATATAAAAAGGGAGAAGAGGAACGCCTGGGTGGCTCAGCAGTTAAGCATCTGCATTTGGCTCAGGTCATGATCCTGGAGACCCGGGATGGAGTCCCACATCGGGCTCCCTGCACTGGAGCCTGCTTCTCCCTCTGCCTGTCTCTCTCTCTCTCTCTCTCTCTCTCTCTCTGTGTGTGTGTGTCTCTCATGAATAAATAAATAAAATCTTAAAAAACAAAAAAAGGGAGAAGAAAGAGGAGGAGATGAAGAGGAAAGAGGAGGTGGAGGATGAAGACAATGGCAACAATGGGTACCTGGGCCTGACTGTGGATCTATTAAATAAAAAGTCCAAGCTTGGTTTCTCTCTGATAAACTTTTCTTAACTTCCCAAAATGTTGCTGTGATTAGGTTTCCAGGGAACTTCTCCCTCTGTTAACGTCCTCAGCCATGAAGTGGTCTTTACAGCTTTGCCAGAGGAACAGCCCCAGCCCATGAAATACCTGAGCCCCTGTGACGGCAGGGGAAGTGGCAGGAGCCATCCATCCTTAGCCTCTGAATGAGTCAGCAGCACCACCAGGCTGAGCATCCAGAGGGCAGTCCAGGGCCAGGCCTAGGCCACAGAAGTGTGAAGTGATTCTGAGCTTTTCTAACAAAGCCCACAAAGCCAGAAGCTTAGGAAAGCAAATTGGACCATTGTTCCCAGCATGCCTGGCTTCAAGCCCAGGTGCAGCCCTCCACTCAAGCAAATGGGTGTAATCCTGCTTTCACAAAACCTCTTCCCAAAATCTAACACAAGGCCCTCCTGGCGCTAGACGTTAAACCAGGTGAAACGAAAGATTCAGCAGCCTCTAGCCAGATCTCTGAAAAGAAAGCCATTTATTGACAGAGACGGTGCAAACAAAGGCAGCCTACAAAACCTGAACATGTTTTTGTCACATATTCTATTGAAAGGCATTGTGCAATCTCAAAAAATTGAGGTCCAAGCTTCAGCACAGCTTGAATTAAGAGCTGAGTCATTCATTCCATTGATTGCATGTTCTAAGTGGATGGGCACAGTTTTACTGAGAATAACAAAATTGCATTTATCCGTGCATTTTTATCCGTGGGTAGCCAAGTTGATAGTAGTCAAAAAGTTTTGAATGTCCATCTGTGAAACAAATCGTGTGAATCACCTCACTTAATATTCATAGCAAACTATGAGGCAGAGACTATCATAGTTGCTATTTTACAGATGTGAAAACTGAGGCTAAGGAAGTTAAATAACAGACTACGTCATCTAGCTAAGAAATAGAAGCCATACTAAGACCCAGGTGGCTTACCCCATCGGTCACTCATTTCTTCAACAAATTTACCCACTGAGTAAATATTTATTAAAAGTCTATTATATGGGGGCAGCCCCGATGGCGCAGTGGTTTAGAGCTTCCTGCAGCCCAGGACGTGATCCTGGAAACCCTGGATCGAGTCCCACGTCAGGCTCTCTGCATGGAGCCTGCTTCTCCCTCTGCCTGTATCTCTGCCTCTCTCTCTCTCTCTCTCTCTATCTATCTAATCTATCTATCTATCTATCTCTGTGTCTCTATGAATAAATAAATAAATAAAAATCTTTAAAAGTCTATTATATGAAAAAAAAAGTCTATTATATGGTGAGATGGCAATCACTACTCCTGCCACTGAGAATATAATGACAAAGTCCTTACCCTCATGAAGCTCATGCTGCAGTGGAAAAAATGAAAATGAATGAATTAAAATGTTTCTGATGTAATAAGTGTGATAAAGGATAAAAGTGATAGCATGAGCCTGAAACTCATATAACACCGTATGTTAACTACACTGGAATTAAATCAGATAAATAAAATAAAATAAAATAAAATAAATAAAATATTAATAAAATAAATAAAATTCTAATTCTCAAGGAAAAAAGAATGATGGTGTCTTGGGTGCAACTTAGCTAGATGAGATGGTCTTAAAGAGCTCTTTGCAGAGACATCTTTGTAATGAGACCCATCCAGAGGTAGGAAGCCAGCCAGGCACACATTTGCAGGGAAAGAACCCCAGGGGGGTGGCAAATGCTTACAGTGAGTGATTGTCACATTTAAGGGATAGGAAAGAGGCAAATGGGACTAAAGAAGGTAAGCTAAGGGGGGGAACTCATCGGAAATGCAATAGAAAATGTTCCCAGGAGCGTATCTTGTAAGACATTGTAGAAGATTTTATTCTGAGGCTAATAGGGAGGGAGCCTTGGAAGGTTTCGAGCAGGGGAGGGAATGGTTTGCTAGCTGCAGGGAAACCAGACTTGGGAGGGGGCACAGTGAGAAAGGGAGCAGGGCCATCAGTCAGGAGACTGCAGCAACAGTGTGAGCTAGGCATATGGCAGAGGCAGAGGTGAGAAGTAGTTGAATTGAGGAGTACTTGGGATACAGGGCCATGGCATTTGCCTCAAGACCGTGTATGAGGGGTGAGTCAAGGATGACAATGAGGCTTTTTAACTATGATAGTGAACCTCCTCCATGTGTTCACCAAATAGTGGATATTCTTATTTCCACTTCCCAGGGAAAGAGAGTGAGGATCCAGAGAAAGACCCTCCCTAAGATCAGCAAACTAGCACCTCTAGAGAAACCAACACGCGGCTAGCTTTCCTAGTTGGATCTTAGCATGATGATAAGAAAACTGCAGGTTGTTATAGCATAAGGAAAATTGGACTGGCAAGAAAAGTGGGCTCTGTTTCTGATTCAACCACTTAAGGAGAGTGTGACCCCAGGAAGATGTCTAACATCATTCAACAATGAAATGAGCATGATGGTTCATGTCTTGCATGCTCATGAGCTTGTTTTGAGGATTCAATGAAATAGATAAAAGTATCCTAAAAATTCTAAAGTGTAACATACTGCAGTACATAACCAGAATTCTTTCTTCCCAGTCTTAGTCTGTGTATTGTTAATAGCGAAGTTAGCTTTCGTTACATACATTTCATCATCTGAGTTTTCATATACTTGTGATTGGGACTTGTGTGCATGCTGATAGACTTCCCTTTCAGTTTCAGGAAAAGAAAAACAAAATCTCAAAATCTCCGTACTCCATACATGTTTCTCCATGCACATGTGGCTTTCTCTTCTTTTCCAATCAGGTCAGTTGCTCTGTTTTCTTTTGTGGGTTTTGTTTTGTTTTGTTTTGTTTTAGATTTACTTATTCATGAGAGACAGTAGAGAGATAGGCAGAGACATAAGCTAAGGGAGAAGCAGGCTCCCTGCAAGGAGCCTGATAATGGGACTCGATCCCAGACCCCTGGGCCAAAGTCAGACACTCAACCACTGAGCCATCCAGGCATCCCAATTGCTCTGTGTTCTCGTATCAGCTCTGCTGTCTATATCTTGTTTGTAGCAGGTGACTGTTTTTGCTAATATGAAAACTATGGTTGGAAAATTTAAAATAGATCATGGAAATTACAATGAAAGGGAAGATTTAAAAAAAAACAAAATAAAATGTTTGAGCTTTAAAAGTAAAGTTAGATTATATGGTTTCACTTATACGGGGAATATAAAAATAGTGAAAGGGATTATAGGGGAAAGGAGAGAAAATGAGTGGGAAATATCAGAGAGGGTGACAGAACATGAAAGACACCTAACTCTGAGAAATGAACAAGGGGTAGTGAAGGGGACATGGGCGGGGGGACAGGGTGACGGGCACTGAGGGGGGCACTCGACAGGATGAGCACTGGGTGTTATACTATATGTTGGCAAATCGAACTCCAATAAAAAAATATACAAAAAAATACAAAAAAACCCTAAAAAAAATAAGAATAAAATAAAATAAGATAAAATAAAACAATAATAAAAAATAAAAGTAAAGTCAGAAACTTGAATCAGTTAAAAGAATTGTAGCAATTGTAGCAATTGTAGCCTCCACATTCGGAGAACATTGAGGCTAGGTAATTCGACAGTGAGAACACATTAGACAGTGCAGAGGAATGTCACTCAAGCAGGAATCTGAGTGCTTCCTGATTTATAAAACCAAACTCAGAGCCTACTGTGTAAACCCATTAAAGTATTAGATATTCTTCACTTTCTATTTCACAAGTAACTGACATTCGCAGCAATTCCCAGGAGGTCCACACAGACACAATTGTGAGATCAAGTGGGTGGCTTCCTTCTCCATAATTCTCACTGATGTACACATCCTCTGAGAACATGCATCATATAAAGAGTTACCTTCGTACTTAGGCTTTGTCAGTATAGCTATTCTAAAAATTAAAGGGTTGGAGTTAATCATCTTGGACTCTGCACCTTTAGACTTAGTGTTTGTACCTAAACAATTATGTGAAGAAGTTACTACAAGGAAAAAAAAAAGACTGATTTACTAGCTGCTATTAAAACAAACAAACAAACAAACAAACAAGGACTAGAGAAGGAGAGTCCCTGATTTAGGAAACATGATATACAAATAACCTTTCTGTGCCTTTCCTGTTTCTACCTATGTTGCTCATGTCTTCCTATTTCCCACACTACTCCTCTAGCCTCCTCCACCTGCCTTCCTGCTCATTTCACTGCCATAAGTATGCTATACATTAACCAGGCACACACACACACACACACACACACACACACACACTGGTATCACTGCATCCAAAAGCAAAGGGAAGGAACTTTGGAGATTCAAGTAAGTTTTGGTTTTAAATAGAAAAGAATCATGAAAAAGATGAGCACCTAACTCTGAGGACAAAAACTGGAAGAAAGTTAACATTAACCCTATTTCGGTGCTGCTCCACATTTCTAGGCTCCCCTGCAGTTGAATTGGACCATGTGATAAATTGTAGCCAATGCAAAAATAGGCAGAAAAGCTATGTGCCATATGTCTAGTCTTCTACGTTCTTTCTTTACTAGTTAGATTGAAGGAGTCAAATGACAGAGCCATCCAATTCCGCTATTGGAGAAGAATTGCCCAACTTCAACAGGACTTTGTGTGAACAGAAATAAACGTTTATTATGTAAATCCACTGAGATTTGGGACCTCTTGGTTTCAGGAGGTAACGTTAATTAACCTGAGATAAAATACTTTTTATGACAAATTACATGTGGTCTTGAGGTGTCAGAGACACCATCCAGAACCAAGAGCTGAAGCATATGAATCTGTGGTGCAAACTCAAATAAAAGTTGGGGGTGCCTGGGCGGCGTGGTAAGCTAAACATCTCACTTGGTTTTGGCTCAGGTTCTGATCTCAGGGTCCTGGTGGGATCAGGCCCTGAGTTGTTCTCCACGCTGAGCTCGGAGTCTGCTTGGGATACTCTCTCTTCTCTCATTTTGCCCCTCCCCCTCCACACTCTCTTTCTCTCTAAAATAAGTAAATAAAATCTTAAAAAAAATTCAAAAAGTCAGAATGTTTTATATATATAATTATAATTATAGCTATTATTATATAATACGCTTAGTTACATGATGGGAGTTGCAAGTTGACCTGCTTCTAGGATGCTTCTTAGGCTCCTGTAAACCAACACCTCTCCAGTTGCCATACTTGCACCATTTTATCTGACTATATATTTGCGTCAACAAGTATCTTAAAAAAAAAAAAAACTTGTGAGACATTGGTTTTCCATACCATAGTGTGATTTAGTTCATTTATTGATTGATTCATTTTTAGCACCTAAGTGTAAATACGCTGAGAAAATTGGAAATTGAGGGACAAAGGAAGATAGATCCTTTAAAGGGATCCCTGGGGGGCGCAGCGGTTTAGCGCCTGCCTTTGGCCCAGGGCGCGATCCTGGAGACTCAGGATCGAATCCCACGTCGGGCTCCTGGTGCATGGAGCCTGCTTCTCCCTCTGCCTGTGTCTCTGCCTCTCTCTCTCTCTCTCTCTCTCTCTCTCTCTGTGACTATCATAAATAAATAAAAAAAATTAAAAAAAAAAAGATAGATCCTTTAAAATCTCAATGAAATGATGGGTGAGGTGCCTGAGTATGCACTCCTTAGGGCAGATTAAGAGTGTGCTGGGACTGCCAAGAGTGGCATTGAATAGAGGAAGAAAGGAGTTGTCCTCCGAAAGGGTTGCAGAAGGGCATATCCCACAGGTTTTAAATTTTTGCTTAGAGCCATTCCTAAGAAATGGAAGAGCCATTCTTCTTCCTTCTGACTCTCAAGGCTGCCTAATACCTATTCTCAGGTAGTTTGACAATGCATACTGCGGTTCTACTACGTGAATAAGCTTTTGTGGGTTAGCCTGACATTCTAATCCCTAGTCAACATATTGTTTTTATGAGAGAATACTTTCCAAATTCCAAACAGTTCTGGAATACAACCTGTTCATAAAATTTGAGATTGCTTGTGCATGAAATCAATTCATATACTTCCTTGCCACCACCAAGACAAAGGCTTTGTCTTCACCACAAATCTTCTTGGATGGCGTTTTAAAAGTTTGATTTTTTTTTCCTTCTTTAGGTTGTCCCTAGGATATTTTTAACCTGACTTCATTTAGTTGAATGTATTTTAAAACTTAAGTTCTAGAAAAAGTCATCTTGAAGATAAAGGCATGTGCCATAGATCGGAAAGTTATGTGGGTTAGCAGAGAAATCAATTGTTGATGCCTAGTAAATATCTGATGGAGGAGAAAGAGCTTATCCTTTAAGAGAGGAAAAAACATGCCAAAATTTCTCTAAGAAGCTGCCAAGAAAGGCAGAACATAGTGTAAAAGTTCTTCGGGAGTTTCTAGGAGTCAAGTAATTTTCACATCCTGAGGTGGCATGTTGATAACTGGCTCTTGAGAAGTAAGAAGGCTGCACTTTAAAGCAACTGGAAAATGCTTCCTCTTCCATGGCCTCCTCTATCCAGACTCATCAGCAAGAGGTGTTTCCTATGTCTAGAGTCAAATCCAGACAAACACGTGGAGGAATGTTGCAGGAGATGGCAGGGTCACCATGGGAATCCCCTTTCTCAAAACTTTCCACCCTCTTCCACTGCTCTAATTATGTTGCGACAAGAGTAAGGATCTCATCTCCTTATTGGAAGGAACTCACATCTTGAAATAGAAAACATACACCTTTGAGAGACTCTCTCAAGCCAAGACTTCATTGTGTTTCTAAGTACCAGGCTCATATAAAAATAATAAAAAAATATTAAAAAATTGTGTTTCTAAGTACCAGGCTCATTTTAAAAAATTAAAATATTATTTATTATTTTTATTATTTTTTAAAATATTTAAAATATTATTTATTATTTTATTATTTGCAGGGTGGCCCTCAGCAAAGTCAGGAAATTCTGCTTCTCCAACACTTCTTTCTACTACCATCCCGTGTTTTTTGAGCCCAACACAGCACCAGTAACTCCTTCTCTAACCTAACTATGAAGGGCTCGTTTAGAAGCCTCAGGTCACCTGAGGTTCTTCACTAAAACATCTGACTATATTTGGGTAAAATTTGCCACATGGAGTCAAATATGGGCAATGAACTGAAAGAGCCTGCTAAAGAAGGTTATCAGACAGTTTTACAATTGTCCTGTGAGTGAACTCTTGTTCCTGAAATCTGACACTTGACTGAGTTCTTTATTTACTAGTTTCAAATTCTTACCTGGATTATAGTTTTAAGAATAATTCAGGAAAGACTCTGGGGCTTCCATTTAAGTCCAGGACACTTCTTTCCAAAAATAAGCCTTCTCTTTCAAGCATGACACTGACGTGGCAACTGTTAATGTCTCTCCATTACTACCATTAGAATTAAAACTTTCACATTCCTGGCTTCATTTGCTCAGAATTCTAGTGTTTGACAAGTTATTGTGGAAATGAGTTATTCTAGTACCTGCATTTATTTAGTGGAAATCCATACACTTTCTCAATGTTATTTCAATTAAGCTAAATTAATGAGGTAGGTATTACCTGCTTTACTACATGCCAAGAATTGATTTGGGAAAGTAAGGGAATATAAAGAAAATATAAGCTCATCTATGCCCTCAAGTAGTTTATATTTGGAATGACCAGACACACACACAGCAAATTGTTTGCTAAAATAGACTAGTCTCGATTGGCCAACACAACTTAAAAAATATTTGTTGAATGAGTAAACAAGGAACAAGTGAGTGCTCTGAGAGCAGCCCAGATAGCCAGGATAGCAAAGAAGCACCTAAGATCCTTTTATTACAGGGTGAGCAAACAAAGTTATCTGGAATTACGAAAGTGCATTCCACATGCGTAGCACACCTTTCCATTCCAAGAAGTAACTGCGAATCCTGCACAGTTACCTCTATATGTAGAGACTTAAAACTGAATGTAGAAAAAAATCACACTTGCCCCTCCTTGGCACAGTTCTCCATACTGGACCTATGTATGCTGCCTACTGAGAAAGATGTTTGGATCCCCAACATTTCAGATCTCTTTCTGGGTCCAGAGAATCTCTTTGTAATATATCAGAAAACTGTGACTCTAACTTGAAGACTAGACAAAGCAGTTAAAAATAGTTCATATGCAATGGAAAATTAAATTCCTCTCAATTAGTAAGAGAATATGTTGCCCTGGACAATGAAGAGGATCAGAATATATGACCCTAAAATATGACGGTGGCATGTGGATTGTTTTGAGTTGAAGGCAATCTAGACTCAGCAGACTTAAGAAAAACTTTTATCTCTCCCTTATCTACCTAGAATTTAAATAAGAGGCCTGATTTAATGAAAGAAATGTTACCAGAGATAACTTTTATTTGAATGACCTATCTGTATGAGGATAACTTGTATTTGAATGACCTATATATATGGCAAGGCAAACATCTAATTACCAAATATCAGCTCTTCTTATTGTCTGTGAATTATCCTCCTCTGTTTTGATGCCTCAGATCCTTATTCCATTTCTTAGCTCAGGATGGCATATAAACTTCATTTTCCACCTTGTCCTTGGGTCTCATATTCTAATGGGGCCCCCATTCATACATAATTTTGTTTTTTTTCCTGTTGATCTGTCTTATGTCAATTTGATTATTAAATCAACCAAAGAACCTAGAAAGAAAGAAGAAAAGTTTTTTTCTCACTAATAGCAATATCACTGGAGATGCTATCTGCTATCCAAATGGTGACTACAGTTCAACACTCAGTTCTTTCTTATCCTAGATAAATAGTATTATGTTGTTGAAAGCTTTATGTTCTTACCCATATCATCTCATCTTTTATCTAATTATATTAATCTCTGTAAAGTTCAGATTAAATCTATTTGATTAGACCTTGACTATGATAAGCACACAATTTGGATTGGGACCAGTTGAGTTGGAGCTCTGGGTACACCCAGGTGTGACTGAATACTTTCCAGTCTGTCTACAAACACATCTTCCTCCAACAGTGCCTATCCTTTCTTAGAGGATTTTCTTAATGCTACAGTTTTGTGGTATTTTAAAAATTACTTCTTTAATTTGTTATTAATTTAATTTTATCACATTGCCTTTCCATCTAAATAGAATTTCCCTATGTGCATCTTTTTTTTGTGTGTGTGTTATTTTGTCACTAAAATTCTTTGCATTGCTTCTTTCTCTCAATGTTTAATTTGTGATTTGTTGCTGTTGTAGTTGCTAGTATAGCTTCTGGGCCTGGTTAACAATATTCTTCAAAGAAGTCAAGAGACCTCATTATTCACTTCTATTTTGATATTTCTTCCAAAATCCATTAACCTTACTTCTAAATCAGCTATCAGAATCCATGAGTACTTCTCAGAGACTCACCCAAAGCCTTGGAATCAAGATTTCTACAATATAATCTGAACATTTGCCCACATTTTCTGTTGCTGAATCACCACAATGGTTTTATGGTTCCATATGAAGTTTCTACAGCTTTTCCCTTCTAAATTTTCTCATTTCATTGATCCTTAAGAAAATCAATGTAACATATTTAACATATCAAAGTAGGGGCACCCACCAGATATAAAAGTCTTACAAACCAAGAAATGTCTTCTAGACTTTAGAGCTATGCAGATTAAAACATCATATGTTTTGATCTGTAAAAAGATTAAGTGGTCACATAATGTCTGTGGAGTCTTCAACAAGTGAGAAATGTTGATTCAAATTGAGCCCCTTAGGGAAATAAAAGTAGACTGTGTAGGGGAAGGGCTCCTCTAGGAAAAGCTGCTAAGAAATATCTAATGAACTTGACATGTTCATGGTCCTAAGGCCTCTCTCTGGGGGCCCTCAGCATTGAACAAAGGAAGAATGATATCTGGCATTAGACAGCATTTCTTACCGGACCCTCTTCTGTTAGCGAGTTAATTAATGGCTTATTATCTGCTTAAATCTTGACTCTACTCTAAGGAAAATAAAAGTATTAAGGATGAAGGGTTTTAAGATTCTTTTATCACTTTCTTATTTATCTAGCCTGTGGACCAAGAGGTGACTAGACAAGACACAGCAACAATGCTTGAGTTTGTAGAATTGTAGAAGTACATGATTCTTTAGCATTTATAGGGATACTGTGCTTTCCCAAATAGTAGCATCAGAAACCACTCGACTATAAAAATATCCATAGAAATTATGATATTGTTAAGTTTATGAAGACTACTTTAAGCACTATAAAATATATTTAAGTATTTTTTAATGGAATATATGAGTAACAATAATTTAAGATCTTCATGAGTGTCTCCTTTGACTTGTAGTTAATTCAGGGTCTCAAAGGCAGGGAATGAGAGAGCTGGCATTGGAGGAGGAGGAGAAATCAGCAATTCACTCAGATGTATGCAGAGACAAATTAACATAATAAACCAAGATGATGAGCAGGGCTGTAATACACAGGTAGGTAGAAATGCATTTTTAAGTTTAAAATAACAAAATAGCCCTGCTTGGTTTTTGGTAGGAAGTAATGTTGGGAGGGGGCAGAGAGACATTACCTGTGTTCATGAGTCTGGTTTTCAACATACAGATATAAACTGAGCTTCTCAATTGGAATTCATTCTGACAGTGCTGGAAATGGATATAATCATACTTATGTGCTGTCTCAAAAACTTGCAAAAAATTTATCATGCTAAGCAACACATTGCAGAAAATGTGACAAAATACACAATATGATTTACTTTCTTTGTATTTCAACTGACTGGCTACCTTATTCTGTTTCCTACTATTTCATTTGGATAAAATTTGTAGGTTGATTTAGCTGACAGAAATCATAAGCAAAAGGAGCATGCTCTTTTAAGATCACAGTTGTGTTTTATAAGTTTGTATCTGCCTATTAGAGACATTTATATATTTTTCTTTTGTACTTTATTCCTGGAGGAGTGGGAATAATAATTATGAGAGAAAATGTCTTTTTGCAAGGAATATGAAATTTGAAATCTTCAGAACTAGATCTGTGAGACTCAAGATGACTTAAAATGGGAAAAAACTACATTGATGTGATACAAAACTATATAAGACATATTTATAGGGAAGCAAAATGGCAGAAGCTTATTTCTAGGGATGGACATTAGACTGGTGAGGACACAAAGTCATTCTAGCAACTCATTCTGTACCCGCTCATTGCATGCACATGCAGCGTCAAATTCAGTAAGAATGAAAGATTCCATCATTCTAATTTTAAAAACCCAGACTTCCAGTGGTAAATTCCTGAGTTATTTTTTTATAGTCATTACAAAGAGGAATTACAAATGCAAGGAAAATTTGAAACTACTAGAAATTTGACCATGCTTAATTTATTAAGGTGTCTCAAGATGTGTCTTCTTGGGACTAAAACAACGAGGTGAAAAATACAGCATGAACTTAAGCATAAAAATACAGATGAATTTAAGTGGTCTCTTGTCAGTAAACAATCAGTTTTATCCACATTTAAAGTGAGTAGACTAGGTTGATTGTTAATATGGAGATGACTACGATGTTTTTTATTTTGACAAAGATGTCATGTTTTTTCCATGACCCAGATAAGGTGCTATGAAGTATTGTTTAAAAAAAAAAGAAAAGTAGGGGAGGGTAGTAAGGTAAGGGCCTATGATATTTCTCCAAAGGACAATGGAGCAAACTATTAAATGCCTGAAAGAAAATCAATTAGACCTACAGGGTAACATAATATAGAAATATGGGAATTAAAGGCAAATGCAAAGTAATCAAGTTAGCCCTCCACAATGTGCTGATGTTTACTGTGATCTTATACACGACTTTCCCTACCTACTAAAAAAATGAATAATTTAACTGTTATTTCAAAAGCAGAACATCTTGGCATGGTGTTATTAAAATACTTCTCTTAGAGTATGGCAAAATTCTGGGTCTCATTTTTATTTCACTCCTTCCCCCTTTGCCTAGAAGCTTTGAAACAGAACTATTTGTGTCTCCAAGGTTGAGAAAATGTATTATAATCACATGTAAACTCAGAATCTAGGTCTACTGTAGTCAGAATGAAAAGATGACTAAACCAGTGAGTGACTGGTAATGCTAAGTTAAAAGAGACAAGAGGAGACCCAGTCTGTAATTCAGCTGTAAGAGTTTAGATAAGTTGGAAAGAAAATAGTAGCAAGATCATTACTGTGATTTTTATTAACTGGAAAACATAGAAGATGGAAAAAAGCAATGGAGATTTGAAAAATCATATAAGTTTATTCGGATTTAATAATTCTACTTACTAATTTTCAAAAAAAAAAAAATTTAAGTAGGTTCTGTGACCAGCCTGGAGCCTAACATGGGGATTGAACTCACAACCTTGAGATCAAGACCTGAGCTGAGATCAAGAGTCAGACACTCAATGAGTTGAGCTACCCAGGCACCCCAAATTCTCAAACTTTTTAATGAATGAACAACCATTTTGCAAACATTTATTGAACATCCATGATGTTGAGGATCTTAGTAGGCAGTGGAGGTATTTACTAGAACAAAGAGTCATATGTATAAATACTTACTAAGATCTGATAAATGGAGAAGTATAAAAATACACAAGCTCAGTGTAGTATGCAATGCACTTCAAATTCTTGCTCTGTAATCAACCAATAGTATGACTTGGGAAATTTATTTAACTTATTCAGTGACTCTATTTCCCAGTCTGTAAAATAGAGGAACATTTGCCTTCTAAGTTATATATGAGGATTAAATGAATTAATATATGTAAAGCAACTGGAATAGAGCCTCACACACAATAGGCTTATTTTTATTACAGTGACAATGTGGATGATATAACCCTAAAAGTTTGGTTAAACAGAACTAAAGTGGGGAATCCCTTGGTGGCTCAGCGGTTAAGCGCCTGCCTTTGGCCCAGGGCATGATCCTGGAGTCCCGGGACTGAGTCCCACGTCGAGCTCCCTGCGTGGAACCTGCTTCTTCCTCTGCCTGTGTCTCTGCCTTTCTCTTTCTCTCTGTGTCTCTCATGAATAAATAAATAAAAATTTAAAAAAATAGTAATTAAAGAACTGAAGTGTAAAGGCCGAGTCACAGTTTGATATGGGCCAAAAGGTGAGATAGAAAGTGGACAGTGAAGAGTCAGAAAGGCTATTACAGGTGCTGAGAATAGCTTTTGCCAAGTGCAAAAGTAAAAGGTATTAACCCTGTGTTGTTTTATCTGTACATCTAAAATGAGGGAAAATGGAAGAAATGATAAGAGATTAGGCAAAAAAAAAAAAATATATATATATATATATATATATATATATATAGCCAGATCATGAAAGGCCACGTACACCAACTAAGGCACTTGTATTGTATCTTGTGTGGATGATGGAGAGACACTAAATACTTCTAATCAGGGAAATGACGTGATCAAATTGGATTTATTTCTGGAAATGAAAAGATTGATTTTAGAACATCTTAACTGGAAGATATTGAAAGACCATATGTCTTTGACTCTCTGAAGTTAAATGACTATTAAAGGTTAATGTATAAATAAAAAATTAATTCACTATGTGTAGCTTCTTATCAATAAAGGATAATTTAATGCCTTTATCTAAGTGCTTCCTATAGCAATACTCTATTGAAGAAAGATCCTGGGAACCACTGTAACCATAATTTTGTTCAAATCTAATGAAAAGGTTTAGTAAAATAGAATCTATATGAAAAATAGCAGTGTAGACCAAATCCTGAGAAGAGTGCTCAATCACTCAATAAAATTTATAGGCCGTCCACCAAATGTATATCTCAACTCTTTTCGTGGAAAGTAAATCAGAGGCAATGTCATCTTGCATTGACATAGTGCTGTATAAGCTACCTTCACTGCCACTTCTCCATTCCCTATTAATGTTAAAATTTCCATCTTATTGGAGTGGGTTGAACTTTTATTTATTCAGAAAACACTTCCAAGTTGCATGCTACATAGCAGACATTATTCTTGATTGCTTTATAAATATATACTCTTTTAATCTCCTTAACAATCTTGTAAAGTAGATGGTGTTTTTATCCTCATTATACACATTAGGAAACGAAGCCACAGGTAGGTTAAGAAGGTCATGATGCAGAGCTAAAATGTGTACTCAGGTCACCTGGCTTCCGAGAGTATATCTCAATCACTACACTATCCTCCCTCTCATGTATAAAAAAGTTTTATTCTGGAGGGAATGTAGGTAACTTTGACTATTCAGAAAAGGCAGCATTTCCCCCGATGCATAATAGTATTCTGACACTGCTAAAGATATATAGGAGATGAAAATAACTCAACTTATTTGTTTATAGATTTCAAAAGTGAATAAGATTGCCTCTCCCTTGGCTCTTCCATTTCTTTTTCTGTAAGCAGAGAGTACTCACTGACTTGAACGCTCTTCACTCTTCCCTTCTCCTTATGTTAACGTGCGCTCTGACCCGCCACTAATTCCAAAGTCCAAGACCAAAGACACAACACTGCCTCTTCTTGCGTAAATAAGAATGGTAAGCTTGTTTTTGTGCTGGTCATCACTGACCTTGCTTTGTTAAGACTCTAACAATCTGTGTTGATATCAAAGGTCCTACAGAATGTTTAATCATCTCTGGATGATCTGCCTACCTCCAAACAGAAGACAGGGAGGCAGTACATTATAAATAAACCACAAGCCACGCCAGGCTCCATGCCCAGAAAAGAGCTACATATAAATAAGTGTTATAGATGAAGGAAGAAAGAGAGGGAGGGAGGGAAGATGGAAAAAAAGAAAGGAAGGCAAGAGGGAGGCAAGGAAGGAGAAAATGTCCACTTAACCTGCAGACACTGTGGAAAAATGGCTAAATAGCCATAAGATGAAAAATCCGATCTGTTCCTAGAGCCAGCCTCAAGCCTGTTAGAAAGCCTGAATAGGATTCTTATACATGGAGCTCTCAATGAAAGATAATCCTGCTTCTTGGCTGTATTCAAGGAGGAAGCAAAAGACAGGAGCCAGATGCTGTTTCCTTAGAAGGGTCCCTGGGGAAAGTCAATTCCCTAAGGGCCTCAGACGTAAATGATCATGGATATCCCAAGAAAATGATTTTCCACTGGCCTATTGGCAAACAGCGCAGATGGCAAATGATGAGTCTTTGTAATTGTCCTACCCACTGTAAGAGTTGTAGTTGGTCCTCCAAGTACATTTTAAAGGAACCCTAATTAGAATATACAACCCGCCTAAGGGTGGTAATTCTATCAATGGCCTGGGAGGAGTCTGTGTGAGGAAGGACCAGACTTTCTAAGTATTCTGATAAACATCATCAACAGTAAGGTGACAGCAGTGCTAAGGCTTGCCATTGTTAACACCCTTTTTCCTTTACAACCTTTTAGGTGCAAAGATTGCAAAAAAGAGGCCCATAAAAATCTCCTTAATAGGCCCCAGGTATATTGCATATCACCAACAGTAATTACTATAACTGCTGTAATCTGAGTTCACAGAAATGGCAGGAGCATTTTTAAAAAATTACTTTATTAAGGATTTCTGAGAGTTTATTCTAGTGCCGATACCAATTTCAATAGAGAGGAAGTTTCCATGCTTGCTAGATCTGCAAGACACAGCAACATCTGATGCAGCCGTCCAAAAATTATTCTCTCGTGCAGCCATGTTTAATAGGGAGAAATGTAGCCCAAAGAGTTAATGACATCACTGCTTATCAGGTTAATAACTGTGACTTCACCCAATTTAAACACACCGAAGACACTAGTTGTAGAGGAGAGGTGTTTTGTAGCACATCTAATTGTCTATTGACAGATTGAAGAGCTTGAAGTACTATTCTAACATGCCCTTAAATAAAGTGGGTAGAGCAGCTCTTCTCAAATTATTGTAATCCTGAAGAGTTCTGAACCTATCTGATACTTTCCTAGGGAGAAACACAGTCCACTTCCATTTTTAGCCTATTAACTGCTACAATGTTTCTTCCTATTGAAAGAGTGAAGATTGTTGTGTTTATCATATAAAAGATGAAATGGAAATATACACAACTCTTCTTCTTGAGTACTGCGTTTGCTGAGAAGGGTGATGTTCCTCTTGAATCTTTTATCATGAAGGTTTTAGTGTTACATTAACATTTCAAAGGGTAGGGGTATCAGGAGAAGAGGGAAAGGGTTGAGAGAAAGAGAAACTAGGCTTATGTGCATAATGATGAAACATGGAGTAATCAAAACTAATATTTTTGTGGTGTATGGTTGTGTATTTACTGAAATAATCTAACTCTGCTTAAGTACCTGACTGATTTCATCTAAAATTGTTGTCTGAACACTTCTGAAATTATAAGTATGCCTATATAATCAAAGCATAAATGGGAGATTACCTAACAGCACGATACACTCCATATCTATAATTAAATTTTACATATAGCTTTTATGAAATTCTAACTGTATCATCCTCATCATTCCCTATCATGACCAAGTAGAGAATAAACAAAGAGTTAGATGGAATTAAAACTGAAGATAACTTCAGTTACATTCAGAAAATGTTTAAGAAATAGTAGAAAAGAGAAAAAGAAAAGCAAATAGCAAAAACAGCACTTTCAAAAGATTTTGTAAAGCCATTTCTTCTTTGAGAATATATTGTATGGTATCAGAACACAAACAGAGAGCAAGCATTTCTTTTTTAATGTTTGCCCTAAGGAAAATATCATATAATATCTTTTTTTTTCACCAGTGTTTGTAAGATGTTTGAGATTGTTGGGTAGAAAACTGAGATATAATATAATTTTTTAACATCACATTTTTCATCTTTAATCTAATTTTCTTGAGCTTGGTCATGGTAGTCCCCTCTAGGATATAAATAAATAAATAAACAAACAAACAAACAAATAAATTCCTGAATCTCCTTAGAAATATTCCTGAACAGGAAATCATATGCCAGAAAAGCAATGCCTTCAGGGACATTAGACATAATGTTAAGAAGTCTCTTTACCATATTCTTTCTTGCAAGTTCACATCCAGTTAACATTTCAAGAAGGGAGAGCTAGGTATTGAGCATCCACAGATAATAGATCATGCATTCTAAGTTTCCTGAATTAGAACCAAGAACAATCAGGCAAATATAACTTATTCAATTTCTCTGGTTAAACAATTATTTTTCTAAATCTGTTAAGAAGATTTCTATGCATTGGTTACCTATAGAGCAAAGTAAAAAGAAAGCTATTTTTAAAAAGCGTATTTTATAATGAAGAAAAGAAAATGAGAAGACAAGCCACAGGCGACAATAAAATTTTTGCAAAGGACATATCTCATAAACAACCATTATCTAAAATATATAAAGAGCTCTTAGAAATCAACAATAAGAAAACATATAACCCAGTTTAAAAAAAAAATAGGCAAAGACCTCAACAGACACCTCATCAAGGAAAATATACATAACCAAAGTAAGCACATGAAAAAATGTTCAACATCTTATATAATTAGGGAATTGCAAGTTAATATGAGATATTACTACATAATGACCAATATCCAAAACACTGACAACACCAGCTACTGAAAAGGATGTGGAGCAACAGGAACTCTCATTCATTGCTGGCGTAAATGCAAAGTGGTACGGCCACTTTGGAAGACGAGATTAAGCATACTCTAACAGTGCAATCGAGCAGTTACATTCTTTGATTTACTGAAGTGAGTTGAAAACGTAAGACCAAACATAAACTTGCACACGGATGTGTATAACAACTTTGTCTCTCATTGTCTAAATTTGAAATCAACCAAGACGTCCTTCAGTAGTTACAAGACGTCCTTCAGTAGTTAAGCGGATAAATTGTGGTACATCCAGACAATGGAATATTATTTAATGCTAAAAAGAAATGAGCTATCAAGCCATGAAAAGACATAGAGGAAACTCAGATGCATATTACTCAAGTGAAAGAAGCCAACCTGAAAAGGCTACATAACTGTATGATGATTCCAACATTCTGAAAGAGGAAAAACTATAGAGACAGTAAGAGGATTAGAGCTTGATGAGGGTTGGGGGGGAGGGAAGGATGAATATGCGGAGCACTGAGGATTTTTAGCACAGTGAAAGTGTTCTGAACCATACCATAATGGTGAGTGTAGATGGACCTGCCAAAACCCATGCAACATGTAACCCTTAGAGTGAACTGGGATGTAAACTATGGACTTGGGGCATAATGATGTGTCGATGTAGCCTCATCAGTGCAAAAATGTACTTCTCTGGCGTTGTTGATTGGGGAAGAGGCTGTGGGTGTGAGGGCAAGAGTATATAGGAATTCTTTGGACTTTCTTCTCATTTTTGCTGTGACTCTAAAACTGCTCTAAAACAGAGTTTAATCAGAAAAAAGAAATGCATGTTCATGTTCTCTGCTCTTTTTATTATCCTATTTAAGTGTAAACAAATGCATTTCTTCAAGTCAGTTTTGATTTTGTAATGTTTTGTTTCTTGCCTTGAAGACAGAAGAAGAGTGAGGAGACCCCTCCCACATCAAGGCTGACCCTTTGCAGGAGCTAAAAACAGACCTGTCCATAGATTGTCCTTTCGGCTTGGGATATTATTCAACCTCACCAGCTTCTGTGAGCTAGAAGGGTTAGTAAGGAATAGGATAGCATCAGGGCTGGTGATCTTGAGCACTCCTTTGGCATGCAGTCTTGATTTCGAGCCCATTCCTTCAAGGAGCTGGAAAGCTCACAGAGAAGAGTATACACGACTTGACGTCATATGGCCAGAAAAGAGGCAAGATGGACAGATGAATTATTGACAAAAGCAAAATATATTTGGGGTAAAATGCTCCCCCAAATGCCTTCCTAAGAGAATAATTTTTATAAATGTAGTTGCTTCTCAAACATCTACAGTATCTTCTCTTACATTTTAATTAGGTATAAAATAATTCAGTCATGATGGTAACATATGAGATAAAAGAGACTGGAGAGAAATTCAGAGGTTATTGTGACTTAGTTGAAATTTATGGTCAAATAGTTTTGATCATCAAAAAGACAATTTATGATGTCCCAGGTACTAGGAATTTAGTAGCTGAGAATAACTTAACATTTCATTACCATTTTTATTGCCGTTTTGGAAAACACATCATGAACCCAAACAGACAGTCAACCTCATTTATTGAGCGTCACAGCATAAAGAGCCTAGCATTGTATGGTGTGGAGAGAATACAGGAGGAACTTCTGTTCATATATCCAAAATCTGCTTTGCAGATGCTTGTAATCTCGTAATGATTTGAGACCTCAACAAAGTTGTGAGGATGATCGCCTCCAAAAGGAGGCTGTCAGTATTCAAAAGGGCCGAAATAGCTAATGACATGTTGCTAAGAGGAAGAGCAAGCTATGGAACCATGCACGCAGAAAGATATAAATAACACATTCGGGTGACACCATAATGTTAATGGTAACTATCTGTTGTGGTTGAACTGTGAGTGATGTTTGCGCGCTCTCTGCCTTTCAGTTCCAAGTTCTCAATATTGAGCATGTACAACGTACGGATAAGGAAGACAGATTTCATGCTTAAAATTAAAGAGGAATAAGAGCTCCTATTGTTACAAATCTAAGACACACACATCTAACCAGTTTCAGGGATTTGATAAATCCAAGAAAAATACTTATTTAGTGAAAGAATAGTGGGAAAAAAAATAAGAACATGTGGAGAGAGTTGTAGGGGACAGAGAGGAGACAAAAGGGGAGAATTATCTTTCCTTCCCTCCAAGTTGGCAAGGATATAGGATTGACTTGGGGGTGGATCTCATGCCCAGGTTGGACTCTCAGCGCTTGGTCTGCAAACTGACGAGTCAATTACAATTGCAGCCAGAAGGGGGCAGCAAGGAGCTGTTCATGGGGAAAAAAAAAAAAATACAAACCCAAAAATACTCCAGAGGCCTGGAGGCTGCAAAGGTGAGGTAGTGGATCCAAACCGATGGAGGTGAGGCAAAGGGAAAGAGGGCCAGCTGGGAAATGCATGAGTGGAGGCCAGGCTAAGCACAGCCCCGAAAGAGACCTGATGAGGAAAAACATCATCCAGAAGGTTGAGGCCTGAGTAAGGCGAGGGCAGCAGAGGCCAAAGCTGAATTCTGTGGCAGGTTTAGGTACCAAGAGAGAAACGTCTAAAAAACAAAGAAAGAAAAGAAAAGAAAAGGAGAGGAGAGGAGAGGAGAGGAGAGGAGAGGAGAGGAGAGGAGAGGAGAAGGAAAGGAAAGGAAAGGAAAGGAAAGGAAAGGAAAGGAAAGGAAAGGAAAGGAAAGGAAAGGAAAGGGAAAGGAACATGTAAAAACATTGCTCCATGGAGTGGACTCTGGAAGGATTTCTAGAAATCTTTGTCGTTTTCAAGCGTCAGGAACCCATGGGGTCCCATCTAAACTGCAGGTCAACAGAGCTGGACTCAGACACAAGCCTCCAGTCCCCATCCTCTCTGGCCTGCACGCCCAGGGAACCACGTGATTTCCCTATAAGAGGAGAACCTGGGATCTGCAGGTCCATGTGATCAAATCTGAAGAGACCACCCATGCCCGGGCACACCCAGCCACACTCACAAATTAAACCTGCACCATGGGACAGATTTCTAAATCCGGTTTAATTCTATCCCTTTCTCTGATGCTTAATGGTTTTTTTTTTTTTTGGGAACTAGCAATACGACAGGCTGGGATTAGATAACGTGGGCACATTCATCCTCTGCTGCCCCTCCCTGGAGAGGAGTTGGCCTCTTTCTATTCCTTTCCCCTTCCGGCTGAGTCAAGAGGGAGGCTTGTCTGCAGGCCCGGAGCATAGAGCTAGGGCTTTCTTAGAAAACAAAATCCACCTGAGTGAATCTTAAAGATCTTATTGGGTTTATTCAACAAGTCATGAATTAGGCATCATCCCAGCAGAGAGAAAGGGTCTCTGGAGAACTGTACAAAATGACAGACTTTCGTAGGCAGGAGAGGGCAGCTCGAGGAAGTGACCAGCGATGAGTGGACAGTTGTAGGGAAGGTCCTTCTGGGGAACAGCAGGAGTCTGTCAACCAGGTACCTCACTAGTGCTGAGCGGGTAATTTGAGCCTGACCGGGTTAGGAGATTGAAACTGTGTTTAAGTTAGGCATTAAGGCTTGCTTTGGTGACAACTTAGCATGAGTGACTCTGTTTGGGGCCTGTTGCCTCTTTTTCAACCGAGTCAAGTCAAAGTATGTCCAGGGGCAAAGCCTGACCTTCCTGATGTCTAACCTCCCTGAGTCTCGGTTAGCCCGTCTTAAAAAAAATCCAGACATCAAGGATTCGTAATGGAAAAAATGGTATCATCGATTTATACAAAGCACTTTGTTTTTTTTTTTTTATTTTTATTTTTTATTTTTTATTTTTTTTGGGTATACAAAGCATTTTGTAAGATGCCCGGAACAGTGTGGGTGCTCGGTTTGTTTTTCATCCTTTGCTACATTCCCTAATAAACCTATAAAACCCCAAACACAGTGTCTTTCCATGGGGCTCATTAGATGACCGGCCACCACACATTCCTTTCACCCCTCTTCCCCCCCCCCCCCCCCGCCCGGGACATATTTTAAGTATTTATAATTGCTACTGAGATTGGTGACAATTTCCAGCTCACAAATTGGCTTCTCTTACATCTTATGTCTGAAGTCCTCTCTAAATGGTTCTCAAATATATTAATTATGCATAATTTCCCAACTGACATATGAAAAGGCTAAATTTCAAATGATTTCAGGATAAATGGAGTGCCAACTCTGGAAGACACAGCCTTCCCTCAACCATTGATAGCAGTGTGTTTGTTTGAAATCGGGTCACGAACTTGCCTAAAGAAGGGAGGGCCCTGAAGTGTCTCTGAGCAAGTGGGCAGGTGTTTCTGCATGCAGAAAGGCAAAGTCCACCGGGCTGAGTGGAAGACGGAGAAAGGCACCCTGAAACTGTATTTTCTCGCCTTTGAAAAAATTACTGACTTTACCCCTCGAGGTCCTTTGGCTATATGAATTTGACGCTGCTGACAAGAATATCAAGCCAGTTTGCATAGGGACTGTGAGTGTAGGATGATGTGGATATAGCACTTTGGAAATGAGAAGTGTTAACTCCCTCCAGTATGTTCTTCAATCAAGAATGAAAATGCCCCGTTTAAAAGCTCACTTAAGTTTTCCCCTGTGAAAATAAAGCCTCTGGGTCAATTTAATATTACCGACAAAACTACGACTGTAATATGAGTGCTTGAAAGAATAATTTGGGCCGACTCAAATTTGTGTCCTTAAAGGAAATAAATAACTTTATCATTCTGACAGGTAAGATCACCCGAAGTGCTTTGAACAGAAATGGGACTCCGTCTTTCGGAGTGAATGCTTTCATCTGAGGACTCCTCCTCATATACTCACAATACTGCCTTCAATTCAAATTACATTTATTTTCTTAAAATACGAATGAACTTCCATTTTCCTGCCGTTGCTTGCAGTGATGTCCAAGGAGTTTGTCCTACAAGAGGTGGCAGGACCAATTAGTCTCCATAAATTATCGCAACTGGGTAAGAAGCAAAAGTAGGGGCACGAACCTCAAATTCACCATCAAGATCCATCGAAAACTACAGTAATGCATTCACAGTTTTGCTAAGAAATGGAGACCTCTTTCCTCACCACTCCATCTTTTCAGCTTCATGAAGGCCGGCCCAAGGAGCACCACGCCAACATGACTTGAGGACGCCAGGAACCATAGAATGAACACAAAAGAGAACCACTGGCATTTCTGACCTGCTTTATATACCTTCCAAAGCAGTTTCACACGTATTATCACATCGAATGTTATTTTCCACTTTTGCAGTCGAGGAAACTGAGGGATACAGAAGTTAAATGTCTAGTTCTCAGTTACGATATCATGTTTTTTCGTGTAAACGCATGGATAGAAACAGCCACTCAATGGCCACAGGCGTCATGCATAAGTTATTTGCAGATTGGAAATAGAAAACTTGAAAATAATTGAAACTGGACGGTGTTCTCGTGCCTCCAGGGGTTCAGAGGGACCGTTATATTTAAGAGCAAGGCCAAAGATCGAATGACACTTAACTAGGCAACAATGTGTTTGTGAAACCTTGACCTGACTCTATTTCTGGATTTTCTGGGCTAGGACAGCTTTCTCCGTTTTTATTCCTCTGAGTTCTTCCTCTAGTAAAGTGGGCATGTTTGATGACAGCAAAATTGATGATTGAGAAAATAAGAAATGGACTCTACATGGTATTTTTGTAAATATTTATGTCACTTCATTCCTACCCAGAAATAACCCATGTCTTTTGCACAGAACCTCAAATTTGATACAGAAAACAGGTGGCCAAAAACAAGATGGTTAGGAGGATTCCAGGGGAACACCAGGCACCTAGAAATTCAGGAGCGTTAGCTGCCAGTGACCACAGTTGTGCCAAAATTAGTATTTTAAGTATTCGTTTCTCCCTCACACATGTCAAATATCTGACATGATTTGCATTGTGTGATGTTAGCTACTTAAATCGTAAGCTCAAAAGCATCATGACGACAAGAACTAAAAAGAGGCTTTGTAGGGCAACAATACGGTAAAACTTGCCACAGAGACAGTTCGCTCATGAACCCACTTTGACGGAGGCCTCTTTAGTCACAATCTATCAATCTAAATAAAAAGCTCTGAAAGGAGGCATTCCAGAAAATATTCAAATTGAATATTTATTTAGACGTGGTACCTCGAAGCTCCTTTAAAATAGTCTCTCAGATAATCTGTTAATGGCGTTTTTCTTGTACACAACACATAGCAACTTTAGGTTGAGTGTGGAAACAACTCTATTTAGTGCACTCACGGGCACGGAAATGCAAAGGGATGACGAGGTGTCATCTGTAATGATCGAGTGACGGGGCCGAGGGGAGGAAGTCACTTTAGAATTCTCGATGTGACGTGCGACACAGCTGTTGGAAAAAATCACTCATAGAAAAGCATCTTTGCTTAGGGTTGGTGTTCCACAGGACTAAGGCCTGCCAGAGAAGGCCTCGGAGTTTGCTCTCCCTTCCACCTGAAGTAAAGGTGTCTGTGGAGCAGATTCCTCCTTCTTTGGTCACCCATTAAATATCTGTCTTAACAAGTTCTGCTTTGTTTTTCTTTCTTGGATACCAATTCGTTGATCTCTGAAGGTTCCTCCAGGCCTACCCCACCCACCTGGACCTCTCCAGCCTCCAACCAAAACAAGTGGGGGTCTCGTAAGCTCCACAGGGGCCTTACTAAGGGGTGCACAAGGGGACGATCCCTGGAGGTGGAGGTCGAGGAGGAGGTTTATCACAAGGGCAGTCCTATCAGGGGCATACATTTACTTGTAAATCTCTTGGCTGTTATCTAGGGCAGTCGTGTGAGGGCCTGTGAGCTTCATAACCCCTTCCCCATTGGCCACTTGATCAAACAAATGGATGCATTTCCATTTGGATGCATCTCCAATGGATGCATCTCCAGGCTGGAGAGAGAACCTCTCCAGCTATCAGCCATGTGGTAGGGAGGGTCCCATTTTTCTCTCCACCAGAGAGAGACCTCACCTGAGAACTTCTGTCTCCGTATCTATCACAAGATGTGGCGACCTGAATGTTATTCATAAGTACCTCAAAATCTCACCGTAACAGTGAACTCACAACTTCCACTCTACTACTTCAATGTTTCTAGTATTCTCTAACTCAGTAAATGATACCACCGTCCACTCAGTTATTTTAGAAATCTGAAGGTCACCTTGACCCTTCTCTCTGCCTGGAGTCATTAATCTCTACCATTAGCTAGTTGAGATTCTGATGGATTTCTTTACCTATGACATTTTACCCCTGAGGTGCCTGCTTCACAGTCAACGGCATGCTCCTTGAAAAATGGAAATGATGACCAACTTACTCCTCTGCTTTAAAACCTTCAGTAGCTCACCAGCTCCTATATGATGCTGTCAAAGTCCCTCAAGTTTAATTATAAGCCTCCTGAAGCCCTGATGTATGTTGACCTCACCATCTAGCTTCATCTTCTGTTTCAGCTCCAAGACACGGGAAATCGTTGAGGCGCTTACACGTACCACACCACTGTTACTAGTCTGTCTGTGTTGAGAGTTTAGCTAAGCTACTCTATGATATTGTTGCTTTGACATCCATTTGTTTGATCTAGTGGCCAGAGGGGAGGGGGTTTCTGAAGCTCACAGGCCCTCACACAAGTGCCCTAGGTAACAGCCAAGAGATTTACAAGTAAATGTATACCCCTGATAGGACTTGCCTTGTGATAAACCTCCTCCTCTACCCCCCAGGATCTTCCCCTTGTGTACCCCTTAGATAAGACCCCTGTGGAACTTATGAGAACCTCACTTGTTTTGGTTTAAATTGACCAATCTGGCCTTAGCATTGAAACACCAACGCACTCCTTCTATGGACCCTAATAAAAGCATGTGCCCCAAGGCTTGCTGGTTTCTCCACCTGCACCCTGCCTTGACCTCCCTGTGGTGGCTGTGTACGTCCCCCTGCACCTATGAGTAATAATCTTTTCTATTTCAATTCCCTTGTGGTCTCTTTTTGAATGGTGGCTAACCATCTGACACCAGTCTCTACTTAACAAATGTTACTTTAACGAAATTATTCTTGTCTTAGCTAATCTGTTCTTTTTGCCAGAAAGGTCTTTTATCTGTTTTCTCCTGCATTCTTTATCTTCAGTAATAATGTTGCCTGAGAACAGTCTGAGATGGAGAGTTGTGAGAAAAGACATGTACTGGGAAGTATCCCTGCAGGGAAGTTGAGACAGTGGGGTTGGGCAGGGAGGGATAGAAATGCATAACAAAAGGCTCAGATGATCCCAAGGGGAGCTCAGCAGCTATGATGGACCCTCAATACTTTCCTGCCTTGAGGCTAGACAGCTGGGCTTTTAATTATCCTCCTTCCCCAATAACAAGTCACTGGATACCAATGTCTCCCTGAAGGGGCATGACCTTGACCAAGGCAGTTTTCTGCTGATGAAGACGATTCCTTCTAAGGCTCCTTGCATCTAAGGGCAAGAGTGTCTAAATCCTAAAGGCAAATCTACATGATTCACTATACCTGACAACTTATTACTTATCCTTTAAGGCTGTCAGCCATTGTCTCCTTCAAAAAATCAAGAAGGTTTTGCAGATATTCCCCAGGCCCTTGATAAGGCAAGTATCCCTGAGCAATCCTATAAACCTTCTTCCTATTTCCACCACTGATACTCTGCAGATTTCTCTGTCTCCCTTGCTAGAATGTGAGCTTTGAGATCCAGGACCTTTGCTTATTCATCTCAGTATCTCAGAGTCCCCAGCACAGAGCTTAACACAAAGCAAGAGCTCCAAACATGGTTGAATAAATGAACAAATATATGCTTGACCCCACTCTATAAATTCTTTGATTGTCTAATGAAATTGTAGTTTTGAGACACAAGTTGGTTATCCAGTGGGTTGTGAGATGCATTAAAATAGAATGCTAAGAAAAGTACTAAAATATGCCGATATTTACTCTTTTAAAAAACAAATCGAAACACATTCAAGGTGATCCCTATACTAACATGACTGTCAATCATTTGCATTTCAGTATGTTCATTTGAATGGGAGAAAAGGGGTGAGGTTACATCCACCTACAGAAGTGGGGTGCAGATAACACCGAATCTTAGCCCACCTATTATACAGCCATAAGGAACAACTTCTAATAGTTGTTGTGACAGCAATTTATTCGAGAAGCTTTAGTTTTTCATAAAATTCTATGGCAGTGAACTGTGCACATAAACATCAGCTTTCTCTCCTACCACAGTGAAAAATCCAGAAATGTGAAGAATGCTGCAAAAGCACTTTGATTCTAGCCAATAGTTTGAACATTCTGTTGTTTCAAGGCCTTCATGGAAACACAGAAGTTTTCATTCATTTTCCTTGCCACCACCTGATAGAAAGGTTATCAAGGAAGAAAACAATGTTAAGATGTGATCATAAGGGGAAGAGGGAGGAGCTATTCCAGGGCTCAATCATCTCATCCTTACCCATTTTTCCAAAGAAACATAGGCATGGCGGAGGAAGGATAAAACAAAGTTGTACTCTTGAGTCCAAAACAAATACTGAAAGCTATACTTCTTATAGGAAATGTAGCCCGGAGGGAAAATGAACTTTGAGGAAAAGAGTGCTTTTGTTTGAAATGTATTGCAAGCTCTCTCCTTGTCTGAGCCTCCCGCTGCTTCTGGGTCATTTGGCTAATGGCATATACCTCATCTCCCGCTAAGTGGGCAATGACAATCCTAGTTAGTTTTTCTTCAACTGACTAACCATGTTTAGAGCAAAGAAGAAACAGAATGATCTAATTATAAATGTTTAAAGGCATTATTAAGTACTTTGCTTTTCCAAGAAAACAAACGGAGTAGAGGGTTCTTCAGTGGGGCTAATGAAATCAGGGTTTTGTTTCTGCCTTTGTGGCTAACTTACTGTGGTCTACAAGCTCACTTTCATCTCTCTGAGCTTCAGGTAGAGGGCTGGACTGCTCGAAGCTTAACATGCCTTTCAGGTTCTATGACTCAAGAGGGATTTTTATGAAGCGGTGGCACTCTGAAGCCAAACTGCCTGAGCTCAAATCCAAAGGTAACCTTCAAGCTGTGTGAACTTGGGCAAGTCATCCCAACTGTGGGCCTAATCTTTACATTGCAAAATATGATAATACCTATCTTATTGATGTATTGAATACATTAATATATATAGAAAGAATATTCAATAGTCTTTAGCTTATTATAACTGCTGTGTAGTAGTTTGCCTATTATAATCTATAAAGAACATTGCAATACCTTGGATTTGGTTCCACTGTAGATCAAATCAGGATTTTTTTTTCCCCACTATAATCTAAAAAAGTCAGCAAATGGTATCCTTTTTCCTGTATACACAAATTGTGAAAGAGAAGTCACCAAATGCGGATTTTACCTATATTCTCTAATGAGTCTGCTTGGAATCTCCAAAATTATGTTAACTTATGGATTCCACAAACTTCCTCTTCTGACACATTCTAGGTTCTCCTTTCAGGTTGATAACTTAAGAAATTGCCTTCTCTGCTTGCCTTTTCTAAAAAATGGCACATTTCCACTCGAAACATTCCAAATCTGTTAATCAATTTTTATAGGTTGCTTGATTACTTGTAAAATATCAAACTATATATTTTTAACTCTTTTTTTAATCTAGTTCCCCCCCAAAAAAGATGGAGAATAGTCAAAAATTGCCAGAAGATGTCTCACATTCCTGGATTATATCCTTTAACTATAATAGACCCAGCATATAGAAAAATCTTATTACTGGAAGAATTGCACAATCTACAGTAGCCAATTGTTAGCAGGGCTGCCAGAAAGCAATGTGTTCCCTTCTGAAATTACATACTTATTGCTCATGTTGTTTTATTTGTTCTAAAGGTTAAACTTTTTGCTGCCCTTAAAATGTTATATGTCATTCTTTGAAAATCATATTTGAAAAATGCTGAATTCAGGGTTTTATTTCCATATAACTTACTAGTGGAAAAAGAGTCATTCTTTACATTCTGTTCTCTCTGTGAAAAGAGATCATTTAGAAACAATAGCATCTACTTTTCTAAACAAGGGAATTTTTTCCCAACCTGAGGCTTATATGTTTGAGAATAAGCCAGAAATTTCTTTTCTTTTCTTTTTATTGAGCCAAGAACCATTTAAAGTGTAGTCTAAAACCAAAGGACAGGAGAAAGGAGTAAAAGAGTTTCTGCAATTGACTTTAACCAGAAATAAAAAAATAAAAATGCTCACACTGTGGTCTTTTGAAAGTTATTTCAAATCTACCCAAACAACAAATGTTTTCCAGGTGACATGTAAGAACCTGTTGAATTCAGAATTTATCCAAATAGCCTTCTGGGCTGAAACAAACAGGTAGACTCGTTTCAACTCGTTCTTCTGGTGAGCATTTCTGAAAACATACCTTCAGAAATAATGACATATTTTAGCAAGCACCATCCTTTCCTTTTCTGAAACTATTAAGTTATTATAAGCTAAGTACATATTCTCTGAATTAATAATATGCTATTTTCAAAGTCAACAGTCTTGTTAATTTGCATGAGTTTCTGTTTCCCTTTGGAATAAACATATCCTGGATGTTTCCCAGCACTCTCTTGCAAACATATCTCCTTCTAATTACCCTTCCCATAGAACTGGTGGTTCAGCAGACTCAATGCAAGGAAAAGAAAGCTGCTATTATTCCAGAGGTGGGATGGTAGGGAACTATTGCAGTTGGCCTCAGGATATTTCTGTTTTGTGAATACTAATTTTCAGCTGGGGCACAGTTCTTTTATCTCCCTATCTCCTCTCCAGAAAACTAGGAATGACAATATTTTATATCAAGATTATGTAAGCCTCACCATTATAATATTGAATCATAGAATATTAATACTTGAAGGAATCTCTAATGGTCTAGTCAGTTTGTCTAATTTGACAAAAAAAAAGAAAGCTGATTTATAAATAGATTAAATATTTTATGGCTTACTAAAGAATAAGTATAGAACTTAGGTCTCCTGACTTTCTCTCCTATGTTGTCTTCATTGTGACATCTTGCCGCTCTTCCCATGGTATTTGATACACAGTTTAATTAGGTGTCATATCTAATTTTGGCTCCATTTTTCCAGGGACAACCAACTTTATATGCCTAATATCATTAATCCCTTAGTTACGGTTATCCTGTTTCCCTAATGGACAGAATGAGAGAAGAGAGAGTTGTACGATATATTTCAATTATTTAATTTAAATGTGACTCTACCAGTCGGTATCATGATCTGGCAATTCAGAATGTCAATAGAGGATTAACATCATTTTGGACAACTTTTAGCTTCAGGATTTGGTCAAGTGGACACAGGAACTATTTGGGGAGAGGGAGGGGTAAAACAGAACCTCCAGTAACCACAGGTTTATCAAAATGGAACAACCACATGAATCAGAAAATAGAGGTCCAGATGTGTATCAGAAACTGGCAACAGGCATCAAAATAATAAAGCAGATAAAAATGAAAGTACTGTTTTTCTCAATTCTTTTCTCCTTAGGAGGAAGATGCTGGCCAGTCCCTAGCTCCATGCAAGTCCCTGCTCTTATTCAGCTTTTCTCTCTTTTTTTCCTTAAGATTTTATTTATTTATTCATAAGAGACACAGAGAGAGGTGAGACACAGGCAGAGAGATAAGCAAGCTCCCTGAGGGGGGAGCCTGGTGTGAGACTTGATCCAGGACCATGGGATCAAGACCTGAGCCAAAGGCAGATGCTCAACCACTAACCCAGGTGCCCCCAGCTTTTCTTAATATAACATCCTCTGGTCATATATAGCACCCCCACCCCAAATTCAGAAATATTGGTCCAAGAAGGGTGTAAAGAGCTGTCAGGAGCTTCATAGATCAACTTGCTGGAGGTGAAAATAGCAATTGCATCTTAATAAAACACTCAGGTGATGAAATGGGAGCAGCAGGACTTAGATAGAGGAATCCAGCAGTCTGTCTCTCTCTTATGGCCAGGGCTACTGGGAACCTGGAAAATCTTGTTGCCGCTTAGGTGCCTGATACTTTAGTACCTGAAATTAAGAGGAGCCTTGTTTTCCTCTGTAAATGTGAATCTGAGACTTACTTTCTGCCATAAGTCTATCTCACCATCTTCCTTATATACCCATCCTCCCTGCTCTTATCATCTTGGAGACTGACATTTATGATGGACTTGACTTCGTGAACTCCTGTTATCCAGCTTCTACTTGTCCTTCAGTTGAACTAGAATGCCATTCTCTGTTTGAAATTGAGTTCCATGGGATCCCTGGGTGGCGCAGCGGTTTGGCGCCTGCCTTTGGCCCAGGGCGCGATCCTGGAGACCTGGGATCGAATCCCACATCGGGCTCCCGGTGCATGGAGCCTGCTTCTCCCTCTGCCTATGTCTCTGCCTCTCTCTCTCTCTCTGTGACTATCATAAATAAATAAATAAAAAATAATAATAATAAAAATATATAAAAAAAAAAGAAATTGAGTTCTAATAATCAAATTCCCCTTAAAACTGCTGTTCCCATGTCCACATTTACCCCAAACTCCTTCTCTCTCCATTATCTTTCACACTCAGCATGCTGTGGAGACAGTTAACACCTGGTGAGCGTCCAAGAATGGAAAACTGGCTTAACTTCAGCTTGTCCAGATGTGGTTTATACTCTTCAGAAATGATGATCATTAAAAAAGAAAGAAGAAAGAAAGAAAAGAAGAAAGAAAGAAAGAAAGAAAGAAAGAAAGAAAGAAAGAAAGAAAGAAAGAAAGAATCATAGCTTCCTTTGAAAAAGCTGGCCATCGTATATAACTCTACCTTTTTCAACCTGTTGAGAGCCATCCAATACCTTTAGAACAACGGTCTTCAAAATGAAGTGCAAAACCATAGCAGATGTGAAAGCTGATCCATTGGACCAGATGTGGAAGGAAATATCAAGACTGACATTTGTGTATCATTTTTATGTCTTCTTTTCTATTTTATACTCTTACAAACACAGAGAAATGTACATAAGATATTAGTATAATAGTTTTGATTTACTATGTATAAATAGATAGCATATATTAGAGGGAAAGGCAAAAAAATATTTTTATTGAAAGAAGTACATGACCAAAGCCTTGGCAGACTATTGCCTTACTATAAAAAGCCCTAGGAACCCAGAGTAAGTAGTCAATAAATCCTATTTGAGTAATTGGCTAATTTATTGATAAACAAAGCAAGTGAAACTATTACTGCATGCTATGGTGCACTCTTAGAGTCTTTCTTCATCATTGTGCCACTTGTCTCCAATTCAATTTTTAGTATCATTCATTCCTAAAAGTGTTCAGGAAAGAGGAATTTTCAAGAACAAGTTGTGTCAGTAGGTTGGCAACTCACAGGATTACAAAGTAACGTAGATGAAACTAACGAAAAAGTCAAGATTGGAAAAAAGTCTCAACCAAGGTCTGAGGTGAGCCTGAGAATGTATTTTCCTTGATTCCCCAGATTTTCTCATCAAAGAATTATCGAGAGAGCCAATATCTTAACACTCAGTCACCTCGTTGGTAAAGAAGAAAGCTCATCAGAATAGCTTATTCCCTGCCATGATATTTTGAAATATTCAGCTTGATTTAGAACTATCCATATGTATTCAGGGGTAAACAATGAAATTCTGAATCCAGAATTTAAATGAAGCCTAAAATGACAGATTGGTGTAGTTACAGGTTAGAATGTTTGAAGTTGTCATATGTGTGTTCTATACTCAGTGCAGATTATCATGAAACTCAAAAATGTAAATGACGATTTTGACAATTTATTATAAACCAAGGATAATGCAAAATAATTAATGTCATGTAAAATACCTTGTAAAATATAAATAATATAATATAAATGTAAAATAATTTGGAATTTGGCTGAGGACTATATTTGAAACACAAAGGCTATGGGACTGAGTGAAAAAACCCTAGATGATCAGCCAAGTCTCCTTACAACCATGTGAAACTGTTGCTTTCTTTTCACCATTTTAATAAGAATAACTCTAATTTTGTTTTGAGAAACAATCATCTAGTTAGAAATAAAACTTATTAAATTTTATCCACAGATACCTATAGAAAACTCATGCATTTTCATAGAAATCAGATTATGGAGAAACACAGGTTTCTGTGGCAATATACTGAACATGAGGATTTGGGAACCCATATAGGTCTCCGGAAATACCTCACTTTCAGAGCTAATAGCAATAATCTTAGTATGGAGTGCCTACTATGTGTTAGGCTTTGTACTAGGTACTTCAATTAATTTTCTCATTAAATCTTCACAATAATCCAATGGGATTGGAAACTTAGATTTTGAGAGATTAAGGGCTTGTTAAAAGTCACAAAACATGGAAATGGTGTTGCTAGGTTTTAAGGGTAGATTTATCTCATTCTAAATCATCTGTTCTTTAAAATTAAATTATGTTTACTGACAATTTTTAAATCATTGAACACCCAAGAACTACTACAGTAATGTATGTACTTTGTCCCATACGTCTGTCATAAATCTAGGCATTTCCAGAGGGGAAAAAGAGGAGGGGAGTGGGTTAAGCGTGAAGAGATGTAACACTGCACTAATATCCTCCTTCCATCTGTAGCATGAAATTGCTTCTTGACATAATAAAATATACAAAGTGAAGCTCTTTCCAAGGTATTTGGTGGTAACAGGACATTTAGAGGTAATGCCAAGAATTGAATGATAGATATGAAAACATCTAGGGAAATGAAAATAATCCTAAATCTCACATGAAGAGTGATCTTTGGGGGTAGGGACAGGAGGGGATTCTATGCCTTTATAATAGCAAGTGAAGGAGCCCAAGCTATCAGTGCCTGAGAAAAGAATCTAAGTAACCAAAGCTGTGGGAGAGAAGCTATTCCATGACTTCAAGTGAAGAGTAAAGGCCCAGAGAAGGTAAAAGGAAAGGAGTCCTTGTTGAGAAGGATGGTGAGGATTTGAGGAGAACAGCAAGCTCTGAGAAGATGGGACAAAAGTCCTCAAAACACAGTCAGTCTTCTAAAGAGAAGACCACCTGTTACTTGTGATCCTACTTAGTGAACATACAAAGATCCTTCCTATTTGAGGGAAATCTCATCCTAGGTGGGAGGTAAGGCTGATATCCTGTCCTCTGCCTGCTAGCCACCTCTGTATGGCTAGTCAGAAGCTCTTGCTGGACTTCAAACCTATAGAGAGTGAAAAAAAAGAGTGGAATCAGTTAGAGATTACTTACAGTAGTTGTGAGGTAATGCATTTTCCAAAGGCAATGAAACCATTGGTGGCTCCTTCAACAGACCAGCTTTGTGGCAGAGATAGATCTATAACTGCCTCCTTTGGCTCCTGCCAATCCTGGATCTATAGCCTTTCTGCTGATACCCTTCCAATAAATCCCTTAACCAGGATTTGTTTCTGTTTTTGTAACATGAACCACGATTATTACACACTGAAATGGTTGTTTATAGTGAAAAAGATGCCTAGGAGATATAAAATTAAAGCTTCTATTATTTCTAGAGAAATATTTGGAATAACTTGGATAAAGAATGAGTCATATCCCAAAGCACTATTTGGACAAAGGCTACCCAGGGTCTACAAAGGGGAAAAGAAATGGACAGGACAGGACCCAATCAAATGTCCCACTGAGGGGCACCTGGGTGGCTCAGTGGGTGAGCATCTGCCTTTGGCTCAGGTTGTGATCCCAGGGTCTTGGGATTGAGCCCCACATCAGGCTCCCCACAGAGACCTTCCTTCTCTCTCTGCCCATGTCTCTGCCTCTCTCTCTGTGTCTCTCCTGAATAAATAAATGAAATCTTTTAAATAAAAAAAAGTCCCACTGAAACTAAAAAAATATGGAGTAATTATTGTGTGTGCACAAGAGGTCTATACTGATGATATATATGGAAATCATAGGAGCCCCTTCTCTCTGTGGCTCCAAGTGAGCCTTTGGGGTCATCACTGGTGGCTCATTCAATACGTCATTGTACTCTTCTATTCTTTGATATGTGGACAGTCTCAAGCTCCTTAGAGTGACTGACGTCTACACAGATCTAGAGAGATGGAGACTGAAACAGACCCAAAGTCAATCCTGCTACTACTTTCTAAGCATCATTCACAACACGATCCAGCGAACACTGTCTTGGGAAATTACCATAGTCATATTGACTCTGTAGAAATCCATAACTCAGCTCCCCAAAATAAGAACACACAACTGAATTCTATAATTAATCCACGTTGTGGCAGTTTGTGAATTATAAGTTATAAACTCAATATTGAGTACAGTAGTCCTGCTGTTCTCAGAATGTTAATTTTCATGGCTCAATCCCTATAGCAACCTTTCCATTGCTAAATGCCCGTATTCCTCACAACCAAGCCTTGTTTGGCAGTGTAAAACTTTGCAAACCAGTATGTCATTTGATCCTCAGAATAACTCTGTGGGGTTAAAATGATTCTCGTTTGAAGATCAGGAAACTGGAGTTCAGGGTGACTAAGTGCCTTATTCAACCACGGAACTTATACATGGCAATTCCAGGAGAGAAATTCACCATGTTTTTAAACAGAATGTAATGATATTGTTAGATGATGTTTGCTTTTCTATGGATCCCTGTGTTAAGACTATTATCTTTTTAAGGCAAGTACGGGGCATTGTTTTGGTAGGTGGATTGTTAGAAAGTCGTGCTGTCTAAAAATACCTCTCTTACAGAGGACTACAAGACCACACTTAGAAATGCATTGCTTTGTGTTAAGCCTCCTTCTCTCTCTCTCTCTCTCTCTCTCTCTCTCTCTCTCTGCCTATCTTCTTTTAAAATGCAAAGGCCCCAGGAGGGTAGGGGCAGCTTTCAATGCTCTTTATCAGAATGTTCCTTCCAATGCCTTGTTAGTCAATAATAGCAAAAACAAAAGAACAAACAACAACCAAAAACAACAACAATGTCTAAGGCTGTAAGAGGATGCTTAAAAGATGGAAAAAGATCAGAAGACAAGCATCTGCTCTTCACAACTCCCAGGACCCTGAGGGGCTCTATACTCTCCGCTTCCTGACCGAAGTGCCTAGTCTCACGCCCAGAAATAGCAATGGAGATGCTAGGAACCTCCAGGTTCCAGAAGTCATCTTCACCCATAAAGCTACAAGTTCTGGGACAGATAAAAATAAAGGCAGATGATCAGGCCTATAAATGTTTGCCCCACACTGTTTTCCTTATATTGTTTACATAAAGGTATGGGGTGGTCCCATCCATCTCAGAATACATGGAAACCCCTAGAACTACCACAGAAGACCAGATGCTACTGACTCAAAGGTATTATTCTCAGAAAATTCTTCATGAATAACCTACCAAGACACAGTTCCCTGTTTTACAAAACAATGAATGCACAGAGCCTACAGGAGTCCTTACTCTCCTGCAAACCTGAAACCTAGAGGTGAAAGTATTTTCAAAGGAACTTTTAAAGATTTCAGCTTCTTAGTGGGATCTCGGAACATTAGTCTTTCTGAGTTCCACAATTGTATATTTCAAACATCCAAATGAATCCCCCTTTAGACAACCCACAACAAGTGCATAAAATGGGTTAAGACTTGTATGCTACTACGATAACTTTTCTGACATAGAGGTCTCAGGTATTAGTTTGTTAAAATATTAGATATTAGGACACTTCGTAAATTTTATAAATTCATCTATTTTTCTCTCTTTGTCTTGTATATTAAAGGGAATAAGGATTTTTGGTTTCAGGTTTTTAGGTAATCCTGAAAAAAAAGAATTTTTTTAAAAAGGAAAAAAAATCTGGACTTTGATTGAAATCATCAGAAAATGTAAATTTTACTTAACAGCATATTTTCAATTAAGTTAGGCAAAAATTATGAGCAAGGTACATTCCCAAATATAATTAATGAAAGTATAAAAAAAAACAGTCAAACAGACTGAGCAGCCAAAAAATAAAACACGTCTAATATTTTTTATTAAGGCAAATTAACAAACAATATCTTAGGTGGAAGTGTTTTTGTAAAATTGTTCAATCAAGAATCTGAGACTCTAGTGTTGTTGGCTAGTAGAATTAGACCACCACCTCCCAACATCTGTCTGCATTGTAGCTGGATCCTTGACTTATCCTGCTGAGTATTGATTTTCAACCACGGATTTACACAGAAGACTCAGAGCCCTCCTAAGGAGAAAGGACTCCATGGAGATATGTATGTGCAGAATTACATGTCTGATGAAGATGGCTGTCAACGGAGGTGAGAGTGCAGAAAAAAGTCATGAACTCCTAAAAAGAAGCAAACCTTAAAGGGGAAGGAATGGGAACTAGTGAATTAAAAATAGCCCCCCAGAATGAGGGAGGTGGAAGGGTAAAGGTTTTGAGTGCCGCCATGTGGCTTTAAAGGAACCCACCACAATGAATGAGAGAGAGGAGAGAGAGAGAACTGAAGAGCAGAAAAGCTATATAGCATATGTACTCCAGGCAAGGTTGCTAGGGGATACTCCTTAATAAAAAAAGGTAGAAATAAAAAATAGTCCCTTACTTTGTAAAAACATTAAAAAATCAGCAAGCTTTTGGAATATCTCTCATAAAACCTGTATCACAATGGCAAGAAATAATCCCAAGTGAATTACCGCTCTATCGAGCTGTCAGGAAGAGGCAGTCTTGGTTCCTACTAGGAGCAGAAGACTTTGATGGTTAACAGGTTTTGGCCATTCAAGTTCTGGCAACTCTACGTGGCTATCACAGTTCAGTCTTCAGGACTACAGTTCCACTTCCACTTGCCAGGTTTTTAGGTAAAGTGGAAAAAAGATAAGTGAGACAATAGAGAGCCATTTTGTAGACACAAGTTGAAAGTCCTAGAGTTTTTGAAAAATTTGCAGAGAAAAACTAACAAAATAGAACTGGAGATTTATTAGTAATGCAGGTGAGGGCTGAACCATTATCATTATTTAGAGATAAATATACATGTGGTCTCATTATACATGCACTCTTTTGGACCGACTACATAGTAGCTACTCAATATTACTTTCTACTAGCAAGTAGCCCTAATGCCATACTATAAGGAACGTCAAAGACTGAATGATACAACTGAGTCACACAAATTATCTGTTGTCCAAGACAGCTTGTCTTTTTCAATAACTATTCTCCACAAATGGGTCCTATTTTTTGCATTCTGAAAATGTTCCATTTGCTTTGCCAGTGTTTCTATGGAAAGGCTGTACCTCCTAGAAGTTCTTCGAGATCAGAATGTTTAATGTGACTGAGTATATATTAATAGTTCTTAACACTTTTGGATCATTAGACCCTTTGAAAATGTGATAAAAATATGGATATTCTCCCTAGAAAAAGGCAAATGGATGTGCAACCCTAAAATATCCCCATTTGTAATTGCTTCCAACACTTTCTCTCCTCCAACATCTCTCTCACACCTACGGTCTCTCACTTGAACCCTCAAAAGACCTTCTTGGCACTCAGCCTCCTCAGCTCTCTCTGTTTCTCACCAGAGCCCATCCTTCTCACGCTGCTCAGGCTTTCTGTAGCTTTCTACACTCCTCTTGAAGTGACCCTTCACCTGGATTCTCCATAACAATGAAGAGCCCAGCAACTGACTTAGCAAGCAAGAATCCTTCTTTTCCTTCAACCTGTTCAGCCTTGTCTTTCTCATTATATTTGTCTAATTCTGCATCCTAAGATAAAGTACCAGGGCGAAAAAGACCTCTCCTGAAAGAGTAGAAGAGGAAAAGAATCCAAGCAGGCAAATGCTCAATTCCCTTTTGGGAGTGGAGAAACACCTTGCCACTCCCAGATGTCAACACAGTATTCCTTGTTTTATTTCCATGCAAATAAAGCTTTATTTATTTATTTATTTATTTATTTATTTAGCAAATAAAGCTTTAAAACAAAATTGAAGATGATGTCCCTTCTGGGAGTATGGTTGGGGGAGAATTCAAGGAATTTGGACTAATGAACCCTCAGGTGAAGATTGAGATTTTGCTTGAGTCTTTAATTTTCTCTGATTGTCTGTCAGGCAAAAGATTGATCTTATTCAAGAAAAAAAATTAGAAAATTGTCCATAGTCAAACATCCCAAGTAATCACATCTGCAGTTTGCTTTGAAACTCTAGAAACACTGCAAAGTTATCTTCTAGACTCCTGGGATATGACCTGTGAATATTAAGAACGATCGATAATATAATAATCTGTATCTCAAAGGCCAATATAAAACCAGAAAATGCTCTACAGCCCTAGCAGTCTGGCCTGATGTCACAGAGAGCAAACGTTGAAGAACTAAAAGTGTCTTTCTAACAATGGAGCCAGATATCTTACATCTTCTCTTTGTTCTCTTCTCCCTGGTTGAAATTATTTAGCTGAATTAGGATTCCAGAGGAACATTTTCCCCTTGGAGGTTTAGATTGCCAACTGTTCTATTTGACTTAGAAATACTACATACTATTCATTATATATGTTTTCTTTAGCAGGTACTTATTAATCATCTTTAGGCACCATGGTAGCTATTCTAGCCATAAGTATAAACATGATTTGGTCTCTGTCCTCAAGTGGCATGATACTCTACTCAGAGTTATATCCAGTAAAAAGGCAATCATGTTAAACCTTAAGAGGTGCCCCTAACCCTACATTGAAATAGCAGAAAAGGCTTTCTGGAAGAAGTATATCTATGTTGAGATCTATAGGATGATTGGGAGTTAGTTGGCTGAAGGTTAGGAGAGTGAGGATGACAGACTTATTTTCTAGAAAGGTGAGTTTCAAGTGGAGAATATTGGATAAAAATGTGTAGCCTCAAATCTAGCCTGTGAAGCAAGACTATACAGGATGGCGAAGAGGAAAACAGAGCTGGATCAAATCAAGGTGCCTTAATCAGGGGCTAATATTTTGTATCTTAAATTTAAAGCTTGTTATGGTCATAAAATTGGCTCAGTGTGTGGGACAGATGATAGCATAGACATCTAGAACACCTTTGTTGAACTGATATAAGAAGGGATGCAGAAAGATTTCTTTTAGGATAGTTGGTTTCCAAGCAGTTTTGGGTAGTGTGCCGTAATGGGAAAATTACCAATTCTTATGGATTATCTTCTTTGTAAAGCATTATTATTTTGCTTGGAATATTATAAGTTCCATGATTCAAATTATAAGTATTAATTTAGATTCTGATGCCAAGGATAAGCTATATCTAAATTACATACAGCCTTGGGTTATCCATTCTGTTCTTTCAATCTCCTACCTCCATTAATGAGTATAATTAGAAGATGATAATGAGAGTCATCTGTAGGATTAAAAAGTCTCTTGGAGAAATAGATTCATTCCAAAAAAACCCTCAAAATATTAAACCACAGCATCTTCCAGAAAGATCATCAAGGGCATATTGCCTACTGGAGAACTTAATGTCCAGTATTCAAGACTCGGGTGATCTATGATTGTTTTGCTGCTTAGCCTCAAGAAAATTATCTGTATCTTATGGTTTGGAGAAAACACTTCTCTCTTCTATCAACTTATTTTCTCTTAATACTAAAAGAATTTACAGTCTTTAGAATTACGTAGCTTCCAAAACTGGAGTCTCTCAGCTATTGCCTTCTTTTTTATGCTGAGATCATTACGGGAAAACTAAGAAGACATGTAAGCTTTATTAATTTATTCCAAAGCTGGAATCTTTCTAAGCAGGTAAACACTAATATTGCAGGATTTCTTTTTCCCTATTCTCATAGGGTGGAGAATTATCGGTCTGAAAAAAACTTTGGTAAGTAAAAGGTCCCCATAGTAAGAATGAATGATGTTTCTCTATACTTGAGAAAGATGCTTGAATTATTTCACAACTTGTAATGTGAAGTGTGTCCCGACACAATCCAGACCTTTATTTCTTATATCATCATGCCAGCACAAAGCCTTTTCTCAAAGGCTATGTTCTGTTTTAAGAGCTCATTATGGGGAGTATTTACAGTCAATGTGTTGCCTAAATCAGAGTGGAATATACTGCTAAACCCTTAGATTGGGACCCAGAAGTACATAATTTTCCACTTTTCTTAAACTCGGTGTCCTTATCTAGAAAACATTGTGGAATTTCAGGGGGAAAAAAAAAACCCTTAAATTTAGAAAACTCATTTTGAGCCTTTGTTCTGCCACTTACCAACTGTGTATTCTTAAAAACTCATTTAAAATAAGTCTTATTATCCTGATTTTACTGATGGGGAAGCTAACACCTACCTCAGAGTTGTAGGAATTAATGAGATAAAATAAAACAGTCCTTCACAAAGTAGCCACATATAGTTTCATCAGATAGTTCCCTTTACCAAAGCTGGAACATATAAACACGCTTTCATTATGAGCAATGAGAGGCTTGACATTATTAAATTAGTTCTTTAATTTTCTAACACAGACATATTTTTATTCTTTCATTTAACAAATATGAATTAACTGTGTATTTCTAAACCTTAATCACCAGGGAGAGTTTTAGGTGTTGAGAATAGCGTAGCACTTAAGCCACAGAGACCACACATTACTGGGGATAAGCCGTGGCTCCTCAGATACAGAGTGAACCAATGTTATCAGGACATCGAGGCTCAATTTGTACATATAATGTTCATTAGTTTAAGCCTTTCAAACCACACATTGAGCTCAAATTCTGAATTAACTGAACTGTCAGAACTGTATGCCATCCTAAGAATGCTTTGTAGAGTAGCACTGTTCTGTAAAAATAACTTTGTCTTATATTAAAAAAAAAAAAAAAACCTGAAAGATTCTGGAATGCCATTTCTTTCCAAAAGAGTAGCCATATTTGAATTTTCTTAGCAGCTTGCTGAGAGAGTGCAAAGCTAACAAGAATCAAAACAGACTCTTTACATAGTTTGTTTGGGTCTAGAGGAAATCTGTCCATGAGCTTTTGTGAAGGGGCCAACATGTCAGCATATGCCTGACTACAGTGAGTTTATCTTTCAATTGATTTAGTCCATTCTGGGGAACCAAGATGATGCAAGAGTGTGGCACATAATCAAGCTCTTTCTCTTTTCATTGACAGAGATGATACAAATGTTCTTATTCTTTTAGATCACTTGATCAGAAATAATAGAGTAAGAGACTATGCTTAAATTCCTACTACAGTTATTTTGTTCATGCTTTAGGATGTTATTAACATGTGGTACAATTTTTGCAAAGTAATGGTGATCTTTAGTCAAGAGATGGGACAGATCCATAATTCTGCTGCCTTGGGGTTTATACACAATTTCCTGGAACCTATGTTCTATTAACAGTCTGAAATAAGGCTTTGGCCTTCTAGAAACGCTTGAAATTGAGCTGCAAACATGGTGGGCATACTTCTATGGCATTCTTACAAACAACTCTTAATCTTGGATATTCCAAGGAAATGTCATCCCCTATTCAACGCTCCCATTTCTTTGAAGTCAACTAGTACACATATATTGCAAGGATATGAACTGAGACTAAGTTGAAATTATGTCGCTGAGTAGAAGACACTTTAGTTTTTTTTTTCTCCAGGTTTTTTGGACATTTTCTCTAGGCAATTTGTACAAGCCACAGCCACAGAACTCTGGAGAATATAAGAGCAGGTGCCAGAGAGGTAGAGCTGACACCTGACAAAAGAGTGGCTGTGGCCAGCAGTGTCCTCATATGGAAACACGTGAAGTGCTGTCAGAACTATCAAAACACAAGGGTTTGGGGGAAAGGTGGAGGCAGCCAAGGTCTCGCAGGAACAGTAGAAACACGTTAAGTACTGAAATGCCAATGCAAGGTGGAATAATTGTCATTTGCAATGTTACTCCTATCCACAGGCTGGTGAAAACTGGTGGCATATAGAAAATCAACTAGTATTATTTGAAAAGCAAATATGCCAAGGTATGTGCGCACACGCACACACGCTATAGTGTAGAAGATACTTATATAACAAGGTTTAATGATAGAAAAAGAATTTTAAAATGAGAGGAGCTAAGGGTCTCATAAATTTATGCAGGCTAATCTTGTTTCTGAATGACGTGGGGTCTCGGAATAAAACCCATAAAAAACCCCGGTATTAATTCTGGCTTTTGAAAACTTTTCTTAGATATGATTGTTTTCCTATTCACATCTGATACATTCCTCAGCTATAGACTACAGGAAGGCTGGAAGATGAAGTCTGAAGGAAACCTGTCCAGCCTGATCCTGAATGTCAGGAAACAAAATATATGCCAGGCTCATCACTATCAACATAGTTCCCTTTGTGTCGCTCCTCTGTTGCCCCCAGCTGTTTCTCTTTAAACATCATGCCTGGTCTTAAAGACCAAGCAATTCAATGATCAATTGTCAGAATTTCCACTGACTGTTCTCCCTTTAGCTTTTGGAAATTCTGGTCTCTCCCCCATGTCCTTTGCTTACCTGCCCCCACAGGTGTTCCTCCCACATTTCCTTTATTCCTCAGCCACCTTTGCGCTCAGCCAGAGATGCCGCCCTCCCTAACTTCCCTCTGCTTCCTTCACCTTCATATCCCAGTGGTCTTTTCTTTTTCTGATACTCAAATGAGTAGAGTCTTGTGCCAAAGTTATGAGATGGAAAGCAACATTATGCGTTCAAAACCTCTAAGCAGCCAAATGTAGCTGGTGCATGGCCATGCAGAGATTTACACAGGATAAATTAGAGGAATAGGGTTCAGTTAGATAAAATCTTATAGTTCACTGTGAAAAAAAAATGTGAATTTTTATCCAAAGCACAATACCACTTCATTGTAAAATGAGAAGCATAAACAATATATGCTGAACATTTATGAAGGAAAGAGATCATTATGAGTTTTAGGGAAGATTTTGCAGAGAAAAGAGCCTTTAAGTGTGGGTAAAATATGCATTGCCAAAAAGGAGGCAGGAGTGTCATGAATGTAAAAGTCATGTTTGGATGATGCCAAATTAGTATTTCTGGCTGGAAAGATGTGTTTAGGGAGAGTAGTAAAGGATAGGTGTGGAAAACCAGAGTGGAGCCATACTATGAGAGGCTTCAAGCTCAGACTGATAAATTTGTACTTTATCCTTCAGAACCAGCCTTCTCCCATGCCTTTTACTTATTTGTCTCCCAGAATCAGCTTTGGGTTCTATTTGCTCTCTTTATCCATCTGCCTCATGGTGAAGGGGTGCCTGCATCTGTTCTGAGTCTCTTGTCAATTTCTCCATGAGGCAGATGGTCTATTTCTATTTCCAGACTTTGCCAGATCCCCCTGAGTTTTTCATCCTCTATCCCTGAGGATTTATTGCCAGTGCAGCAACAGATACCATGTGGCAGATGAGTTTAGAGGATAAGTTTTAATAGATGTATTCACCAAGGAGCTATTCCAGCACATTATCTAATGTCCTTTTCAATAGGAAGCATCTTCTGATCATAAGAAAAAATGGCAAAGAGGAAAGTCAACACCATTTAGGTTGGGATTAAGTTAAACTATTTTTATTGGTTTTCCTTTGAGTTTGTTTTTCTCCCCAGCAATGATTTTATTGTAACATTTATCCTATTGGATGAACCAAGAGACAAAGAAAGTTATTAGATATGTCCCATCTTTGAAATTGAGTCCTTTTACTTTGTTCCATATTCCCAACAGATCTGTATCAAATATCATTGACATCAGGCCCCAAATGTTCTGGTCTGCCTCAGCAATCCCTACCAAAGCAGTGTGAGAGTTCTTGGTTTTGGTTCAGCTAACCAGAATCTCCTCTTGCGTATCCACATTGTTAACTCTAACTAGATCTCCTCTATGTCTATGTGGCAGATTATGTCTTTTCTAAGAGTATCATATATTCATCATATAAACCAGTCATGGCATTTCCTTGAGTTCCATAGCAACGAACTGCTTCTGGGTCTCTTACCAGCCATCACAAACTGCATGCCAAGAGTCACCAGCCAAGGGGAACCAAACAAAACTGGACTGAATCAGTATAAATTCATTATTCATTTGAAAACCCTGAGTGCTTTCCCTAGAGATGATAAACCCATGAAAGTTCTATGTGCAAATGAGTTGTTGATGCAATTAGGACCCCAAAGTAGATATCTCCAGCTATAGGCAGCCACATGGCTTGACTGCCAAGCACAACATCAACCTCTCACTTTGCATTTCGATGTCTACCATTACCACAAATCACTTAATTACATGCATTCAGACCTGAAAGACTGAGCTCTCGCTGATGTGACATGATAGATTTCTCTGCAGGTGAAATGGGATTTTTACTGGCAACCAGGTACAGGGGGTTTTAAGAGTTGTAGCTGAATCAAGAACAAAAGATGTTCCTACTGTTTTTTTTCCAGGATACCCCAAACTTTGGCCTTTCCTTCACTAATGGGTTCAGTTGGAAAGCAGACCTAAGAAAGGCTAGAGGTAAAGTAGGGAATGGGGAGGAGAGGAGTATTATAGTTAGAAATCAAATCTGTTCTCATTTACAACAGAGAATATAATCTTTGGGGAAAGATGAAAACTTATTCTTTTCTTTCTTAAAGCTTAGAATCTTTTCTCTTTTCAGAGTTCGGCAAGATATCCACTAGTTTCTTCTAAAGCTTTTGAGAACTTTGCCTCAAACATAGCACTAAAGACCCAAATATTCTCTTTAAATATCATAATACTATTTTAAAACCTAAGAAAATTGTTTTTTATTTGAGGATAATATTTTTAAAGCAGATCAAAAGATTGGCCTAGAGCCCTGACAGCTCACCTTTATAATACTTATTTTTCAGAGCTGATCTTCATCTCATTTCACATTTATTATTAGAATCTTGCCTTTTTCATTTAAAAAAATATTGGTGGAATGCGTACAGACTTACAGTTAAAAGGGAAGGAAAAAAGGATGTCAAAACAGTGACATAGTTCTTCCTTTGTCATTTTAATATTTGTTTAAAAAGGGATCAGAGAGCTACACATGAGTGTGCACATGTGCACAGATCATGTACTTTGCCTTTTGTGTCCTCAACACTCATAATCTATGGAAGTTTATTTAACATTTACAGAGCTCAAGAGTTAATCTTTTCTCAGTATCTGGATTCTACTGAGAAGGACATAATGACAGAAGCTAAAGGACAAAGTGGAAAGACATAACTGCAAAAAAGGTGAATTAATAAACTCTAGTTTAAAAATGTACATGTGACTGTGAGTTTTGAATAAAAATGGTAGCTACATTTTGAATGACTTAGCTTAGCCAAATTTCTTGGTTACCCCAAATCTGGCAAAGTGTCTCCTAGAAATATTTCTAATCAGTTAATCATCCAGGACAACCTTTATCGGTGTCTAGACAAAACCTCTAGAGAGAGGAAAAAGAGGCCTTCTCTTACCAGAAGTGGAGAAATTTTGGTCTCACTTTTGCCAAACTCCAGTATTTCTCTCATGTGTCTCCATTCTGGCTTCAACCAGATTGTTTGAGAAGTGGATCCTGGTTTAATTCTGAAGTCTTATTTTTCTATTTTTTTTTTCTGAGACTGGAAATGAAGGGTATACTTTGGTTTGATATTTTTCTGTCCATGGAAAAGACAAAATCCACATTGGAAGAGTGGACTGAGGCTAGCATGAACTTCCACAGAAATGTGCTTTTGATTTAATCTTAACATATATGAGCCCAGGATATATTTGGAGGGAAGATGCCTTGGGCTTCCGGGCAACTGGCGTCTAAGTAGTTTATGATACTATTGCTTCGCAATGTCTTAGACTCTTTTATCTTAAAAGAATCCTTGCCCCTGCAGAATAGGTTACTGATACTGAGTACTGAAACCCAGAGTATTATAGCGCCCAAGAAACAAAACCAGCAGAGAGAAAATGTCCTTGCTCTTGTCACAGTACATTTTTAGAACTAAGCAGCTGATTTTATTTTCTAATGGAAAAATCTGTGAGTAAATTTTAATTGTGCTGTGAGGGAAAAAAAAAACCCATTTGCAATTGAATCCAATTACAACTCATTTGTGATTAAGATTTTGTATTTAATATTGATGGGCTTATATTGTTTGCTTATTACTGTCTATGGAGAATTCAATATGAACAATATATTGAACACAAAATACAGAAATGCCTATTGTTTCTTTATAAATATTGGATTGGATTTATAGTATATATATAAAAGGATCATTTGTTAAGAGTATTTTAAAATAAAAACGTACATATGCATAAATGAATAGCACCAGAGTTCTGGTCTAATGAAACTCTGTAAGAAGACGTTACACAATGTTTAACACAGACCCTGAATATGAAATATTGGGTTAAGTTCAGATAATAAACCTTTTCAATTCCCACATTTCCTTTTGGTAAAATATGTAAAGATGATTTTTCTCAGTGACGTATCAGACATTATTAGACTTGATTTAATAGCTAAGCAGTTCATTGTCCAACTTTGAACTATATCATGGACAGGCAAAAATTTGTTGTTCCAATTCCCCCTGAATCATTTTCATTCCAAGTTAATGACCTCACAGGATGGGAGAGTCTACCTTTAGATTTAGTAATTATACTTCATTTATTTGAGGAAGAGAAAATAAAGCATAATCTCAAATAATCACAACCACAGTGGGTAACAAAGGAGGATGGCGAAGTAAATTATGGTCTATTTATATAAGCAAAATCCTAAGGACATAGATACATTCAAAATATGCTCAAAAAGCATTTTTAAATGAATAAAAGAACATTTTAAATGAATTTTTAAATAGTAAAAGACAGGATGGCATGATTATAAATAATTAAAGATACATAAAGTACTGACAAGAAACATAGCAAAAAATTAACAATTGTTTTATCTAATTTGTGAATTATAATTTTCTTCTTTATACTTTTGAAATTTCCCAATTAGTATAATGGGCATATATTATTTTTAAAACTGAGAAAATACACAGTGTTAATATGATAATAAATGTGAGTTAATAATTAATCCTCTGCGCAAAAGAGGATGCCATCAAACCCTGAAGAGGAAAGAATGGTTTTCCGGTACTCATATGTTATAATCCTTTTCCTTGCAAATCTAAAAGACAGTGAAAGCCAAAGGGAGAGAATCATGTTAATTAAGATTTTGCTGCAACAAAGCTGAAGCCATAGATATTGCGGTCCCTCTGTCCAACATCAATGTGCTTTCCTGGCCAAGGCTCATTCCATAGGAATTGCTTCATTCTACTGACATGTTCTTAGCCAATCCCTAGTGCTCATGATTCAGCTGAGATAAATGGCCTTTTCTGGTTCTCTTGCCATCAACCCCTGCTACTTATGCCTTCAAACCAGATTGTTAACTCTTGGGAACAATGTTCCCATAATATTTTGGCATTTAAAATATATTAGAGTGAATGGATTTTATAAATCTAAAATTTGCTGAATTCCCAACATTGAACTGCCTAGGGTTCCTTGCACAAAACAAGATGACAGTTTTCCAAGCTTCATAATTTTTTTTTCATTCTATTAACAGGGTGGAACAAAAAAGCTCTTTCATGTGACTGTTTCTTAGTCCAGGAATAGTAGCTGGGTCTCACAGGGCTGAAGGTGGTGGGGAGGAGAATAGATTGGGCCTTAAAAAACTAGGAACAATTAAAAAAAAAAAAACTGGGGACATTTAGGATATAATGGGATAGGCTTGTATGGAGAAAATGAATATTTCAGATTCAAATGTTGAAGAACTTAATAACGCTGGGAAAAGGCAAAAACAGAACCTGAATTTAGGGTCAGTAGATCCAAGACTCTGGAAGAAGGTGAAGTTGAGATTAAAGCAAGGATATTTCATAGAGGGAATAGTGAATCATCATTACTAGGTCATAGTTTCAGAGAATATCTGGTGTGCTGAGCCTCATTTATGAGATAGCAAAAGTAAGAAGTCAGATAAGATTAAAGGACTAGAGTGTACAATGTGTCATTTATGGACCATTTAGAGAATTCTCAGTAGCTCGTACCTTGAAGATATCCATTTCTAAATATAATTTTGTTTTAAAATCTACTCAAATTTCTTAGTTAAGTATTAAAGAAGAAAGTTAACGATTTAATTTTATCTAAGCTTCTTAACTATCTAACCCCAATTCAGTATGCCACCGAGGAGGCAATAGTAAGTCTCACAAAATGGTCAACAAAGCATCAAAATTATTTTATCTGGTAAATATTAACTCATTATCTCTATACCTTATTGAGATTGCAGTGCATTGCCATCAGTGAATCCTAACTTCCATAAAGGAGAATTAATATCAATGTACAACAGATAAACTGCTGTTTGCAAATACGTTGTTAACCGTCTGAAATCCCAAAGATAATATTTATAATGAAACAAAAATAATTGGTATCTTACTCATGTATTTATTTGTCATTCATTTTTTGAAAACCTATTACATGTATGACTGGATGTTAAGGTAGACCAGAAGATTGCAAAGGAAAAGAGACATAGCTCTTGCTTTTAAGAAACTTGAAAAGTGACGGACAAGAAATGAATGTGAAATATTTTTGAAATATTTTAATAATGATAATAGTAGTGATCAGACTAGTCCCTTCAGCTGGAATTATCTCACCACCATCCTTTCTTCCTGCTTCACTGCTGATGAAGTTCTCCCTCCACCTCCATCCCACAAAACACCAGACACAGGTACACTATGCAAAAGGGAACGCACAGGAAGGAGATTCAACTCTTGCTAAGCTTTTTTGTCACCATAGAATCCCTACTTGCTTCTTATAAAGTAAAAAGGAGCATCTCTTCTGGCAGGCCCTGGAGGAGAATAATGATTATCTATGTTGTATATGCCCACTGCTGTGCTAAGTCCTTAACGTGCATTGTACTATGAGTGTTTCCTGAACTCAGGATCCAGTTGTGGAACAGAACAACTGACCAGTGGAGAGGCAGGTTAATACTGGCTACCAAGATGGGACATTTTGATCTATAAGATGCTAATCTGCTGTCAAAGGTACCGTTAGAAAGTATGTGGATTGGGCATTCACCTGCCCCAACACTGATAAAAGAAGTCCCTCCAGGCACTATGAGTCTATGAGAGAGGGAAAAAGACATTCTATTTAAAGGGACTTTGTCTTCAGAAATAATTCAAAATAGTGAGGTAGCAAGCAACAGAGTCTGGAAAGTAGAGGGTAAGGATTGAAAAACAAACAAACCCTCAAATCTAAAACATTTTTAGGGAGAAAACGTATCTTTGGTTGGGTTCATTCATTTTAACACCTCATATCTTTTATTGTTCTTTATATTCTCTACATGTTTGAATTTTAGTTAATTGCTAGTCACTTCCTTTACATTTTTTTGCCCAAGATATATAAAAGTATATTGATGATTACATGAAAACACCTTTCAAATGCTGAAATCCACTTTTCATTCATTTGTGTGTGCTTGTCTCCAATTCAAGGGCTGGGACTAATAGAAACTGTGGTTTGACAAAATTGGACAGCTGCCTTTTATCCCAGGACTGTACAGGCGACAGTCTGGCTATGGATGTAGTGCATTTTAGACTTAGATCTACTTGGCCAAGAATAATAGAAGGATTGTACAATATGTGTGATTTGATACTCTCCATCACCGTGTAGAGTTAAGACAAATCTATGCATATTAATTAAAATATAAGAGCACTTATTTCTCAAAGGATTTGCAACCCAAGTGATTCCGGTAACCGGGACTTATAACTATATTCTCATTATGTTACCTTGGATTATGGTAAACCAGCAACCACAAATGGTGGGTCTTAGTTCTAGGTCATATCTGGACCACAGATGCATTTGGTGTGAACAAGTGTTTAAAAACTAAGGAAATATACATAAGATTACAGATTTCTGACTTCTGTTGGACGTTGTCACTGGACGACAATCACCTGTTGCTGAGTAGCACTCATTCCCTTCAGAGAGTATGATTTCACTTTTCCAAGACCCCATACTTAACTGCACCATACCCTCTTCACTTTCTTCACTTTTAATTTAAATTACGTCCTTAGCTCTGTTTGCATTAGAGTTTACAATTCTTGGTGTAGACTCTGGCGTGCCATTCATGAAATTCACGGTTTTTGAAAGTGATAAACACCTTGAAAATTAAATGACATTGTACTTGTAGCATAGATGTGAAAAAGAAATACAGCACTAACTTGCAAATGAATGCTCTAAGAAAAAAAATAAAACCTGGAATCTTCTGGATCTTGGTTTGGCAAATCATGTGAGTTAAACCCCATTGTCTGCTATGAATGGATACAGTATATTTTAATTTGTTTGCATGTTGAAATCATACTACCCTGGGCAAGTTTGAATTGTGTACACTATAAAACTGAGGGCCAACACCCCCAAGCCATTACATTTAGCGGCTGGTATTTGATCTGTTAAGTTTCTATAGCTTCCATCTACTCTGTATTGATCTGTGCTGAAGAACTGGAGAGTATTGACCACCAAAGTAAGCTGCAGTTTGCATTGTTTCCATTAGATGGCGCAGAAGATTTTTGAGGTCCCAAACAAACCCGGAGCATGGGAGAGCTCCATGTATGATCAGCTATGGGGAAACACCAGCAATTTCAGTTCCACCACACCTCTGTAGCTTGTAGCAGGAATCTAATTTGAAGCGTTTCTAGGGAGGAGTTATTTGGTAACTGATGAACCATTTTTTTTTCCCCTAACTACACTAGTAAGGTGTAAAACCATTTCCTTTGAATTGAACTCTCTTGTTCCTTGGTTTATAGCCTTATTCCTTATCAAACTTGAGGAAAATAAATAGTTATACCAAGTATTGCAAAAGATATGGGAGAGAAAAAAAAAAAACGGACACTTTTAACGCATCAGGAAGCAAGTGTCAAAGCTAAAAAAGCCCATGAGATACCAATCAAAATTTCTAAAAACTTTGCAGCTCTGTATAATTACCAGAGCTTGCTATCATTCCATTTATAGTCATTTTTGTCCAAATGCCCTTTGAGTCTTTTCACTCCCACTAACACTGTTTTTTTTCCTTTTCATAATTTAGGATAGGAAATGGTTTTCAATATTTTGGATAAACTTGAACTTAGTCATATCCCAGTTCTTATTATCCTAAGCGTCAATCATTCCTGATCATTACACACCCTCATTTGTGACTTTCAGGGTTTCTCGGGGTTCTGGAGGACTTTCGGCATCTCTTTTAATTCAAAGCAAAGTGCCTTATGCAAATTTAATTGGAAATTTAAAAACTCAACTAAGCCCTGCACTTGGTTTTGGTCCATATGTTGATATGGAGAAGGAATTTGAGCCTGAACCACTAAAATGTCTGTTGACCTGGCTTGCATATCTCTAATTCTTCACTTTGCATGTGTTGAAAGACTTAGAGAAGTCCCACAAGACTTCATTTGCTGGCCAAAATGCAAGCTCAGTGTTTTAAATAAATAAGAAGAAACTTTTCTATCAGATAAGAGATCTCAGCATACTTGAACCAAAATCTATTGAGCTGGTAACACAAAGTACACAATATTGATAAATGGTCCTTTTTGACCTCTAATTAGTCCAATCTCTTCCTCAAGTGACTCATTCCCATTATCCTCTTCTATTCAGTAGACTACATGTTGATGTTTCGAAGGCAGGCCCTCTCATAGCTCAAACTTACACAGAGCCATGGTGATAGTACTGAAAGCTGGACTGCTTCAACCATCTCTCAATGGAGAAGTGAGCATACAAAGCAAAGGTTATGAGGAAATAATGGCAGAAAGGGTACATTTAATTCTGGGTCCTTTCCATCCTCCGTAATGTAGCTTGTCAGTAATGAAGGGTGTGAAATTATTATTTATATAATATGTAGTCCCATTTCAATAGAAATGAAATGGTTCTAAGGGGAATTAAGGACATAAAATCTGCAACTTTGGAAAAATAGTACAGTGAACAATGAGTCATTGTTTCAGAGGACGTCTTGGGTACAGAACAATTAGAACTAAGAGGATTGCAAGCTTAACTGAGGTGCCTCACTTAAAACTGGTAAAATAGAAGGAATGAATTCCATGAGGTCTTTATTAGTGTAAACCTGTGGATATTAGGACTTTTTTATAATGATGTTAATGGCACAATTAGCATAGATGACCAATTTGAAAGAACTAAAAATTTAACATTAAAGATATAAAAATAGAGATTAGGAGAACATTATGACTTTCTTCTTGAGCATGGAGACAAGGCATCAGAGAATCCAGGTGCAGGCTTTATTCTTACTTAGACTGAGTTACAATTCATCTCATAAGTCTTCCTTTTATTGATTCTGCTTATAGTCACATATAAAGCTTTAAGAATACAGGATGGTGCTTTTTATGTCCTTTAGGATGCAAGCAGGATTTTCTTTTCTTTTTTTTTTTTTTTTGTGGTCATATTGAATCCTTCAGATCCACCTCACACACACACAAACACACACACACACACACACACACACACATTTTTTTAATCCTAAGCTTTCTGAGAAACCATTCGTCTTGTATAGCATGATATTCTGGGTTCCTCTTCCTAAAATTCTTTGATCTTTTAATTTTTTATTTCATAGATGCTTGATCATTATAATTGCATACTTTTGACCACATGCATTTTTTTTCAAATCTGAATAAACATGTGCACTTAGAAATGCACATGTAATCTTGATGATATGACAATAGTATTAATATCATTCCAATACAATAATATCTAAAAAATAAAAATATGATTTTTAAAGAAGTGAGCAAGAGCAAAAAGACAGGAATATCAATACACTAAGATAAGAATGGGAAAGTTTGAAAATAAATGATTATTTGGCAATTGGAACCAACACTCTAATTTCACTTTTAGTAGTCTTGTTCTTCTTTGTTCAAACCTGAAAAGAAGGCATTTGGTTGTATCAACAACATCAGATATCATTACATGTCTTCCACTCTAAATTCTTTAGCAGATTCTGAGAAGAGAAAAAAATTGTGGAAGGAGAAATCTGGGAGAAGAGCTAACCTTTCTCTAGAATGGTAGAAGTCAGCCTTTTGAATGTAACAGGTACTGTTATTAACTTAAATTGAAATAGATTTATACTGTAGATTGTCTTCTCTAATACTAGGATAAGTTTGGACTAATGGTGATGGCACCATCACTTTCAACCTCACTTATGAGCCTGGTAGAAAGGTGGAAAGGAGGTAGACAAAAGCTCAAGTATTGAGGAAAAGCAAAATTAACTGGTCCAGATAAGGACTGAGAAACTGACCTTGGACTAATGATAACAGCACAGTTTTCCTTTTACATCTATCTATCTATCTATCTATCTATCTATCTATCTATCTATCTATCTAGGTTTTCTGAGAAATACTTGTGTCATATGAGGTATACATGGGTGTTCTGGAAGAAAACAAAAAGATACCATGAGATTGAAAATCGTTATCCCTCTTAGAAATTCAGAATGTACTTTAAAGTAGTAAAGATCCTGAGAAAAGATGCTCCAAAGAACCCTGGTTATGAGAATGTTTCAGATTTAATTGACCAATATCAACATGTAACATGAGGTTTTAGCAAACTGGCTTGAGGAAGAAATAGAAGATGTTAAAATGATAGTGTTAAAAGTTAATAATACAAAGAAAGATTTTCAGCCCCCAAATATAAACAATTCTAAAGAAAGTCCACTTTCTTTCCATCAGTTCTAATCTTCTATTAGGCAATACCTAAGGATATAGAGCAATTAAAACAAAATAGGGGAAGCTGATTTGGTTATTTTCTCAGGTCTTTGACAAATAATCTTAGTTAGGAAAAGTAGTCGCAGGTAAATTTGCTATCACAGGCTAAAGTTTAAAACATAATTTTATTATGAAAATTGCAATTTGTTTCCAACTTCTTAAACTCCTTTTTCCAACTTTTATACTTCTTTCTCTGGGTCTCTACTATTGTATCCACTATTAAACCTTTTCACAGGAAAGTTTAACTGACATTTAACTTTAGTATGAAAAAAATTATACTTGTACATTAAGCCTTTCACCAATTATTTTAAGATAACAAAAATTTTATCCATATTAAAGGAATTTTAGGCAGCCATTAAAACTTAGAGAAGAGTCTTGAAGTAGGAACTTGAAATATGCATGAGTTTCTTTAGAAGTAAAACTCACTATTTGCAGGTGATATGATAGTCTATATACAAAATCCAAGACTCTACCAAAATACTGCTAGAACTGATACATGAATTCAGTAAAATTGCAAGATATAAAATCAACTTACAGAAATGTGTTGCCTTTCTATACAGTAATAATAAAGCAGCAGAAAGAGAAATTGAGGAATCAATCTCACTTACAATTGCACCAAAAATAAGATAACCTAGGAATAAACCTAATCAAGAAGTGAAAGACATATACTCTGAAAACTCTAAAACACTGATAAAAGAAACTGAAGAGGACATAAAGAAATGGAAAGATACCATGCTCATGGATTTGAAGAACAATTATTGTTAAAAATGTCTATACTTACCCAAAACAACCTAGACATTTAATGCAATCCGTATCAAAATATCAACAGCATTTTTCACAGAACTAGAACAAACAATCCCAAAATTTGTATGGAAATACAGAAGACCCCAAATAGCCAAAGAAATCTTGAAAAAGCAAAGCAAAGCTGAGGCATTACAGTTCCAAACTTAAGTTATATTACAATGCTACAGTGATCAAAACAGCATGGTACTGGTACAAAAATAAACACACGATTAATAGAACAGAATAGAAAACCCAGACGTGAACTCATAACTATATGGTCAATTAATCTTTGGCAAAGCAGGAAAAAAATATCCAGTAGGAAAAAGAGAGTCTTTCCAACAAATATTGAAGGAAAAACTGGATGGCAACATGCAAAAGAATGAAACTGGTCCACTTTCTTACACTCAACACAAAAATAAATCTAAAATGGATTAAAGACCTAAATGTGAGACCTGAAGCCATAAAAAATCCTAGTGGAAAACACAGGCAGTAAGCTTTCTGACATCTGCCATACCCACTTTTTTCTACATATGTCTTCTGAGGCAAAGAAAACAAAAGCAAAAATAAACTATTGGGACTCCATCAAAATAAAAAGCTCTGCACAGTGAAGGAAACAATCAAGAAAACTAAAAGGCAACATACAGAATGGGAGAAGATATTTGCAAATGACATGCCTAATAAAGGGTTAATAGCCAAAATATACAAGAACTTATAAAACTCAACGTCCAAGGCAAAAGGACCCACAGTGACCACCGAGCTGAATGCAGACAGTCTCATTAAGGCACCCACCTTGAAATAGCCAAAAGCCGTAAGTGACAAATTACCACCAGGTACACTTCCTAAGATTACCAAAAAAGGGAAAATTCCATATGTCTCCATCTTCCCTTACTCCTCCCTATAACTATGGCCCCTCACCACTCCCTCAGCACAGACAGTCTCTCCTTTGCTGTCCTGGCCACTGCTCCTTTGTAGTGCATTTAATAAAGTTCTGTCACTTTAAAAAACAGCAACAAAGCTTAATACCCCCCAAACGAATAATCCAGTTAAAAAATAGGCAAAAGAGGGGTGCCTGGGTGGCTCAGTTGGTTGAGCATGAGTCTCTTGGTTTTGGCCCAGGTCATGATCTCACAAGTCATGAGATTAAGCCCCATGTCAGGCTCCACACTTAGTGCGGAGTCTGCTTGAAAATTCTCTATTCCTCTCCTCCTGCCCCTCCTCCCATTCACATGCTCTCTCAGGTGTGTCCCCCCAAAATAAAGAAATAGATCCTTAAAAAAATAAGCAGAAAACATGAATATACATTTTCCAAATAAGACATACAAATGACCAACAGACACATGAAAAAGATGCTCAACATTACTCAACATCAGGGAAATACAAATTAAAACTACAATGAGATATCGTCTCCTACCTGTCAGAATGGCTAAAATCAACAACACAAGAAACAACAGGTATTGGCAAGGATGTGAAAAAAGGGGAACCCTCTCGCACTCTCGGTGAGAATGCAAACTAGTGCAGCTATTCTGGAAAACAGTATGGAGATTCCCAGAAAGTTAAAAATAGAACAACCCTACAATCCAGCAATCTCACTACTAGATATTTACCCAAAGAATGCAAAAACACAAATTCAAAGGGATACATATGCCCCAATATTTACAGCAGCATTATCTTCAGTAGCCAAACTATGGAAACAACACAAATGTCCATCTACTGATGAACACAGCCATAAAAAAGAATGCAATCTTGCCATTTACAAAACCAGTGAGTTATTATGCTAAGCAAAATTATTCGGTCAGAGAAAGAAACAAAACAAAAAAGCAAAGGGGAAAAAGAGAGATAGGCAAACCAGGAAACAGATTAACTATAAAGAACAAACTAGTGGTTACCAGAGGGACATGGTGGGAAGATGAGTTAAATCAGGTGATGAGAATTAAGGAGTGCGCTTATGAGGAGACCCGGAAGATGTATGGAAGTGTTATAATATTGTATACCTGAAATGAGTAACACTGTATGATAAGTGGAATTAAAATAAAAACTTAAAAAAAAAAACCCATACCAAAATTGGACTAATACATGAAAAAAAAAAAAAACTATATATGGGTTTACTACTAATCTTACCTATTTTTCTTTTACAATTTTAAAAAAGATTTTATGTATTTCTTCATGAGAGACACAGAGGGGGCAGAGACACAGGCAGAGGGAGAAGCAGGCTCCCTGCGGGGAGCCCAATGCAGACCCGATCCCAGGATCCTGGGATTACGACCTAAGCTGAAGGCAGACGCTCAACCACTGAGCCACCCAGGTGGCCCTCTTTTACAATTTTCTCTTAGTATAAAGCTCAGCTAGATCTTCTTATAATTTATAACCTAAAAGAAATAGATTTATCTCATGATTAAGGATTTTCAGTATAGGGTATGTAATGTTCATATGTGTAAATATACATATTACCATAACGTAATATTGAAAATAAATGAATAAGGATTTGTCATAAATGGATTTTGCCTAGTGAGAAAACTTGTCTGGACAAGCTTTGGCAGTTCTGTTCAAATATGTGTATAAGTGACACAGATTTCTCAATTTGCCTCAATGGATTACTTCAGGGCAAATTGTCAGGTGGATAATGCAAAAGAGGCCAAGATTATCTTTTGTTTTTCCTTTCACTAGCACTAATATATTTTGAGATTTTTCACTCATCATTTTTGCAAAATCTGCTCAGAATGTGATGGGAAGAAATATATCGAGTGAAGAGATGGACGTAAGACAAATGCAAGGACAGTGGATGAATTAAATGGCCTGGAACACAAAAGTCCCCAAATAGAAATATAGCCCCCAAATAAGAAGTCTCCCAACAGTTCATTGCCTCTAATGATTATTTGCTTTCATCTTTCATCAACTTTTCCCGAATAATCACATGAGAACTCCCACGTAAAGAAAAAGGTAGGTTACTTAGAGAAAAAAATCACAACCAAAGGTGAAGGAATGTACTGAAGAGAATAAGCAAAAGAAACCTGTGAGATGCTTACTATCCCATGGCCTTGCGTATTCTGGGAGAGCTGCACTCAGGAAATTATGACCTAGACTCACACCTGAGAGAAGCAAGGTGGTCAAGGCTAACCGCAGGCCTAACTAGCCTTGAACAACATTGCGAGGTATGAGTTTGTCTTCTCTACTCTTCACTTTCCCTTCACTTTCTGCAATTTAGGGATGTTTTAACTGCAAGAAACAGAAAACCCAACCAAGACTGGCTCTATTTAAAAAAGGAAATTTACTGGCTCATCTAACTGGAGTCTAGGAGCAGAAGAGAATTCACTGGGGCCTAACAGCATTTGTGAGGCTATTTCTGTATTTTTGTTGTCTCTATTCCACTTCCTTAATGTTGGTTTTAATCTCAAGTAGGTTCTCATTTTGCAGCTCTAAGACTGCTTCCAGCAACAACTGGGGTTTCATGCTTTCTTGTTTGTGCCCGCCAAGGAAGGAAGGATTCTATGTCCTGGCATTCTTAGCAAAATCCTTTAGGTTCATTTTGATTGGCCTAACCTAGGCCACAAACCAATATCCTTGGACCAGGGGGATGTAACAAAATGAGCCGATTGGATTATGTCTGAATAAAGTACCCATTCTTAAACCATCTACCATGGTCATAAGGATGGTGAATTCAGATTAGCCTAATGCAATCAGGGTCCACCTCTGGAAGTTGAAGGGGGTTTAGTTCTACCCAAACGAGATGCTAACAGTGAGGGCAAGAGTGTGTGTGTGTGTGTGTGTGTGTTTGGGTGTTGTGCAGAGAAACATTGTCTCTGTACCATGAAGGAGGAGAAACAGTGTCAGGCAGCAAACCATAGATGCCCATTATAGCACTTCCTTCCTAGATCCATAGTCCTTGATCTCAAATATCTAGCCACAACCCTATTTAATAAGACCTTAAATGTATATATATTAGCCTCTTGATTCATGTAAATTAGTTCAATTAGAAAATAGCTTGTAATTCACTTGAAGACTTACCTGAAGAAACATTTTTGAGGGAGAAAACTTCTTTAGAAAGTGATCTGCGTAGATATGTGTATGTGTATATACAACATGTATATTGTATATTCAGTGGTGTTTATCAAGAATGTGTACAATATCTTTAAAAAAAGACAAATTATAACATTATCACTTAAATGTAAGACAATATCTTGGTTAACATCCAGACATGTTACTTTTCTATTGCTGCCTTGACAAATCATCACAATCTTAGCAACTTAGAACACTACCCACTTATTAGCTCATAGTCTCTGTAGGTCGGAATTCTTGCGCAGCTTGGCTGTATTATCTAGGATCCCACCATCATAAAATCAAAGTGTCAGTCAAGGTGATAGTTTTCACTTGGAACTTAGGATATTCTTTCAAGCTTACCTGTTGTTGACAGAATTCAGTTCCTTTCTGTTGTAGGACTGAAGTTCCCATTTCCTTGCCATGTGACCCCTTTCATCACGAAGCTAACAGAGGTATGTTGAATTCATCTTATGCTTTGAACGTCTGCGCTTTCCTTTTCTGATCTTAAGGGCTCATGATGATATTGGGTCCACCTGAATAATCTAGGATACTCTCCTTAAAGTATACTTAGTTGCATTTGCAAACTTCCTTTTGCCATGTAATATAACCAGATGGAACATCATGGAGTAAAAATCGGTGGGGCTGGGGTGCAAAACTCTGCTTCCCACAATGGATAGTTCATTTTCTACCCTGGTGAAAAGAAGTGGAAGTGAAGGAAGCACACATAGGGAAGAACCCAAGTGTGGGTTCTTCAGCTTTCACATCTTGGTGAATAACATCCTTATATCTATTGATATATGTATATACATATGTAAATTACAGAAAGATAAAAGATGCTGAGACTTTTCATTTGTTCTGATTTAGGCTTTAAAACGTCTGTTCTGCAGACTAGGAATCAGTAATAAGAAAAACTTTGAAAGAATCTGCCTGCATTTATCTTCTGTTTCTCTTTTGTCAGACAGTACAAAGAAAATTAAGGTTTTTCTTCTTTGCCATACATATAATACTCAGAAGTGAAAGCTTAATTAACTTGTCAGAATAGTGGCATCTCCTTTCTTGAACTGCTGTATCCACCTTCCCAAAAGATTTGAAAAGGAATGAACGTCCCCAACACCTTAGATGGAGGAACTGCACATCCACAGCAATCTTGCCCTCTAACACAGCTTCCTGTCATTCCACACGGTGTTTTCATCCGTCTGGGTGAGCACACGCTTTCACCATTTGTTAAGAAATGTCTACAGTGCGGAACGACGATTGTTTCATAAGGTAGGGCCCATCAGGTTGCAAAGAGGAAGCAAAGCAGAGCAGCTAATTACCATGTACCAAATTCATCTTTTTCAGGAAGACAAAAAAAATTAAAAGAAGTAGTTGACAATTCCAGTGTTGCTTCTAAGTTAATTTTCACTTTCTCACAGTTGACTTCTTAGTATTCTGCTGTTTCAGAAAGTGATGCTCTCAGAAGCATCTCGAATATCAGACCAGATCCTCTCAATGTGTACTCTTTCCTCTGGGTCTAAATTATTTGGAAGCCGCATAAACGCCTTCCACGGGCCAGAAGACTGAGCATAAATTGTTTTTTTAGGTTACTGTGGGTGATTCTAGGGATTTGAGTTAGTTTCATAGTGAAAAAGATTGACAACCTTGTTTTTAATCTTCGACTTTCATTTTCTTATGCCCTCCCTGGACTCACACCAGATCTTAGGTTTTCTAGAAACTGCTCCCTGATACCATCCCATACTGAAAATTCCTTTAATCTAGAATCTCACGGATTTGATTTTCTTAGGATTTACGTACTTGTGTTGCTGAGTTATTTAATCAAGTTTTTCATCTCACCTGTGCCAGTGGGTTCCATCTTCCCAACTGAATCACAATATGCACAGAAACAGAGACCACACTTTATATTCCTAATGACTGCTGATTAATATAATTGGCTTGATCATGATCCTACCATCTTTTTAAAAAATTCCCAGTCTGATAACTCCAACATCTTTGCCATGTCTCACTCCGGTTCTAATGCTTGCCCTATCTGTTCAAACTGTGTTTTTTGCCTTTTCGATTTGTCTTGTAATTTTTTTTCTTGATAGACAGACATGATGCACTGGATGAAAGGAAATGCTATAAATAGGCCCTTAGTAATGTGGTGGTAATGTGGTGGGAGGCAAAGTTTTCTATAGTCCTATGAGTAGCTTCAGTCTTTTAATGACTCTCTATCTCTGGAATGTGAACTTCACATGTGCTTCTCGGTCTGCCCACCCCCCGCCCCAAGATGGAGCAGGATGGCTGGAGTGAGCCAAAGTTGGGTATTTCCCTTCCCTGCAGTCAATTAGGCTCTGATAAAACTCCAGCACATTGCATATTGGGCTCTAATTAATTAGTTTCTCCTGAAGGCAGACCTTTTAAGAAGAACAGATGCACTGGAATATTTCAAAATGGCTTCTTTCACCTCAACCCTACAAGAAGCAGGATGGGTTTTTCCTCCAATGTATACTGTGAGAACTTGATGAAACTTCTAAAGGTAAAATTCACAAAAGTGTGAGAGCTCCCCCATTACTGAGTTCCCTGAAGCTTTTAGCTCTCAGATTTGTCTATTCCGAGCCCCTTGCAATTCGTTATTGCAGTTTCTGTTTTCCTGCCCTGCCACTGGTTCCCCTGGGGTGGTATGCTGCTGGATTTCTGCCCCCATAACTTGTGATTTTTCTGTATTCGCTTGTCTGTCTCTCCAATTTCGGGGACAGGCAGTGGTTTGCCCTCTGATCTCACTTCTCTGATGAACTTAAAAAGGATTGTTGATTTTTTTAATTTCAGCTTTTTATTTGTTAGGCTCAAGTGATGACTTCTAGCTAATTTGCCAGGTTAGAAACTGAAGTCTTCAGCTTCTAGTTTGTAATTTTTCATTTAACACATATTTGCCACATGTCAGGCACTGTTTTTACGAATATTCATTCACTTAATCCTCTTCCAACCCTGTGAGGCAGGTATTATTATCCCCATTTTACAGGTGAGGAAATTGAGTCAAGTAATAGTTCTAATAAAGTTGAACCTGGGATTTTGCATCCTTTATAAGACAAGATCATCAAATTATGATTTCCAGTGTTCTCTGCAATGACTTAGAGAACTCAAGAGAAGTACTTATTATGAACTCCTATCTTTCGAATTTCCACGAGATGTGAGTTATTCCTCTGCACTCCTTTGGCTTCTGCTTTTTCCAGGTGAACCATGGTCCAGTCCTGTTTGATTAGTTTCCTCACTTTCAGATTACTCAGTAAGACTTCACTTTCCTCTAGAAACCAAACTCTCCTATAAAAATGGCTTACTTGTTGTCTATCTGGCTTTGCAATAGAAAGAACCTTATGGTTTATCAGATGTATTAGATACCCCTTTCCAAAAGACAGTGCCTTAAAGCAAAGTTATATTCCAGATGTAGGCAGATAAAATATGCCTTAGAGAAAAAAAGTGAATGTCACAAAAACTGGACAGAGGAAACAGCAGGAAAAACATCAGCAAATTAGAAATTAACTTGGGTTACAGTTCAACCATGAAAAAAACGAACCTAAGAAAGACCGCCCCTCCTCAGCATGTGTGCTGCCGAAGCAAGCACAAGACCACCCCCTCTGCAGAAGGTTCTCCACTGACAAATTAGGCTGTGAAAGGCTACTTGTAAGTGCGTGTGTTGGTAGATCCAGAGACCTACCCATACCATCTTTTGGTAGAAAGCAAAGTTGATGCTTTTTTTTTTCTTTTTGAAAGTAGCATTTTGCTTAACCTGTACATTTTTAAGTGAAAGTTTCAGAACTAGAGGGGCTTTGGTATGATTGGAAGTGTCAAGGTAAGTAAATATTTACCAACTTTATCATTTATCTTTGCCACAACAATGTTGCATAATAAGCAAATCCAAAATTTGGGGGCATCCTACGGGATTCAGTTTGTTCAGGTGTTTGAGTTACCTGGGTGCTTCTAAATTGGCTTATCTGAGCTAAGTTTGTTCATGTGTCAGTAATCATCTGCAATTTGGCCAGGAGTTGGCCAGTCTACGAAGACCTTAGCTGGGTTAATTTAGCTTTGTTCCACTTGGTCTCTTGTCCTAAAACAGGCTGGACTGAGCTGACTTTTGTAGTGTATGCAAACGCCCAGGAGAAAGAACAGACACAAACAAGGCATTTTGAGACCTAAGAACAGAACTGGCACATAATTATCTATGCCATATCCTATTAGCCAAAGCAAATTTCCGGCCATCCCAGGTTCAAGGAGCAGAGGAAGAGATTACATCTTCTTCTGAAGGGAGGAGCTGTAGAGTCACATTGAAAAAGGTAAAGAGTTGTGGGTGAGGGGAACAGTTGAGGCCCCTTTTTGAAATCCATCTCTCACACCAATCTTGTGAGTGATAGTACAACACTCTTGAAGCAATTCAAACATATTTTTCTTTATCATATCAAATAAAGATTTAATTCAAACAAATTTGTGGAAACTAAAGAGAAAACACAATGACTATATCAGTGGGTCCTTTTTCATAGAAAATGCTAGCCCAATCTTCTCTCTTCTTCAAATATAAATATATCCCAAAAGCTCATGATGTTCAACTAAGTTAGATTTTTTCTTTTTTTTTCTTTTTGCTTAGGAGAAAAATACATCTATTTGTGGCTTGATTATTTGTTTTTGAAGCTATTGTAGCAATGTTGTCATGTAGGGATAAGAAAAATGTTTTCTTAGAAGGTATTTTTTTTCTGAGCAAATCTCACAATGCCTAAGCCCATCTCAGCTTTCAGTGAGCCCTGGAACTCACTACATAGTCCTATCTGCTTGTAAACTCTGTGGCTACTCTCTGTAATTGCTGGATCAAAGACCCCTACTCCTTCTTGTGCCCTACTGAGAAAGTCTATTCCCTATTCTCATTATGAAACGTGCATGAAAATCTTAAAATTACTGAGTCCTACATATGCAACTAATTAGATTTGGCTTTTTGGCTTTAAAAAAAAAACTATCAGGACAAAAGACTAGAAATATTTTATCCCTGACATTTGCTAAGCTGTATGAATATTTGGAATCAAGATAGTATTGAGAAAGCATCATTTGTTGCTAACAAACATGCTCCCTGACAAGAAAATCTTTCACTGGGGACTAGGAATAGAGTATCTCACTTACATTGTAATTGAGAAAGACCTATCTTTCAAATCATTGTGGCTCCTATTTAGTAAACTACAGAGTAACCTATGAAACACGTGTTGCCTTTAAAATGTCCACATGGTGCCATATGGGCTTACACAGATCCCTCTTCTTGTAAACAAGAATGAAATGTGATCTATCCACATTGGGTGTGTTCCTTAAGAATAGTGTTTTATCCCAGATTCCCAATAAAATATTCCTTTAGGGAAATAAGTGTTAACAGAAAGTACCTTTCTTTAAGATATACTATAGTAAAAAGCTTTTTTATGCATGGCAAGCAAATAGCTATGCCAGATAGACAAAGACTCTGATTGAGAGAGAGAATTCACAATGCCCCAGGTGGTCTCCTTCTTCCAGCTTCCCTACTTTTAACTCCTGAAACATATATGTGGGAAAAGGACAGTGATAAATCACCCACATTAGTGGAATCCCTCTAGGGAGAGTTCTAACTTTTTTTTTTTCTTCTAAAACTGCAGGAGGAATAAATAATAGCTCAAGCAGTGACCAGCATAGTCTAAACTGGTTTCTTCCTGTTGTTTTGATAACCATGTCAAATAGCTAACAATATGACAGGGTGGTCTGGTAGCAAAGCATAAGCACCAGTGAGAGGATCTTTCAATGACTGGTTTTGAGACTTTGAACAATGCACTAACTGCTTCAATTCAGGAATCTCTAAAAGGAGGCAATGAGGCCCCCTTGACCTACTTCAGGTGAATGATAAAAGCATGAAATAAGCGAACAGGTGTTTGAATGTTATTAAAGGTGCTACAGAATCTAAAAGATTACTGTAATCATTGGACGGGATGCAGAACAGAAAATCATTGGATTCAAAGTCAGGTGACCTCGTTCTGCTGTAATCAGCTCTGCTCCCAACTAGCTGGATATCTTTGGGAAAGCCATTTTAACCTTCTGGGCCATTGTGCCCTCATTGGGCAACCACATGAGATCGTGGCAAGAACAGACTGAGGTACTGGGATAAAAGAGTGAATAAGACAGTCTTTGCCCTGGAGGAGTCCACCTCCAGTGGGAGAGATGGAGGTGTAAAGAGATGAAGATGATGTAATGTGTTGGATGGTAAAGGACACTAGGCACTCTGCTTGGAGAGCATGGAGGAGGAGTGATTCATGTTGCCTAAGGGAGTAGGTGCATTCCACAGAGAAGGTGACATTTTAGCTGGGTCTTGAAGGATGTGTAGGTGTTTCCCAGACAGCAAGGAGGGAAGAGAAAGGAGATGGGACTGGGAAGGTTGAGCTGTGAAGAACATTTCATGTCCTGCTGAGGAGTTTGGACACAAAGGGATAGGTGACAGCACAGCTGTCTTGTGATTGCATGGCAGCCAGCTACAGATTTGATATTGTCCATGGATCCTTCCCAAGTTTGCCTTTCCATCAACACATGTGAAGGGTAGAGGCTGCCTTTTGGGGCCAGTCTGGCTATCAAGTTCTGGAGCTCTCTCCAGTGGCTCTCTCCAGTGGATCACCTGCCTTCTATTTGCAATGTCTCCATGTGCTGATAGCAAGTGTTCTAAGGCCAATAATTACCAACAGTCTGCATATGTGGAGGTTGGGGGAGGTGAGGAGAAAGACATGCTCTCAAAAGCTCCAACTGCATGTTCAGCGTCTTGTGGTTCGTCTTACTAAATCAGCTCTACTCTCAGTTCCAGTAATGTCTGTGATAAAATCTTATCCTCCCTGTCTTGACTCTTTGAATCTGATTTCTTCTGCCCAGATTCTCATTCTATCTGCCTGTAGTTTGCACTTCATAGCCCCTAGGAATTTGGGAGTCTTAGTGCTTAAGCCATTCAGACCCAAAAACTTGTTTTCTGCTAATCAATATCCTTGAAAATTGCCACTGAGTCATTTAATTAAGTGCCAAATATTGACCTAAGATTTCTGCTACTGATACTGATCATTACTATGTTCCACCAACTTACCAAAGCCATCTTGTACTTCCTGTTGGGCTTCTGTGATCTGGGCTGCTTACCGAGTCTTTTGCTAAGCATCTCAAATATTGTTCTACCCTCTAGACTTTATTCCAGTACCTTAAGGTGGGTTTATCCCCATAACTTGCTACACTCCATCAAGTAGGTCTAGTTCCAGGTCTTTGACTCTCTAGTGTCCCTTTCCTCTTTTTCAGCTGGTCATGCTGTGTGCCAGGGCACAAGATATGATACACACTCCAAGACAAATACAAACAAAAGTCTCTCAAAATGAATGAGAAATCTTCCAGACTCAGGCACTCAAGGTACCTAATAAAATTGAAAATATTTCCCAGCAGGAAAATTGGTATGAATAATTATTAATCAAAAATATATCTTCCAATATCTACATACCACTTTGGTTTTTCTGTTACACTTAGTCTATCACATACCAAGGCCTTGAGGGCAAGAAACACAAAATAATATCTATTGAGGGCCTCCAATAATCTTGCAAGATAAATAGCATTCTATCAATTTTACAAAGGTGGGTAAATTAGATTCTGTCTCCGTTCCCAAGTAAAACAACTAGTTAGTAAGTGAATAAGCCTTAATCCATCTTCCCTCCTTTCATTCTTTGTTTTGTGTGTCTAACAACTTTTAGTGATTGCGATGTGAATCATTGCTATAATGCAGAAAAATAAACAACTTCGTGTGAGACCTCGCTGTTACATGAAGAATGTCTTTCTGACCTTTCTGACCTTGTCCTTCCATTTCTAGTTCCCTGTTTCTTAGGCCGCCTTGTTCTCTAAACTCTTCCTCATGCAGTCTCCTTTTTTCAGAGTAGCTGACCCCTCAACCCAATGATATTTGATAAATATGTTGATTTCAGTAGCAATGTCAGAAGATGTGAGAAGAAACTGAGAAATGCCTACAGCATGGGGCATGCTGAGATGATAGGCCATGTAGGCATCCTCAGCTGTGAATACCTGTGCATTCTGAGGTTGGGGTAGAGGGAAAGGTAGAGTAAACAAACTGCACATGTTTCACGACAATGCTGAGAATCCGTGCCCTGCCATCGGTGGGTAGGTGGGTAATTGACTAACAAAACTGACTGTGAGAACCACACACAGGGAAGGACAGGGCTCTAAATTAGACACTCACTAGAATAATCTAGGTGAATAGAACTAGAGAATAGTGTCCTTGTCTTTCAGCGCATCTGCCTGGTTAACCCTAGATCAACCTAATTTCTGGCTTTTGAACTGTTCTTTGCCTGCCTGGTATCCCTGAAGAAAATTACTAGGTCAGCTTGGTTGGAGTTGTTAGGATTATGTGACTCTCCCCTTCAGTGGCTTCTTTTCCTTTCGCTCAGTCCTGCATTACTACACGCAGGCTTTACTGCCACTCCCCACCGGTGCCCTTCTGCACTCCTGCCTCATCAGCCTTGGCAGGTCTTGCTTCCTACAGCCAGTGGTGCAGTGTCATGCATGAGCTGTGTAGTAGTCCCTCCTATTCACCCCATGCCACTCATCTGCATATTTGCTGCTTCTAGCTCAGAGAAAGTCTTGTCTGCTGCTTTCCAAGGCTGATCCTTCTGTCTGTATTCAAGATTCCAAGCCCTGCATATCCTCTGAAAACTCAGGTTTCAATAATTCCCTTTTTTGTAGTTTCAATAGTTTCAATCTTTCCTTCTCCTCCGCCAACAAACATATTAAGGTATGTCTCACCCCCAGAACATTTATTCATTTGTTTCCCTTTAAGCAGTCAGGCTCTCCTTGAATCTTTTTTCTTTTCTTTTGAGTATTTTTTGAAGGGGTAATTTTATATTCTCAGGCTTTAATTCATTATTTTTCATTTATTCCTCAGCTTGGTTTCTGTTCCCACATTACTGCTATTAAAGTTGCTCTTGATAATATCAATAGTTTAAGACCAGCTGGGATCTCAGGCCCGCTTGGTCCTCAGAAATACAAAGCTGAAGAAGACCGGGAACCCCATTTCTGGGATTGTACTAGAAAGATTAACAAGGTAGCCCAGACAGAAATGTAGACACTGGGTAATAACTAGAAGAATACATATAGATATTTAAAATGTGACATATCTCTAAGGTGGGATATATTCAAATCTTAATTTTAAAAATACATGTGACCTGTTGAGTAAGAAAGATGCAGTATACACTACAGATGAAGTTTAAGCCTATATACTTATTTAATAGAAAAACTACACCTCTAGAATAAAGACTGAGAGATCATTCACCAAAATGTTAGCTCTGTCTTTTTGAATGTGAAACTATAGGTAACCTTGTTTGCAAGTTTTGTACTTCGACATTTTTATTATTTTTAAGTTACTTCAAGTATTTTCCAATTTATATTAAACTTATTTTCAGAAATACATTTTGTAAAGGAAATACAGTTCTTAAACTGTTCGACCTACTGTGTTTGTAAATAAGTTTCTATTGTACATTTCCTTGTTTTAAATCTGTGGCTTGCAAACAAGAATGTGCATGAGAATCATCATGTTGCTTATTTAAAAAAAAAAAAAAGTGGGGGGAACTGAGTCTGGACTTTACCCTCTAGAGATTGATTTTTTGGATCTTCCAGCCCAGGGATCTGCATTTTTTTGTCAAGCTGTCCTACTGGTTCTGATGCAGGACAGGACCCATGTATCAAACTAGGAACATCATGGGAGTTCAGTTATACTCAATATAGAGTAATAGCTTTTGTTTCCTTACAGGTAAAAGTCTAGCAAAAATGTGAGATAGGAGCAAGAAAATAGCTCTCCTGTTTTGTGGAAATTGGCGCCATTGAGCAGGTTCTAAGAACAGAAATTTAAGATCAAACAAGGTCCAATTTGGGTGGAGTGATGGGGGAGGGTTTACACTCAAAAGACTAGGTTTGTAAGTCCAAGAAGTAAGCAAAGAATTGCAACTAATACACCAAGTAGCTAATGCAAAAGCTGCTGTGCAGGTTCAGGATGGAAGATTATCATCCAGATATCTTCCATACGAAACTAGAGGCGCATGAGTAGCCGAGACAACTAATGAATAAAAAACGAAGGATGTCAGTAGTCAGCGTTGATCTAGTGAAATTCTGAAACTTCATAATGAGCCCTTACAGTGGTTTTATTAAGCTCCCATGGATGCCAGGAGAAATGTAAATGGAAAATTCCTGAACTCTTTCTCTGAGCTCTAGATCCGTATTTCCAACTGCCAATTAAACCCTGCCACTTGATTATCACCTAGGCATGGTGAACTCCAGTTTTGCAAATCTGAACTCCTTACCTTCCGTGCTCATCAGATATCTACTCTTGTAATCTCAGTCTCTGTTGAAAATAACAGTCTCCATCCATTTGCCCCAACAAGAAGCCTTAATCCTACAGTCCTTTGATTGTGTAGCCTCATGTCTGCCTTCACCATAATTAGGGTGACACGGGTTATATGATGCAGCAAATGGAAAAGCTCCAGTTTAATGCCTGGACAGAGTGTGTGTTCTAGTAAATGTTAGTGGTGGCTCCTCCACCCCACTCATCCTGAGCTACTAGCTCTCTCAGGTCCACATCCCTTTGCATTTATGGGTCTACTTGTCCAAGGATTTTTTCCTAATTGCCTTCTAGCTAACTTTTTTTGGAAGACCCAAGTCAAACACCGTATTCTCTGGTGTACATTCAAGGCCTCACAACATAATTCTGTTTTAGCAATTAAACTTGATTAAATTACAGCTTCTTTCTACCCTTTGGACCAAGCAAAACAGTATACTGTAAGGACCTAGGTGACCTTCATCTCTGTGAATAGGTACATAGAGACACTTTAGCTTGAGGCCATGTGCAAACAGTCCAATAATCACAAATCTAACTTTGTACCTCGAGTTCCCTGGAAACTTCAGGCCTTGTCCAAGTCACTCTGATTCTACTGTGAGCCCGTGATCTCAGAAGCAGCCCATACAAAGCAGACAATGACTATCTGGAGCCAGCTTCTTGGCCTGCCCGGCTGCTGAGGTATTGCCCAACGATGCCAGTGATGTTGCGTTTTCAGTGCTGCTGCTGCTGCTGCTGCCGCCCAGATGCCACGTTCATTGGTCTATCTTCTGCTGATGCTGCTTCTCAACCACTGCTTCACCGAAACCAACATCTGTTGTTAAATTGTCCAGAACCTTGTCTACTATTCTGGTAACAGAAACCTTTTTTTCCAGCTCAAAACTCATTCCTGTGGTGACCCAGATTTGGTAATCAAAATTCTCTAATCTCCTCTCATCTTCAGGAAGTGCTTCAGAAATGACTAACGAACCATACCAAACAAATCAGAGCCCTTGCTTTTAAACTGGAAGGCTAGGATTCTGGGGCTGGCCACCATCTTACATCAAGCATAGAAATAGTATGTTTGCAAAGTGAAGTTCCACAGATCAACAGAGCTTAGAGATCGAGCCCCTGGAAACTTAGAGCCAGTAAGTTTCCTTGTGGTTTAAATTTGAGTAGGATTTCTGTCACCTGTAACCATAAGAGTCTTAGTAACTTCCAATACAATTTTGGCATAGAACCTGGATTATTTGTCACTTGAGCCAGTGACATGCATGAATTGCCAGGACTGACCCCTTGGAATGCTTCATCTCCTCTCCTTCTATTGCCAGACTTGCCATTTCCCTTTCGTCCCTTCTTACCACCTAAACCCCAATCTACAACTCTTGAGCCTTAGCTACCAGTCATCTACCACATTCTGGTGCACTGTGCTGGTGGTTTCATTTCAGTTCCTAGAGAATGAATGGGAAATTCCACTGTCAAGCATTCTTCAGAGGCTAGAATCAGAAAATTTACACTACGAAGGGCAAGATAATATTTTAATGCTTAGCAGGTCACAACTGTCTGACACAGCTACCCTAGCGATATGGGTATAGGTGATATGCAATGAATGAGCTTCACTGTCTTCCAATAAAACTTTATTAACGGATTCTGAAATTTGAATTTAATATAATTTTCATGTCACAAAATGTTTTCGTCACTTTGATTTTTTTTTTTTCTTTTCCCCAGCAATTAAAAAATGCCAAACACTTCATTTTTCTATTACTGGAGTACAGTTGACATATACTATATCAGTTTCAGATGTACAACATAATGCAGCAGTTCTATACGTTACTCCGTACTCATCCCAATAAGACACCATCTGTCACCATATAGCCTTGTTACAATATTATTGACTGTATTCCCTATGCTGCACTTTTCATCCCCATGACTTCTTTATTTTATAGTTGAAAGTTCGTAACTCTTAATCACCTTCATCTATTTAGCCCATCCCCTCACCAGCCTGCCCTCTGGCAACTACCAGCTTGTTCTTTGTATTTATGAGTCTGTGTCTGTTTTTGTGTGTTCGTTTATTTTGTTTATAGATTCCACATACAAGTGAAATCATAGGGTATTTGTGTTTCTCTGAATTATTTCACCTAGCATAATACACCCTAGGTCCATCTGTATTATTAAAATGGCAAGATCTGATTTTTTATGGCTAAGTAATATTCCATTGTGTGTATATATACACCACATCTTTATCCATTCATCTATGGATGGACACTTAGCAACTTAGGTTGCTTCTGTATCTTGGCTATTGTAAGTAATGCTGCAATAAACCTAGATCTTCTCAAATTAATGTTTTCATTTTCTTTGGGTAAATACTCAGTAGTGGAATTACTGGATCCTATGCTATTTCTATTTTTAGTTTGCTGAGGAACCACATACTCTTTTCCACAGTGACTGCACCAATTCCTACACCCTGTGTCAGTGCATAAGCATTCTTATTTCTCCACATTCTCAGCAACAGTTGTTATTTCTTTTTGATTCTAGACATTTTGAGTAGTGTGAAGTGGTATTTCATTGTGGCTTTGATTTGCCTTTCTCTGATTAGTGATGCTGGGCATCTTTAAATGTGTCCATTGGCTATCTGTGTGACTCCTTTGACGAAATGTTTATTTCGTCTATGGTCCTCTGCCCATTTTTAAAGCCAGTGACTAGTTTTTTTGGTGGTGAGTTGTAGAAGTGTTTTATGTAGTTTGGATATTAACCCCTTATTGGATATATCATTTGCAAATATCTTCCCTCATTTGGTAGTTTGTCTTTTTGTTTTCCTGATGGTTTCCTTTGCTATGCAAAAGCTTTTTTTTTTTTTTTTTTTTTTTAGATTTATTTATTTGAGAGAGCACACAAGCAGGAGGGAAGGGGAGTGGGGACAGAGGGAGAAGCAGAATCTCACCTGGGAAGGGAGCCCGACGTGGGGCACAATCCCAGGACCATGGGATCATAGTCTGAGCCAAAGGTAGACACTTAAACACACAGGTGACAGGTGGCATAAAATGTTTTTATTTTGGTGCAGTCTCAATATTTTTGCTTTTGTTTTCCTTCCCTGAAGAGCTGTATCCATAAATTTGTTGCTAAGGGCAGTGTCTAAGAGTGTCTACTTCTTTTAGTAGTTTTATGGTTTTAAGTCTCACATTTAATTCTTCATCTTGAGTCTATTTTTGTGTATGATGTAAGCAAGTGGTAGAGTTTCACTCTTTTGCATGTAGCTGTCCAGTTTTCCCAACACCATTTTTGAAGAGCTTATTTTCCCCATTATATATTCTTTCCTCCTTTGTCATTGATTAATCGATCATGTAAGAATGGGTTTACTTCTGGCCTCTCTATACTGTTCTACTAATCTATGTATATTTTTGTGCCAATACCATGCTGTTTTCATTGCTATACTTTTGCAGGATATCTTGAAGTCTGAAATTGTGATGCTTATAGCCTTGTTCTTAAGATTGCTTTGGCTATTCAGGGTCTTTCCTGGTTCCACACAAATTTAGGATTATTCTAGTTCTGTGTTAAAAAAAAAAAAAAATTAGTACCTCAATAGGGATTGCATTGAATCTGTAGATTGCTTTGGATAATATGGACATTTTAGCAGTATCTTTTCAGTCCATGACTATGGTATATTTTTTCTTTTGATTATGTCATCTTCAATTCCTTTCCTCAGTGTTTTATCATCTTCAGAGTGCAGGTCTTTAACTTCCTTTGTTGAATTTATTCCTAAGTATTCTTTCTGGTGCAATTTTAAGCAAAATTGTTTTCTTAATTTCTCTGTTACTTCATTGTTAGTGTAGAGAAACACAATTCTGTGTATTTAGTATCCTTGAACTGTACTGAATTCATTTATTCTAATAGGTTTTAGGAGTCTTTAAGGCTTCCCATATATAGTATCATGTCACCCGCAGATAGCAAAAGTTTTACTTTTTCCTTGCCAGTTTGGATATATTTTCTTGTCTGAGAGCTGTGGCTAGGCTTTCCAGTAATATATTGAATAAAAGTGGTGAGAGTATGTCCCTGTCTTTAAAAACAAACAAACAAACAAAACCTGTTTTCTACCACTTAGTATGCTGTGGGTTTATCATATATGGCCTTTATTATGTTGAGGAGCATTCCCTCTAAACACACTTTGTTGAGAGTTTTATCATGAACAGATATTGAATTTCTGTCAAATGCTTTTTCCACATCAATTGGGATGATTGTATGGTTTTTATTCCTCTTTTTCATGTAATGTATCATGTTGATTGATTTGCAAATATTGACACATCCTTATCACTGAAATGAGTCACACTTGATCTTAGTGAATGAACTTTTAATGTGTAGCTGAATTGTTTGCTAATGTTCTGTTTAGGATTTTTGAATGTAGGTTTATCTGGGAGATTGGCCTACAGTCCATCCATCCTTCCTCCTTCCATCCCTCCCTCCCTCCCTCTCATATCTGATTTTGGCATCAGAGTAGCCCTGGCTTCAGAATAAATTTTGAATTTTTCTTTTTCATTTTTTTAGAATAGTTTGATAAGAATAGGTATTACTTTTTCTTTAGATGTCTGATAGAATTCACCTGTGAAACCATCTGATCCTGGACTTTAGTTGATTGAGAGTTTTTTGATTGCTGACTTTGATTACTAGTAATGGGTTGTTCATATTTTTTGTCCTTCTTGATTTAATTTTGGAAGATTGTAGGTTTCTAGGAATTTATCCATTTCTTCTAGATTGTTCAATTTGTTAGCATATAATTTTTATTTGTATTTATTTTTAAAGAATTGTATTTATTTATTCATGAGAGACACGGAGAAGAGAGGGCGGGGAGAGAGGCAGAGACATAGGCAGAGGGAGAAGCAGGCTCCATGCAGGGAGCCCGATGTGGGACTCGATCCCAGGACTCCAGGATCACACCCTGGGCCAAAGGCAGGCACTTAAACCACTGAGCCACCCAGGCATCCTAGTATATTATTTTTAAGAGTATTTTCTTATCCTTTATATTTCTGTGGTGTCCATTGTTATTTCTCCTCTATTTCTGATTTTATTTAATCCTTTGTTCTCTTGATCAGTCTAAAAGTTTATCAATTTTATATTTCTGAAGAACTAGTTCTTGATTTCATCAGTCTATTGCTTTTTATAATCTCAACTTTATTTCCACTTTAATCTTACTGTTTCCTTCCTTCTGTTAACTTTGGATTTTATTCTTTTTGTTTCCTTTAAGTATAAAATTGGATTGAGATTTTTCTAGCTTCTTGAGATATTCATATATACTGCCCCCATAGAATTGCTTTTGATGCTTTCCAGAGATTTTGGACTGTTCTCATTTTCATTGGTCTCCATATATTTTTAAATTTCCTCTTTGATTTCTTCATTGACCCATTGGTTGTTTAAGAGCATGTGTTTGTGGCTTTCTCCATGCTTTTTCCTATAACTGATTTCTAGTTTCATACTGTTGTGGTTGGAAAACATGATATGATTTCAATTTTCTAAAATTTTGAGACTTATTTTGTGGTTTAACGTGCTTTATTCTGGAGAATGTTCCACGTGCAGTTGAAAAGCATGCATATTCTGCTATTTTTGGATGGACTGTCCTATACATGTTAAGTCCATTTGGCCTAATATGTTGTTCAGGCCACTGTTTTTTGCTTTTTTGTTTTACTTTTTGCCTGGGTGATCTATCCGTTGATGTAAGTAGGATGTAATGTCCCCTACTATTACTGTAGTACAGACGATTTCTCCCCTTAATGTCTACTAGTGTTTTCTTTACGTATTTAGTTGTTCCTATGTTAGGTGCATGGATATTTACAACTGTTATATCTTCTTGTTGGATTGATCCCTTTGTCATTACATCCCTTGTATCTTGCTGCAGTCTTTGTTTTAAAGTCTATTATAAAAGTACAACTACCTTGTTTTTTATTGTTTTTAGTTCCATTTGTATGATTTTTTTTTAATCTCTTCACTTTAAGTCTGTAAATGACTTTAGGACTGAGATGAGTCTTTTATAGGCAGCATATATATTTTTTAATCCATTCTGCCATCCTACATCAAAATAATTATTGATGGATCTGAACATATTGCCATTTCAGTAATTGTTTTCTTGTTTTTGTTTTGTAGCTCTTTTTCTTTCTTCCTCTGCTCTCTTCCTTGGTTCGATGGCTTTTAGTATTCTTAAATTCCTTTTGTGTGTTATGTATTACAAGTTTTTGATTTGTGGTTTTCATGGAAATTCATATATAACTTCCTGCGTGTATAGCAGCTTAATATAAAGTTGATGGTCACCAAAGTTTGATGGTCACCAAAGTTTGAACACCTTCTAAAGGCACTAAATTTTTACACCCTTCCAATGTTTTATGTACATGATATATTTTACATCTCTTTATTTTGTGTATCTCTTGAACTAGTTTTTGTAGATAGGATTTTGCTACTTTTGTATTTTAACCTCCATACTGGATTATAAATGATTAATCTGGTACCTTTACTATGTTTACTTTTCCACAGAAATTTTTTTTTCATAATCTTCCTCTAGTTACGATCTTTTCAATTCCATGTGTGGAATCCCCTTTAACATTTCTTGTAAGGCTGCTTTAGTGGATGAACTCCTTTAGCTTTTGTCTAGAAAGCTCTTTATTTCTCCAATTGAAAATCTTTTTAAGAATATTCTCGTACGTTTTTTGTTTCTTTCAACACTTTAAATATATGCTGTTACTTTCTTCTCTGTAAAATTTCTACTAGAAAAGCAGCTTCTAGCCTTATGGGATTTCCTTTGTATGCACTGTTTGCTTTTCTCTTACTGCTCTTAGACTCTCTCTATATCTTTAATCCTTGTTATTTTAATGTATGTGTCTTAGTGTGGACTTCCTTGGATTTATCTTGTTTGGAGCTCTCTGTGCTTCCTAGACATAGCTATTTCCTTCTTCAGATTAGGGAATTTTTCAGATAGGTTTTTAAAAGTTTTCTGCCCCCTTCTCTCTCTTCTTCTAGGATCCCTATAATGTGAATGTTATGCTTGATGATGTCATAAAGGTCTCTTAATATAATATTTTTATTTTTTATCTTATTTTTAAAATATTTTTATTTATGAGAGAGAGAAACAGACATAGAGTGAGAAGCAGGCTTCTTGCCAGGAGTCTGATGTGGGACTTGATCCCCAGACCCGGGATCACACCCTGAGCTGAAGGCAGATGCTAAGCCACTGAGTCACCCAGGTGTCCCTATAATTTCATTTTAAAATTATTTTTTCTTTTAGCTATTTAGCTTGATTATTTTCCATTTTCCTTTCTTATAGATCACTTATCTGTTCTTTTTCATCCTGTAATATGCCATTGATTCCTTCTAGTTTATTTTTCATTTCACTTACTGTATTCTACAGCTCTAACTAGTTATTTTTATATTTTCTTTATTGTAATTCTTACTGAATTAATCCATTCTTATATCAAGATTAGTATCTTTATGACGATTACTTTGAAACCTTTATCAGGTATATTGCTTATCTTCATTTCATACAGGTCTTTTTTTGTATAATTTTTATCTTCCTTCATTTGGGACATACTCCTCTGTCTTCTCAGTTGTCTTTTGTTTCTATATATTAGAGAGGTCAGCTTTGTTTCCTGATCTTGAAAATAGTGGCCTTGCACAGAAGAGGTACTATGGCATCCTGTAACCCAATCCAATTCTGTCACCAGCGTACAGTGCTCCAGGTGTGTCCCCTGTATGAGCTATATGCATCCTCTTGTTGTGGCTAAGGCACAATTGCTGTGGACACACTGGGCAGTGTGGGTTGGAGCCAGCCCTCAACCTGGCTATCTGCATTTAACTACTGGGATAGCTTTGGACACATGAAAGCTAAGAAGCCCAGCTGCAAAAACTATAGGTGCTTTGGTGTGTGGAGTTATTTTCCCCACCCTTGCCCCTCAGGGAATGAATCACTTTGGAAGTCAGCCTAAGGCAGGTATGTTTTATTGGTAGGTCCACAGAGGAATACTGGGGTGAGACATGTAGTTCTAGCAAGGTAGATGAAAAATGTTGGCTTTCCTGAGCATGTGGCTATCTTGGTTGGGGAAGGGCAAGAAAATGGCACCTACCACTTTTGTTCCTGGAAAATTCTCTTGCAGATTTCTGTCCCTCTAGCACATGTTCTAAAATTAATTGATAAATCTCCATATATACCCCAGGCACTTTCAAACTGCTGCTTCTGCTTCTGTGCTTTGTCAAGTTACTTAGCATGCTGGCTCTTTAAAGACAGATTTGGTTTCCTATAGCCCTCTGGCTTTCCTAGCATTAAGCCTTGCTGATTTTCAAAGCCAGATGTTATGGGGACTTGTCTTCCCAGTGTGGGTACTCAGGGCTGGGGGTGCCCAGTGTGGAGTCTGATCCCCTTGCTCTTCCCTGAATGCAAGGTCTTTTTCATTTGGTTAGTCATGCTGAGGGTTTTGTTACCCACCATGTCTCCATGCCTCCTACCTTTTCTGATATGTCCTTCTCTCTGTGACCAGCTGTGGAAGATCACTTGTGCCAGTCTTCATGTCATTTTCAGAGTGAGTGCGATATCTCTAGTTGTTGCCTCAGAGCATCCACAGGACGAGTGAGCTCAGGATCCCCCTACTTTACCATCTTCCCAGATTCTCAATGCAAAACCCATTCCTAACTTGCAGCCTATATACAGGCTATAGTTTGCCCTCTCCTCCTGGAAGTCACAGAATTTCCCCCACTATCTCCCAAAATCATTCTTTCTCCCTCCCATACTCCACTAATTCTCCATCAGAATTCAGTCAATGAATTCAAACTATTTGAACCCATTCCCAATTCCTGCCTTTCTGATACATAGACCATGTCTATCATGTAAGAGAATATTCAACACAGGTTTGTTGTATGACTGAATGAGGAAGGGCTAGTAGAAGAAATGACAAAAGTAGAAGGAACATTTTTTATTCTTTAAGCGATTTTTTTTTTCTACCATAGTTTTTCTCCTGGCATAATTTCCTTGGAAAGTAAGAGGGCCATGCAGCATGGTACTTCTAAACAGCACCTAAAGCTGTCATCTCAGTCAGGGAAAGGATTCTACTAGTCAGCCAATTGAAAGAGCTAAGTATGGATAGTAAAGGAAAAGATTGGCCAGCTGGACCCCTATACTTTGAATGTGAACTCTGGGAGTTCACTCAGGGAAAAAAAAAAAAAATAGAAAAAGAAAAATTCTAAATTAGCAGCATATTCATGGTTGAGTGAAGCCAGACATAAGGCTGAAAAGTGACTAATTTATCATTCTTAATTAATCTAAACTTTTCTGATATTCAAACATTATCATAATTACCAAATCAATTTCCCTATGGAGTTTAAGCATTCATGTAGGAAATGAAGTAACTTCTCATATTTAAGTTCAAATATCTTATGTTTTAATATAATAAAGATAAAATGGTAATATGTTACTGCTAAGGAGAAAAAGCCATGAATTTCATCCCAAGCCTCCCAGTACCTGGCCACGCTTGTGGACTTGCTGCATCTACCAGAATTCCTATTACAGGCAGAATGTGTCTGTAGGTACAAGCAAACCTCTAAGGGTATCTGGTTTGTTAAACAATTACAGTTCTAAGAGCCTGGAAAAACACATCTGGCACACAAGAGTGAGAGTCTTAAAACTGACAATATTAACAAAGGTGAAAAATCTCTATTTTCCGTTTGTGTGAAACAGAAAAGTCAGAGGCTCCCATGCACATGGCCTTGGGCATTCTCTTATTCTGTCCCAACCTTGATCCTTTCAATTTACCATTTTTCCTCTCTCATTTCCTGATTTTTTTTTTCTTCCTCAAAGACCAAAACAAACATAAGTGATTTTTCACATTCCAATACATCCAAATTGGAAGGATTCAGAAGCTTTTCTTCCAAATGCAATAGGCAAAACTCAACTTTCTGCAAATAAGATCTCTAATTCAGGTGTCTGCTGCCACATAATCATTTATCTGTACTACATGCCAGGAAGGAATAGTTTTGGGTGCTTGGGTATTGTAGGCAGAATTTTGGCCATCACCTATATTCCCTATGGATTTCATGAATATGTTACATTACATGGTGAAAGGGACTTTACAGATCCATTTAAGATTACTAGTCAATTGACCTTAAAACGGGGATTATTTTAGATTGTTCCGCTGGGCTCGTGAGCTCTTAAAATCAGAGGCGAGGGCAGAGGGGAAGTCAGAGGGACTTGAAGTATAATAAGGATGCACTATGCCATTGCAGGTTAGAAGATTGAGGGCCATGTGTGAAAAAGATTTCAGGAGGTCTTTTGGATGTTTAGGAACTGAAAACAAGGATGCTGGCTGACAGCCAGTGAAGAATGGAGACCTCAGCTCTACAACTGCAAAGAATTCCGCCCACAAGGTGAATGAGCTTGGAAGTGAATTCTTCCCTAGGGCCTCCAGACAAGAGCCCAGTCTGGCTAGCACCTTAATGTCAGCCTTGTGAGACCCTAAGCAGAGAACTCAGCTAAACTGTGCCAGACTTCTGACCTATAGAGAACCGTGAGCTAATAAATTCACTGTTTTAAGTCGCTATATTTGTTAGTAATTTGTTACTCAGCAATACAGAACTAATAAAGGAAGTGTCAGGGAATAAGATGGAGAGAGGACTCTGCCTATAGATTGCAGTGGGTTTCATAGGTGGTCAGGGCCTTGTTGAGAAAGTAGTATTTCAGCAAAGAGCTGGAGGAGGTAAGACACTGAGTCAAAAACTACTTGGTGTGGGGCAGCCCGGGTGGCTCAGTGGCTGAGTGCCACCATCGGCCCAGGGTGTGATCCTGGGATCCCAGGATCGAGTCCCACCTCAGGCTTCCTGCATGCAGCCTGCTTCTCCCCCTGCCTGTGTCTCTGCCTCTCTCTCTCTCTCTCTCTCTGTGTGTGTGTGTGTGTGTGTGTGTGTGTGTGTGTGTGTGTGTGTGTCTTTCATGAATAAATAACATAAAAAAATACTTGGAGTAAGAACATGAAAGGCAGAAAGAATAGCACAAATACGTTCCTCAAGCAGGACAGGGCTGGTCAGGCTCCAGGAACGTCAAGGAAGCCATGCTCTTGAGCAGACTGGTCAAGTGGCCAGACAGGTGACAGGACGCCAAATCACATAAGGCCTTCTAGGCCACTCTGAGCCTTTGTTTTTGTTCTGAGAGAAATGAGACAGCAGTGTTTGGAGCAGAGCAATGACTTGAGGATTACCAATAATCTCAAGGTAAAAGAAGGATAAAAGACTTCAAGCCAGTAGAAGGCAAATACAATATCCAGATGAAAAATGATGACAGCTTGGACTCGAATAGTAATAATTAAGATAGGTGAGAAGTGATCTGTGTATATTATGAAGGTAGAGCCAACAGGATTTCACGTTGGACTGGATGTGTGGTTATGAAAGAAAAGATTTTAGAATGACTTCCAAGGTTTTTGGGCTGAGCAACTGAAAGGATGAGTTGCCATGAACTGAGTTGAGAAAGGCTATTTATAGATTTTTTTTTTTTTTATGGGAAAGAAGACAATTTCAGTCTTAGACATGTTAAGTTTGAGGGTATATTAGACCTAGAAGTAGAGATTTTGATTAAGCAGTTGTATAAATTCAGTCTTCTAGCTCATGTAAGAGTGCTCTGGGCTGAAGAGTTAATTGGGGAGTAACCAGCATATAGATCATTATTAATGACACTGGGATAAATGGGATCATCAAAGCTGTAATTCAGTTTTTTAAAAAAAGAGCTAGCATTAAAGTAGGAAATACCCCAACATTAATAGGCTCATGAGAAGAAGAACCCACAAGGGACCTAGAAGGAGCTACAAGTGTGGTCACCAACCTCATAGATTTCCCTCAAATCTTTGACATGAATTCTTCCTTTTAACTTTACTCCCCCCTTTATCCCTTCCCAGCACCCAAATGCAAATGATGGAAAAGCAACATTTCAAAATCCCCAATATGCAAATTGCATGAGTAAGGGACATCTGGAAAAGGTCTTTCTTAATTAAGCCCTATTGGCTAAATCAATCAATTTAGTGCTTGCCAGAACATATGTTTTTGACGATATTGTGTCCACGTTAACATTGATCCTGCTTTCTTGACCATCTTGATTTTCCATTTCCCAAACTCCAAAAGTGTTTTCTTATACAAACTTCACAGACATTTACAGATTCCCTGTACTCTTTACTCATCCAGGCTTTTCTTGCCACTAGATTAACTTTCCTTGAGAATGGAGACTGTTCTCTACTTGTGTTTGATAACAAGAATTTCATCATATTTACTGACAATATAAGTAAGATTTTTCTTTGTTTTTCCGCATATCTCATTTGTAGAAATTTATTGGATCAAAGGGTAAACTGCCAAGTGACAGGTTAGAATGATAAAAGTGATTGTGTTTTTCTTGCATTAGATTTGAAAACTGAGCTTCCATTTGAGCCAAGTGTTTTCTTTCTTTATTCAGGTATAATTAACATATGTTTGTTAGTTTCAGGTGTACAACATGATTCAAAACTTGTATACATTTCTCAGTGCTCATCAAGATAACTATTCTCTTAATCCTCTTTATTTTACCCATCCCTCTACCCCTGCCCACCTCCCTTCCGGAAAGCATGTTTGTTCTCTCTATTTAAGAATCTTTTTGATTGTCTCTTTTCTTTCTTTGTTCATTTGTTTTATTTTTTCCACATAGGAGTGAAATCATATGGTATTCGTCTTTTTCTGAATTATTTTTCACTTAGCATTGTGGTCCATCCATGTTATTGCAATGGCAAGATTTCGTTCTCTTATGGTTGAGTAGTATTCCATTGTGTGAGAGGTGTGTGTGTGTGTGTGTGTGTGTGTGTGTGTGTACCTTTATCCATTCATTATTGATGGACACTTGAGTTTCCATATCTTGGTTATTGTAAATAAAATAGGGGGGCATATATCTTTTCAAATTAGTGTTTCATATTCACCCAGTAGTGGAATTACTGGATCATATGGTAATTCTTTTTTTTTTTTTTTTTTTTTTTTTTTTTTTTTTTTACGGAAATTCCATACTCTTCTATAGTGGCTGTACCAACGTGCATTCCCACCAATAGTGCATGAGGGTTCCTTTTGCTCTAGATCCTCACCAACACTTGTTATTTCTTTGTGTGTGTGTGTGTGTGTGTGTGTGTGTGTGTGTGTGTGTGTTTGTTTTAGCCATTCTGACAGGTGTAAAGTATAGATCTCATTGTGGTTTGAATTTGCATTTCCCTGATGATTAGTGGTATTGAACATCTTTTCGTGTGTTTGTTGGCTTTCTTGGAAAAATGTTAACTCATGTATTCTACCCATGTTTAAAAATTGGATTGCTTAGCATATTTTTTGTGTTGTAGTTCTTGTTAAGTTGTAGAAGTTCTTCATATATTTTGGATATTAACCCCTTATTGGGTATATCATTGGCAAATGTCTTCTCCCATTCAGTAGGTTGTCATTTAATTTTGTTGATGGTTTTCTTCTCTGTGCAGAGAAGTATTTTAGAAGTATTTAGTGTCACCCTAATAGTTTATTTTTGCTTTTGTTTCCCTTGCCTCAGAGGACCTACATAGAAAATTATTTCTACAGCTGATGTTAAAGAAATTAATGCCTGTTTTCTTCTAGGAATTTCATGGTTTCAGGCCTCATATTTATGTCTTTAATGCATTTTGAGCTTAGTTTTGTTGATGGTGTAAGAAAGTGGTCCAGTTTTCCCAATACCATTTGTTGGAGACTTTTTCCCATTCTTTCCTCCTCAGTCATAGATTAATTTTAACCATGTAAGTGTGGATTTATTTCTGGACTCTGTTCTATTGATCCACATGTCTGTTTTTGTGCTAATAGTATACTATTTTGATTATTACAGCTTTGTGGTATATCTTGAAATCTCCACCTTTGTTCTTTATAAAGTGTTTTAAAGCCTGATTTAAAATTGTTTCATAAATCTTACATACCCTTAGCATGACAGAAAAGGAAGAAATTTTCAATCAGAAGGAAAGGTAAAAGGGAAAAAAAGTATTACTGTCCCCCACTTGCATCCCATCTAATGTATTCTCAGCCATTATGTTCACTCATCTAGATTTTTTTTAATTCGTATATCATAGATAAAATAAGCATCCCAATGTAACTATTCAGTCTTCATGAGATTAATTGCCATGAGAAAATTCTACCCAGAAAAGTTTGGAAATGACTAGAGATTTCCTACTAGATTTTTTGGAGTGGTGATGAAGACTGGATTCCCCCCAAAAGCAGACCCCAACATCAGGAGGTATGCATAAATAATGTAGAAGCTTATCTTAGGGAGAAGAAAAATGGAAAGGTGAGCCAGGGAAGGAAAAAGAAGCCAATAAATGGCATGTTACCAAATAGGTTACTACTAGGGCAACTAGTATCCAGTCTTACTAGGGAATTCTGAGAGATAGTGAAAACCATGCCTCCAAAATATCTTGACAGAGAAGAGAGGATGCTGAGGTCTATATCTACCCCCTCTTCCTGAGTCATTGGTTGAAGGATGTTCCCCTGGACAACCCCCCTCACTGCCTTCTTGCCCTGTAGGTTGGCCAGGCCAAAAGAAAAACCTTGGGTGGAGGTAAAGGTAAGGGCTACAAGATGCTGTTAGCATGTTTTTGGAACAGTGGACCCTGAAAGAATAGGAGTGAAGCACCAAGAATATGTGTCACACCAGTCCTAGAATGCTTGGGTTCATTCTAGATTTCTTTTCTTTGGACAGAGTATCATTGTTCCCCACCCCACCCCCATGTCTGTCCCATATCCATTCTCTTCTGGAACTGATGAGACTGTCGGCTGCTTCTACCAAACCCTGGGCCAGTAAGCAATTAGGGTGACCTAACATACTAGACACAGCTCTTTTTTTCTAGGGTGGGGCATGTAACTTAATAAAGGCCAGTAAGAACCTTTTAGCACTAAGGAATTGAGACATATGCTAATTGAGAAGCTCCCATCTTAAGGATATTAGTTAAAAAGGCAGGTAGGTCAGGTGCTGCTTATGAAGACAAACTGCCTAAGAATAAAGTTAACACGAGGGAAAGAGATGGAGAGAAACAGAGGTCTGGTGACGTTACCTATGCATCCTAAAGTGGGCTATGTCTGAACCAAATTCTAACCCTGGGACTTTGTAGTTTCTTGAGACCATAAATATTCATACTCTTTCTCTCAATTTTAGGATTTCTTTTTCTTATAGTAGTTTGAGTTGGTATTCAGTCGCATGCATCCAATCCAAAAATCCTAATATAAATTTTATGAGCTTTTGGGCAAATGGATACTTTGTTGAATATTATTTATCCGAATAATACCTGAATTATATGCAAGAGTATGTAACAATTAGAAGTCAAGCTTAAAATAATATGTCAGTCTTTTCTGCACATTTTTTTATTCGGAAAATATTGGAGGTAGAAACATAAAGCACTAATGTGTATTGACTCTCTGTAAGATACTATATTCATGTTAAATTCACAAGTTCTATAATCTTCAAAGAGGCTCAAATTTTGTTCTGTGTCCCAAAACTAGTGAGCAGGTGGTGGGATTTGAACCTAGTCTTTTTACTTATTTAATACCTTCTATTAGGTTCCTGTGTTTAAGTCAAGTGCTGTGGGGAAGAGAGCTATAAGGATAATAAGTGAGGAAGTCCCAGATAATGAGGTAAATAAAATGCAACAAACACATGAATAAATATCCCCCCAAAACATACTCCACTCAGTGCCACGTCACTGTATGGCTGCAGATCTTCAGAAGGTCAGGTCAGCTGAGGAATGTGTGTGAAGGGAATACATTTAAACAGGATATTAGCAAGGAGACCTAAGGCAAAGTGAACATTTTAGAGAAGGTAGCACAGAAGCACAGAGATCAAATTAATATTGTATGGAGATTCACAGAGAGTAGTTGGCAGAACTAGAAAGTATATAGTCATCTAGTATTTCCTTAACTTTATTTAGTTCATACCCACATCTGTAGGGTACCTGTACTATCCATTAATAATTTTTGTGAAAACAAATTTGAATCACCCCACTTGTTTTTGTTAAATTAAGCAATAGTATCTGTAAAATCATGTGTGTTGTACTCTATTTTAAATGTCTATTACAATGAATATATAATTACCAAAATATTTAAAAGCTTAACTATCACCTAAAATTACCTCATACTAGTTTGGTAGCAATGACAAAGCTTCAGAGGTAGCCTGACCTGGTCCATCTCTGAGCTATGCTGCTTAATTTTGGTGTTGGGTACTGAACCTTTATGATGCCCCATTTGGTGTGTTGTGAAGATTAGATGAAATATGCATGTGTGACTCACAGTGAAATAAATTGGTCTCACTACTCTTACCCCCATCTCCACCCAGCACAGATGCTGAGGCAGATGCTTTGTTTTGCTGAGCCAGAGTAAGAAGTGGGGATGCAATGGGAGAAGAGATAAAGTTTTGTAAATAAGGAGCAGATGAGGTGTAGTGCCTGGGAGAAGAGGAACTTCAGAAGAAGAGCAGACGTGTTTAGAGGGCATTTGGGGGCCATTTGACTATGTGTATACTCTAACTTTATACTCTCTCTCTCTCCATGAAAAGCTTCTGTAAAATCTGATTTGCTAATATTTTTAGAGTCAGTGTATGGGGTGAAGGAAGCATAAGAATCAGCTGATATTGGCCTAAGAACAAGAACAGACAACTGGAGGCTGCTGGTGGCATTTTCAAAGAAGATCAATATGGAAAGAAAAATACGTGGACAGGAGAAATGAGGATGGGTAGGAAGTACAAATACTGGAGGCAGGAAAGTATGAAATCTGTTAGTCTAGGCAGGGGAAATAGAATTTTAGCTATGGAGGAGGGAATAGGTTTTTTTTTTAAAAGGGGGCGGGCATGTGAGAACAAGTGAGAATAATAATTTGTTGCCAAGCTTTGTTTTGTTGATTATTTTCCTCCAGGCTTAGATCCAAAAAGGAAGAAGAAGAAAAAAAAAAAGACTTGCAGTGCTTTCCTGAAAGTTATGAACAGTATTGACCAAACAATCTACAAATTGAGTTTCTGTACTTTTTAAAAAGAGCTTATTTTATCTTACGCTTGAAAAGTTAAAACCAACCCCATAAGACCTTCCATTTCTTTCATCTGAACTATTATGGATCCATATTTCCTACTGGTGATATAGACATGCCTAGGGGCTAAATGAAAAATAAGAGTAAAAAATAAATAAACCAACATACACCAGCTTTCCATTCTTCCAGACCTATCCATACGAGGTGATGTAGCCAGTGCTACCCTTAGGATTATTCTTTGAAAAGTAGTTTAGATTGAGACAAGACACTTTGGAATCTGAGTTCCATTTGGCTCTCCTGTATGAATGAGCCAACTATAGTTAATTATAATAGAAATCTAGCAACATGTGTTAGTGAAACTTTGAAAAATTATTCCTAAAATCTTGGTGATTAATAACAAATGCTAAGCTTGACCAGCTCCTTTGACATGGTGTGACTCATTATGGATAATGCTAAAGTGAGGTATGTCATGTTAGGCCACAAGATAGATCAATGCTAGTCTGATTAAATTATTGTAAGTGATGACTAGACTTAACTAAGCTGTCTGACTCATAGATGCTAATGGGTGACATGGCTTCCCACACCAGTGGTCATCAAATACGTACTGCTTCCTCAGTTGCAGTGTGTATTCATTGGGCACATGGTAATCTACAGAGTCATGGGAGGAAAGTGATTTCCTCAGTCCTATCTTTCCACCATTATGAAGGAAGTGTTTAGCATTCAGCAGTTTACTAGCTGTTTACTTGCAGAGTCAAGTGGAGAGATTTTCGTATACTCTGAGCATTTATAACCATCCAGCTTTCAGATGTGAAAATGCTTTCATGTTCAGACTCCAGGCATTCACCTCACAGAGGACAAGGAACTGGCATTAGTCTGGAGTATTAGCTTGAATTTTTTGAAACTTGGTTGAGTGTAATGAATTGATTGCATATTCACATTTTCTTTGAAGAAAAAGACCATGAGAATAAAAGGAAACTCAGATACCACTGAAACTCAGGGATTCAAATAAATGCCTATAAGTAATGCATTTCAATAATTAGTGACGATTCTCTGGTTTCATGGCATAAAAATAGATGTTTTTATGCCAGATAATTGTTATACATAGTGGTAAAAACAGATAGGAACTCACAATAAGCCAGTGACCATTCCATGAGATCTAGAAATTTAGTTAGAAAGTAAAGCACTGTTAAGTGTGTACTGTACACCATGCCCTGTGCCATTCCCTTCATCATGTGATGTTGATCATTGCAACAACACTTTCATAAGGTATTTTTTATTCCCTTTTTCAAAATAGAGAAAACTGAGGTTCGGAAAACTAAGGATCTACTAGATTGTAGCAAAGCCAGGATTCAAGCTCAAGTCTCTCTAAAATTAATACTAATTCTAGAATTCTCAAACTAGAAAAAGCAAATCCCGTAATAAGCAAGACGAGGCAAGTTCATGGGCAAAATTATTTCAGTAGACAAACACTCCTTTACCACATACATTCTAATATACACGAAATACCTTCTAATTAATGTGTTTCTTCCAAGTATGCTTTTTAAAACCATTTCATTTTAAATGTGCAATTAGAAATTCAGATCACCAGTGAGCAAAGAATGACATCTTATGGATATGTATATCCGGTGTAATTGATGTTTGAGATGTCACAGAATGACATAATCCAGTCTAGAACATCTTTGTCTTAATTTTGGTTTTTCAAAGGCAAACCTCAATTTTTCTTAACCTCAAGTTTTATTTAAAGGACAATTAGCCTTTGATAATGTTCAGCTCCATGCTAAGTAGCATTTTTTTTAAGCGTCCATTCACAAGGAAGACTAAAATCCAAGTACTTCTGTGGAAGAGATGAATAACATTTCCCCTTTGGAGAAGGTTAAAAAAAATTATAATCCACGCAGAGTCTATGGAAAGACTTATTGTTTCTAACTGAAAACCTGGTCTGTTATGCACCTCAGGACAAATTCTAAAAGGCATATGAAGAACAGGTGAAGCTTTTTAAGTTCATTATTTACTATGAGCCCTTAAAGAAATGTGCAGTTCACAAGGGGTTATTGGAGCCAGTTACAGAAACGAAGCTCTACCAACAGCTTTCTAATTGAATCTCAAAAGACTGTAATTGTGTTCCACTCTGTAGTCAGCCTCCATTCCATGCGGCTACAGTCGGTTGTAGGTAATCAGATTACTCATGGGTTACTGCCTGCAGCCTGCAGGAGAGTGCCAAGAGTAAGAAGGCAACGTGTTGTAGGGTTAATGAAGCTTAATATGGTGCCAATATCACACTGAGCCATTGCCTACAGAGTGAGAAAGGATTATATCCCATGTTAATATGCCATTTGACCCGTGCCAGAGAAGCAGTCTAAATCACTGAATAAGTATGTAAGTCACCACTGAGAAGTGTTTGCCATGCCAGCTCTCATTGCTGTGAAAACAAGTTGTTCCTTAGCTTGTGAATTTTAACTTTGGTGCTCTTTAAAGTACAGTTTCAACATTGGCGCCTAACATCCCTGGAAAGGCCATATCGACAGGAGTCTCTAAATTGGAGCCAATGCGAAGAAACTCACGTGCTCTTCTTCAGTTTGATCAAAACTTCTCTGGAGAATAAATCCAAGGTCAACGTACTGCAATTTCTTAACATCCATCAATGATTTCAGTTCTCCAAACTTGCCTTTTACAAAGATGTTTAGGCTCTCTTAAACTTCGGGATTCTATTCTGCTACTTCAGTTTTTGGCCAAATGATGTCCCAAATTATACTTCCGCAAGATGTGAAGAGAGCTCAAAGAATTGATAGAAAAGCAAAAGTTATTACAGTTTGTACCAGAAAAGCTGTCTCGGAACAATAGAACAATAGAACCTACAGTCTCCCTATTTCCCTGCAATGTTCTTGACATTTTAGGATGAGAAAAAAGGAACTCAACGGCGTAATTAATTCATTGAGAAACAGTTCTATTTGAAAATCTTGATTATGTTCTTAAATTCATGAATATTGAGGATTAAAAGCCAGAATTTAGGATTCTAATTCTAAGCCAAATTCTGTACAATTTTCTGCATATATATATTTAGGTCACTTAAAAATATTTCTAGACATTGTTTCCCTAGGTTGTAGAACCAACACATTAATACGAGTTAAACAGACTCCAGAGCAGAAGCAAAATATTTTCTCAATGTTTTCTTCCACTACCTTTATTAATTGTTTAGAATAGGAAATACATGTAGAAGGTACAAATTCCAAAAGATACAAAATAATAGGAAAAGCAAGTATTGCTCCCATTCCTTACTGTGATTAGTTGCTTGTGTATCTTTTCAGAAATATTCTATTAGGGTGCCTGCGTGTATCCATCTATTTACTATCTACGAGTCTGTGGATGCTTTTTACATAAATATGTATCTAAATTGTTTTTGGTTTACATTTGTAAGGATTTACACTTAATCAGTTTTTTTAATACAACTTAAAGGGCAAAAAACGTGTACAATTTCATATTTTACATAACAGTCAAGTAACTAGATTATTTCCAGGACTTCAGAAGGTTCCTTTGGTAGCCTCCTAATGAGTTTTTTGTAGCCCTATTCCTTCATTCAACATTATGCCCATGGATTTATCCATGCTGTTGTGTAAACAGTAGTTCATTTTTTTAAACCTTTCTTAAGAGTTGTTTTAGGTTCACAACAAAATTGAAAGGAAGGTAGAGATTTCCCATATACCTCTGCCCCCCCCCCCCCACGCCCCGTAGCCTCCCTCCTTATCAACAGTTACACTGATAGGTCACTGTAGATATATCAGTTGTAACAACTATCAATCATAAACACCCCAAATTCATACCTAATGTTAGAGAATTCATTCATTTTTCTTATGGCCCGTGTCTTTCTGAAACTAATTGGTATTTAGTTATTTCCAAACTAGGGCTATAACTAATAAAATTATGAACATTACTTTACAGGTCTCTTGTTCGACATTAGCACTCATTTCTATTGCTTAATATTCCAGATTGATCAAGTGTACTCTTAATCCCCATCACCTATTTAGCCCACCTTGGTTTCCCTCTGGTAACCATCAGTTTGTTCTATATAGTTAAAAAGTCTATTTCTTGGTTTCTTTTTCTCTCTCTCTCCCTTCCTCAGATTTCTATACATTGATTTTTATATCCTTAGACTTTACAGAATTCATTTATCAGTTCTGGTAGCTTTCTGGTGGAGTCTTTAGGGTTTCTGATGTATAGTATCATGTCATCTGCAAATAGTAAAAGTTTTAGTTCTTCCTTACCAATTCTGATGCCTTTTATTTCATTTTATTGTCTTATTGCTGTGGAGAGGACTTCTAGTACTCTGTTGAATGAAAGTGAGACTGGACGCCTTGTCTCCTTCTTGATCTTAAGGGAAAAGCTCTCAGTTTTTCCTCATTGAGTATGTCGTTTTCTGTGGGTTTTTCATATAAGGCCTTTATTATGTTGAGGTGTGTTCCCTCTAATCCCACTTTCCTGAGGGCTTCTATCATGAATAGATTTTTGTATTCTGACAAATGATATTTTCTGCATCTACTGAAATGGTTACATGGCTTTTGCCCTTTCTCTTATTGACGTGATATAGGATGTTGATTAAGATTTTTGACCACCCTTGCATCCCAGGATAAATCCCACTTGATGGTGGTGAATGATTTTTTTAAATGTATTAAATTTGGTTTGTTTTCCTTGAGCATTTTTACATGTATGTTCATCAGAGATATTGGCGTGTAGTTCTTTTTTTGTGATGTCTTTTATCTGGCCTTGGTATCAGGGTAATACTGGCCTCATAGAATAAATTTGGAAATTTTCCTTCCTCTTCTAATTTTTGGAATCGTTTGAGAATAAGTGTTAACTCTTCTTTAAGTGTTTGGTAGAATGTGACTGTGAGCTGTCTGGTCCTGGACTTTTGTTTGCTGGGTTTTGTTTTATTTTTATTTTTTTAAAGATTTCATTTATTTATTCATGAGAGACACAGAGACAGAGAGGCAGAGACACAGGCAGAGGGAGAAGCAGGCTCCATGCAGAGAGCTTGAAGTGGGACTCGATTCCGGGTCTCCAGGATCATGCCTTGGGCTGAAGGTGGCACTAAACCACTGAGCCACCCGGGCTGCCCAACTGGATGTTTTTTAACTACTGATTCAATTTCATGGCTGATAATCCATCTGTTCAAATTTTCTATTCTTCCTGCTTCAGTTTTGGTAAGTTACATATTTCTAGGAATTTACCCATTTCTTCTTTATTGTCCAATTTTCATATAATTTTTCATAATCTCTTACAGTTGTTTGTATGTCTTTTGTGATTTTGAGCCTTCCTTTTCTTCTTTTTCTTTTTTTCTTTCGTGAGTCTGGTTAGTGGTTTATCAATTTTGTGGATCTTTTCAAAGGAACAGTTCCTGTCCTATTATTGATCCTGTCCTATTGATCCTGTCCTATTATTTTGTTTTTATGTCATTTATTTCTGCTCTAATCTTTATTGTTCCCTTTGATCTCCTGGTTTTGAGTTTCATTTGTCCATTTGTTCTAGCTCCTTTAGGTTTTTTATTTGAAATATTTCTTGCATCTTGTGGCTTCTATTACTGTAAATTGCCCTCTTTGAGCACCCTTTGCTATACCCTAGAGTTTGGATAGTTGTTTTCATTTTCATTTGTCTCTCTGTAATTTTGGGATTCTTTTTTGATTTCTTGGTTGATCCATTCATTGTTTAGTAGCATGTTATTTAATTTCCATGGACTCTTGCTCTTTATGGATATTTACTTGTAATTGATTTCTAGTTTCATAGCATTGTGGTCAGAAAAGATACAGGTATAACTTCAGTGGTTTTGAATTGTTGAGACTTGTTTTGTGGCCCAATGTGCGGCCTATTCTGGAGAATATTTCATGTGCACTTGAAAGTGTATTGTGCTGTTTTAAGATGTTCTGAATATCTGTTGAGTCCATCTGGTCCAGTATGTCATTCCAAGCCACTGTTTCTCATTGATTTTTCTGTTTGAATAATCTGCCCATTGATTTAAGTGGGATATTAAAGTCCCCTACTATTATTTTATTACTATGGATTAGTTCCTTTGTGTTTACTATTAACTGTTTTATTTATTTGGGTGATCCCATGTTGGGTGCATAAATATTTACAATTTTTATCTTGTTGGGTTGTCCTTTCATTATTATATAGTTTTCTCCTTTGTCTCTTATTATAGTCTTTGTTTTAAATATTTTATTTACATATTCATGAGAGAGAGAGAGGCAGCAACAAGGGCAGAGGAAGAAGCAGGCTCCTTACAGGGAGACCGATGTGGGACTCAATCCTGGGACTCTGGGACCACGACCTCTGAGCCAAAGGCAAATGCTCAACTACCGAGCCACCCAGGCATCCCTACAGTCTTTGTTTTAAAGTCCATTTTGTCTGATATAAGTACTGCTACCTTAGCTTTCTTTTAATATCCATTTGTATGATAAATATTTCTTCATCCCCTAATTTATATTCTGTAGGTGTCTTTAGGTCTGAAACAAATCTCTCATAGGCAGCATATAGATGGCTCTTGGGTTTTTGGGTCTACTCTGTCACCTTATGTCTTTTGATTGGAGGGTTTGGTCTGTTCACATTCGAAGTATTAATATGTATTATCCATGTATTCATTGCCATTTTTTTTTTTACTTGTAGTTGTTTCTGTAGTTTTTCTCTGGTACTTCTCTTGCTCTTTCATAGGTTGTTTGCTTTCTTTAGTGATATACTTGGATTCTTTTCTCTTTATTCCCTAAGTTCTTTGCTCTTATCCCCACCCCATAGTTTAGGCATATGGTATCCTATTTTACATCCTTTTATTTTGTGAATCCCTTAACTGATCTTTACAGATAAACTTATTTTTATGGTTTTTGTGCTTATAGATTTTTATACTCTCACTTTTGGTCATTCCTCTGCACTCAAAAAGTCCCCTTTAATATTTCTTATATGGCTGGATTAGTGGTCATAAACTCCTTTAGTTTTTGTTTGCCTGAGACCCTCTTTATCACTCGTTTTCTGAATGATAGCCCTGCTGGATATTCTTGGTTGCAGACTTCTCCCTTTCAGCATTTCGAATATGTCTTGGAATACCCTGCAAAGTTTCTCCTGAATAATATGTTTGTAGCCTTATGGGCTTTCCCTTGTATGTAACTGTCTTCTTTTCCCTTGCTTTCAATTTTTTTTTCTCTTTTTTTCCTAGGTTATAGAAGTATTCAGCTATTTCTTCAAATTTTTCAGCTGCTTTCTCTCTCTTCTTCTGAGATCCATGTAATGTAAATGTTATTACACTTGTTGGAGTCACTGAGTTCCCTAAGTCTATTCTCATTTTGCATAATTCTTTTTTCTCTCATTTGGTCAGCTTGATTACTTTCTATTACTCCATTTTTCAGGCCATTAATTCATTTTCCTGCTTCTTCTAGTCTGCTGTTTATCAAGTGTATTTTTAATTTCATTTATTGTATTCTTCATCTGATTGGCTCTTTTTTAAAAAAAAATCTCTTTAAGGGTCTCATTAGTGTCTTCCACTCTTGTCTCAAGTCTAGTGGGTATCTTTATGATCATTACTTTAAAATCTCCATCTGACATTATTACTTACATTAATTTCACTCGGTCTCTTGCTGCATGTATTCCTCTGTCTCCTCAGTTTGTCTGTTTCTCTGTGTTAGGAAAGCCAGCCATGTCTCCTGCTCTCAAAAGTGTAATAGCTTTATGAAGAAGAGGTTCTATAGTGCCCTGCAGTGCAGTGTCTCCTGTTTTGTGTGTTGCATGTGCCCTGCTGTCAAGTCCTGGCTGCTGCTGTTTTCAGCCCAGTTGTTTGCAGAGGTTCTCTTTGCCTGTTGTGGGCAGTATTGATCCCCTACTATGTGGGGCACTTTTTAACAAGGTGTAAGCTGGTCTATTTGCAAAACATTACCTGCCACCACTGCCACTGGAACCAGGGCCCCACCAAAGTTGTGGGTACAGATGCAGCATTGGTAAGGTTTGTGTTGGTCTTCTGGGGATGGAAGGCCACAGCACTGGAACTGAGGCAAACATGACTGGGAAGGTGGATCTACCAAAGCATAGGGATTCAGAACTTGGTATAATCAAGTCAGATCACCAGTGTTGGTACTATACTGGTTCCTGCAGGTGCTGTGTGTTTATGCTGAGACATAGGTGAGAGAAATGGTGCTCCTTTATTTCTGGAGGGGTCTCCCTGTGATCTCTACCTCTCTGGACCATGCTCTGAGATGAGTAAGTCACTTTCTCCTGTCTGCTTCTGGTGTTTTCCAACTGATACTTGCATGCTGTATCTCTGCTGGCTGTTTGTCATGTTGTCTCCTCAAGAGAGTGAGGAGTCTGATTCCTAATGTCTTCTGGCTTTGCCCAGAGCTGAGGCTGCCAATTTTCAAAATTCCAAGCTTTAAGTTCCACTGATTGCAAGAACTCATGAGATTCAGCCCCTTTTGCTTTCAAAGCCAAACATTATGGGGCTTCATCTTCCCTTTGCAGGCTCCCGAGGTGATAATCTGCTTTTTGCCCTTCTCCATAGCACCACTAGATCCTGCCTGGCTACAGATGGCCAAGGTCTGTTTTGCTCTCAAATAGTCTTCACTCTTCTACCTCCTTCAATGTAGAGTTTCTTCTGCCAGTCTTTGGGCCACTTTTTTTTTTTTTTTTCAAGATTTTATTTATTTATTCATGAGAGACACAGAGAGAGGGACAGACAGAGACATAGGAAGACAGAGAAGCAGACTCCTCACAGGAAGCCCCATGTGGGACTCAGTCCTGGGGCTTTGGGATCATGCCCTGAGCCAAAGACAGATGCTCAACTGCTGAGCCACCCTAGAGTCCCTTTGGGCCACTTTCCAGGTTATTTTTGCTGATGCAACTAGATAACACTCCTATCAGTGGGACAATATGGGCACAGAGTCCTCCTACACTGCCATTTCCCAGCCAGTTAGTTCCCCACAACAGTAGCATTAGAAGAGTGTAAGCCTTCTCCTTCTGAAGAGCAATTTCTTGATTTTATTCTTTAATTGTTCATACTTTAAAGGTCTTATTTAAGAAACCCTTGCCAAATCCAAAGTTTCTAAGATAACACCCAATGTTTTCTACTAGAAATTTTATAAACTTAGCTCTTGAATTTAGGCATACGATCCATTTCAAAGTAATCACAATTATGGTATATCATGTAATGTAAGTAAAGGTCAAGGTTTTATTTATGTAAGTATTTGTTATTCTTACCAAATTGTTCCAGTTTGTTGAAAATAGTAATTTCCCCAATTAAATTACCTTGACATTTTTGTAAAAAAAAAAAAAAAATCAATTGACTGTATATATGTCTATTTTGGCCATCCTACACAGTTCCATAGTTAGTTACTATAGCTTATAAATCTTGAAATTAGATAGTATAAATTATCTTACTTCATTCTTCAAAGTTTTTTTTTATTTTGAGTCTTTTGTGTTTATATTCATGTTTTATCATTTTTCTGCTTTCTACAAAAAAGACTTGTATTTTCACTGTATTTGTATTGAATCTGCAGATTAGTTTGGGTAAAATTGCCATGTTAACAGTATTGAGTCCTCTCATCAATGAAGTTATATCTCCTTACTAATTTAAAACATCTTTAAACTCAAACATTTTGTACTCCTTAGTGTAGAAATTTTTCACATCTTTGTCAAATTTATACCTAATTATTTCCTATTCTTAATGCTACTATCAGTTTTTTTATAATGTCAATTTATAATTGCTTGTCACTACTATACAGAAAAATGATAGATTTATCTATAGTGGCCTAATTTTGTGTTTTTAACTTTATTCTATTAGCATTTTTGGTACATTATGGAGATTTTCTTTGTAGACTATTATGTAATCCAAGAATAAAGATGGCTTTATTCCTTTTCAATCTGGATTTTTTTTTTCTTGCCTTATTACATTGAATAAATCCTCCATCACAGTATTGAAAAGAAGTGTTGAGAGTGGGTATCCTGCCTTGGTCCTGACCTTAGGGGAAAAACATTTATGTTTCAACACCATGATGTTACTATGGAGTTTTCATAAATAACGTTTGTCAGATTGAGGGAGTTCCTTACTGTTCTTACTTTTAGGACTTTTTTCATGAGTGTATGCTGCGTTTTCTGAAATGCTTTTCTGCAACATTTAGATGACTATTTTTCCTTTTTAGTCTATTAATATGAATTACACTGATTTTTTTTTTCAAATATTAAATGAACCTTGCATTCATGGAATAAACCCCATTTGGTCATGATGTATTCTCATATTTATATACTGTTGGATTTGATTTGCTAAAATTTTGTTGAGAATACATTCATTGGGAGTGCCTGGATGACTCAGTCGGTTAAGTGTCTGATTCTTGATTTCCACTCAGGTCGTGATCTCAGGGTGGTGGGATAGAGAGTCACATCAGGCTCCGTGCTCAGCAAGGAATCTTCTTGCAATTCTCTCCCTCTCCCTTTGCCCCTCCTGCCACTCATGATAGTGCTCTAGCGCTCTCTCAAAATAATTTATTTATTACCTTAAAAATTTTTTTAAAGATTTTATTTATTCATGAGAGACACAGATATTGGCAGAGACCTAGGCAGAGGAAGAAGCAGGCTCCATGCAGGAAGCCTGATGTGGGACTTGATCCTGGGACTCCAGGTTGACGTGCTGAGCCACCCAGGCATCCCTTATTATTCTTAAAAGATTTCATTTGAAAGAGAGATAGTGAGAGAGCACAAGCAGGAGGGATGAGCACACTCCCCCACTGAGCAGGGAGCCTGATGTGGGACTGGATCCCAGGACCTTGGGATTAAGACCCTCTGAGCCAAAGGCAGTCACTTAACTGACTGAGCCACCAGGTGCCTAAAATATTTTTTTAAAAATTTATTCATCTGTGCTTATAAAGTATATTCTGTACTTATATGTTATTTTTGTTTTTTTTTTTTTGTTTTTTAAGTCAAGATAATGCTAGACTCATAGCTAGGAAGAATTTCTTCCTCTTCAGTTTTCTAAAGTGTTTATATAGAATTGGTATTATTTCTAAAAAAAAAAAAAAAAAAAAAAAAAAAAAAAAAAAAAAAAAAAGAATTGGTATTATTTCTTAAGTGTTTAGTATTATTCACTAATGAAGTCATCTAGGCGTGGAATACTATTTGCAGAAATATTTTTACCAAAAATTTAATTTTAATAGGTATAGGGCTATTCAGATTTCCTGTTTCATTCTAAGTGAGCTTTGGTGATATGTGACCTTCAAAATACATGTCTATTCATCTAAGTTACCAAATTTATGAGCATAAAGTTGTCTCCGATATTTTTTAAATTTCTGTAGAATGTATAGAGACTCACTATCACTATCTGATTTCCTTTCTTATTAATTCCTTTTTATTTCCTGTTAGTCTGGGTAGGGGGCTTATTAATTTTTAGGTTCTCTCAGAAAACTAGCTTGTGATATTATTTTGTTTTTGTTTTCCATTTTCCTGATTTGTCACATAAAAATTCCCTTTATTATATTTACTTAGGGTCATATTAATTTTTCTAGTTTCTTTTGGTATAAGCTTAGGTTTTTGAGTTAACAAGTTTCTTCTTTTCTAATGTAGGCATATAATGCTATAAAAATTTCCTCTACTGTTTTATATACAACCTATACATTTTTGTATGTCATATTTTCACTTTTAGTTTAAAATAGTTTCTGATTTTACTTTCATTGCTTCTTCTCTATTTTGAGGGCTTATTTAGAAGTGTGGTGTTTAGTTCCCAAACACTTAGAGAGTTTTCTAGATGTCTCTCACTGATTTATAATTCTATTGTGACCAGAAAGTATACTGTGGACTATTTTAATGCATTTTTTAAACCTTTACCTTTACTTTAAAGCTATTTTAAAGCATTTGTTTTATGGCCCAAAACATGGCATATCTATTTAAAAAAAAAAAAAAAGGAATTGCATTTGGAAAAAAAAAAAAAAAGTGTATTCTGCTACTGGGTGGAGTGTCCTATAAATGTCAATTAGATCAGGTTGATAGTGCTGCACATATTTTCAATATCTTTACATATTTCCTGTCTATATATTCTATCAAATGTTCAGAGAAAGATTCCTATATCTCCAACTGTAATTGCAGATTTGCCTATTTTTCTTTATAGTTCTATCAGGTTTTCATATATTTTGGAACTCTGTTATACACATAACCTATTAGGATTTTTATGCACTCTTGATAAATTGACTCTCTTATCATTATTAAATGATCCTTCTTGTCCTTGGCAGTATTCTTTGGAAACATACTTTGTCTGATATTAATACAGCCATTCAAGTTTTCTTTTTGTTACTGTTGGCAGAGTTATATCAATTTTTTGACCGAATCTCACAACCTTTTTCTGTTAAGGACCAATAATAAATATTTGGGGCTCTTACTGTTTCTCCAGTTTCAGTGGCTAAGTCCTCTGTATGGGAAACGCATTTGCCAATGGTGTTTTTGGGGTGTGTGTGTGTGCACGCACATGTTGGGGGACATAGGTTGCATGTTCTACAAGTAGAACTGGCAATATTTCACCACTTTCACAATGTGGATATTGCCTCAATATGAATTTTTACATATTTCCTTTACTACTCATCTTACACTATATCGTATTATATCTCATTTGTTTAGTACTGGAGTTCCTGCCTTCAGTGATGGGGATACAACAAGATGGTTAAACCTCCCTCGTGTCCATATAACCCGCAGGATATTTACACATCCTTGCCAAAATAAAGATTGATATACTGTCCTCTCTTTTCCCTGTCCTCTGCTCCTCTCTAAAATGCTTACATTCTTGTTGAACTAGGTAAAGAAGAAAGGTCATAAACTCCATTGCAAAAGCAGATTGCCCAGTTTGAGGAAAAATGCCAGTTGTCCCTTCTTGCTAGCCACTCACCATTTACAAGTAAATCTCTTTGAGCCCTTCTTACTTGGATTGGGAAAGAGATTTGAGAAGAGACCCTCTCAATTCTCCTCTAAGCAGGGAGGAAAAAGGTCCAATATTCCATTTCTAACTTTATGATCTAGGACTCAGATAACTTTTGGATACCTGCCCAAATCCTCCCAATCACTGACATATAAGGAAGAGGTGGCTAGCTTAGCAGAGCCATCAGCTGTTCCTACATAAGCCCTAGAAGGGTATGACACCCCAGTTGTTTTCAGCTCTATTCTGAATGTGAAATAATTAAATCCCCTTTTTGTTCTTCAGCTTTATATCCTAGTCACCAAATCTGAAACAAAAATCCCCAACAACATACTTAGAAAATAAAAGACAACAATAGTTACATACTATGCATTCCTGCTGTTTTTATTTTTAATACGCATTGGAGACTGTTATAGATAAGTGTGTGTGTGTATGTGTGTGTCCTCCTGTCCAGTTACTTAAAGCCACAAGAAAGTTACACTACACTTAATGGCGTAAAAAAACAGTAATTTTATTACTTTTATCTCATTCAGTTCTGGAAGTTGACCGAGATTAGCTCTTTGGTCCTCCTATGTTGCTGTCACGTAGTAACCATGAGTCACCTTGAAAGCTTCTCACACGTGTAGTGGTTGATACTGATTGTTACCTGAGATCTTAGGTGTGGCGGTCAGCTTAAACACCTACAACTGACTTCTGTTGGCTTTGGATCACCTCACAGCCTGGCAGCTGGATTCCAAAAGCTGAGAGTTGGAACTAAGAAGTGACTTATCCTTGGAAATCATCCAGCTCACCCTGCCAGATTCTATTTGCTAAAGGTGAGTCATCAAGGCTACAACTATTTAAGGACGGGAATTAGGTTACACCTCTTGATAGAAGGATTTTAGGTTCATTCTTTGGGCCTAAATTATTTACTTTTCACGTGCAACACAAACTTGCTCACTTCTGCAGAACCTCCTAAAATCTTACCTAGTAGACCTTCAGTCTCAGGTTGAATATCTAGGATACTATCATCTAAATGAAATCCAATTGATTTTGGGTATGTTTTCCAGGAATAGCATCTTGAGTGCTCTCTAGATCTGAATACATGGGACTTAAAGAAGTGAAGGATCTACCTCCCATCCAAAATACAGTGATTGGAGAAACATAAGTTAGATATTCTTACAGAAGAGAGAGGGGGGGAAAAAGGAAAGAACAGAAAATAAAAATAGGAGATATAGAAGGTAACTAATCTGTTATAAATCTGAAATCCACACAAGCATATGTTAACATTTCTTTGACTAGGGCACACTTCTATGACAATTGTCCATGGTTCTTATTCTTCTCTTTGAATTTTATTTCCTTTGCCTAAAATGTAACCCACATCTATAGCTGAATACTCTTCTCTGCTTACTTTCTTCCTGTAGAAGTTTGGGTATATCAAGGATACTTTTCTTTTCACACCATTGCTATTCCTTTTAGTCCAATCTGGTAGTGTTTCTGTTAGTATGATTATCTTAAAATTTTTATGGATTTCTTTCAAGAAATCTTTTTTGGGTTTCACTCTGTTACAGAAAAGCCACTCCCATAAAGAGTTTGAGGTGAAGTCTTTACCTTCAGCTCCCACTAAAGTTTGCCCTAAAACATTATTAGAAGCCCTATTTTTTAAAATATTTCATTTATTTATCTGAGAGACCTCACAAACGGGGGGAGGGGGGGAGCAGCAGGCAGAGGCAGAGGGAGAAACAGGCTCTCAGCTGAGCAGGGAAGCCCGGTGCAGGGCTCAACCCCAGGACCCTGAGCCCAAGGTAGATGCATAACTGACTGAGCCACCTAGTGCACCAGAAGCCCTAATTTTTTATTGAGAGATAATGTGAAGTATGCTCTTAAGATTCCTAGATAGCTTTCTATCTGCTTGAAAAGGTATATGAGGCACAACCGTAAACCCTTCTGACGTCGTACATACTGCTTTAAAGGTCATTTTTAGACCACGTTTTCCTGGCAGTGTCCCGGATCTGATCTTTGCCTGAAAGCTATTTCCTGATTTGACCATAGATTACCATCTAGGAATTGGGTTCAAAAATAAAATGTTTTCTCATTTCCAAGTCCTGAATTCTTTATTTAATTACTTTTTAAGAATTCTGATTTCCTTAGTTCTTCTCTCCTATTATTACAAGCAGCTAGAGAAATCGGGTGGAATGTTGAGAACTATGCCTGGAAACTTCCTTAGGCAGATTATCCGGTTCATTAAGTATATTTATTTTCCAAATTTCAATGGCTGATGGTGTTTTGCTAAACTTCACACAACTGCATAACAAGGGTTTCATTTCCTCCAACTTCTGACAACTATTTACTCCCTTTTATTTGAGTTCTCATTTACCAACTCATCATGACCACAAACTATCTTACTTTCTTACTTTCTTTTTTTCCTTTATTCCCTTCTTTCCTAATAAACTAGCCTCGTGCACTACTGCTCACATCTTAGTTCTAGAGTGACAGACCTACACTTTAGGTTTGGCTATGGCATCAAATATTTTCTCATTCTCTATGTGGCATTAAAATATTTTTAGGTCCACAGTATCAAATCGTCTCAGATTTAGCACAAATAAATTGCTTTTCTATGATACTCTCTGGGTTCTGAGGATTGACTGGTCTCAGCTAGTTTGTTTTCACCCAGATGTTTCTCAAAAGGTTGCAGTCAAATGGTGCCCAGAGTTGGTACCATCTAGAGTATGGTATGTCTTGTGGTTAATTTTGGTTGCTGCCTAGCACCTCAATTGGCAACGATGTCTCAGAACCCCCTACATGACACTTCAGTGTATAGGGTCAGGAATGCAACAGCTAATGTCCCAAGAGAAAGCTAAGTTGAAGTACCGCTGCCTTTTTTAGGACCTGGTCTCAGACTTTGTGGAGGTTCACTTCCACTGCATTCTACGTCCATTCAAAGAAACGGAAATTAGATGCCACATCTTAATGAGAACGGTATCAAAGACTTTGTGGAAGTGCTTTGAAACTTCCACAGTCCTCTTTTCTTTAATGGGTGTGTAGATGTATCACAATCCTAGCACTACATTTAAACTTTTTATTAATTTAATAAAATGGAACAAAAAGAGGAAAACTGGAATGTTTTCCTTTAAATATTTTAGAATAATCTTCTCAGCAAAGCATTATTAAAACACCAAGGGAATGTGTCTACATTTACACAACTGCAACAGAACACTAATTAGGAGATAGGATGTCACTGACCTAAAAATGTGAAAACACAAGAAAATGTCATTTCATATTACTATATATAAAAAGATCCAAACAGGGTGATGATATTTTATGAAATTTCAGAGACCAAGAAGGGGGTTATCACTTGGTTCTCTGCCATGCTTACCGTAGCAAGTTACATATTATTCTTAACGTTTTTAGAAGGAAATAAAAAAAAAAAAAGTATGCTGCATTTGCATGACTTCAGAGAGGAAGACAAGGTGTGCAGACTACAGAGAGACCAATTTGGGCTCCAAAAAGCTGATTAATGTTAAAACGGCTTTTCCATCACTTAAAGTGTTCTGAATCTAGAGAAAGCGATCAGGAGAGGTTCATTCATTGGGGAAACTTTATTTCTAATTCAGAGATTCCATAATAATGTTATATTAGGACAAAGGGAAAAGGCAAGGAATTCACATGTTTTTAATTGAAGTAGGTTGACATACAATATTGGTTATAGCGTGTGTTATTAGTTATATTAGTTTCAGGTTTGCACTATAGTGATTCGACAATTCTGTACATTATCCTATGCTTACCACAATGAATGTAGTCACCCTCTGTCACCATAAAAAGTTGTTACAATAGTATTGACTATATTCCCTCTGCTGAACTTTTCATCCCTGTGAATTATTTTATAACCGGAATCTTGCAGCTCTTAATCACCTTCACCTGTCTTGCCCTCCCCCCCACCCCAACCACCTCCCCTCTGGGAACCACAGATTTATTCTCTGTATTTATGATTTTGTTTCTGTTCTGTTATTTGCTCATTTGTTTGACTTCCCATATAAGTGAAATCCTGTAGTATTTGTCTTTCTCTGATCTTTCACTTAGCCTAATACCCTCTATGTTCAGATCTCCTCCTTTTTTATAGCTGAGTAATACTGCAGCATGTGTGTGCATCTACTATATCCTTTTTCTTTAAAATTCTGAGTAGACAACATTTTTAAGACCCACAATGTCATGTTATTTTTAGGTGTACAGCATAGTGGTTCAACATCTCTATATATTTTACTATGGGCACCATAAGTGTAGCTGCTTCCATATGACACTATTACAGTACCATTGACCATATTCCCTATTCTGTACCTTTTATTTCTGCGACTTACTCCCTAATTGGAAGTCTGTATCTCCCACTCCCCTTCCCCCATTTTGCATTTTGCCAATCCCTCATTCTGCTTCCCTCTGGCAACTGTCCGTTCACTGTACTTATAGGTCTGATTCAGCATTTTATCTATACATATTTTTTTAGTTTGTGTATAGGAGTTCAAATCACATGGTGTTTGCCATTCTGTCTGTTATTTCACTTAGCATGATACCTTCTAGGTCCATCCATGTTGTCATAAATGGGCAAAATCTCATCTTTTTTTATGACTGTGTTATATTCCATTGTATATATGTACCACATCTTTTTACAGTCCTCTCAGTGGACACTTGGGCTGCTTCCGTATCTTGGCTACTGTAAATAACGCTGCAATAAATATAGGGGTGCACAGATCTTTTCAAATTAGTGTTCTTATTTTCTTTGGGTGAACATTAGTAGTGGAAAAATTGGATCATATGCTATTGCTATTGTTGCTTATTTAAGGTAACTCCATACTGTTTTCCACAGTGGCTGCAATAATTTATATTCTCCCTGCATCCACACTAACACTTGTTATTTCTTGTCTTTTTAATACTAGTCTTCCTGCCGGATATAAGGTGATATCTCACCGTGTTTTTTTGTTTTTTAAGATTTTATTCATGAGAGACAGAGGGAGGCAGAGACACAGGTAGAGAGAGGAGCAGGCTCCATGCAGGGAGCCCGACGTGGAACTCGATCCCAGGACCCCGGGGTCACACCTTGGGCCAAAGGCAGGCACTGAACCACCCAGAGATCCCTATTACCGTGTTTTTGATTTACATTTCTCTGATTAGTGATATTGGGCATCTTTCCATGTGTCTGTTGGCCATCGGGATGTCTTTTCTGGTAAAAATGTCTATGTCCTCTGCTTATATGTTAATCAGATTACTTAAGAGGTCTTTTGTTGTTTTTGGTGTTCAGTTATAGAAGTTTTTTTAAATAATTTATTTATTGAATATCACTTGCTAATATCTTCTCCCGTTCAGTAGATTATGTTCTCATTTTGTGATGGTCGTATTTTCTGTGCAAAAGCATTTTATATAGTCTCAATAATTTATTTTTGCTTTTGCTCCCCTTGACTGAAGAGACCTATCTATGAATACGTTGCTAAGGCCAATGTGCAAGAGGTTACTGCCTATGTTTCCTTTAGGAGTTGTGTAGTTTCGTGTCTTACATTCAGGTCTAATCCGTTTTGAGGTTACTTTTTGTGTGATGTAAGACAGTGGTCCAGTTTCATTCTTTGGCATGAAGCTGTCCAATTTTCCCGACACCATCTGTTGAAGAGACTGTCTTTCCCTGATGTATATGCTTCCTTCCTTCTGAACATAGAAGTATGGCCTCATTCTGGTCTCTGTCCTTTCCATCGTTCTATGTGTCTGTTTTTATGCCAGAACCATACTACTTTGATTATTCTAGCTTTGTAGTATATTTTGAAATCTGGGATTATAATACCTCAAGCTTTGTTTTTCTTTCTCAAGATTTCATTGGCTACTCAGGCTCTTTTCTGATTGCATACAATTTTAGGACTATTTGTTCTAGTTCTGTGAAAAATACTATTGTATTTAGATAGGGATTGTATTGAATCTATAGATTGCCTTGCGTAGTGTGGGCATCTTAACAGTATTCTTCCAATATATGACCAAGGTATATTTTTCCATTGGTTTGTGCCACCTTCAATTTTTTTCATTAATGCCTTATAATATTCAGAGTACAGTTCTTTACCCTCGGTTGAAATTTTTCCTAAGTATTTTCTTTTTGACAAAATTGTGAGTAGCATTTTTTATTTCTTTTTTGCTATTTTGTCATTAGTGCATAGAATGCAACAGATTTCTATATTGTTTGTGTCCTGAAACTTAATCCACGTATCAATTCTAATAGTATTTTTGGTGAAGTGTTTAGGGTTTCCTATAATAGTATCACGTAATCTGCAAACAGTGACATTTTTACTTTTTTACCAATTTGGTTTTTTTTAAGACTTTATTTATTCATGAGAGACAGAGAGTGGCAGAGACACAAGCAGAGGGAGAAGCAGGCTCCTCACAGGGAGCCCGATGCAGGTCTCCATCCTGGAACTCCGGGATCACACCCCGAGTTGAAGGCAGATGCTCAACCACTGAGCCACTCAGGCATCTGAACTTTATCAATTTGGATGCTAAAATTTTTCTTTTTCTTTTTCTTTTCTGATTACTGCAGATAGGATTTGCAGCTGTTGAATAAAAAGGCAAAAGTGGACATCTTTGTTTCTGATCTTAGAGGAAAAAAATAAGGTTTTTACCATTTAGTATGTTAGCTGTGGATTTGTCCTATATGGCCCTTATATGTTGAGGCATATTCCCCCTAAACACACTTCCTTGAGAGTTTTTATCATGCATCAATGTTATAATTTTTCAAATGTCTTTTCTGCTGCATTGAGATGATCATATGGCTTTTATCCTTCCTCTTTTAAGGTGTTATGTGGGGGGAGGGGCAAGATGGCGGAAGAGGAGGGTCCCCAAATCACCTGTCTCCACCAAATTACCTAGACAACCTTCAAATTACCCTGAACATCTATGAATTCAGCCTGAGATTTAAAGAGAGACCAGCTGGAATGCTACAGTGAGAAGAGTTCGCGCTTCTATCAAGGTAGGAAGACGGGGAGAAAGAAAGAAAGACACAAAAGGCCTCCAAGGAGGAGGGGCCCCGCGAGGAGCCGAGCTGAGGCCGGGGCGAGTGTCCCCAGGACAGGAGAGCCCCGTCCCGGAGACGCAGGAGCTGCACCGACCTTCCCGGGGGAAAGGGGCTCGCAGGGAGGTGGAGCAGGACCCAGGAGGGCGGAGATGCCCTCGGGCTCCCGGGGACACTAACAGACACCTGCGACCCGGGACAGTGCGCCGAGCTCCCTAAGGGCTGCAGCGCGCACGGGGGACCCGGAGCAGCTCGGGGGGCTCGGGGGCGGCTCCGCGGAGGGGGCTGCGGGGCGGGAGCAGCGCGGGCGGGCTCGGGCGGAGGAAGAGGCTCTGCAGAGGGGGCTGCGGGGCGGGAGCAGCTCGGGGAGGCTCGGGGGCGGCTCCGTGGAGGGGGCTGCGGGGCGGGAGCAGCGCGGGGGGGGGGCTCGGGCGGAGGAAGAGGCTCTGCAGAGGGGGCTGCGGGGCGGGAGCAGCTCGGGGAGGCTCGGGGGCGGCTCCGTGGAGGGGGCTGCGGGGCGGGAGCAGCGCGGGGGGGGGGGGCTCGGGCGGAGGAAGAGGCTCCGCGGAGGGGGCTGCGGGGCAGGAGCCGAATCGAACAGCGCAGGCCCCAGAGCACAGGGCGCCGGGACACAGCCCAGGATCCCGCCTCCCCCGGGACAGGCAGAGGCCGGGAAGGCCCAGGACAGCGAGGACGCTCCTGCCCCAGCTGAGCAGATCAGCGGCCCCGCCCGGAGCCTCCAGGCCCTGCAGACAGAGAGCTCCGGAGCTACTGAGGGGGCTGACTCCAGGGCTGCAGAGCTGGCCCCGCCACTGGGGCTGTTGCTCCTGGGGCCTCGCGGGGTAAACACCCCCCACTGAGCCCTGCACCAGGCAGGGGCAGAGCAGCTCCCCCAAGGGCTAACACCTGAGAATCAGCACAACAGGCCCCTCCCCCAGAACACCAGCTGGACGGACAAGTTCCAGGGGAAGTCAAGGGACTTAAAGTACACAGAAGCAGAAGATACTCCCCCGTGGTTCTTTTTTGTTTTGTTTTGTTTTGTTTTGTTTTTGTTTTGCTTTTTGATTTGTTTCCTTACCCACCCCTTTTTTTCCTTTTTCTTTCTTTTTCTTCTTTTTTTTCTTTTTTTCCTTCCTTTTTTTTTCTTTCTCTTTTCTTTCCTTCTTTCTCTCCTCTCTTTTTCTCCTTTTCCCAGTACAACTTGCTTTTGGCCACTCTGCACTGAGCAAAATGACTAGAAGGAAAACCTCACCTCAAAAGAAAGAATCAGAAACAGTCTTCTCTCCCACAGACTTAGAAAATCTGGATTACACTTCAATGTCAGAAAGCCAATTCAGAAGCACTATTATACAGCTACTGGTGGCTCTAGAAAAAAGCATAAAGGACTCAAGAGACTTCATGACTGCAGAATTTAGAGCTAATCAGGCAGAAATTAATAATCAATTGAATGAGATGCAATCCAAACTAGAAGTCCTAACGACGAGGGTTAACAAGGTGGAAGAATGAGTGAGTGACATAGAAGACAAGTTGATACCAAAGAGGGAAACTGAGGAAAAAAGAGACAAACAATTAAAAGACCATGAAGATAGATTAAGGGAAATAAATGACAGCCTGAGGAAGAAAAACCTACGTTTAATTGGTGTTCCCAAGGGTGCCGAAAGGGCCAGAGGGCCAGAATATGTATTTGAACAAATTCTCGCTGAACTTTCCTAATCTGGGAAGGGAAACAGGCATTCAGATCCAGGAAATAGAGAGATCCCCCCCCCAAAAAATCAATAAAAACCATTCAATACCTCGACATTTAATAGTGAAGCTTGCAAATTCCAAAGATAAAGAGAAGATCCTTAAAGCAGCAAGAGACAAGAAATCCCTGACTTTTATGGGGAGGAGTATTAGGGTAACAGCAGACCTCTCCACAGAGACCTGGCAGGCCAGAAAGGGCTGGCAGGATATATTCAGGGTCCTAAATGAGAAGAACATGCAACCAAGAATACTTTATCCAGCAAGGCTCTCATTCAGAATGGAAGGAGAGAGAAAGAGCTTCCAAGACAGGCAGCAACTAAAAGAATATGTGACCTCCAAACCAGCTCTGCAAGAAATTTTAAGGGGGACTCTTAAAATTCCCCTTTAAGAAGAAGTTTAGTGGAACAATCCACAAAAACAAGGACTGAATAGATATCATGATGACACTAAACTCATATCTCTCAATAGTAACTCTGAACGTGAACTGGCTTAATGACCCCATCAAAAGGCGCAGGGTGTCAGACTGGATAAAAAAGCAGGACCCATCTATTTGCTGTCTACAAGAGACTCATTTTAGACAGAAGGACTCCTACAGCCTGAAAATAAAAGGTTGGAGAACCATTTACCATTCGAATGGTCCTCAAAAGAAAGCAGGGGTAGCCATCCTTATATCAGATAAACTAAAATTTACCCCAAAGACTGTAGTGAGAGATGAAGAGGGACACTATATCATACTTAAAGGATCTATTCAACAAGAGGACTTAACAATCCTCAATATATATGCCCCGAATGTGGGAGCTGCTAAATATATCAATCAATTATTAACCAAAGTGAAGAAATACTTAGATAATAATACACTTAGTGACTTCAATCTAGCTCTTTCTATACTCGATAGGTCTTCTAAGCACAACATCTCCAAAGAAACGAGAACTTTAAATGATACACTGGACCAGATGGATTTCACAGATATCTACAGAACTTTACATCCAAACTCAACTGAATACACATTCTTCTCAAGTGCACATGGAACTTTCTCCAGAATAGACCACATACTGGATCACAAATCGGGTCTGAACCGATACCAAAAGATTGGGATCGTCCCCTGCATATTCTCAGACCATAATGCCTTGAAATTAGAACTAAATCACAACAAGAAGTTTGGAAGGACCTCAAACACGTGGAGGTTAAGGACCATCCTGCTAAAAGATGAAAGGGTCAACCAGGAAATTAAGGAAGAATTAAAAAGATTCATGGAAACTAATGAGAATGAAGATACAACCGTTCAAAATCTTTGGGATGCAGCAAAAGCAGTCCTAAGGGGGAAATACATCGCAATACAAGCATCCATTCAAAAACTGGAAAGAACTCAAATACAAAAGCTAACCTTACACATAAAGGAGCTAGAGAAAAAACAGCAAATAGATCCTACACCCAGCAGAAGAAGAGAGTTAATAAAGATTCGAGCAGAACTCAATGAAATCGAGACCAGAAGAACTGTGGAACAGATCAACAGAACCAGGAGTTGGTTCTTTGAAAGAATTAATAAGATAGATAAACCATTAACCAGCCTTATTAAAAAGAAGAGAGAGAAGACTCAAATTAATAAAATCCTGAATGAGAAAGGAGAGATCACTACCAACACCAAGGAAATACAAACGACTTTAAAAACATATTATGAACAGCTATACGCCAATAAATTAGGCAATCTAGAAGAAATGGACGCATTCCTGGAAAGCCCCAAACTACCAAAACTGGAACAGGAAGAAATAGAAAACCTGAACAGGCCAATAACCAGGGAGGAAATTGAAGCAGTCATCAAAAACCTCCCAAGACCCAAGAGTCCAGGGCCAGATGGCTTCCCAGGGGAATTCTATCAAATGTTTAAAGAAGAAACCATACCTATTCTCCTAAAGCTGTTTGGAAAGCTAGAAAGAGATGGAGTACTTCCAAATTTGTTCTATGAGGCCAGCATCACCTTAATTCCAAAACCAAAGACCCCACCAAAAAGGAGAATTACAGACCAATATCCCTGATGAACATGGATGCAAAAATTCTCAACAAGATACTGGCCAATAGGATCCAACAATACATTAAGAAAATTATTTACCACGACCAAATAGGATTTATCCCTGGGACACAAGGCTGGTTCAACACCCGTAAAACAATCAATGTGATTCATCATATCAGCAAGAGAAAAACCAAGAACCATATGATCCTCTCATTAGATGCAGAGAAAGCATTTGACAAAATACAGCATCCATTCCTGATCAAAACTCTTCAGAGTGTAGGGATAGAGGGAACATTCCTCGACATCTTAAAAGCCATCTATGAAAAGCCCACAGCAAATATCATTCTCAAAGGGGAAGCACTGGGAGCCTTTCCCCTAAGATCAAGAACAAGACAGGGATGTCCACTCTCACCACTGCTGTTCAACATAGTACTGGAAGTCCTAGGCTCAGCAATCAGACAACAAAAAGACATTAAAGGCATTCAAATTGGCAAAGAAGAAGTCAAACTCTCCCTCTTCACCAATGACATGATACTCTACATAGAAAACCCAAAAGTCTCCACCCCAAGATTGCTAGAACTCATACAACAATTTGGCAGCATGGCAGGATACAAAATCAATGTCCAGAAGTCAGTGGCATTTCTATACACTAACAATGAGACTGAAGAAAGAGAAATTAAGGAGTCGATCCCATTTACAATTGCACCCAAAACCATAAGATACCTAGGAATAAACCTAACCAAAGAGATAAAGGATCTATACCCTCAAAACTATAGAACACTTCTGAAAGAAATTGAGGAAGACACAAAGAGATGGAAAAATATTCCATGCTCATGGATTGGCAGAATTAATATTGTGAAAATGTCAATGTTACCCAGGGCAATGTACACGTTTAATGCAATCCCTATCAAAATACCATGGACTTTCTTCAGAGAGTTAGAACAAATTATTTTAAGATTTGTGTGGAATCAGAAAAGACACCGAATATCCAGGGGAATTTTAAAAGAGAAAACCTTATCTGGGGGCATCACAATGCCAGATTTCAGGTTGTACTACAAAGCTGTGGTCATCAAGACAGTGTGGTACTGGCACAAACAGACACATAGATCAGTGGAACAGAATAGAGAACCCAGAAGTGGACCCTGAACTTTATGGGCAACTAATATTCGATAAAGGAGGAAAGACTATCCATTGGAAGAAAGACAGTCTCTTCAATAAATGGTGCTGGGAAAATTGGACATCCACATGCAGAAGAATGAAACTAGACCACTCTCTTTCACCAGACACAAAGATAAACTCAAAATGGATGAAAGATCTAAATGTGAGACAAGATTCCATCAAAATCCTAGAGGAGAACACAGGCAACACCCTTTTTGAACTCGGCCACAGTAACTTCTTGCAAGATACATCCACGAAGACAAAAGAAACAAAAGCAAAAAGGAACTATTGGGACTTCATCACGATAAGAAGCTTTTGCACAGCAAAGGATACAGTCAACAAAACTCAAAGACAACCTACAGAATGGGAGAAGATATTTGCAAATGACGTATCAGATAAAGGGCTAGTTTCCAAGATCTATAAAGAACTTATTAAACTCCACACCAAAGAAACAAACAATCCAATCATGAAATGGGCAAAAGACATGAACAGAAATCTCACAGAGGAAGACATAGACATGGCCAACAAGCACATGAGAAAATGCTCTGCATCACTTGCCATCAGGGAAATACAAATCAAAACCACAATGAGATACCACCTCACACCAGTGAGAATGGGGCAAATTAACAAGGCAGGAAACAACAAATGTTGGAGAGGATGCGGAGAAAAGGGAACCCTCTTGCACTGTTGGTGGGAATGTGAACTGTGGCAGCCACTCTGGAAAACTGTGTGGTGGTTCCTCAAAGAGTTAAAAATAGACCTGCCCTACGACCCAGCAATCGCACTGTTGGGGATTTACCCCAAAGATTCAGATGCAATGAAAGGCCGGGACACCTGCACCCCGATGTTTCTAGCAGCAATGTCCACAATAGCTAAACTGTGGAAGGAGCCTTGGTGTCCATCGAAAGATGATGGATAAAGAAGATGTGGTTTATGTATACAATGGAATATTCCTCAGCTGTTAGAAACCACAAATACCCACCATTTGCTTCAACGTGGATGGAACTGGAGGGTATGATGCTGAGTGAAGTAAGTCAATCGGAGAAGGACAAACATTATATGTTCTCATTCATTTGGGGAATATAAATAATAGTGAAAGGGAATATACGGGAAGGGAGAAGAAATGGGTAGGAAATATCAGAAAGGGAGACAGAACATAAAGACTGCTAACTCTGGGAAACAAACTAGGGGTGGTAGAAGGGGAGGAGGGCGGGGGGTGGGAGTGAATGGGTGACGGGCACTGGGGATTATTCTGTATGTTGGTAAATTGAACACCAATAAAAAATAAATAAAAAAAATAAGGTGTTATGTTGATTGATATGTGGATATTGACCCATTCTTACATCCCTGGAATAAATCCTAATTGATTGTAATGAATGATCCTTTTAATATATTGTTAAATTCAGCTTTCTATATTTTGTTGAAAAGTTTTGCAGCTGTGTTCATCAGGGATATTTACCTATAGTATTCTTCTTTTGTTGTGACTGTGGTTTTGGTATTAGGGTAATGCTGGCCTCAAAGAATATATTTAGAAGCTTTCTTCCATCTTCTATTTGGTGGAATATTTAGAAAAGAATAGACACTAATCTTTAAAAGTTTGGTGGAATTCACCTATGAAGCCATTTGATGCTGGACTTTTGGGGGAGTTTTTTTGATTACTGGTTCAACTTTATTACTAGGAATGAGTTCAGATTTTCTGTTTCTTCCTGATTCAGTTTGGAGTATTGTATGTTTCTAGGTTGTCCAATTTTTTTAGTATAAATTTTCATAAGTTTTTTATAGTCCCTTATATTTCTGTGGTCTTGGTTCTCTTTCATTTCTGCTTTTATATGACTCAGTTCTCTTTTTTTCTTGAAGAATTTGGCTAAAAGTTTTTCAATTTTGTTATCTTCTCAAAGAACCAGGTGTTGACTTCATTGATCTTTTCTATTTTGTTTTTTGTTTTTGTTTTTGTTTGTTTGATTGTTTTAGTCTTGACTTTATTTCCACTGTGATCTTTATTTCTTTCCTTCTAACTTTGGGCTTTGTTCTTTTTCTTCTTCCTTTGGGTATAACGTTAAATTGGGATTTTTCTTGTTGCCTGAAGTAGACCTGTAATTCTGTAAACTTTCCACTTAGAACTCTTTTGCTGCCTCCCAAAGATTTAGGATTGATCATTTTTCATTTGTTTCCATGTTTTTAAAAAATTATTTCTTCAACGATCCAATGGCTACTTAATATCTTATTGTTTAGCCTCCAAGTGTTTGTGTTTTTTTTTTTGTTTTTGTTTGTTTGTTTTTTTTTTTTGGTTGCTGCTGTAATTTTTACTTTCTTTTTTTTTTTTTTTTTTTTTTTTTTTTAATTTTTACTTTCATATCATTGTCAGATGCTTGACAATTTCACTCTTCTTAATATATATGTATATATGTATATATATGTGTGTATATATATAGTCAATCTTTCCCTTTATGTCTGCTAATATTTGCTTTTGTATTTAGGTGTTCCTATGTTAGGTACATAGATATTTGCTATTGTTAGTCTCTTGCTAGATCGATCCTTTTATCACTACATAATACCTTTCTTTCTCTCTTGTTACAGTCTTTAAGATCTAGTTTGTCTGATACATGTATTACTATCTGGCTTTTTGTTTGTGTTTTTTTTGCTTTCATTTGCATGGGATATTTTTTTTCCATCCCTTTAAGTCTCTTTGTGTCTTTAGATCTGAAGTGAGTCTCTTGTAGGCAGCATATAGATGGGTTGTGTAAGTTTATCCATTCAGCAATCCTGTGCATTTTAATTGGAGCATTTGGTCCATGACATTTAAAGTAATTATGGGGCAGCTCTAGTTGCTCAGTGGTTTAGCGCCACCTGGGGCCCAGATCATGACCCTGGGGTCCCGGGATCGAGTCCTGCCTTGGGCTCCCTGCATGGAGCCTGCGGCCTGTGTCTCTGCGCGCCTCTCTCTCTCTCTCTCTCTCTGTGTGTCTTGTGAATAAAATAAAAATCTTTAAGAAAAAAAAAAAGAAGGATAAGTGTGTACCTGTTGCCATTTTGTTCATTGTTTTTTTTCATTGTTTTTACGGTTCTCTGCTCCTCTTATGCATCTTTGTGATTAATGCCTTTCTTTAGTTTTGTGCTTGTATTCTTCTAACTTTTCTGCTGATCCAACTTGTATTTTGGCTTGTGGTTACCAGGAGATTCCTATATAACATCCAAGTATTTGATATTTTATACTTAGTTAATGGTTGCTTAAATTTAAACATATTCTAAAAACACAAAATTTTTACTTTGCTGCTCCATAGTTTATTTGATGTCATAGCTTATTTTTAAATTTGGTGAGTCTCCCAATTTTTTAGATATAATCAATTGTACCATTTTTATCCGTTAACTCTCATTTTAGCTTTATAATCTATCTTTGCTTTTATTCATGAATTTTTTTTTATTTCCTAGTTGTGACTTTTCCTTTTCTACTTATATAAATCCCATTAATATTTCCTGAAAAGCCTCTTCAGTGGTGATGAACTACTTTAGCTTTTTCTGGGGGAAATCTATCCTTTATTTAGTTCCGAATGATAACTTTACTAGGTAGGCTATCTTGGTTGTAGATATTTTCCTTTTAGCACCTTGAATATATCCTGTCACTACCTTTTGGGCCTGCAACAGTTTTGCTGAAAATCAGCTGATAACCTTATGAGGTTTCCTTTGTTCATAACTAGTTGTTTGTCTCCTATTGCTTTTAGGATTCTCTTTGTCTCTAATCTTTGTTACTTTATTATCATGTGCTGTGGTATGGACCTTCTTGAATTCATCTTATTTGGGGCTTTCTTTCTGTGCTTCCTGGACGTGGATGTCTGTTTCCTTCCCCAAATTAAAGTTTTTAGCTATTATTTCTTCAAATAAAGTTTCTCCCCTTTCTCTCTCTTCTTCTGGAACCCCAATAATGTAAATGTTAATATGCTTGCTATCCTAGGGATCCCTTAACTTATCTTCATTTGTAAAATTCTTTTTTCTTTTTGCTGTTCAGCTTGGTTGCTTTCCATTATTGTCTTCCAGACTGCTGATCCAACCTTCTGTATCTTGTAATATGCTGTTGATTCACTCTACTGTGTTTTTTTTTTAATTTCAGTTATTGCATTTTTCAACTCTCATTGGTTCTTTTTAATATCTTTGTTGAAGTTCTCACTGAGCTTGTCTATTCTTCAGTCATGTGAGCATTTTTTTGAACATGACTTTTTGAACTCTCTATAAGGTAGATTGCTCATTTCTCTTATACTTAATTCTTAGGTTTTGCCTTTCTGTTTTGTTTCTATCTCCTCATTTTGTCTGACATTTTGTCTGTGTTTGTCTCGAAGAATTAGGAAGAACAGTTAATTCTTCTAGACTTTAAGAAATGGCCTTGTGTAGAAACATATACTGTGTCCACTGTGTGCCTGGTAGTATTGGCTGGCTGGAGCTATAGCAGCCATGGGCTGGTTTGTGGGTCCCGGGGCACTCTGAGCTGGTATTACTCTGATGGAATGACCAGAGCTGAAATGGGCAGGTACCAGGCAGTCCTGAGGCTCTATGCATACAGGCCATCTATGTGGGACAGCAGAAGCTGAGGTAGGTACAGGGTGGGTGTCCTAGGACGCTCTGTGGTGGGATAGCTGGACCTGAAGCAAATGCAAGCCAAGGGTCGGTGGGGCGCTCCTTGTAGGGAGGTACCCTGGTGGGACCACTGGAGCCAAAGCTGGCATAAGCAGAGGTGTTTCTGGAGTGCCTCATGCAGGAAGGACCTGGGCAAGATATCAAGAGCTAAAGCAGGCATGGTCTGGGTGGGCTCTGGGCTGTTCCATGCAATGTGAGTCCTTTGGGTGGAACCCCCAAAGTAGGTATGGGCTAAGTGATCCTGAGGTGCTCTACAAAGAGGATTCCCTGACAAGTCAGGTATAATTAAAATCAGTATGGGCCTGGCATTTCTCAGGGTTTTTTGCATCTGTTGCCATAGCAAGATGGCTGAGCTGATAGTAAGCACTATCCAGAAGTGATCCATTGTGTGTCAGATTCATGGCACTTTGGGGGGATAGCTGGGGCTGCTATGAGCCAGGTACTTGCTGAGATGGCAAGCTGGCTAGGGCATCTAGCTCTGCTTATGTCTGTGCTATCAAAGTTGAAGGGAAACAATAAATAATACTCATGGGACTCTCCAATCCCAGAGATTGTTCCAGCAACCCCTCAGTAGTTTAGTAAAATTTAAGGGCTGGTTCCTTTATTCTACTTGGTCTTTTACTGTGGTTTTTGTTTTTGTTTTCTGTGCTCCAGGTTATCTGGGGCTGGTGTGGGATGGGGTCCTGTGGCTCAGTAAGGTAACAGGCTACTAGGGCACCCAGATCCTGCTCCCATCATTATCAAGGTGGAGGGGAAACATGAACCACAGCACTTGCCTATCCCTCTAACCCCAGAGAGCATTGCAGAAGGCTCCCTGTCACTTGGCAGAGAGTTCCTTTATATTCTAATTGACCTTTCAAACTGGCTTTTTTTGTGCCCTTTGTCAAACCAGTCTGCTTATGGTCCATCAGTACTATCTCCCCTCACTGCAGTTAACAGCATTAGGGGCGAGTTTTTTGTCATTACTGTGTCCCCATCTATCCTGCCATTCTCTAGTGGTCCCCCTATCCTGTGTTGTGCAGCAACTGTTCAATCGGCCCTCAGTTCTTTTTCAGGAGGAATTGCTCTGTATGTAGGTACAGATTCAGTGTGTCAGTAGAGGAAGTGAGTTCAGGGTCTTCCTACATCACCCTCTTGATCTGTCCCCTGGTCAAAATTATGTAAGCTTGTGACAAAATATGTGTGCTTTTACTCTACATGGACTGTCTTCAAAATATGTCTGATAAGGATTCAAAAAAGCCTAGAAATTCCTACTACCCACCTTTTGTTTTTGAAGATTTATTTATTTATCGAAGAGCAAGAGAGAGAGAGAGAGCACAGAGGGAGGAGGAGAAAAGACTCCCTGCTGAGCAGAGAGCCCGATGCAAGGCTTGATCTCAGGACCCTAAGATCAGGACACCAGCCAAAGGCACACATTTTCACCAGCTGAGTCACCCAGGCACCTCCCCCCACCACATACACACACACTACCCACTTTGAAGCCAATTTAGGAATTTAATTTTGTAGTTAAAAATGACATAAGTACTATGGTCCAAAGGTACAGAAATTCTAGAATTAAGTTTGAGGAAAGAGATAAAGACAGAAGTGTCAATGATTTAAATGAACTTGCTTTGCCAATCCTGTAGTATATATCTCTATCAGAAATATAGCCAGGAAATCGAAGAGAAAGATGGGCCTATTGAATACATTCTGGAATAGTTTATCTTTTATACTAATAAATTGACATGACAGTTTTAAACACTATGATGAACTTGATTTCAAAATGCTACATTTTTCATCTTCCTCAGTGTTAGACCTTGGCTAGTTCTTTGGCTAGTCCTCCATTTTTCAACACAAATTTACTAAATATGTAAATGACTTTTTGGATCACCTCATCTGAATTTCAGACAATTGTTCCCATTTGCAAAGAGGAGTACGAGAAGTTAGAGAATATGAAATGCAAAATATGTATATTGACAACAAACTATGATACAAAGTAGAAAAGTAGTGTCATCTGACATAAGTAACTATGTTGTTATAATACAGGTTATAAAGTGACATTATGATGGGCAACACTTCCAATTTTTTAATAGTGGTTTTTGTAGTTTATTTTAGTAGGTTTTTTTTAGTTTATTTTCTCTACTATTGTAGCTTATTTACATACTTTCTCTAACTAAAATCAAGTACCACAATCCCCCAAATGCATTTTTTTAGGAGAGAGTTGCAAGAGCTTCTAGAAGTTAGAGTTTAGATGCTCATAGAATGGAATTGTTATGATGGTCTGTTATCTTAGCAGAAAATGAGAATGGCTATTCAAAAATGGGAACAATTGTCTGAAATTCAGATGAAGTGATCCAAAAAGTCTAATATCCTATAGTACCCACAACCAGATAAATGAAGTATATTAGAGAAGATATTCATATTGAGGGTACAAACATCCTTTATTGAATGTCTAAAAGGTGCTAGGAGCTATACTACTTTCTATCGCATTATACAAATTAGCTTTCACAATAGTGTGAGGCAGGTCTTATAAATGGAACCAAGAATTTGGAAAAAAAAATCATTTCTTAGGACTAACTTTTAAACTATTTTAGAGTAAAAATAGGCAAAACCATGTTTTTAAAAAAGGAAGAAATGGTTTGAAAATGACTAAAATTCGAATAAATGCTTTATCACAGCAAAACAGTCAAGTTAAAGAGGATGGGAAGCCATTGAATTTTGAAACTGAAGATTCACATGGCGTATCAGACTTATTACCGAGAGAGGATAACCTAAAACCCAGCCATAGCTCTGTCCTACTGATGAAGCCATCCTTAATATAGAAGTAACCAGCAATGGATTGTGACCAGTGTATCTGAAACATTTCTGTCCTAATGATAAAGCAATCAATATTTTGAGATGGATTTATCAGGTCGTCTTACAGTTATGCCATTAAATTTTCACATCATTCAATTCTCCTTACTTCGATCTTAATCTCCTTAAGCAATTTTCTTATAATAAGTTCCCTCTATTACTCTTGAACTTCAGGGAAAAAAATGGATGGCAGGTATTCCTATTCTTGTAACAGTTTTTCTCATTAGGAATCAACATCCCTAATACACATACATCAACGTTCCTTATTCATAGAATACATGGGTTTCGGTTAACTGCCACTCAGAGAGATGGACACGCTTTCCCTTTGTCAAAACCAATCAGACTCCTGGGCCTCATACAGCAAACCCTGCATTGTGTGTTTGCGTGTTGACTGGCTTGTCCCTGGGTGAACACATAACCCAGTGTCTTATGACAAGAGTATGTAGATGCAAGCATGAATTGTCCTGTGTTGCACTTCTGTGATAACCACCATTATTGCCATTTTACAAATGAGAAATGGAGGTTTATTTATTTATTTTTTCTTGTAGAAATGGAGGTTTAGAGAGATTGCATTGCTTTTGAAGGTCACATAGCAAGTAGAAGCAAAAGATTTGAAAATTTCTACAAGAACATTCAAAGGATTCCTTCCATCCAGCTAGTAGTATCACAGATGTTTCGAATAGAAGTCCTAAATTTCCTAGAAACCACTACATTTACTAGTAACTAATAGTTCACTAGCGACACCTGGGTGGCTCAGCAGTTGGGCAGCTGCCTTTGGCTCAGGTCATGATCCCAGGATCCAGTCCTGCATTGGACACCTGAGAAGAGCCTGCTTATCCCTCTGCCTGTCTCTACCCCCTCACCCCCTGTGTCATGAATAAATAAATAAATCTTTAAAAAAAAAAACAGTTCACTAAACGTTCATAATTATAGTTAAATTAAGGGTATGACTCCTTTTTCACAACTCCTCATCAAAAGAAAATATTCCATAAGTGATGACCGGGTTAATTCAGGAAGGACCCAAAGTGGAAACTATATCATGTAGTTTGTTACATTTTTTAAATTGAAGTAGAGTTGACAACAGTGCTGTATTTGTTCAGAGGTACAACATCATGATGGACAATTCTATACATCAGACGGTGCTTACCATGATAACTACAGGTACCATCTGTCGTCATAGTGACTATATTGTGTGTGCTGTACTTTTCACCTCCCCAATCTACAGACTTAATAAGTTTCTACCTCTTCATCCCTTAGACAATGTTGTCCATGCTCCCACTCTCCTCCCTTCTTGAAAACACCATTTTGTTCTCCGTATTTGAGTCTGCTTCTGTTTGTTAGATGTCACATGCAAGTGAAATCTTACAGTGTTTTTCCTTCTCTGTTTGACTAATTTCACTTAGCATAATACCATCTAGGTCCATCCATGTTGTTGTAAATGGCAAGATCTCCATTTTTTTGTGGATGAATAATATTACACTGTGTGTACATACCACTACTTCTTTATCCATTCGTTTATTGGTGGACACTTAGGTTACTTCCACATTTGGCTACTATAAATAATACTGTCATAAACATAGGAGTGCTTTTAGCTTCTTGAATTAATGTTTTCAATTTCTGGGGTTAAAATTCAGTAGTGATATTACTGGATCATATGGTATTTCTATTTAAACTTTTTAAGGAATGCCCATATTCATTTCCACAGTCGTTGTACCAATTTACGTTTCCACCAACAGCATATGAGGGTTCCCTTTACTGTACATGGTTGCCAACACTTGTTATTTCTTGTCTTTTTTGATACTAGCCATTCTGACTGGTGAGAAGTGGTATCTAATTGTGTGGATTGTTTTTTTCTTGCATTAGATTTTAATATTTCCATGATGATTAGTGATGCCAAGCATCACTTCATATGTCTGTTGGCCATTGCATGTCTTAGGAAAAATGTTAACTCGGGTCTTCTACCCATTTTTACATTGGATCGTTTTATTGATGTTGAGTCATCTAAGTTCTTTATATATTTTGGATATCAACCCCTTCTTGGATATAACATTTGCAAATACCTTTTGTTCTGTAGGCTGCCTTTTTTCCTGCTGTTTAAAAGCTTTTGTGTGTATATGTGTATATGTAGTCCCAGTGGTTTATTTTGCCCACCATCACCACCACCTTTCCTGAGGAGACCTATCCATAAACATATTACTTAGACTCTTGCCCAAAGACTCATATTCATGTTCTCTTTAAGAAATCTAATAGTGTGGGGTCTCAATTTAGGTCTTTAATTCATTTTGAGTTTTTGTGTATATTGAAAAAGTGGTCCAGTTTTCCCAATACTATTTGTTGAAGTACTATTTATCTTTTCCCCATTGTATGTTTGTGCTTCCTTTGTTGTAGACTGAGCATATAAGTATGGGTTGATTTTTGGGCTCTCTATCCTGTTCTATTGATTTATATGTTCATTTTTGTGCCAGTAACATACTGTTTCACTAACAGCTTTTTACTATATCCTGTAACCTGAGATTATGATACCAGAGATTTGTTGTTCTTTCTTAAGGTTATTTTGGTTCTTTGGGGTCTTTTGTGGTTACATACAAATTTTAGGATTAGTCCGGATTCAAGAAAATGCAATTGATATTTTGATAGGTTTGTACTGAATCTGTAAATTGCTTAGGTAGAATGGACATTTTAACTATTTTTCCAATCTATGAGCAGGGTATATTTTTCTATTCATTTGTGTTGTCCTCAATTTCTTTTATCCAGTATCTTTTAGTTTTTAGAGTACCGGTCTTTTACTTCCTTGGTTAAATTTATTCCCAGGTGTTTTATACTTATTGGTATAATTGTAAATGGAATTGTTTCCATAATTTCTTTTTTTGCTACTTTGTTATTAGTATATAGTAATGCAACAGACTACTCTGTATTAATTTTGTGTCTTGCAAGTTTACTGAATTCATTTATTCTATTACTTTTTTTGGTGGAGTGTTTAGTCTCCTATATTATCATGTCATCTGCAAATAGTGGCAATTTTACTTTACCAATTTAGATGCATTTCAGTTCTTTTTATTTTCTAAATTCTGTGGCTTTGACTTCAGTACTACTTCAAATAATAATGATGAGTGGATATATTTGTTCATGATCTTACAGGTAAAGCTCTCTATTTTTCCCCATCGAGTGAGATGTTAGATCTGGAATTTTCATATGCAACCTTTATTTTGTTGAGAGATATTCCCCCTAAACCCACTGTATTGAGAATTTTTATCATGAATAGATGGGAAAAAAAGCATTTAACAAAATTCAACATTTATTGAAATGATCATATGTTTTTTTCCTTTCTCTTGTTAACACCATGTGTCATGTTGATTTATTTGCTTATATTGAAATATCTTTGCATCTGTACAATAAATCCCACTTGACTATGCTGAATGATTCTTTTGATGTATTGTCAAAATCAGTTTGCTAATAGTTTGTTAAAGATCTTGAACTTTTGATCATTAAGGATACATTGGTCTGTAGTTTTCTTTGCATGTTTATTTTTCTGGTTTGGTATTAAAATAATGCTGGACTCAAAGAATAAATTTGAAAGCTTTCTTTCCTCTTCTATTTATTGGGATAGTTTGAGGAGGGTAGGTATTAAATCTTCTTAAAATAAGTACTTGGTAAAATTCACCTATGAATCTATATGGTCCTGGATTTTACTTGTTGAGAATTTTTTGCTTACTGATTCAATTCTGTGGCTAGTAATCTCTTCAGATTTTCTGTCTTTCTGAGTCTATTTTGGAACATTGTGTATTTCTAGGAATTTTACATATCTTCTAGCTTGTCTAATTTATTGCCCTATAATTTTTCATATTTTATAATCTTTATTTCTGTGGTATGGGTTGTTACTTCTTACATTTCTAATTTTATTTGGTCCTCTCATTTTTTTATGAGTCTGGTTAAGGGTTTATCAATTTTGTTTATCATTTCAAAGAACCAGTTTTTGGTTACATTATTTTTTTTTCATTTAGTATCATTTAGTTCCACTGTGATCTTTATTTCCTTCTTTCTAGAAGTTTAGGCTTTCTTTGTTATTCTTTTTCTAGTCTCTTTAGGTGTAAAATTAGATTGAGATTTTTTTATTGTTTCTTGAGATAGGTCTGTAATGCATTAAGTTTCTCTCATAGAGCTTCTTTAACTACATTCCTCTTTGGGTTCACAGATAATTACAATTTTTAGACCCTCCTGTTGGATCAGTCATTATCCTTATGTAATGCCCTCCCTGTATCTTGTTACAACCTTTGTTTTCAAGTCTACCTTGTATGATGTAAATATTGCTACAATGCCTTTTTTACTTCCATTCAAGTGGAATATCTTTTTCCATCCCTCCATTTTCAGTGTATAGATGTTTCTAGGTCTGAATTGAATCTCTTGTAGGCAGCATATAGGTGGATACTATTTTTATCCCTTTCAGCAATGCTAGGTCTTTTAACTCAAGTATCTACTCCATATACATTTAATTATTGATTGGTATATCCTTATAACCATATTACTAATGTTGTCTAGTTGTTTTTATAGTTTTCCTCTGTTCCTTTTTTTTTTTTTAATCTCTCATTCTCCTTATTTTCTGTGGTGATTCTCTTTAGTGTTATGCTTGGCTTCCTTTGTCTGTATTTTTCCAAGTTTTTATTTAAACTACCAAAACTAAAACAGGAAGAAATAGAAAACTTGAACAAATTGATAACCAGCAAATAAATTGAATTAGTAATCAAAAATCTAACAAACAGAAGTCTAGGGCCAGATGGTTTCACAGGGGGAATTCTACTAAACATTTGAGAAAGAATTAATACCTATTCTCAAACTGTTCTAAAAAATAGAAATGGAAGGAAAACTTCTAGATTCGTTCCATGAGGCCAACAGTATTCTGATATCAAAACCAAAGACTGCACTAAGAAAGAGAACTATAGGCCATATCCCAGAGGAACATGGATACAAAAATTCTCAATAAAATACTAGCAAATTGAATCCAACAGAACATTAAAAGAATCATTCACCACATCAGGTGGTATTTATTTCTGGGCTCCTGGGAGGTTTAATATTCACAAATCAATCAATGTGATACTCTACATTAATAAAAGAATGGATAAGATCCATAGGATTCTTTTGATCGATCCTTTAGTATACCAGCTATTTAGCATGACAGCTAAAGTAGTTATAAACCTGGGCTTCTTGAAGGTTTATGGGGGTGACCTGACAAGAGGGCTAGAGCTGAAGTGGGCATGAGTTAGAAGGAGCCTGGGCTCTTCCATGGAGTGGTTGCCCTCATGGGATGGCTGGAGATAAAAGGGGTACTGGCTGGGAGGTCTGAGGGTACCCTCACAAGGGGAAGACCTGGGACACAACTGGAGATAAAGCAAGTGTGGACTGGAAGATCCAGAGATACATCATCCAGAGGTGAAGCTGTGCAGGCTATCGTATTTCAGGTTGCTTTATGCCTGTGTCACCTTGGCCAGGTGGCTGTAACTGTAGGGGATGCTGTCCAGGTATGTCCCAGTGTATGTTCCACTAGGGCTGCCTCGGGTGGATGACTGGTGCTTGCTGAGGCAGAATTTGAACTAAGGCACCTGGATCTTGTTCCATCTGCACTATCAAGGTAAAAGGGAGATGGCTCTAGCCAGCACCTCCAACTCTGAAGAATGTTCTATGGCTCTTCCACCATTTGGTAGAGTCCTAAAGCTATTCCTTTATATTCTAATTGATCTTTTAAAATACAATTTTCTTTTTCCCTATGTCCCAGAGCACCTGACATTGGTATGGATTAAGGGCCCAGTGGTGCTGAAGAGGCAGGCCAGTGTACTTCATCCCTGCCCTCGTGTGTGCTATCAAAGTGGAGAGGGAATGTAAACTGTGGTGTTTGCCAGCCCCTCTGACACCAGAAAGAGTTCCAGCAGGCCCCCCACTGTTTGGCAGAGGGATACTTTGTTATGGTTGTCCTTTCAAGCCACAACTTTTATCCGTGACTAAAAATATGGATGAATTTGCTCACAGTCACACGGTACTATCCCTCCCCACTGCAGTTCAGAATGTTGGGAAGGGGATTCACGGTCATTACTGTATTTCCATTTCTCTTACGGACTATGTGGTACCTCTATCTTCATGGTATAGAAGTTGTTTAGTCAACCCCCAGGGTTTTGTGTGTGTGTGTGTGTGTGTGTGTGTGTGTGTGTGTTTCGTTTCCAAGAGGAATTCTTATTGGAGATTTGGTATGTCCATGGAGGAGGTATGTTCAGGGTCTTCCTATGTCACTATCTTGGGCACTCTTTCTCTACGCCCTTATTTTTTCTTTTATGTCTAATTTTATTGATTTGAATCTTTTTTTTTTTTTTTGGTCATTCTGACAAAAAGTTTATCAATTTTACTTTTCCAAAGAACAAGCTCTTGGTTTCATTTTTTTCTATTATTAGTCTCTATTTCATTCATTTCTACCTTGATCTTACTATTTCCTTCATTCTACTGACTTTAGGCTTTGTTTCTCCTTTTTCTACTTCCTCTTAGTATAAAGTTAGATTATTAGAGAGTTCTCATCTTTCGAGGTAGCCCTGTTTTGATATAAATGTCCTTCATCTGCTTTTGCTGCACTCCAAAGACTTTAAACAGTTGAATTTCCATTTTCATTGGTCTTTTTATTTTTGGATTTCCCCTTCCATTTTTTGGGTGACCCATTGGTTGGTAAAGTAATTACGTTCTTTAGCTTCCATGTGTTTGTGTTTTGTCCAAAATCATTTCTAGTTTCATACCATTGGTCAGAAAAGTTGCTCAATAGGACTTCAATCTTCTTAAACTTGAGAGCTATTGGGATCCCTGGGTGGCTCAGTGGTTTAGCACCTGCCTTCAACCCACGGCATGATCCTGGGATGGAGTTCCACGTCGGGCTCCCTACATGGGGTCTGCTTCTCCTTCTGCCTGTGTCTCTGCCCCTCTCTCTCAATCTCTCATGAATAAATAAAATCTTAACTCAATTTTTTTTTGTTTGTTTGATCACTAAAATGTGATCTATCCTGGAGAATATCCATGTGCACTTGAAAAGACTGTGTATTCTGTTTCTGGACGGAGTGTTCTGTGCTTACCTATTAAATCCATCTGTTCTAATGTGTTGTTCAAAGTCACTGTTTCCTTATAGACTTTTAAATTTGTCTAGATGATCTATTCACTGATATGAGTGAGTGTTAAGGTTCCCCACTACTATTGTTTTACTGACCATTTCTCCATTTATGTCTGTTGGTATTTGCTTTATGTATTTAGGTGCTCATATGTTGGGTACATAGATATTTATAATTTTATATCCTTTTGTCGGATTGATCTCTTTATCATTATGTAATGACCTTTATGTCTCTTGTTACAGTTTTTGTTTTCAAGTCTATTTTGTCTGGAAAAAAAGTATTACTTCTCCAGCTTTCTTTTTTAACCTCTCATTTGCATGGCATATCTTTTCTCATCCCTTCACTTTCAGTCTGTATGTGTCTTTAGGTCTGAAGTGAGTCTCTTGCAGGCAGCGTATGATGTTCATGTTTATCTATGCAGTTATCCTATGTCTTTTGATAACATTTGGTTGATTTACATTTAAAGTAATTATTAACAGGTATGTATTTTTTGCCATTGTGTATATTGTTTTGTGTGTGTGTGTGTGTGTGTGTGTGTGTGTGTGTGTGTTATGCTTGGGTAACTCTATTCTTTTGTGTATCAACCACAAATCAAAAACCACTAGGTTCATGTAAAACATCCTATGTGTACATCAATCTATACTTAGTTGATGGTCACTTAAGTGTAGACACATTCTAAAAGTATCAAAAATTATTCTCTCTTCCGTGTTTTATGTATAAACATAAAATGTCCTATTTCACATCTTTTTATTTTATGTATCCTTGACTAATTATAGATATATTTGATTCTACTACTTTTATGTTATAATTTCCATACTGGCTTTATAATGATTAATTTACTTTTTTGTGTTTGTTTTTAACAGTGAAATACTTCTTGCAGAATTTTATTCTTTCTAGTTATGTCCTATTCTTTCCACTTAAAGCATTCCTTTTAACTTTTTATTATTTTATTATTATTTTTTATATGGTAAGGCTTGCTTGTGATGATGAACTCCTGTATTTTTTTTCAATTCTGAATGATTACTTTGGCAGGTAGATCATTCATGGTTGTGGATTTTCTCCTTTCAGCAATTTGTATTTCTCTAAACTGAAATATAATGAACATATAGATATATATTAGTTTTAGTTGTACAACATATTGATTCAACAATTCTCAGTGCTCACTATGATAATTACCATCTGTGACCCAAGATATTACAAAATATTGTAATATTATACTTATATTACTATATTACTTATATTGTACTTTTCATCTGTGTTTTATAACTGGAAATTTGTACCTTTTACTCCCCTTTGTTAATTTCACCAGTCACCCCATCCACTTCCCCTCTGGCAACCACCAATTTGTTTGTTGTATTTAAGAATCTGTTTTTTGCTTTTTAATTTTCCACATATATGTGACAACATATGGCATTTGTCTTTAACTTATTCTACTTAGCATAATATACTTTACATCCATAGATGATGTGACAAATGGGAAAAAATCTTTTTAGGGCTGAGTAATATTCCATTAAAAATCTTCTTAGGGCTGAGTAATATTCCATTTTGTGTGTGTGTGTGTGTGTGTGTGTGTGTGTATATATATATATATACACACACACACACATATACATATATACATTTAAAAATTAAAAAAATATTTCAATAAAACTGCCTGGCTGGCTCTGGGCTGCCCTTATCCACTCAGTCCATGTGTCTTCCTCCACCCTCCCTGCAAGTCCACAATGGGAAATTCCTTGGGAGGCCAAAATCTCTTCTGGAGACTTGTTCACCCAGTCTCCAAAGCACTCCAGTTTCTGGGATGGGATTTCTTTCTTTTTTTTTTTTTTTAAAAGATTTTATTTATTTATTCATGATAGACACAGAGAGAGAGAGAGAGAGAGGCAGAGACACAGGCAGAGGGAGAAGCAGGCTCCATTCAGGGAGCCTGATGTGGGACTCGATCCCTGGTCTCCAGGATCGTGCCCTGGGCCAAAGGCAGACGCTAAACCACTGCGCTACCCAGGGATCCCCTGGGATGGGATTTCAAGCAAACAGCAGGCTGGCTAGGAGTGTTGGGCATGGATCAGCCCTTGGCTGGGCACTGTCAGGCAGAGTGGGGGCACGCTGGAGGGAGATGATCTTAGGGTGTGCAGATGGCAGTTGGGTGAGGACCACAGGCTCTTGTTGGCATAAGTACCTGTAAGAGTAAAGCATCAGTGAGCTCCACGGTTGTTGCTAAGGACACTCATCCAGCTCATCCCACCTCCCTGGACAGCCACATTGGAAGCCTCCCAGTGGTTCTAAACCTTCTCTGCCCAACCTCCCCCCGCCCCCCACCACCAAACAGACCAAGATTCTGAAGGCTGTAGAGGTGACCAGCTCTCTTGGGCATAAATCTTACCCCTGCTCTGAGTCCCTTTCCCTGCCTGCTCCCCAACTCCCATGACTCAGTGGATCCCTCATGCTTACCCAACTCAGGTCAAAATGTGGTCCTCATCTGGATGCTTGAAAGCTGTCATCTCACAGATGCAGGAAAGAAGAGAAGTACAGACCTCTGGCTGTATTTTTAGCCAACTACTTTGTACCTTGTAACATCTTGAGACTTGACCATAATACCTAAAGAGTGGTGAGGTAGAACTGGGATAAACTCTGCCCACCCCCCCAGCCCACCCTCCCTTTTCTCCCCTTGCCCTGCGTTAAACACCACAAAGTCCTAACGCCTTGCCTGCCTAAGGCCTCATTTGAGTGTAAAAAAAATAAATAAAATAAATAAATAAAATAAATAAATAAAACAAGTCACGATCCCAGGGGCCTGGGATTGAACCCTGAGTTGGGGTCTCTGATATATATATATAAATATATATAAAAATACACACACACGCCACATCTTTGTCCACTCATCTATCAATGGACATTTGGGTTGCTTCCATATTTTGACTATTGCAAATAATGCTACAATAAACATAGTGCACATGTCTTTTTGAATTAGTGTTTTGATTTTTATTTGGTAAATACTAGTGGTAGAATTACTGGATCATGTATTTATAAATTAATTTTTTGGAGGAATATCCATACTGTTTTTTGCAGTGGCTAATACCAATTTATATTCCTAGTAACAGTGCATTAGGGTTCCATTTTCTCACTGACTGGTAAAAGTGATACCTCACTGTAGTTTTGATTTCCATTTTCCTGATTAGTAATGTTGAGCATCTTCTCATATGTCTGTAGGCTGTCTTCTTTGGAAAAAATGTCTATGTGGGTTGTTTGCACATCATTAAATTAGATTTTTGTTGTATGTTAATTGTATACTTAGGATATTAACCTCTTACCAGATGTATCATTCTCCCATTCACTAGGCTGCCTTTTTGTTTCAATGTTGGTATCCAGTGCTTTGCAAAGCTTTTTGTTTTGTTATAGTCCAAATACTTTATTTTTGCTTTTGTTCCTCTTGTTTAAGGAGACATATCTGTAAATAAGTTGCTAATGGTGATGCCCAAGAAATTATGCTATGTTTTCTCTTGGGAATTTTGTAGTTTCAGGGCTAACATTTACATCTTTAATCTATTTTGTGGTTTTTTTTTGTGTGTGTGTATGGTCTAAGAAAGTAGTATAGTTTTATTCTTTTACATGCAGCTGTTAATTTTCCCCAACATTAGTTATTGAAAAGATTTTTTCCCCACTGTATATTCTTGCCTTTTTTATTGTAGATCAATTAACCTTGTGGAGTTTATCTCTCAGCTTTCTATCATGTTCTATTGATCTACATGTCTATGCTAGTACCTTATTGTTTTTATTACTATAGCTTTGTAGTATATCTTGCAATCTGGGATTGTATTAATTCAAGCTTTGCTCTTCTTTCTCAAGATTACTTTGGCTCTTTGAAGTCTTTAGTTCCATACAAATTTTAGTATTTTTTCTAGTTCTGTGAAAAAATGTTATGGTATTTTCACAGGGATTGAACTGAATCTGTAGATTACTTTGCATATTATGAACATTTTAATGACCTGAAATCTTCCAATCCATGAGTAGGGTATATTTTTCCATTTGTTTGTGCCACCCTTCATCCTCTATTTCTTTCATTAATTTTAAGAATATAAATCTTTTACCTGCCTGATTAAATTTATTCCATGGTATTTTACACTTTTTGGTGCAATTATAAATCAGACGTTCTTAATTTCTTGGATCATTTGTATCGTGTAGAAGAAATGCAACATTTCTGTATATTAGTTTTGCATTCTGAAACTATACTGAATTCTAAGCTTTTTTGTGAAGTCGTTAGGGTTTTGTATATTGTAGTATACATACAATATACTGTGTCATCTGGAAATTATGACAGTTTACTTCTTCTTACCAATTTGGATGCCTTTTATTTCTTTTACGTGTAGGATTGTTGCAGTTAGGAATTCCAGTGCTAATGTTGAATAAAAGAAGTCAATGGTGGACATTACTCTTAGTCTTGATCTAGAGGAAAAGCTCTGTTTTTGATCTGTTTATGATGTGTTAGCTGTGAGTTTGTCACAAATGGCCTTTATTATGTAAGGTTTGTTTCCTCTAAGCCCACTTTGTTTTTTATCATGAATGGATGTTTTAGTTTGTGAAATGCTCTTTTTGCATCTATTGAGATGATCATATAGGTTTTATCCTTCCTTTTGTTAATGTGATATATATAGCACATTGATTTTTGTGAATATTGAACCACCTTTGCATCTCTGGAATAAGTCCTACTTGATAATGATGAAAAATTGCTTTAATGTTTGCTCATATTTTGTTGAGGATTTCTGCATGTGTGTTAATCAGAGATATTGGCCTGTAGGTTTCTCTGTAGTATTTTTGTCTGGTTTTGGTATCAGGGTACTATAGGCCTCATTGAATGAATTTGGGAGTTTTCTTTCCTCTTCTACTTTTTGGAATAGTTTGAGAAAAAGAAGTATTAACTCTTCTTTAAGTGTTTCATAAAATTCACCTCTGAACCCATCTGCTCTGTACTTTTGTCTGTTGGGAATTTTTTTTCTTACTAATTCAAATTCATTACCAGTAGTCAGTCTATTCAAGGTTTCTATTTCTTCCTGATTCAGATTTGGAAGATTGTATATTTCTAGGAATTTATCTGTTTCTTCTAGGTTGTTTCATCTCTTTCACTTCTAATTTTATTTATTTTTGTCCTCTATCTTTTCAAAGAGCCAGTTCTTAGTTTTATTGGTCTTTTATATTTTTCTAGTCTCAATTTCATTTATTTCTGCTCTGGTCTTTATTCCTTCCTTTTGCTCACTTTTAAATAAACCTCTTTTGGGTGTTAATTAGGTGGAGATTTTTTTTCTCCCTTTTGAGGTAGCCCTTTAATACTATAAACATCCCTCTTAGAATTGTTTTTGCTTCATTCCAAACATTTTGGACCATTGTGATTTCATTTTAATTTGTCTCCATGTTTTCTTAAAAATTTCACTTATTTCTTGGATGACCCATTTGTTTAGTAGTATGTTATTTAGTCTCAATATATTTTTGTTGTTTTCCAGATTTTTTTTCTTGTCATTTCTAATTTCATAGTGTTATTTTCAGAAAAGTTGCTTAATAGGATTTTAATCTTCTATTTAGTGAGAATTGTTTTGTGTCTTAACATGTGATCTATCCTGGAGAGTATCCATGTGCATATGAAAATATGTATTCTGTTTTTGGATGGAATGTTCTACCTAAATGTACATATCTATTAGGTCCTTCTGGTCCAATGTGTCATTCAAAGCCAGTTTTCTTATTGATTTTCTGCCTAAACCAGCCGTTGAAGTAAGTAGGGTGTTAATGTCCCCTACTGTTACTGTGAGTTTGTCACTGTTTATGTTAATATTTGCTTTACATATTTAAGTCTTCATAGGTTGGGAGCACAGATATTTACAATAGTTATATCCTCTAGTTGGATTGATCCTTGAAGGATATTGTGTCCTTCATTGTCTTTTTTTTTTTTTTTTTTAAGATTTTAATATTCATGAGAGACACACACACACACACACACACACACACACACACACACACACAGAGAGGCAGAGACACAGGCAGAGGGAGAAGCAGGCTCCATACAGGGAGTCCGACGGGGGATTCGATCCTAGGACCCCAGGGTCGTGCCCTGGGCTGAAGGAGGTGCTAAACTGCTGAACCACCCAGGCTGCCCTCTTCTTTGTCTTTTGCTATAGCTTTTGAAGTCTATTTTGTCTGATCAAAATATTGCTACCCTGATTGTTTTTAAATGTTTGCATAGTATATTTTTTTCTTCCCTTTACTCTCAGTCTGTATCTTTAGATGTGTAGATTCTCTTACATAGAAGCACATAGATGGGTCTTTAAAAAATCCATTTAGTTATTAGCCTATGTCTTTTGATTAGAGCTTTTAGTCCATTTATATTTAAAGGAATTATTGATAGGAACATACTACTTGCCATTTTGTTCTTTTTGTTTTTGTAGTTCTTTTGTTCTTGCAGCTTTTTTTAAGATTTTATTTATTTGAGAGAGAGAGAGAGAGAGAGAGAGAATGAGAGAGCACAAGCAAGGGGAGAAGGAGAAGCAGACTACCTGCTGAGCAGGGAGCCCTACGGCAGGTTCAATCCCAGGACTCCAGGAACATGATCCAAGTTGAAGGCAAATGATTAACTGACTGAGCCACCCAGGCATCCTTCTTCTTGCAGTTTGATAGTTTCTTTAGAATTATGCTTGGATTCCTTTCTCTTGTGTTTCAAAAATTTTTGATTTATAGTTACCATACTAGCTTTATATTTTGCTTACTACTTTGACTATGTTTTTATGTGTGAACTTTTTTTTTCCTTTCATAATTTTCTTCTAGCTATTGGCTTTACTTTCCATTTAAATCACCTTAACATTTCCTGTGAGGCCAATTTAGTGGTGATGAACTCATTTTTGTATGTTTGGGAAAGTTTCTCCATCTATTCTGAATGATAGTCTTGCTTGGTAATCTTGGTTGTAGGCTTTTTTCTTCCCGTACTTTATGTAATGCTGCTTCCTTTGGACTGTAATGTTTCTGCTGGAATATCAGCTGATATACCATAGGGCTTCCCTTCTGTGTAACTGTTTTCTTTTCCCTTGGTGCTTTAAAAGCTCTCTTTATCAGTACTTTGCCATGTCAATTCTTATGTATCTTGGTGTGGTTCTCCTTGGGTTCATCTTGTTTGGGGCTGTTTGTGAATCTGGGACATGTAGGTCTATTTCTTCCCCAGATTAGGGAAATTTCTGGCTGTTCTGTCTTCAACTAAATTTTCTGCCCTCTTTTCTCTCTTCCTTTTAACATCCCTATAATGTGAATGTTATTATGCTTGATACTGTAGAGGCCCCTGAACTTTTTTTTTCTTTTTTCTTTCCATTCCATAGATTCTTGATCACTGATCCAATATTCTGCATCTTCCAATTGGCTGTTGATTCCCTCTAGTGTATTTTTCAGCTCTGAAGCTTTTTTTATATTTTTAATCTCTTGAAGTTCTTACTGAGTTGACCCAGTATTCTCTCAAATCTGGTGAGAATCTTTATTATCATTACTTTGAACTGTTTATTAGGCATATTGCTCATTTCCTTTAGGCTCTTATTTGTATGATTTTTATTAGGTTATAATTCCTGTCTCTTCATTTAGTCTCTTTATATTATCCTACGTATTAGGTAGATCAGCTACATCTACTGATCTTGAAAGTAGTGGAAATTGTAGAAATTGTCCTCTAGTGCATTCCCCCCTTTTCACCAGAACCAGGTGCTCCAGGGGATATCTCCTGTGTGGGCTACATGTACCCTCCTTTTGTGGTTAAGCTGTGTGATTGCTCTGGGCGGTAGGGCTGGCCCTTAGCCTTGCTGGCTACAATGAGCCAGTATGCTAGCTATGGCTGCACCAAAAAGCAGGATTTATTATCTGTGCAGCCAGCTGACAGTCCCTGCATAGGAACTGCAGGTATGCTGATGTGTGGAGTTAGCCTTCCTAATTTCCACTTTGGAGGGGCACCTATAAGAGTTTGTGAAGTCTATCTGTGAGAAAATATTGAGGTAGGACAGTTGGTGCTAGCACGGTAGATGGGGAGAGGGTTAGTGCTGGCTCTCCAAGCATCCATTTCTAGAGAAATCTCCTGAAGGTCCCTGACCCTCTAGCATATATAATAAAATTAATAATCTCCTTTATGTATACCCCAGGCACATTTCACAGTGTTCTTCTATGCTAGGTCTCAGGCTGAGTTATTAAGTGTGCTGGTTCATTAAGGGTGCAGTCTCCATTTCCTATAGCTCTCCCTGAATTAAATTGTACCAACTTTTGAAGCCAGACATTGGGGGGGGGGGGCTCCTGTTCCCTGTATTCATCCCCTTGGCTAGGAGGTGCCAAGGGTGAGATCTGATCTGTGATGTCTGATCCTGTCCACAAAGGATTTGTTTTCTGTGTTTCTACCTCTCTTCCCTTTATAATACAGTCGAATATCTGTTGTGCTGGTCTTCAGGGAGTTTTCAGAGTTAGTTGCAGTACATGTAGCTATTCCTTCAGTGTGTCTGTTGGATAAGCAGAACTCAAGATCCTGACACTCTGCTATCTTCCCTCTCCACAGCAGGCTCCTAACTCATGGTTCCAAGCCTTAATTTTGGCTGAGTCTTCCTCAAATTTAGTAAGGTTCAAAGCAGGAACTGGTGGGTTATATAGAAAGTGGAGACAAAGGAAAAGTAGGCAAAGGAGGGTAATAGTACCTCATTTTCTATTTCTTAAGTAATCAAGGCTTAGAAGAATTCCATTTGAGCTAGAGAAGGGACACTTTTGAGGCAACCCGTGCTATAATGCACTAGTAAAGAGCATGCTTAAAGGCAGCAGCATTGGAGCCAGACACTGAGTTCAGATTCTTGATTTAACACATTATCTTTGTGACCATGGGGAATTTACTTAACCTAAATTTTATTTTTCTAAATAAAGTTTGTAAAAACACCTAGGACATTAAAAGTATCCAATAATTGTAGCTACTGCATTACCATTATTAATTCTCCTCTTCCTCAGAGAGATCCATAAGAGATCCAGGAGGCAATGTGCCCTAAGTTCTTATTCTAGCCAGGGAATTTCTCAGTCTCTTAGAAGAATAAAATTTCCCATAAAATTTAGGAAGAAAACGTTTTTAGCTACCACTAAAATTATTTTTTAAAATGCTCTTCCTGAAGACTAATCTCTTATTTTAGATTTTTTTTTGTCCCTTTCCTTCTATTCCTCATTAAAAAGAGACACTGATCTTATTTGAAAATCAGAAGGTCCACATACAAATCCATGAGAAAAAAATCTAGATTACCATGTACAATCTAAGAAAAATGGCTCTTGTAGTGTTCCTGCCTCCTGCAGAGTTCCAGGTCAGGCTAGAGTTTAAGTCCCATATTAGAAAATTTCAGTCTTGACATCCTCTCCATGCCATGTGTCTGTATGGGATATTTTAAATGTAAGCAGTAGAAGAGTTTTCATACCAACTGCTGTTTTCCAAATAAAACTTCAGCCATCCGCATCATTGACAACAGCTGTTTGTTAAGAAAAAAAAAAGTAATTTTTTGCATGAATTCATGAATCTTATAATTCTATTCAATCTAGTTGATCAATCATGGCCTTCAGAGTTAAAAAACAAAATAAAATAAATGGAGTCAATCCTGTGGTCTGTAAAACTTGACCATCCACAAGAAACATTTACACACAGCCTGAGGAAGCCTCAAGGTATTTTGTAAAACTAGGTGAACCAAAGAGTAATCAATCAAAACATATTTAAGAAGCACTGATAGGCCCCGGGGGAAAACAAAAAGTGTCTACAAGCAGATTCCCTGTGTGAATAGTTTATAATTAACATTTACTTGTCTTTTTTGTTGTTGTTGGCAAATATGCCATGTTATTGTGGGAAACACTCAGTCTCCCCACAAAACCCATTTTAACCAATTCCATATCTGAATTAGAAAACCGATAATATAAAAGGAACGAATACTGACATAGCAAAATGTTTCTATGTAGAAACTGATTCCCACCATGACCTAAGAATGGCAGAACCAGCTCCACAAATTAGTGACTCCCACATACTTCCCGTCCCTTCTTCCTCAACCATTCAACAGGAGCTGAGCCCACCTTGCCCCAACACAGCAGGCTCATGAATTTTGGGGATTTGAGGGCTATCAGGTACTAAGAACATAGCACCAAATCCAGAGGAGAAAAGGCTTCAGGAAGATCCAGAAGTTCCTAGCTATCTTGTTGCATGTAGAAGTGACCCACCACCAAGTTCATATGGATAGGTCCTATTCCAATATGCCTAATGTCCTTACAAAAAAAGATTAGGATGTAAACAGACCAACAAATGGCCATATGAGTTTACAGTGAGAAGATGGCCATCTGCAAACCAAGGAGAGAGGTCGTAAAAGAAACAAAACCTGTGAACACTTTGGTTTTAGTCTTGTCATCTCCAGAACAGGGGAAAAAATAAATTTTTGTTATTTAAGCCACCCCAGCCTGAGTATTTTGTTATGGCAGCTCTAGCAAAATATACCTGGCTACCTGTCACCTCTTTCCGTTCCTCCAAAGCTTGAAAAACTAGTAAATTCCCAGTGATTATTTTAAGTACAATTTCTCCATTCCCTGGGCATGAAATGCACTTAGACCTTTTCCTAATGACTTACCTGGATGAAGCAAAGCCATTTTTTTGATGAAGAGGTTTGAGGAGTAGGAATAAGAGGGAGAGCTTATATAATGTCTAAGATAATTTTCTTCCTCTTAATTCAGTAATTTTTTGGAAGAATAGGAATTCCTTTTTTATAACAATTTCCCAAACTCCCACGTGGCATCTGCCACTTAATAAAATACAAAATGTCAAAAAGACTATGTATTCAGTAAAGCATTTGAATATTGGGTGTCCATATACAAGTAGTATTACACACTTTATATATAGTGAACTCTGATTTTTTCAATTAGCATCAAATTTCTATAGGCTTCTATTTGGAAAACTCTCCTGAACCTTACTAAATAATCCTGGGGCTCACTTGGAAAAAAAAGATACCAATTCAGTCTTCTAAACACCAGGTAGAGAAATGTAAAATCCTATCAGTTCAGGCTACTGCCATATTGCTATTAAGTGGCTGCTGTTGAACAATGACACTTTAATACAAGGAACACTAACGCACTGTGCAGTGATGGCCTGTTTCTTGTCTCAGAGGGTCCAGTACCTACAGATACATCCTCGCTCAGAAACCAGTTCTGCCAGTGCTAATCTCATAAAAACACCTGTATCTGTATTGCAATTCAGTCGGCAGCCGTTTCTCTCAGAGTGAAAATTCCTCTAGGGCTTTTGGTATCCTTTATCATAAACTAGCTTTGGATTCTGCTAGAGACTGAACATAAATGTCCTCTAAAATGCCTGTGTTAAAATCTAATCCCCAAAATTATAGTATTTGAAGGTGGGGCCTTGGGAGGTCATTAATTGATGAGAGCTGCCATTAAAAACGATTAGTGCTGAGAGAGAGGGTCCCAGCTAGTGACACAGGAAGGCCCTGAACTCAGTACCTCCTTGGACATACAGAATCTACCTATTTATAGAGCAATTCTTCTGGAATTAAAACTGAGGGTTGAATAGCTTCTGCACAACAAAAGATCACCTAGAGAACAGTGAGAGAGGGAGCCAAGGTAACAAAGGGAATCCCCACACCAGCACTGCTAACTGCAGTTGGGACAATGAACAGATTTGTCTGCCCTGGGGCACTAGAAAAAAAGCCATAGTTTTTTAAGGCAACTAGAATATAAAAGAATTAGCCCTAGAATCCAAATGGCTATAGAGCTATTGGAACTCCCTCTGGGTCAGAAGGCCAGGTAAGCCCCACTATTTATGTTGCCCCTCCACCTTGATAGTGCAGAAAGAAGCAGGATCCTGATACCAGGCTGCCCTGTTGTCTCGGTGAGCCCCAGGCCTCTAGGCCGCACCAACCTTGGGTGTCCTGGAGCATAAGAAGAAAACAGTTTAAAACAGCAACTGGAACATTAATCCCAGCCCTAGAATTCTGCCAAATGGCTAGGAGACTGCTGAAGCTTTCTCTGGGTTGAAGGGACTACAGTTTATACTCCCCTTCCACTTGGATAGCATGGACAGGAGCACCGTCTGGCCTACCCAAGCGCTGGCCTATTCCTGCTGTGAAATTTCTAGTCCTCAGTAACCCCAGCCATTCCTCCTAGGCTGTTGCAGTGTGGCATACATTTGGCCACCCCTCATCAGTGCTCGCTGTAGCTCCAGCGCCTTGTGGTGGTGGTGGGGGGGAGGGGGGACATAGATCTAGAGTAATCTAGAATCCTCCAGACTCATGCCACTTTGACTCCAGACAACTTGCCAGTGAACCCTTGGGGAAGAGCACCCTAGGAGCTTTTTGCCCACACACATTTCACCTCTAGACTATTAACCTGGGTGACCCAGTCCAGAGTACCCTGAGGACCCCTGGCCTGTACCCAGTGTGCTCCAGCCTCTCCCTAGGGGCATCCCCTAAACAAAGTACCCTAGGAACCTCCAACTCATGTTGCCAGGGTACTCCTTGCACAGAGGACTCCAGGACCACCCGGTGCATACCCACATAAGCATCAGCAGACCTGCCAGGGCATCCTCTGGATGGAGAGCCCCTGGACTCTCCCCAGCTTGTGTCTACTTTAGTATCAGCTGTCCTGCCAGGTCTACTATATACAGAGAGCTATAGGACTACCCCAGCCTGTGACCACTTAAGCCTCAGCTATTATGCTAATGGGACTTTTGTACCAAGAGCCCTGGGACTTCCCTGGCCCAGGCTCCCTTCAGCTTTGGCTCATGACAGGTGGATGTCCAGTCAGCTGAAGTCACCAGGCCCAAGAAAGTCACACATACACAAGTGATGACTATGCATAAGATTATTACTTCACTTTTAAGAGAAGTAGCTGTTAACATAATTCATAGAACCAAGCACAGACAGTCAAATATGGGAGACAGGGAAATATGCTCAAATGAAAGAACAGAATGAAATGGATATAATCTATCTGGAAAAAATGTCAAAGTAATGGTCATAAAGATCTTCACCAGAATGCAGAGAAAAGTAGATGAACCCAGAACTTCAATAAGAAGAAAGAAAATACATAAAAGAACCAATCAGAATTGAAGATTACAATAAATTAAAAAAGCACTAAAGGGAATAAATAATGCATTTGAGTATGCCAAAGAATGGATCAGCAGTCTAGAAGAGTAATGTAAAATATCCAAGCTGAACAAGAAAAAAAATTAAAAAGTGAGGATATATTAAGGGATTTCTTGAACATCAAGTGAACAAATATTTACATTATAGCATTCCCAGAAGAATAGAGAGAATGAAGCAGAAAGCATATTTTAAGAAATAATAGTTAAAAACTTTCCTAACCTGGGAAAGGAAATGAACATTCAGGTTCAATTCCTTGAACATTCAAGTACAAGGAATTCCCAGTAACATAAACCCAAGGAGTTCTTCACCAAGATACATAATAATTAAAATAACAAAAATTAGAGACTCTTAAAGGCAGCAAGAAAGAAATAACTAGTTATAAACAACCCTTTAAGTTTATCAGCTGGTTTTCAGCAGAAACTTTTCTGGCTAGAAGAAGGTGGCAGGATGTATTTGAAGTGCTGAAAGGGAAAAAAATCTACAACCAAGAATACTCTAGCGAGCAAGGTTATTGCTCAGTCTGGGGAAACTATCTCTCCTTTAATTCTAACAAAAATAATAGAGTTCATCACCAACATAAAGCAAAGGTACAGATCAATCACTTATAAAACTAGTAACAAAGTTAAGACAAAAATAGTAATAGCAATTATATCTAAAATATTATGTAAAGGGACTTAGAAAATATGTAAAATAGGACAACACATACATAAAATGTGGAGGAGGTAGTAAAAATGAAGTACCTTTAGCATGTGTTCAATCTTAAGTGATCATCAACTTACCTAGAATGTTATATATGCACCTGATGGTGACGGCAAATGAAAACTATACTAGATACACAAAAAGCAAAGAGAAAGCTAAGTGTAACACTGAAGAAAGATATCACAAGGAAAGAGAGCAAAAGGAGAGAAATAACAACTGACAAAATGGCAATAAATCTACACATATGAATAATGGCTTTAAATGTAATTGAGCCAAATGCTCCAATAAAAAGACATAAAGACATTCACTTCAGACCTAAAGATAATATAGACTGAAGAGATGGAAACAGATATTCCATGCAAATGGAAACAAACAAGAAAGCAGGATAGCAATACTTACATCAGACAAAAGACTTTAAAACAAAGACTGTATCATTAATAATGATAAAGGGATCAAATTAACATGAGGCTATTACAATAGTAAACATCTATGTACCTAACCTTGGAACACCTAAACATATAAAGCAATTATTAACAGACATAAAGGAAGAAATTAACAGTGATACAATAATTGAAGACTTTAACACCTTACTGACATCAATGAATAGATCATACAGGCAGAAAATCAATAAGGAAATAGTGGCTTTAAATGACACATTAGACCAGATGGACTTAATAGATACAAAACATTCCATCTAAAAATTATAAAATACATATTCTCTTCAAGAGCACGTGAAAATTTCTCTAGGACGGATGACTTGCTAAGCCATAAAACCAATCTCAATAAATTTTAAGAGAACTGGAATCAAATCAAGCATTTTTTTCCAATCCTAAGGGTATAAAACTAGGAATTGTTCACAAGAAAAAAATAAACATGGAGGTTAAACAACGTGCAACTAAACCAATAGGTTAATGAAGAAATAAAAAATACATGAGAACATGTGAAAATTAAAACAATGGTCTGAACTATTTCAGATGAAGCTAAAATAGTTCTAAGAGGGAAATATACAGCAATACAGGCCTATTTAAAGAAACAAGAAAACTCTCAAACAATGTAATCTTCAAAAGAACCAAAGAAAGAGCAAAACTCAGGAGAAGGAAGGAAATAATAAAGATCAGACCAAAAATAAATTGAGACTAAACAGACTAAAAACTAACCAAACTAACCAAAAAAAAAAAAAAAAGAAAAGAAAAGAAAAAGAAAAAAAAAAAAGAAACTAAGAGACTGGTTCTTTGAAAAGATAAATGATATTAATAAAGCTTTACTGTAACTCATCAAGAAAAGAGAAGAACCAAATAAAATCTGAGAATGAAATAGGCAACAACCGATACCACTGAACTACAAAGGATTATAAGTACCATCAAAACTTATATGCCAAAATTGGAAATTAATGAAATAGACAAATTTCTGAAACATACAATCTTCCAAAATGGAATTCAGAGGAAAAAGAAATCTGAGAAGATCGATAAGTAGAAATGAAATTAAATTGGTAATCAAAAAACCCAACAAAAGTCCACAACCAAATGGGTTCACTGGTAAATTTTACCAAATTTGAATTTTAGCAAACTGAATTTAATACATTGTAAGAATCATTTATCACAATCAACTGGGATTTATTCTGGGTATACAAGCATGACTCAATCAATATTCATAAATCAATCAACATGACCCACCACATTAACAAAAGGATAAAAACCATATTTCAATAGATGCAAAAAAAGCATTTGATGAAATTCAGTCTTTTCATGAGGAAAACTCCCAACAATGTGGGTTTAGAGGAAACAATACTTCACAATAATGAAGGTCATATATGACAAACCCATAGTTAAGACCATACTCAAAAGCTTTTTTCATAAGATCATAGAGAAGACCAGGATATACATACTCTTGCCACTTTTATTCAACATAGTCCTGGAAGTCTTAGCCACATCAATTAGGCAAGGAATTAAATAAAAGGCATCCAAATTTGGAGGGGAAATGTAGAATTTTCACTATTTGTGATGTCATGATACTATACATAGAAGCCCTCAAAACTCTACAAAAAAAAAAAACTATTAGAAATAATAGGAATCAGTAAAGTTGCAGGATAATAATATACAGAAATCTATTGCATTCCTCTACAATAATAAAATAGCAGAAAGAGATATTAGGAAAACCATTCCTTTTACCTAGCAATAAATCTAACCAAGAAGGTGAAAGATCTATACTCTGAACACTGTAAGACATTGATGAAAAAAATTGAAGATAACACAAATAAAAGCATATATCATGTTCATGAATTGGGAGAATTAATATTGTTAAATATTAATATTGTTAAGTTTTTTATCCAAAACAATCTAGGGATTCAATGCAATTCCTATAAATATTCCAATATAGTATTTTTCACAGAACTAGAATAATCCTTAAATTGCTATGGAATTACAAAAGACCATGAATAGCAAAAGCAATCTTAACAAAGCTCAAGGTACCCCAATCCCAGATTTTCAAGATATGCTAAAAGCTATAGTAATCAAGGCTGTATGATAGGGGCGCAAACATAGGCACATATATCAATAGAATACAATAAGGAGCCCAGAAATAAACTCACATTTATATGGTAAACTAATCTATGAGAAAGGAGGTAATAATATACAATGGGGAAAAGGCAGCCCTTTCAACAAAGAATGTTAGGAAAACTGGACTATTTTCTTATGCCACACACAAAAAATAAGCTCAAAATGGATTAAGTATCTAAATGGGAGACCTGAAACCATAGAACCCCTAGAAGAAAACATAGGCAGCAATTTCTTTGACATTGGCTGTAGAAACTTTTTTTTAGACATGTTTCCTCAGGCAAGAGAAATAGAAGCAAAATTAAACTGTGGAGATTACATCAAAATAAAAAGCTTCTGCACAGCAAAGGAAACATTTACAAATGACATATTTGACAAGGGGTTAATATCCAAAATATATAAATAAAACACCACCAAAAATTTAAAAAAAACCTATTACAAAATGGTCAGAGGACCTTAGTAGACCTTTTCCCAAGGCCAACAAACATATGAAAATAGTTCAATCAAATCAAAACCCCAATGAGATTCACCTCACACCTGTTAGAATGGTTAGGATCAAAAAGAGAAGAAATAAGTGCTGACAAGTTTGTGGAGAGAAAGGAGCCCTTGTGCACTATTGATGGGAATAGAAATTGGTACAACTGCTGTGGAAAACAGTGTGGAGTAAAAATAGAAATGCCATATGATCCAGTAAGTCCACTACTGGATATTTACTCAAAACAAAAACTAATTCAAAGAGATATTTGCACCCCTGTATCTATGGCAGCTTTACTTACAATTGCCAAAATACAGAAGCAACCTAAGTGTCCATTGATAGATGAATGGATAAAGAAGACATGGACTATATATACAATGCAATATTATTTAATTATAAAAGGGAAAGAAATCTTGCCATTTGTGATAACATGGATGGACCTAGAGAGTATTGTCGTAGGTGAAATAACTTGTGTTGAACACAGCTTAATGGATAAAGTTGTGGAATCACTTCATTGTACACCTGAAACCGATGTAACATTATCTATAGACTAAAAAAAAATGGGTCAGAGAAAGACAAATACCATGATTTTACTTGTATGTGGAATCTAAAAAAACAAAAAGCAGAAACAGACTCAAATACAGAGAACTGGTGGTGGTTATAGGGAGGGGGCTGGAGAGGATGAGCAAAAAGTGGTGAAGGAGAGTGGTAGAGGCTTCCAGTTACGGAATAAATAAGACATGGGGATGAAGAGTACAGCGTGGGGAATATAGCCAATGGTATTGTAATCGTGTTGTACGGTGACAGAAGGTAGCTACACTTGGGGTGAGCACAGCATAACCTATGGAGTTCACTCTTTTGTACACCTGAAACTAATGTAACATTGTGTGTCAACTATATTTTAAATCATTTTTTAAAAAGATTATTTTCCTTCTAAAGGAGACCCAGAGTGCTCCTTCAACCCCTTATGTGAGGATACAATGAAAAGAGAGCAGTCTATGAACCAGTAAGCAGTCTCTTCCTAGACCCCTAACCTATAGGGACTTGATCTTAGATTTCCTAATCTTCATAACTGAGAACTAAATTTCTATCCTCTATAAACCACCCACTCTGTAGTATTCTATTCTAGCAGCCCAAAGAGACTAAGACAGACTGAGTCACCTTTTTCCACCCGGATATGTTTCTTTAATTTCTAATCTCAAGGATAAGAGTTGGGTTCTTAGATTCATCCTTAGCAGACCATATTCTGGTTTCTGGTCATCTTTCTCTCAAAAGACAACTCCGAAAACCAACAGTCAGGTGCCAAAAATGCTTCCATTACATGATTCCCCCAGAACAATAGAACTTTCTTACCTTATAACTGCTTAATGAAAAAGAATCACTGAAGTACATCCCCCCCCCATAATGGGAGAACTCTCCTTGGGATCCCTGGGTGGCGCAGTGGTTTGGCGTCTGCCTTTGGCCCAGGGCCTGATCCTGGAGACCCAGGATCAAATCCTATGTCGGGCTCCCGGTGCATGGAGCCTGCTTCTCCCTCTGCCTATGTCTCTGCCTCTCTCTCTGTGAGACTATCATAAATAAATAAATAAATAATAAATAAATAAATAAATAAATAAATAAATAGGAAAAAAAAAGAACTCTCCTGAGATGAACGGCAATTCCTACCACTGAACAAAGAAGCTATTAACTTGTTATACATTACCTTATCTACTGCAATCATATACTCAAAAGTAATAATTTTACAACCTATGTATAAACATACATAATATATATTGTGAGATGTTTTATTTATTCAGTTTTCACACGCTGCTTAGTGCACAGGTGCTATCCCCTAGTTGGCAACCATGGAATTGGATCCTGTAGGTTAAAGACAGGTGACAAAGATAAACATTTGAGTCTGCACTTCAGAGGGAAGCTCAGTCTGAGTCTTCTGCATATTTGACTAAAATAACAGGATGAGGAGGATAAGTACAAAGAGGATTTCTGAAAATATGAGACTGATGGGGCCAGCTACCAGTAATGTAGAGTAAGGGACTGGGAGTAGTGTTAGGGGGGAAAGAAGGGATACTCACTGACCTTTCCCCATTTCTGCCATTTTGGACCCTCTGGCTCTAGAGACCAGTAGGGTCTACCAAAAAAAAAAAAAAAAAAAAAGAGGGGAAAAGATGATAGAATGTGAAGAAAATCCAAAGAGAGCCCACCGGTGTGGTAACTGTTTATCTGTCTCTCCAGAATAACAAAAACACACTGAAAACAAAATTAAGTGCTACACTTAGTTCTTATCAAAAGTTTAATGGAGAATGGAGCAGTGTGTTGTTACTTCTCTCCCGTAATTTTTGTTTCCCTCAGGTATTTCTTCTTGCAAGTTTCCCAGTATTTTACAGGATAAGGTGGCATTTTATCTGAAAGCATTTGGTAAATGTTCTTTGAGTCTAGAAGGCTGCAATTTAACAAATGGTTTCCTCACACAAGCTATAAGCATGATACAGAATGATTGACAGCCATGCCAGCATTTGAAAAGCAGCTAAGAGCTTTAAAGCATACAGTAGCTGAGACCAGGATGGAGTTTATCATCAGCCTTGAAGATTGTGGTTTAGGTTGGCAATATAAAATATCTGTCATTTTAGTACAGCTCTTACAAAGACTTTTAAACATGTCATTAAACAAACATACGAGAAAGATGGGCCCGGAGAAAACCAGTTTTAAGATAACAACAATAGAATCAAAATACATTATCACCAGATAATAGTCTCCTACTGTTTGATAAAGGACTCAGCTTCCAAAGCCAAAATAAACACAGTGGCACAGCAAAGTTGTTTGTTTTAGAAGAAAAAGACATTGATCTTATGACACATTTCTATTACGGTGGTTTTATTTCTCTCACAGAGCAGGCTAAACTTTCAATTATTCTAAATTAAGAAGTGTTCAGAGAGAGTCAGGGCATCTTAGCATAGTTACCGCCTGTATCCAGACTTCGTGAAACCCTCCCTCAGCTCCACCACCCATCATCCCTTCCTACTGCCCAAAACATGAACTGAACCATAAAGAGACTAAAACAATAGGCACGTGAGTCAGTAATTACAGGAGATGTATAAGGGGTGGGATCATGTTCAGAAGTGGTATTTTTAACTTAACAGCATTTTGAAAACTCACATTTGAAGCTAGAATCCAACATGTTTCTGTTCCACAGAGCTCAGGACTTGCTTGGAGAGGTCATGACAAGTTACTTGAAGCCATCTTCAATCTCATTGCTTTAATATTTAAGTGTATTTACAGTTTGGAAGAGACCTGGCCTGTGTCGTTAGGAGACAGGAATAAGAATAATGTATGAATAACGCCCTGGCCCCTGAAGTTACCTTCTTGCTGTAATCTTGGAATACGTCTTCTGTCTCATCCCTATACTTTACCCAATGTTGTGATGGAAATGCGACTCCTTTTCAACCAGACCTCAGTGAGGTTTGCTTCTTTGCATCTTCCTAATTTGTGTAACCAGAGACCACCTAAAGAGTGGATGAGTCGCCCTTGTGGTAGAAGGCACCTGCTTAAATTATCTCCCTTGTCTAACATTCCCACCACCTACCAAGCTTTTGTATTTATTTCATTCATTCCTCCTCTGTGATCAGCACTAAGCCTCCCAAAGCATCCAGTCTTCGGGCAGAAATCAGATATTACATCTATTTTCAGTGTTATCATGGGCTAAGTAGAGACAACAATGATAAACAGATGAATGGACCGGAGATTCAGACCTAAAGAAGCTCAGCATTAAGTTGGGGAGACCGATAAATAGACAAAAACTATGACAGATGCTAACACCAGTCTCCTAGAGAATACTGGATTAAATTGGAGAAAAAAAAAAGGTCCCTCACCATCAGTTGGGCCTTAATGATGGCAACCTTAAAGAGAAGAGTTTCAGGAGAGAAGGCGAAAACCAGATTAGTTTGGAGTTGTACTGCCTGGGAGGTTAGTAGAAGGGACAACTGTTCTATTGTAAACTTTGCTTAAAAATTGATCAGTGGTTGGTGGCTAACGGGAACTCAGGTGTCCAGAGAGCATTTGTTTATTTGCTTTAAAGATGAGAGAGCTGTAGTGTGAACTGGCTGTGCGTCAAATCTCAGAAGTTTAGGTGGCTTTTTTTGTTTGTTTTTTTAGTCTTTAAGTCAACTTTTAAAATGCAAATACTACTGAGAAGAGTAGGCTTTCAGTAAAATCTGTCAGTTGTCAGTTAGCACCTTAGCAGGGCACAGGATGCTAGGGGGTGCCAAGAGCAGACAGGAGAAGCGCTGCTCCTGACGAGGTGGGAGAGCACCCAATATCCGCTTCTTCACAGTTGAGCCTGGGAGTCAGCCAGAGAATCCCAGCTGGTCCCGGCTTGACAAACAATCCTCATTCTCATTCAATTGCCCAGAATATAGGAATACAAACAGGACTCAAATAAATGCTTTTGCAAATTGCTCTTCCTTGCTGGGATTAGTTGTTAAGTCAATGAAGATATAGAGTACAGGGAAGCTATAAGGGATTATAGAAGTCTAATTCTGATTACTTCAAATAATATTAAAATGCTCATGTTTATGGAAAGTTAAAAATACAAAAGTTAGGATAAAAATGAAATCTGCTTTTATCTCCTCCCTACTTCATTATCCCCCTGTGGTAATCACAGTTACCCGCTTGGTGAAGGGCCTTCTACACTCGTGCTGTGCACTTATATCCACCCGTGTACACATTTTATATAGATCTTCTGGTTGTCCGGTCCTCTTTCCAAGCAGTTTTCCCTTGCCTGATTCATACCTGTCAGCAGGACTCTGATTTGGGAAGTTCTCACCTATCCTTAGGATAATAACTCTAAGCATTTACTAAACTCTCTATTTCAGATATGATACCAAGCACTTTATTATTTTTTAGTCTTACACATACTAATTATTCTCATAATATTCTCATAAGTAGCCAAAAACAAAAAAACACAAAGCAAAAGTCCCCATAGTTAATCCTCTTAATCCTAGATACCCTTCCTCTGACAAAACTGCTGTTGCCAGCTGGGTATGTATCCTAGACATTTTAAAAATGTATATACATACCTATCTGTATATGCAGAAATATAATTTGTTTGCTTTTTCGGTAACTATCATCATCCTATAAATATTGTGCACAACTTACATTTTCCATTTTACTTCTGCAGATCTTTCCAGTTCAAACCATGTAAATACAATCCATCTTTTTAACACTTGAATAGAAGGCATGCTAATCCATCCTGCGGTTTCATCACAGATGAGCCAGACATTGAGGTTGATCCCACTTTTTCACCCTAAGAAAGAATGGCCTAATGAAAAGCTCATACAGGTCTTTTACACACACACACACGTCACTATTTCCTCTTGTTAGTGAGAAGAGGAGTTGCAGGATGAAAAGCAGAAAAGCCATTTGCCTGGTATACGCTCCTTGCTCCTTTATTTGCAATAGTCCTTATATTCCATTCAAGCTCTCTCGGTGCCGGGGCATCAGAGTGCAAAAGAAGTGGAGCTTAGGACTTTGGGCTAAGGCAAGGAGCCCATTTAATAACTCCGGTCACAATGATGAACAGAGAGGATGGCACATGTCTTCGAACTGTTCTAATCAAAATGAAACTCAAGGATTTGGATAGGAATTCTAACATACTTATTCTTTCTTCCTTTGCATATACAGGAATTATACAGACCTGGGAGATGCTGATGTCATAACAAATTATTTTTGCTAGGGCTGCCACAACAAAGTGCCACAAACTGGATGGCTTCAATAGCAGAAATTTATTTTCACACCAGTCCGAAGGCTAGAAATCTAATAGCAAGGTGCCAGCAAAGTTGGTTCCTTGTGAAAATGTGAAGGAAGAACCTGTCCCAGGCCTTTCTCCTGTGTTTATAGACAGCTCTCCTCTCCCTGGGTCTTTACATTGTTTTCCTTCCGGGAATGTTGTGTCCACATTTTCACTTATAAGGTTCCCAGTCATCCTGGATTAGGGCCTACACTGAAGACTGCATGTTAACTAATTCTCCAAAGAACCTATCTTCATGTACGGTTACACTCTGAGATGCTTAGGATTAGGGCTTCCACGTGTAAATTTTGAAGACATAATTCAGTTTATAAGACCATCTCGGGATCACAGGGGAAGTAACCATAGGAAGGGAGGGAGAGCTGAGGATCAGCAGGAAATGGGTGCTTCCTGATTGAGCTGCAGTTAACGCTAATATTTCCTTCCTGAATTCCTTTCAACTGAAATTTTCAGTTGAATCAATAATTTATTTGAATTGCATATGCAAGTTTAGGATTTGTTTCTTGCAACAAAAGGAATCCAGGCTTAAAAAAAAAAAAATGTAAGTCTGAGAGATCCTGCTCCTGGAACCTCCTAAAGGCATTGTAAACTACTTTCTAATCAATAGTACACAAAAGTTCTAGATCCTTTCACGGTCATCAACAAGAATTGTTCATAAGCTTCTTGAAAAACCATCATTCTTTTGAATGAGAAGTGCTATCTTATCATTTTCATCCCCCCCACCCCCCGATTGTTAGGAAGTTGAATATCTTATCCTTTGTTTCTTGGCCATTTCAGTTCTGAACATTGTCAATTTATATCTTTTGCCAATAATTTTATTTGGCTAATTAGTAATTTTCTTATTAATTTTTGGAGTTCTATAGAAAAAGCTAACAGAAGAAAATCTTTTCTCCTGTACTGTGCCTGTTTTTAAAACTCCATTTATGGTGTTTTATGTTATACAGACATTTCTAAAATATTAGTTGTTCAGAATTTTCAGTCTTTTTCTTTGTATTGTCAGGTTTTGTGTCTTCCTTAGAAACACTGTTTTTATGCCAAGATTAGAAAAACATTCTCCTATGATTTTATACATGTAATACCTTTATTGTTTCCTTTATATATAGATCTTCAGTATATTTGCATCTATCTATTGTTGTGAATGTTATATAGAAAACATAATTTATTCTAACGGATAGCCAGTTGTCTCTAAATCTTTAGTAAACCATGTGTGTCTCTAGTAATTTGAATTATCTTCTTTATCATATATTATCATATTTATAGTCTGTTTCTGAAAAATCAATTCTGTTCCATTGATCTGCTGTCCTTATTTCGCTACCAAAATCACACTGTTTCATTGATGGTAGCTATATAACATAATAAAATCTTATTTAAAACATAATAAGGTAACTTTTAATATAATGTTTGAAGGAAACTCTTACCTTATTGTCCTTTTTAAACATTTTCTTGGCTAATCTCTTTCATTTATGGGAAATCAGGTATACTGGTTTTCCTTAAAGATCTTAGTGGGGTAATTCCAGCTTCCACCTGAGACACAGAAATGAAAGGAGATCACACCGACGCTTGCTACAATAAAGAACCAGATTAATTTCAAATTCGTTACTTTTTTTGAGGCCATGAGAGAGCTGAAGTCCAATGAATAGTCCAAACATCTAAGGAGAGATGGTGCCTGCAGGGAGAGAGGAGAGCAACATTCCTTCACCTTGGATAGACAAGAACCAGATACGGTAATAAAAGTTGAGCTAGAATATTTGAAAAATTGGTAAAGGTGAATGTTGGCTTGCATAACAGTGTGAAACCCATAGAGACGATAGAAATTGTCTATGTGCTCTTAGAGATTGCCTCCACATGAACCTCGGGGTGTACTCACAGAAAGGACTGAACCAAGTCCTAAGAAGTTTGTATTATAGGAAAAAGCAGTTTTTTGCGAAGGCAAGAAACTCTGAGCATCTTCTCTAACTCCACTGGGAATCAAAAATCAACAATCACCACAAAATCTCCATGACATTAGGTCAGGCAAAGAGGTTTTGTTTATAACTTCAAAATTATGACCCACAAAAGAAACAAATTGAACTTTAAAATTAATTTTTTGGGGGCATCTGAGTAGCTCAACAGTTAAGCATCTGCCTTCGGCACAGAGTGTGATCTCGGGTGCAGGGATTAAGTCCTATATCATGTTCCCTGTGAGGAGCCTGTTTCTCCTTCTGCCTCTCTCTTTCTGTCTCCTTTGAATAAATAAAATCTTAAAAGAATAATAATAGGGATGCTTGGGTGGCTCAGAGGTTTGGCTCCTGCTTTTCAGCCCAAGGCCTGATCCTGAAGACCCGGCAGGGAGTCCCGCATTGGGCTCCCTGCATGGAGCCTGCTTCTTCTTCTGCCTGTGTCTCTGCCTTTCTCTCTATGTCTCTCGTGAATAAATAAATAAAATCTTAAAAAAAAATACATGAAATGACAAGCCATAGATTGGGAGCATATATCACAATTCTGAAAAGGGCTTGTGTACAGAATATATAAAAACTCTGAAAACTTAATGAAAAAATGGACAATCTAATTAAAAAATGAGTAAAAGACCTAAACAAATCCTTCAGTAAGATAACTGAGAGGATGTTCGACATTAGTAAAGAGGGAAATGCAAATTAACACTACAATGTGGGAATACTATATTACAATGTCTAAAAAAAGGAAAACAACAAAAACTTGTCATACCATGTGCTGAGAAGAAAGTGGAGCAATTGGAACGCTCCAATAAGTTAATGGGAATTCAAAATGCTAGAGTCAATTTTGTAATGTCAATTTCTTAGGAACTTAATATGCAACTTCCACCTCAAGTTTTCTCCCATGAAGAAATAAATACCATTTTCACACAAAAAGCTGTATACAAATACTTATAGGAACTTCACTCATAATCACCAAAAACTGAGGGGAAAACCCATATCTCTTTTGACTGGTAAATAATGTGTAGATATCCATAGAATAGAATATTACTCAGTAATAAAAATAGCAAACTATCAGTTCACACAACATGCATGAGTCATAAAATATATCTTGCTAAATTAAAGAAAAACCCAAAAAGCTACATAGTAAATAATTCCATTTATGTGATACTTTCAAGAAGGCAAACATCGTTACTGGGTTAGACATTAGGAAGAGGAGTTATCTACATAAGAAAATTTTGAGGGAACTGTGGTGGTTGGTTACATGATTATATACATTTGTCAGAGAAATACAACAAAGTGTAAAACTCTCTGCATATTAACTTTTTAAAAATAATTCAACCAGAATGTATGTGGGACTGGGTGGAGGAGAACGATGGAATAAAAACTAATGAATCTAACTGCATTGAAAACAAATCACATGATCATATTGAAAGGAATGGGAAGAAACAATTTTATAAAATAGTATAATGCTAAAGATTAAAAAAAATTGTACTTAAATACTGTACTATAGTTACTCCATTGTTTTTCCCAGAGCTACTAGTTAGAAATTCTAATCCAATTTCCTCTTTATACTTGAAAAAACAAGTTAAATGTATTATAGACAATAAGAGCCAGAGTAAGTAACTACAATTAAGGAAAGAAGATTGTAGAATGAAGCCTGTAGAGCTAAGTAAAAGGCAAAGGCATCAATACAGTTGTATGGTTAAAACATACACAGATAGTTGGGGGGTAGGGGGTGTGCATGCTAGTTCTATCTACTGACAGGCCTAGAAGTAGTTACACTCCAGTACCAATGAGTTTACTTGATCCTTAAATCTTGATTTTTAAAAACTATTGTCTAGAAAGGAAACTCTTTGGAGAATTGCTTTAGTCCAAAGCCAAGACAGGCAAAATACAAGCTGAACCCAGAGCATTTTGTGGTGCCAGGAAATGAGGAAGTGCTAAAAAGGAGGAAAAAATGTATCAAAAGCCCACAGGTCCAACCTGAAAACTGTCAATGGTCAAACATCTTAAGCAACAAAATAAATTATAATATTGTATTATACCCCAAATAATAAAATATTCATTAGTCCATACTATATGGATATAAATGAAAGTTTATAGGGATCCCTGGGTGGCTCAGCAGTTTAGCGTCTGCCTTCGGCCCCGGGCATGGTCCTGGAGTCCAGGACCCATGTTGGGCTCCCTGCATGGAGCCTGCTTCTCCCTCTGCCTGTGTCTCTGCCTCTCTCTCTCTCTCTGTGTCTCTCATGAATAAATAAATAAAATCTTTTTTAAAAAAAGTTTATAAACAGACAAAATGATAGCTCGTCCATATGGAAAAATACCAATTGACAAATGCAGAAGAAATGAAGGCAACTGAAAAATCACTGTTAGAATACCTCAGTAATTATGGTAGGCAAAATCCACCAAAAGATTTCAAATCAATGGATCAAAGTTTAAGCAGAGACTAAGTGTCCTGAGGGAGAAAAAATAAATCACATGATCATAATTAGGTAGCTTTTAACAACTGATTAAGTAATTTTGGAAAACAATGTTTTTAGTAGATACTGTAAAGCTTACATAATACTCAAACACTATATAAATTTTTAATTACAAAGGGATAAATAGAGTGTAGAATTCTGGAAGATACCTCTTAATCAGATGATCAATCTAAGACGATGCACTGAAAATGGTATAGCTGTGGTATCCTTCCCAATAATGCAGAACCATAATCTAATGAAGAAAAAAAATTTAGACCCAGATTAAGGGACAGTCTACAAAATAATTGACTTTTCAAAGTGTCAAGGTCATGAAGGAAAAGGAAAAAGATGAGGGTCTTTCACAGGCTAGAGGAGACTAAGGAGAAATGATAATTAAATTCAGTGTAGTATCCTGTATTGATCCCTGGAAGAGGAAACATCATTAATGAAAAAAATCAGAGAAATCTAAGAAATTCTCTACAAGTTAATAGTATATACTAAAGTTAATGTCTTACTTTTTTGGGGGGACAGGGGTAGAGGGAGAAGAAAAGAGAGAATCCCAAGCAAGCTCTAATGCCCAGCCCGATGTAGGGCTTGCTCTTGCAACCCTGAAATTATGACCAGAGCTAAAATCAAGAGTCGACACTTAGCTGAGCCATTCAGCTGCCCCTCATTTCTTACTATTGATGAAGATTCTAACTTTATGTAAGATAATGGGGCAGCTGAGTGAAAAGTATATGAGAATTCTGTATTATATTTGTAAACTCTTACACAAGTTTAAAATTATCTCAACATAAAGTTAATTAAAAAAAAAACTCCATTGCCAATGGGATATTAATTAAGGCTAACTTGAAGTCACAGATTAATTTGAGAATTGATATTTTTATCATAGTCTTACCTCCAGATATCATGTTTCTTTCCATTTAAAAGTATTTTCTGTTTTGTGTTTTTATCAAGTACTACGAGTGATTTTAATATATAACTTCTAATAGTTTTTTTTTTTTTTTTTTGCTGGAGTCTTTAGGGTTCTCTATAATATGTCTTCTGCAGATAGTGAAAGTTTTACATCTTCCTTACCAATTTGAAGTCTTTTGTTTCTTTTTCTTATCTGATTGCTGTAGATAGTACTATGTTGAATGAAAGTGGTGAGAGTGGACATCTTTTTCTTATTTCTGATCTTAGAGGAAAAGTTTTCAGTTTTTCACCATTGAGTATGATGTTAGCTGTGGGTTTTTCATATATGGCCCTTATTAAGATGAGGTATATTCCCTCTAATCCCACTTTGTTTTTTCATCATGAACAGAGGTTGAATTTTGTCAAATGATTTTTCTTATTGAAAAGATCATATGGTTTTTATCTCTAATTTTGTCAATGTGGTGTCTTACATTGATTGTGATATGTTGCATATATTGACCCATTCTTGCATCCTTGGAATAAACCCCACTTGATTGTGGTGAATAATTCTTTTAATGTATTGTTGGATTCACTTTGCTAATGTTTTGTTAAGGATTTCTAATCTATATTACCATTGTTCCTCTAGGAACAAAGGAGTGACAGACACCATTTCCCTCCCGTGCCTCAGCATAAATGTATGGCCATCTGTAGGAACTATTGTAGTGCCAACACTTGCTACCCAACTTGCTTACACCAAACCCTACTCTCCTGTGCTTCAGTGGATCTGCCCTTACCAGTTACCCTTGCCTCAGTCCCCAAACTTGGGGTGCCCTCCCCCAGAAGATTTGCCCAAACTTCACTAACACCTCATCTCACAACCAGTGTGTTTTGTGGGACCTCAGTTCTGGCAGCAGCAAGAGGTCCCATTTCATAAGCAGACCAGTGCACACCTTGTTAAAATGAGGCTCACCCACCCAGGGACCAAACACTACCCACAACAAGCAGAGGTGTTCTGCAGACAACTGGACTGAAAGAAAAAACGTTCAAGAATCAACAGCAGGGCACATACCACAACGTAGGAGACACTCTGAAGCTCCATGTCCTAGAGAACCAGAGACACTGTTCTATAGGGCCCTATAGGAGCTCTTATTCATAAGGCCATTACTGGCAAGAGCAGGAGACATAGCTGACCTTTCTCATATGGAAGCAGACAGAGTTAGACAAAATGAGGAGACAGAGGAATATATGCAAAATGAAAGAAGAGGCCAAAGCCACAGCAATAGACATAAGCAGTTATAAGTAATATGCTGGGTAGAGAATTTAAAGTAATGATTATAAGGACACTCATTGGACTTGAGAAAGAAATATCAGTGAGACAGTAGTGAGACCATTAAAAACAAGATATAAAAAATCAGAGGTGAAGAACACAATAAATGAAATTTAAAACAAACCTATTAGAATAAATAGCAAGACAGAGGTGACAGAGGAATGAATTAATGGCCTGAAAGATGAAGTAATGGAAAGTAATTGAGCTAATCAAATGAGAGAAAAAAGAATTAGGCAAAATGAGAATAGACTTAAGGAAATCACTGACTCCATCAAGCAAAATAACATTCACATTATGGGAATCCCAAAAAAAGAAGAAAGAGAAAAGGTGACAAGGAATTTATTTGAGAAAATAATAGCTGAAAACTTCCCTAATCTGAGGAAGGAAATAGATACCCAGATCCAGGAGGCACAAAAATCCCTCAACAAAATCAACCCAAGGAAGTCCATACCAAGACACATAGTAACTAAAATCCCAAAAGTAGAGATTAAAAAAATAATAATAAAAGCAATTACAAAGAAGATATTTAGATATAAGGGAAAGGCCATAAGTCTGTGAGATTTTCAGCAGAAATTTTGCAGGCCAGAAGAAAGTGGCATGATATATCCAAAGGGCTAAAGAAATCTAGAACCAAAACACACTATCTGACAAAGCTATCATTTAGAGTAGAAGGAGAAATAAAGAGTTTCTCAGACAAACAAAAATGAAAGGAGTTCATGACCACTAAACCAACCCTAAAAGAAATATTAATGGGGGCTCTGGGTGGAGAGGAAAGACCATATATGAAAGTATTAAAAGTTGGAACACAAAAACCTATGTATATCTGTAAAAATTAGTCAAGGGATTCACAAAATAAAAGGATGTAAATATACCTAAAACATGTCAGGGGAGAGGAGTAAAGAATAGTTTCAAACTTAAGTGACTATCAACTTAATATAGATTGCTATGTGCAGAAGATGTTTGTAAAAACTGAAAAAAAAAGTTATATATAAATTGAACATCCATCATAAATCAAAACCCAATAATAAATATGCAAAGAATAAAGAGAAAGGAATCCAAATATATTAGTGAATAAAGCTAACAAACCATGAAAGACAGTGAGACAAGAAAGGATTAGAGAAAAACTTCAAAAAACAACCACAAAACCGGTAACAAAATGGCAACACATACATATCTATCAATAATTACCTTGAATGCACATGCACTAAACACTCCCATCAAAAGACATAGGGTGACAGAGTAGATTAAAAAAAAAAAAAAAAAAAAAAGACACATTTGTATGCCCCCTACAAGAGACTCAATTCAGACCTAAGGGCACCTGCAAATGGAAGGTGAGGGGATAAAAAAAAAAAAAAAAAAAAAAAAGGAAGGTGAGGGGATGAAGAAACATTTAACATACAAATTCATATCAAAGGAAAGCTGAGGTAGTAATAATTATATTGAACAAAATAGACTTTAAAACAAAGACTGTAACAGGCAACAAAAAAGGACATTATAATTAAATGGAACAGCTCAACAAGAAGATAGAACAATTGTAAATATTTATGCACCCAACATGGGAGCGCCTTAATATGTAAAGCAGCTAGTAACAAACATAAGGGAATTAATCAATAGTAATACAAAAATAATAGGGAACTTTAACATCCTATTTACATCAATGGACAGATCATCCAAACAGAAGCAGTGGTTCTGAATGACAGATGGATTTACCAGATATATTCAGAACATTCCATCCTAGAGCAGAATACACATTCTTTTCAAGTGCATGTGCAATGTTCTCCAGAAGAGATCACATTTTGGGCCACAAAGCAACTCAACAAATTTAAAAAGATCAAAATCATACTATACATCTTTTTTTTACAATGGTGTGTAACTAAAACCCAACCACATGAAAAAATCCAGAAAGAACACAAATACATGGAGCTTAAATCACATGCTACTAAACAATGAATGATTCTACTAAGAAATCAAGAAGAAATTTAAAAAACTACATGGAAACAAGTGAAAATGAAAACCACAACCTCAAATCTTTGGGATGCAGGAAAAGTTGTTCTAAGAGGGAAATTTATGCAATACACACCTCCCTTCAGAAGCAAGAAAATCTCAAATAAATGACCAAATCCAGCAACCTAAAAGAGCTAGGAAAAGAAGAACAAAACACAAAACTAGCACAAACTGGTATAAGGAAAGAAATAATAACAATTAGAACAAAAATAAATGGTACAGAAATGAAAAAACAATAGAACAGATCAAAAAAACAGGAAGCTACTTCATTTGTAAAAATGGACAAAAGTGATAAACCTCTAGCCAGACTCATTAGAAAAAAAGAGAGGATTCAAACAAAATCATAAATGAAAGAGGAGAAATAAGCACCAACACCACAAAGTATCATAAGAGAATATTATGAAGAAATATATGCCCACAAATTGGAAGGACTAGAAGAAATGGATAAATTTCTAGAAAATATAACCTACCCAAATTGAAGCATGAAAAAGTAGAAAACTTGAACAGATTACCACCTTTGATATTGAATCAGTAATCAAAAACTTCCCAAAAACCAAAAGCACAGGACCAGACAGCTTCACAAGTTAATTATATCAAACATTTAAACAAGAGTTAATACCTGCTTTCAAACTTTTCCAAAAAATAGTAGAGAAGGAAAGCTTCCAAATTCATTCTATGAGACCAACATTACCCTGATACCAAAACCAGATAAAGACCCTAGAGAAAAGGAAAAGAAAACATACCTCAACATAATAAAGACCATATATGATAAACCCAATGCTGAAAAACTGACATTTTTCTCCTAAGGTCAAGAACAACATATGGATGTCTACTTTCATCAATTTTATTCCACATAGTGCTAGAAGTTCTAGCCTAGCAAACAGACAACAAAATAAATAAAAAGCATCCAAATTAGGAAGAGGTAAATCTTACTATTTGCAGATATGTTACCATACATAGAAAACCCTTAAGACTCCACCAAGAAACTATGAGAACTGATAAATTAATTTAGTAAAGTTGCAGGATACAAAATCAATGTGTGGAAATTTTTAAAATTTCTATGCACTAATAATGAAGTAGCAAAAACAGAAATTAAGAGTAAATTATCTTAAATCCTTTATGACTAAGCATAAGTTTTCCTTGGCCTCTTCTCTCAAACGTTAGTTTAACTTAATCATTAATTTCTTGTCCTTTACCACCTCTACTGTAGATGAGAAGTCTGTTAGTCTGAGGATTATCCTTCACTAAATTTTTTTGTTTTGTTTTAAGGATAGGATTTTCTATCATGGTATTCTGAAATTTCACCAGTGAGAATCTAGGCATTCCATTTTTGTTTTTTTGTATGTTTTTGATATCCAAAAAATTCTTTAAATCTTAAGGCAAATCTACCTTCAGTTCAAGAATAGTTTCTTCTATAACTTTTTCAATAATTACTTCCTCTCTATCTCTTCTAAAACCTTTCTTTGGGGCAGCCTGGGTGGCTCAGCGGTTTAGCGCCACCTTCAGCCCAGGGCATGATCCTGGAGACCCGGGATCGAGTCCCACGTCGGGCTCCCTGCATGGAGCCTGCTTCTCCCTCTGCCTGTGTCTCTGCTTCTCTCTGTGTGTGTCTCATGAATAAATAAAATCTTAAAAAAAAAAAAACAAAAACTTTCTTTCACTCATAATGAAGCTACTGTATTTTCTAAGTCTTTTAATGTTTGTTACATCTTTTCTTTTACCTTTTTAAAATATTTGAGAATAGTTTATTGGTTTTATTTTTATTTCATCAATTAATACATTGGTTATGTATATTCTGGTATTCAGCTTACCTAATACATCTTATTTTTTTATCTCTATTTTATTTTTTAAAGATATTTTATTTATTTATTCATAAGAGACACACAGAGAGAGGCAGAGACCCAGGCAGAGGGAGAAGCAAGCTCCATACAGGGAGCCCGATGTGGGACTCGATTCCAGAACTCCAGGATCACTCCCTGGGCTCACGGCAGATGCTCAACCACTGAGCCACCCAGACATCCCTACATCTTTTCAATCAATGGCTGTGTCTTTAAGTTTCATGAATTTAGAGTACTTCCTTTTTTATAGCAATCTGTTATTGTTTTTCAGTAGATTAAGTGCACTTTCTCATGTCTCTAAAAATTTATTTAGGGGTAATAATTACATTTATATTAATTTAACCGTTTGTTCCCGTCACTAACAGTTACCCTTAATATTTTAGTTTCACTTGCTGCATATGGTGTGGCCTCCTTCATGCTCTTAGCTTTCCTAACTTATTTGTGTATTAGGAAATCAGGTATATGTTATAATTCCAGTGAAAATCACTCCTCCAATAGCAGAGAATGAAGATTCTGAATCCAAGAACCTGAGCCACGCTGTGCTTATGCAGGAGGTGAAAGGGAGTACACAAATTTACTGGGGCTTCTTTAACAAGTGTTGGCAACTGTTCTTCTGGTTATCAGCTCATTTTTCCTCTTAGCAGCTCTGAGTGGGATAGAGAACTGCCTGTTTAGATAGCCCTCGGTACTCATTCTTGGCATCTCTTACATCAGGACTACCAAATGTACTTGGCAAGTGAGGTGTACTCCAGTTTATACTTGACAAATAATGGAACCAGCTCATCTTAGCAAGAGGTGCTGATAAAGCCATTATACAGCCAACACTTTATAGCCATCTCTTTTTCCCAGCCTACACTTTCTTGACCTTGGATAACTTTAGAGATCTATTTTAAAAGTTTAAAAACATATTTTTGGAACTGATTCCATCTGCTTATTATCTTACAGACATCACTCAATTGTTTTGGTCTGAGAATAACACCCCATCTAGTTCTGTGATGCCAATGAAGTATTATTTTTATATTGCTGCATGTTATTTTATTAAAACTTAGATATGAACAAAAGGTAACATGTGGTAAGACAACTATTTTGTCCTGAAAAATCTTCATTTGTTTGTTTGTTTTTGGAAAAAGTAAAGACATACTGTACTTCAGCTCTATGACCTCGTGATCAGTAGAAAGAACAAAAAGATGGTATGAAAGAGATGGGCAAAGAGAGTATAAAATCAAAGAGCTATTGTTAACGCAAGAGAGAAATGTAGAGGAAAGGGATTTAAAATAATAATTCATAAATATAAATAGACCCTTAACTTCACAAGGAAAAAGATAGCTAGAGAAAAATAGAAAAAAAAAAGGAAGGGCAAATATAGAGGAGAAAATTGAAAAGATGTCTTTAGATACAAATGAAAGGACAACGATGAAAGACACACACATGCAAACACAAATACACACGTGAAAGCACATGGCATGCAACCAGCTACGTGGAATGATTTAGCAGCACATCAGGCATTTCCAGGGTGAGAAGTTCATTTCAGACTTACTCAGGTTCATGGGTGCTAAAAAGTTTAATACCAGCTGTTGTTTTGATTTTTTATTAAAAACAACAACAACAACAACTGAATTCCAGTAGGGTTTAACATACGGTGTTATTCGTGTCAGGAGTACAATATAGTGACTCAACAGTTCTATACATTACTCAGTGCTCTTCATGATAAATGTACTCTTAATCCATTTCACCTATTTCACCCATCACCCCACCCAGCTCCTTTTCTGGTAACCAACAATTTGTTCTCTATAGTTAAGGGTCTCTTTTTTGTTTGTCTCCTATTTTTTTCTTGGTTTATTTCTTAAATTCTACATAAGAATGGACTCATATTACTTAGCATCTTACTATCTAGGTCCATTCATGTTGTTGCAAATGGCAGAGCTCATTATTTAATGGGTAATATTCCATTGTGTATATCCATCTATCTTCTTCCTCATCTAATCATCTATCAGCGGGTGCTTGGGCTGCTTTCATAATTTGGCTCTTATAAATAATGTCACAATAAACATAGGGGTGCACATATCTTTTCAAATTAGTGTTTTTGTATCCCTTGGGTAAATACCCAGTAATGAAATTGCTGGATCATATGGCAGCTATTTTTAACTCTTAGAGGAACCTCCATACTGTTTCCACAGTGGCCGCACCAATTTACATTCCTACCAACAGTGCACAAGTGTTCCTTTTTCTCCACATACTCACCTATGTTTTGATTCCACAGGTGTGAGATGACATCTCATTGTGGTTTTTATTTGCATTTCTCTGATGTTGAGTGATGTTGAGCATCTTTCCGTTGTCTGTTGGCCATCTATCTGTATGCCTTGTTTGGAGAAATTCTGTTCAGGTCTTCTGCCCATTTTTTAAATTGAATTATTTGGTTTTGGGTTGTTGAATTGTATCAGTTTTTTAAAATATATTTTGGATACTAACCCTTTACTGGATATGTCATTTGCAGCTATTTTCTCCTGGTCAGTAGGCTGCCTTTTAGTTTGTTTCCTTTGCTGTGCGGAAGCTTTTTATTTTGATGTAGTTCCAATAGTTTATTTTTTGCCTTTGTTTCCCTTCCATTAGGAAACATATCTAGAAAAATGTTATGGTCAATGTCAGAGAATTGCTACCTGTGCTCTCTTCTACAACTGTTATGGTTTCAGGTCTCCTATTTAGATCTTTGGCCCATTTTGAGTTTATTTTTGTGTGTGTTGCAAAAAAAAATAGTGGTCCAGTTTCATTCTTTTGTATGTACATATTTTTCCAACACCATTTGTAGAGGAGACTTTTTCAATGATTATTCTTACCTCTTTTGTGGAATATAATTGACTACATAATTGTGGATTTATTGCTGGACTTTTATTTTATCCTGTAACTTATGTGTCTATTTTTGTGCAAGTGTCATATTGTTTACTACAGCTCTAGTATATTTTGAAATCTGAAGCTGTGATACTTCCATATTTGTTTTTCTTTTTTTAAGATTTTTTCACATTCAGGTTCTTTTGTGGTTCCACAGAAATTTTAGGATTGTTTGTTCTTGTTCTTTGAAAAATGCTGTTGGTATTTTGATAGGGATTACACTAAATCTGTAGATGGCTTGGATAGTATGAACATTTTAACAATATTGAGTCTTCTGATCTGTGAACGTGACATGTATCTCCATTTGTTTGGGTTGTCTTCAGTTTCTTTCATCAATATCTTATAGTTTAAAGTGCATAGGCCTTTCACCTCCTTGGGGTAGTTTATTCTAGGTATCTTATTATTTTCTTTTGGTGCAATTGTAAATGGGATTGTTTTCTTAATTTCTTTCTACTTCTTGATTAGTGAATACAAATGCTACAGATTTGTGTACATTGATTTTGTATCTTGTGACTAATGAATTCATCTATCAGTTCTAGTGGTTTCTTGCTGGAGTCTGAGGGTGTTCTATGCATAGTAACATGTGATCTGCAAATAGTGAACATTTTACTTCTTCCTTCCCAATTTGGGTGCTATTTATTTCTTTTTGTTTTCTGTTTGCTACAGCTAGGACTTCTAGTACAATGTAGAGCAAAAGTGGTAGGAGTGGACATCCATTTGTTGTTCTTGACCTGAGGGGAAAAGTGGTCAGTGTTTCAGCATTGAGTATGATGTGAGTTTGTAATAAATGGTCTTTATTATGTTGAGGTATGTCCCAGGTAAACCTACTTTATTGGCGTGTGTGTGTGTGTGTATGTGTGTGTATGGATGTTATTCTTTGTAAAATGCATTTTATGCATCTATTGAAATGATCATGTGGTTATTTTTTCTCATTGATACGATGTATCACATTGATTGATTTGTAAATATTGAACTACCCTTGCATTTGAGGAGTAATTCCTACTTTGGTGAATGATTTTTGAATGTGCTCATATTTTATAGAAGATTTTTGTATCTATGTTCATCAGAGGTATTGGCCTGCATTTTTTTTTTCTAGGCTCTTTATCTGGTTTTGGTATCAGAGTAATGCTGGCTTCATAGAATGAATTTGGAAGCTTTCCTTCTACTATTTTTTGAAATAGCTTGAGAGAAAGAAGTATTAACTCTTCTTTAAGTGCTTGGTAGAAATCACCTATGAAGCTGTCTGGTCTTGTACTTTTTTGGGAATTTTTTGATTGCTGATTCAATTTCTTTGCTGGTGGTCAATCCATTTAAATTTCTATTTTCCATTCAGTTTTTTAAAAAATTTTATTTATTCATGAGAGATGGGGTGGGGGCGGGTGGTGAATGCAGAGACACAGGCAAATGGAGAAGCAGGCTCCATGCAGGGAGCCTGACGTAGGACTCAATCCCGGGACTCTGGGGTCATGCTCTGGGCTGAAGGTGGTGCTAAACCACTGAGCCACCCGGGCTGTCCTCCTTCATTCAATTATGAGAGGTTATAGATTTCTTGGAATTTATCAATTTCTTATAAGTCTTCTGATTTGTTGGCATGTAATTTTTCATAATATTCTCCTATAATCCTTTGTATGTCTATGGTATTGGTTCTTATTTCTTCTCCTTCATTTCTGATTTGAGTTTCTTTCTTTTTTTTTTTTTTTTTAAGTGAGCCTGGCTAAAGGTTTATTGGAGGGTTTTTTTTTTAATGTCTTCAAAGAAGTAGCTCTTTGTTTCATTTATCTGTTTTATTGTTTTGTAGTTTTTAAACTTTATTTATTTTTGCTCTAATCTTTTTTTTTATTTCCCTCCTTTATTGGTTTTGGGTCTTGTTTGTTCTTTTTCTAGTTCCTTTAGGTGTAAAGTTAGGTTGACATTTTTCTTGTTTCTGGAGGTAGGCCTGTATTGCTATAAACTTCCCTTTTAGAGCTTTTCCTTTTTAGAGTTTTTAAGACAGCTTTTGCTGCATTCTAAAGACTTTACATCATTCTGTTTTCATTTTCATTTGCTTGTCTTCTTTCTTTCTTTCTTTCTTTCTTTCTTTCTTTCTTTCTTTCTTTCTTATTTTTTTGCTTGTCTTCTTTAAAATTGCCTCTTTGGTTTGCACATTCAGGTTAGTAGCATGTTATTTAACTTCCATGTATTTGTGATCTTTGCAGATATTTTTCTTGTGGTTGACTTCTAGTTGGATATCATTGTGGTCAGAAAAGATGCATAGTATGACTTCAATCTTTTTTAATTTGTTAAGACTTGCTTTGTGGCCTAAAATATGATCTCTTCTGAAGAATGTTCCATGAGCAGTTGAAAAGAATGTGTATTATGCTGTTTTAGGATGGAATGTTCTGAATATATCTGGTAAATCCATCTGGCCCAGTGTGTCACTTTTTTTTTTTTTTTTTTTTTACTTTTCTGTTTGGATGATCTGTCCATTGATTTAAATGGGGGTGTTAAAGTTCCCTACTATTATTGTATTACTATCAATTATTTCCTTTAGGCTTGTTAGTAGCCACTATATGTATTTGGGTGCTCCCATGTTGGGTACATAAATATTAACAATTGTTATATCTTCTTGTTGGGATGTCCCCTTCAATTATAATATAATGTCCTTTGCCTCTTGTTACAGTATTTGTTTTACCATCTATTTTGCCCAATAGAAATAATGTGCCTCACCTTTCTTTTCACTTCCATTTGCATGATCAATGGCTTTCCATCACCCCACTTTCAATCTGCATGTATCTTTAGGTCTGAAATGAGTCTCTTGTAGACAGACTATAGATGAGTCTTGCTTTTTGTCCATTCTCTAACCCTATGTCTTTTGATTAGAGCATTTAGTCCATTGACATTCAAAGTAACTGTTGACTGGTATGTACTTCTATTATTTTTTAAACTTGTTTTATGGTTGTTTTTGTACTTCTCTGTTCCTTTGCTCTCTTAACTCATGGTTTGCTGGATTTCTTTAGTGATACACAGGATTCCTTTCTCTTTGTTTTTTGCACTGGCTTTTGGCATGTGGCTACCAGCAGGTTTATATATAACTTCTAATACCAATAGTAGTCTATGTTAAGTTTTTGGTTGCCTAAATTTAACCCGTTCTTTTCTCTCTCCCACCCCATGTTTTAGGAATATGCTGTCATATATTACATCCTTTTATTTTATGAAGCCCTTCACTAACTTTTATAAATATACTTAATTTTACTGCTTTTGTGCTTCCTACTTTTCTTATTCCTTTTTGTGGTCTTTACTTTCCACTCGAAGAGTCTCTTTAATATTTCTTGTAGGGCTGGTTTAGTGGTCATGAATTCCTTTAAATTTGTTTGTTTGGCAAACTCTTTACCTCTCCTATTCTGAATGATAGCCTTGCTGGATAGAGTATTCTTGTCTGCAGTTTTTTCTTTCAGCACTTTGAATATGACCTGCAAAATTTCTTGTGACCTAGAAAATTTCTCCTGAAAAATAAGCCTTATGGCTTTTCCCTTGCATGTGTTTTCTTTTCTCTTACCAATTAATTTTTTTTCTCTATCATTACTTTTTGCCATTTTAATTACTTTGTTTCTTAATGTGGACCTTCCTGGGTTGATGTTGGGAGCTGTCTGTGACTTATGGATCTGGATTTCTGTTTCCTTCCCTAGATTAAGGAAGCTTTCAGCTATTATTTCTTCATATAATTAATTTTATGCCTCCTTTTCTCTCTCTTTTCCTTCTGGGATTCTATAATGCAAATTTTATTACCTTTGTGATGTCAGTGAGTTCTCTAAGTCTATCCTAACTTTTTGTTATTTTTTCTCTCTTGTGTAGCTTAATTGCTCTTCATTACCCTTTCTTCTAGGTATCTGATCCATTCTTCTGTTTCCTCTAGGCTACTATTTATTCACTCTAGTGTATTTTAAATTTCAGTTATTGGGGCACTTATGTAGCTCAGTCAGTTGAGCATCTGACTCTTGGTTTTGGCTCAGATCTTGATCTCATGGGTCATGGGATTGACCCCCCAAGTCAGACACTGTACTTAGTGGTGAAGTCTGCTTGAAGATTCTGTCTGCCCCTCCCTTCATTTGTGTGCATTCTCTCTCTCTAAAATAAATAAATCTTTAAAAAATAAATTTCAGTTATTGAATTCTTCATCTCTGATAGGTTCTTTTGTATGTCTTCTGTCTCTTTGTTGAGGGTCCCATTGAGATCCTCTACTCTTTTTCTCAAGTTCAGTGAGTATCTTTATGATCAATATTTTAAATGTTCTATTGGACATATTACTTACCTCTGTTTCATTTAGGTCTCTTGCTATGATTTTGTACAGTTCTTTCATTTGGGACATTTTCCTCTTCTCATTTTGTCTAACTCTCTCTGTGTCTGTTTCTATATGCTAGGAAATTAACTACATTTCCAGCTCTTAAAAGCAGTATACTGCCTTATGAAAAAGAGATCTTGTAATGCCTGGCAGTACAGTGTCACCATTCACCGGAACCTGGGCCTTCAGTGGTATCTCCTATGTGTGCTGTATGTGCCCTACTATAGTGGCTGTACCACATTTGCCTTTAGTCCAGCTGTCTGCAGTGGCTCTCTTTGCCTATTATGGGTACAATTCCATCTTTCTTGTTAGTGGGTCAGCCCAGGGTTTTCTTGGTCTTGATTTGAAACAGACTATGTTTACCAGAGATGCAATAGCACCGAACTTCAGGACACTTTCCTTGTATTGTTTCCTGAGATGCTTTCATTGGTGTGCAGAGCCCACTGCTATGGTGACAGTTGGAAGGGTGTGAATGGTTATCTTCCCCTCTCTCCAGGGCAGGAGTCACTTTTGAGTACTATGGCCCCTGTCAGGGCTGCTTGCACACTGACAGGCTTGTGACACCATGTTGGATGAGCTCCAGACAAAGGGTAATGGCAGGGGGCAGGTCTTCAGAATAATGATGCCAGTGAGAATTGCACTGGTCACTGCTATTGGGGACCTGTAGCCACCCAAACTCCTGCTAGGCTGGCATGTTGGAGGGTGTAGATCTACAGAGGATCATGGGAAAGTGTGTGCTGGTAGCAAGTTAGTTGAAAAATCTTGATCCTGTACTAGTTCCCACAGGTGTCTGTGTGACTAGGCTGGGGATTGAGGGTGGGAAGAGAATAGGTTCTTGCCAGCTTCTTTGTTCCTGAAGAAGTCTCCAATGATCTCTGCCCCATAAGTCATGCTCTGAGATTAGTAAACAAATTTCCCTCCTATTTGCCACAAGAGATCTTCCAAAATGCTGCTTCTGTGCTGTATCTCAGTAAGGCTAGTTGTTAGGCTCTCTCTTTAACAGTGGGGACTCAGTTTCCTCTTGTCCTCTTGGCTCTACCAGAGCCAAGCCTGCTGATTTTTGAAATTCCACATATTGAGACACACTGATTATACAATGCAAAATTATGCTCTTTAATTTTCAAAGCCAAATATTTTGGTGGTTTGTATTCCCCTGTGCCTGGGGAGTGTGATGTATTTGTTTCTTTCCCCTCTCAATGCCTGTGGTGTTACATTTAGCTCCTGATCATGTCTCTGCCCTTCCTATCCTCTTTGATGGGGCCTCTTCTCTATATTTATAGCTGTAGAGAATCTGTTCTGCCTTCTTCAGGCTGTTTTCTGGGTTATTTACACTGATGTGGGTATTATCTTGTTTTATCTATGGGACGAGGTGAGCTTAGGATCATCCTACTCCACTATCTTCCCTGGAAATCCTAGGCTATTGTTTTACTTTTATTCTCCATGTTAAACTGTAGAGCTTTTTAACTTCAGGTTGTCAATATGAAAGAAAATGCAAAAGGAGACAGAAGTTGTTAAAATCATTGAAAATAACAGAGTAGTAGAGATAAGGAATCACTAAGGCATTTTCCCAGCGGTTTTTCCAGATGTTCCTTGTGCATCCAACAGTGATCCATCCAGTCCCTAGTGCACTCCCCACTGGTGATAGGCAATTCCCTCAGGATCTGATACATGGTTCCATCTGTAGCATAGCCACATGATAAGGAAGATGCTGGGCCTCTGATGGTTAGGCAAATTATGTGCCACTGTCACCAGCAATACACATGTATAACCCCAGTGTTTTTTGTGGATCAGTTTTTGTACTTTATAGGAGGTGGGGGGAATTACTGTGTTCATCAAAGGCTGGTTACCTGGCCAGTGTCAAAAGTGAGTAATAAATCAATTATTGGCTGCAGCTGTTTTCTTGGAAAGTACTGCACATGGAAATTAGATAAGAGAAATGGGAGAAGATTAATGTAGAAAGTAGATATTATTGTTGGTTGTGCTAGATATTCCAAAGGTAATCAAAATATCCCCAGGGACTGTGAAAGTAGAGCCATACATTAAAACCTCAACTAAAAAAGCAACCTTTCTCTCATATTTGGTGCTAAGACACTAAATCCATTTTCTTAGTCAGGAGTGTGTATATTTACAGTCCAGGAGTGTGTATATTTAATATAGGAACAGTAAGGGGAAGATTCTACCATCTCCTGGACTAAATACATTTCTATCTTTTGGCTACCTTGTTTCTGTTTACAATAACAAAATGAGAAAGTTTCATGTAAAGGAAAACCTAAAAACAGCATACAGGTATAGATTTATTTCTTCCTCACATAAAAGAACTCTGGAGCTGGGCAGTCCAGAGTCAGTTATCACCTCTGTAGTTCTCAGAGACATAGGCTTGGGTTTTACTCAAATCATCTTCAGTATGTGACTTTTTTTTAAAATTTTTATTTACTTATGATAGTCACACAGAGAGAGAGAGAGAGAGAGAGGCAGAGACAAAGGCAGAGGGAGAAGCAGGCTCCATGCACCAGGAGCCCAACGTGGGACTCGATCCTGGGTCTCCAGGATCGCGCCTGGGCCAAAGGCAGGCGCTCAACCGCTGCGCCACCCAGGGATCCCCAGTATGTGACTTTCAATCTCATTGATATTCTAGAATGACTGCTGGAGCTCCATCCATTGCATATACATTCCAGGCCATAGGCATGAATTATAGAGGCTATGCGTGCAAACGCTTGCCTTTGACTTTTCTTAACCTTCCTGGAAGCCATAATTAATTAATTAATTGATTGATTGATTAATTTTATTTTTCTTTTCAATGGTCAGATTTAGTTATATGGCTACTGCTTCTTGTAAAACTGAGAATTATAGCCCAAAAGGCCCAAGTAGCACTCCAAACTATATGGTAGATTTGTTACTAAAATGCAAAAGGAGATGAAAGTCACTGTTATCTGATTCAAAAACATGAAATCAGGTTTAAATTTGATCCTAGGTTGAACAATGCAACTTCCTTAAATATAAAATCTGCATTTCAGGTGAATTTGAGCTTGGAAAAGAAAAAAAAAGACTGTTCATATAGTAGATTCTTGATTTATTTAGAAAGTATTCTAGTAGCTTAATTCAAACAAGGAGACCATTAATATATGAAATGTATCAGTGCAGCGCTCTCGGGTGTGCCACATTCAACCTAATGGAAGGGACATGGTAACCATCTATGCGGAGTGGTGTGGCAAGACTTAATTTTGTGATTTGTCACAGTCCTTTTACACCTTGGGCTTATATTTCTATTCAGAAAGAATTTATATAATCTATGCCCTAGACACTTGCATTTAAGGTTAATAGGCATGACATTTGCTTGGTCCTGTAACCAAACTTATAGTGCTTGGGTATCACACCCTTATGAGAGCAAGGGGGTGGAAAAGTCATCATCCCATTGTCCCTGATCTCATTCTCAGCCTCCAGTTATCTTCCTCCTGGAAAGCATACCAATTCAAATAATCCAAACACTACTCCTAGCTTTAATGGCCTTGGAAGTAAGTAAAATGTGAAGACAGGGTATTGGGTATCTTATGATTCTACTTCTACTAACTCATCATTCTGCCAACCCTAGGATTCACTATATAAGAAGTCAGACCAAATTAATGACATACATAATGGCTTTTGACAGAATCTGATAAATGTTTTATGTTAAAGTTCATATACTTCTTCATTAAGCAATGAAACAGTTGCACAATGATGGGAAATGGAGAGTATAACTTAGTAATGACCATCTCTTACAGGTTTCAGTCCAGAGATTTGAGTATATAAGATTAAAAAATATAAATGGAACACTTAAATAAGATAGCCACATGAGAAATGGTGAACTGACCATTAAAATATTATATTAATATATGCAAATAACAATATATTAATGTTTGAATGCATAATACCATTTTTTTCTTTCTAAAGATATTTCATTCTCTAAGAGCTTCAAATTTTGTTATAAATCATTTTTCACACCATCTCTGAAAGACATGCCCTCTCAGGATTAATAGACTCTGGGCTTTTCCTAAAGTTCTTTTAGACAAATGACAGAAGATCCCCAAATTATGCCACTAGCACAATTAGTATGTTAAGCACAGAAACTGATACTGAGACAGAGTTAGAGCTATGCATTTGTAGATCATTTGTTCTGAATGTGTATTATTTAGCTGGTTGTTATGGAAATGTTAGTGGTAATCACAGCTTGGATAATTTTGATATTGTTTGTATCAGAGATTATTCTATCAATTAAACCTAATAAAGATAACAAGTCAAGAGGAGGAAAAATCCTGAAAGAAACTATTTAAAAGGCATACAATAAAGGATTAATAAATGCAAAACATAAAGAATTCCTAAAAATTAAAAAAAATACATTTGCAATATTATTCATTTGAGCATTGTTTATGGTCGTAAAAATTGGAAACAGTCCAAATATTTATCAACAGAAAATAAGTTTAAAAAATAAAGAATGGTCATTCATACTATGTAACATGTAAACAGTAAGGATTTATGGGGTTTTCTCTCAATATTTTAGTTTAAATAAAATTCAAGTTCATTTATTTATCACTTTATAGAATAGTTAGTCTCTAGAATAAATAGCTATCATGAGCCCACACTGATTCATAAATGCTAATTTCCTGATATGCAAACAACATGGAACCAAAAAATATGACCTTGATCACAAAGTAAAGGGCATAAGGTATGAAGTTGTTTTTTTCAGTCTTGATGAGAAATAAATCTCTTCAAGTATAAAACATGATAAACTTAGCAATGATGAATCCTCAAGTGGAAATTTTAAGAAATAAAATAAAATCTTAAGAACTGCCCTGATAACTGCCAAGACTACTGAAGACTTTTGTTCAAGCATTCCCAATTACCTGACTACCAGCCCAGTTGCCACCTCTTAATGTTCATCGCAGTTGAAAGGACTGATCAGAAATGTTGACTGAAAGTACAATAACTTAAGAACCCCCAATTGGGTAAATTGGCATCTCATGAAAGAAAAAAAAAAACAACAAAACAACTGATCTTTCTCCCACTGAGTTTGTAATCTGGTGGAGACCCTATAAACATATAGGACACCACTTCTCTAAATTTAAATCCATTTATTAAGAATAGCTTTCATCCTGACATTAGTAAAGTATCCAATCAATGACCCACAAGGGCCATTTATCACAATGATGAAGACATAATCAAATCCTCAAATAGCAACTGTCTTCCTAAACTGTGTCTGCTCTTATGTTAGCATATATGTATAGCAGTTTTCCACTCTCTAGGTCTTTATTCCTTACTTTAGGGACCACGGTCATAAGCACTAGTTTTAGATGCTTATTTTTTCCCTCAGTTTCCTCTTCCACTAATAGACTCAAGGCTCTTCCAAATTTTTATTCTCCTGATCCTTCAGTGCCCTGACAGCAAACTCCAGCTTCTGATATTAGTCTCATAGGCTACAGAGCAGTCCTCAAACTTATTTAGAGGACCAGTTAGGCTCCATTTTCTGGAAAAATTATTTTCACTCCCTCACTCAATCAGAGAAACACTGACATGAACGGGTTGTTGCCTTTCCATCAGATCAGTTTCTACAATCACCATAATATGATAAACTCAGAACACAACATCTCCATTCAGTATGGAATAGTAACATAGGGTACAACTATACTGTGACTTCTTCAATGGTGGTTAAAAGAGGGTAAAAAAAAAAAAAAAAAAAGGGAACACGCTCGTCCAATCTGTACAAGTGTCAGGATTATGTGTCATAATGAACTGATCACACAATCAGGGTCAAACTCCCACTCTCACATACAAGTTCCCCCATCTCTGTGGAAATATACAGCCTTGTAATTCCAGTAGTATATCTCTTCCCCCTTGCCTTAGTGCCTCCAAATATTCTCCTTCCCCTTAAATCTACTCCAGTTAGATCTTTGATTCCCAATGAATCCCACATATCAAACAGTTCCTTTCAAGATCACCAATATACTGTATGTAATTAAGCAAAATACTTAACTGTCACTCCTCATCTTGATCTATAGCAACGTTTTCACACAGTGAAATATCTCCCTTCTCTTTAACATACTTTTGAACTTTCTTCCAGCCCACCATAATCTTTTTTTTTTTTTTTTCCTCCCTCTTATCCATTTGGCCATTCTTTCTCATTCAGCACTGTGGAGTTATCCCCTTTCCCCCAGTTTCTAAGAGGTGTTGCCCAAGGCGCTGTCTTTGGTCCTCTTCTCTTTTCTATCCATACTCACTCACTAAGGTAATATCCTGAAGGCTTGTATCTTTAAAAATATCTATGTGCCAGTCTTAAATTTCTTTCTCCTCCCAAGACCACTTCTGACTTTCAGATGGTTTACTTGACATCTCCATTTGGATGTTTAATATACATCTCTAACTTAACAAGTTCCAAACAAGTTGGATAAATATCTCCAACTTAACAAGTTCCTTCTCTCTAAAGTCACATCCCCTGCAGCTTTTCCCATCCAATTGTGGCAATTTCAACTGTCTGCTTCCTCAAAACAACATATTTTGATTCTCTCTTGATTCCCTACCTTCTCCCCTTAACCACACACCCATTCTGTCAGGAATTCCTGTTAGTTCTACCTTCAGAATGTATCCAATATCTGACAGTTTCTCACCATCTCCACTGTTTCCACCTTAGTCTAAGCTATAATCTTATCTAGGGCTGCTGTAGCCTCCTAACTGGTTCCACTGATTTCATTCTTGTTCCCTACTTGTTTCAGAATGATCCTTTTCAACCTAAGTCAGTACACATAGTATCTTGTAGCAAATACTATAATCTTTCTGAGGAGTACATGGACCATATGAAAAATCTGAGTAAAAGAAGATTCCACCATCCATAGCTTTGCAGATGCCAACCTAACCTCTGGTCCTACTTGTAATCAGGGAGATCAAGACAATAACCTTTGAGGTTTTAGAACTGGATACTAACAGAACTGTGAGTACAATTGGATTAATGCTTTTTCCTAGAAAAGGAAGAGCCAGCCTGTTTTATATGCACAGCAATAATCATTATAGGTAACACTTCTGTAGCACTTACTATGTTTTAGAAATGGTTTTTAGTACACATATTAACTCATCTAATCCATATAAGCATTCTATGAGGATGAGGAACTTGAGGTTCAGAGGGATTAATTAACTTGTCTTAGGTCACATTCAGAGTAAATGATAGTTCTGGGATTAGAACTTGAAAAATCTGCTTTAGTGTTTTTGCTCTTAACCACTATACCATGCCATATAAAGCCTCATAAGAATAGGGTAGCTAATAGAATGTTACCTCACAATTAAAGTGCATCGTTTATATACTAAGAAATTTAGAGAATGGGAGCAAATTAATTAATTCAGTGTTGGAAATGACTGGAGTTAGTGTCCTATACCTAACAAGTTTCACAGTTGGGAAACTAAGACACAGTAGCCAAAACTTCAGAAAGTTGATAAATAAAATCCTAACACCAATATCAGTAAGCACTTAAAGCAACTTAAGATAAATTCAAATGGCAAGAAAGAAGGTCCTTTATAGTGGTATACATGACGTGTGGTAACACGCATTTCCAAGCCGGACAGACATCTGTGGGTGTACCTGTTAAGTCATTCAAACCAAATTAAGGCAGAGAGAGTGGGCAACACCACATTTTACAATGAGGCACTGGCACCAGCTATGATGAGGTTAAAAGTTAATGCTTCAATAAGGCCTTGTTTCCCTAGCTCATTTGCCAATGTTGGACTAGTATTTGCCAGGAAGCAAGCCCTCGTTCAATGTTTCTTTGCAGGTTCCTATCAATCAAAAACTCTATAAAAGCCTGGATAAGACTAAGAAGGCGGACAGGTGGGCCCTGGGTAAGACAATACTCTCCACATGGAATTTTATTACAAACTACTATTTACTGAGCAATCACCATAGCAGGGACTGCCCTTGATACTTCACTTCACTGCATTTAATCCTCACAAGAAACATGCAGAGGACGTTTGATTATCCTTGCTACATGTGAAGAAATGCAGGCTCTTACCCTTAAGCCAAGACCTCACAGCTAGTAAATATTCAAGTTTGGATTGAAACCTAGTTTTTTTATTACACAAAAACTTATGCTCTTTACCACAAAGCTATTGAGAAATAAATGATTGTTGATATTAAGCGTAATTCTTTTGCCTTATTTGTTCAGAATGTTGAGGCAGAGGGGTTGAAATTTCTTTTTAAAGCATCCATTCCATTATCTTCATTGACTACCACTTAGCAATATTTGCATACAACCTTTAAAAATAACCACATATTTTTATCTCTACCCCAGTCCCTTTACTTTCCTCTGTAATATATAAGCTGTGTAGGTTAGATGGATCTGAAAAGGATTTGTAGAATTGAAATACTTCCTGAAATGTCATTGACTTAAGCTACTGAGAACTGCCTTTATATGACTCTTGCTAAAACAGCTGTAGGCTGTGTTCTTTCATGCCATTGATATGTTTCCTAACAGAGTAGAGAACAGGAAGATTGACTGGTCTAGCATAACCAGGGCTTAGGGACAAAGGAGAGTCTTGACCTTTAGGCAGTCTGTGACTTTACACTGACGTCATGCCTCCCACCCAAATGCACCCTGAAAAATACTTTCCCAGGCAAGGTACCGTGGGAAGAAACTAAATTCTGATAGGTGACATTTCGAAGTATCCTGAAAACTATGTAGAAAGAAAATGGCTCCTCAGACAGCTCCGGTGGCTCTGTACAGAGCCGTCACAAAGTGCACGAAAGCCCAAGGCTATGGCAAGCTTATTGTATTGCTTGGAACAATGCCGTGATTGTGTGGGTATCACTCCCTTAGGATTCATATCACAAGCAGGATATGAATGGTTCCCAAGCAGGGTTTGACAGTTGTTTTTGAGCTTTTCAGATCAGAGGCAGAAACAGATATGATCTGCACAGCCTTCTTTTTGCATTCCATTTCCAGATGAGGAGGTTGCCTTTCATGTTACACAACCAATCCCAACAAGTTACCCACACGCCCACCTCATTCACACTTCCCCAGCCCCACCTTGCTAGTCACTGCCATCTTTTCATAACCATTTTCCAAGATACTCAGGATCGTGTCAACACCCTGAAGTCCTGCGAGGCTCCGTGTTGTGTAGCAGAATCACTAACACAAGTATCTGTTATGGATTAACAGAGGAAGAAAGTCGGGCTCCTAGAAATTGTCTTAACAAATTCAAATAATTCTCTGCCTATCCTGGAGGCCATCTCTTCATTTAAATAATATTTGCCTAAAGATGTCCAACAAGCTAGCTAGCTAGATGCCTAGGATACACATTAAGCAATCATAATCCCATTCCTTAGAGAGTTGCAGTCTAATGATGGCTACGCTCTTCACAGAAGCAAACTCAGTAGAATGCAATGATAGTTAAGCAAGAAGTAGAGCCAAGAAGTAGCTACAGGACTAGAAATAACAAGTCAAGAACATGTGTAAAAATATTCCTTCTGCAGGGGCTAAAACAGACAAGAGAGATAAATACTGAATGGGTCTACCAAAAGCAAGGGCTGGCCAAAGGCTGTCTCATTCTATATCCATATGACTTTTATAGCACAGATGTCTACCTCCTAGGCAGTAGGTTGTATCAGGGGAGTGGGCATCTTACAGATATCTTCGTGGTCCTAATACACTAAAAAGAATAATGTTTTGGGCAGCCCCGGTGGCTCAGTGGTTTAGCACCACCTTCAGCCCAGGGCGTGATCCTGGAGACCTGGGATCCAGTCCCAAGTCAGGCTCCCTGCATGGAGCCTGCTTCTCCCTCTGCCTGTGTCTTTACCTCTCTCTCTCTCTTTCTTTCTCTCGTGAATAAATAAAATCTTTTAAAAAATCCCTTGATGTGACACCTTATAAAAAGGTGTCACATCAAGAGATTATCTTGATGAATCCACTTCTTTCTCCCTCTTAAGAATTATGCTGAGTGAAATAAGTCAATCAGAAGGACAAACATTATATGGTCTCATTCATTTGGGGAATATAAAAAATAGTGAAAGGGAATAAAGGGGAAAGGAGAAAAATGAGTGGGAAATATCAGAAAGGGAGATAGAACATGAGAGACTCCTAACCCCGGGAAACGAACAAGGAGTGGTAGAAAGGGAGGTGGGCGGGGGGTGGGTGGGACTGGGTGATGGGCACTGAGGGGGGCACTTGATGGGATGAGCACTGGGTGTTATGCTATATGTTGGCAAATTGAACTCCAATAAAAAAATAAAAATAAATTCAAAAAGAATTTTAACTGAGAAAACTGGAAAGGATTTGTGACTTGGTAGTGGGACAGTTATGGAAGATATCACAGGGAGTATGGCTCTAGTGCTAAAAGTGAGCACAAGAATGAGGCTCATGCAGTTTTTCTGAAGTTCTGAAAGTCTTCTTGAATCCAGAGTTCACCCACTGGGTGAAGTTCCTGGGAAGCCAGGCTGTACTTGGGCTATTGTCCCTGGGTCTTCTGCAGTCAGGGCTCACTTATTGCAAATTTCATATACATATGCTAGTCGGAGTCATTTATGTTCCTTATAATAAAGGAACAGAATATATGGGCCTGAATGAGAATAAAGTGTTCAATAGTCGAATTCATCAATAAAGATTAAATTTTTAAATTTAAAAAAAAAAATTTTTTTTAATTTTTAATTTTTTTTTAATTTTTAAAAGATTTTATTTATTTATTCAGGAGAGACACAGAGAGAGGGAGAGAGAGAGAGGCAGAGAGAGGAGTGGGCTCCATGCAGGGATCCCGACATGGGACTCAATCCTGGGTCTCCAGGATCATGCCCTGGACTGAAGGCGGCGCTAAACTGCTGAGCCACGGGGGCTGCCCAAATTTTTCGATTGATTTTTGTGGAAAACCACACATATATAAATAAAATCAATAACCTCTAATTGAAATTTCTTCTAATCCCACCATTATCTCTCCAAAGCAGACAACATAGAATGATCATCTATATCTTTTTCCATACTTGTAAAACATATATAAAATTATTTATTTATATACATACACGCATAAGGTCTTTTTGGTCTGGTTGTAGACATTGCTTTTTAAAGCATTTATGTTCATAGCATTTATATTCATAACATATTTGTTTTAAGCTCTTTTTTAAAAAAGATTTTATTTATTTATTCATAAGAGACAGAGGCAGAGACACAGGCAGAGGGAGAAGCAGGCTCCATGCAGGGAGCCCGACGTGGGACTCAAACCCAGGACTCCAGGATCACGCCCTGGGCCAAAGGCAGTCACTAAACCACTGAGCCACCCAGGGATCCCATTTAAACTCTTTTCGAGACTATTCAGGGTATTGTTCAACATGGTTAGAGCTTAAAGAAAAACAAACAAAAAACACTGCTAGGAGCGCCTGGGTGGCTCAGTCAGTTGATCATCTGACTCTTGATTTTGGGTCAGGTCATGATCTCAGGGTCATGGGATTGAGCCCTTCATCAGACTCTGTGTTCAGGGCAGAGTCTGCTTGTCTCTCTTCCTTTGCTTGCCCAACCCCAGCACTGTATCTCTAAAATAGATAAAAATGTTAAAAAAGAAAAACCCTAAATTTTAATTCCAACTTTGTCACTGGTTCTCTAAAACAAACAAAAACCCAGAATCTTAAACATGGAGAACAAATAGTTGGTTGCCAGGAGATGGGTAGAGTGATAGGTGAAATAGGTGAAGGGGATTAGGAAGTAATTTCATAACTTCTAGTTATAAAATAAGTCACAGAGATGCTTTGAAGTACAGCATAAGGAATATTGTCAATAATGTTGTAATGTTGTAGGGTGACGGATGACGACTACACTACTGTTGTGAGCACTGAGTAATGTATAGAATCGTTGAATTCTACGTTGCATACATGAAACTATTATAACATTGTATGTCAACTATGCTTCAATAATAAATTTTTAAAAAGATTGTATAAAAATCAATTCAGTTCCTCCTGAATTAGGGTCCTGATCTTTTAATCAAAGACAAAAGGCAATAAAATAGCCCTGTGCTCGATGCTGTGCTAAGTAAATTTTAACATTTTCATCCTTGTCCGTGGGCGCCAACACAGCAGAAAAACAACAATGAAGAATAACCTGAGAGTGATAACAAAACAGCATGCTCAGAAGAGCGTGGTTAGAAAGTTATACCCCTCACTTACCTCATGGAAAGAGACAGAGAGAAATACTTAACCCGGAAGAGGGTCATAGCATTATAAATTGTAAGTAGTTCGAGAACTCTTTCTGGGTACTTGCAATGAATCCACATGTGACTTAGGCAAATTGCTTATTATCTTAGAACTAAGTCATGTAAGAAATTCAATTCACTAAATTTTGTGAACTACCCATCCCTCCGTGTTAGGTAATAGGTATTGAGAAAAAAAGGGTTTAAGACAGAATTTCTGCCTTAGATAGCTTGTAACCCCAGTAATGGTGGGAAAGGTGACAGAGCTGTGAACTATAATGCATAATAAAATACAACCACTACCCTCAAGGCCATAGTGAAAATGGGAAGCTCCAAAGGAGGAGGTCTTGCTGGGAGCCCTGGAGTTGGGAAAGGCTGGCAGATGTTTCTATTGGGACGGAATAGAGTTTGGAAGTCATTTACCAGAGTAGAGAGCTGGGCAGAGTCTCCAAGGACCCTTCCAGCTCTGACTCTAAGCTCAGAAGACAGTGACAGAAGTTATATATGTTTCTCCATCTCTACATACACAGAATCAGAATACAGGTGTATGGGTAGCTTCTTAAGTTAGGTCCAAAATCTACTAAGACAAGCTCTGCTCACCCATTATAGTCCAGCAGTCTTCCTTATCCATGGGGGGATACATTCTAAGACCCCCAGGGAATGCCTGAAACCAGATAATACCAAACCCGGTATACACAATAGAGTTTTCTTCCCCCCATATATAATACTTATGACAAAGTTGAACTTTTAAATTAGGCCCAGTAAGAGATGAACAACAATAAAAATAAAATAGAGCAATTATAACAATATACAATAAAAGTTATGTAATGTGGTCTGTCTCAAAATATCGTATCAGACTGTACTCACACTTCTTGTGATGACAGGAGATGAAAAAATACCTACATGTTGTGATAAAGTAAGGTGAGCGACCTATGACCTGTGAGATAGTGTTAGGCTACTATTGACCCTCTGGCGATATGTCCGAAGGGGGATTATCTGCTTCTGGACCATGGTTGTCTACAAGTAACTGAAACCACAGATAAGGGGGGGGACTACTATATGTCAATCCCCTCCCCATGTCCTCCTACCCATTTATCTATAAACCAGAATCATGACTATTTGAGACAAGGATAAGGTTAGCTCCTTTTAGGTTCTATGCAACTCCCACTGCATTTTATTGTCTCTCATATGAATGGAGAAGAGAAGCAACAGAGACAGTGTCTGGTTTTTGAGGACACAGATCGTAGACTAGGCTTTGAGTGACAGCTTCATCATTTACTACCTACTTACCTTTGACCAAGTTATCTAACTATGGTGAGCTTTAGTTTTATATCAAAGTGAGAAAAAATTAAAAAGCATAGGACTATTAATATATGTGTGTGTATAAACATACACATACACATATGTTTATGTTTTTAGTTTCTGGAATGTAAATGAGGTACCAATAAATGATGAAAACTGTGATGATGGTGGTGCTGGTGATGACAGCCCCAATTCCTTCATGCACTCTCATATTTCTCCACAATCCTCAGGAAAGCAGGGATAGATAGATCTCAGCGAGCATAGCCAATGGTCCCTCTACCTTATCTGCTTCCAGTCTTTGCTGACTTTTACCAATCACATCTAGATTTTGATCCAAACCTACCTGCAGTTAACTCCTGATTATTATACTTTGTGTCTTCACCTCCATTTCTCAGCCCTGAGTCTATTTTCCACTAGCCCTGCTGCATAGGGTTCCTTCTGGGTTTCTGTTAGTCAATTCAGGCTTCTATCCTAAGCTCTCTCTCCTTATGGATCTCTGACTTACCCAAGATCGTTTTTAATTTAGCTTCAGTTCTTCCTCTTGGACACCTTCCTGACCAACACTCATTCACGTGTGCTTCTGTTCTGGTGGTTTCTTTACCAACTGCTCTTGGTTTGTGAAATCAGGCTTTAAGACCTTATATTTACATAGTATTCCCTTCAAGACCTCTAGTAGTAGTAACTGTGGAAGTGGAAATCTAAGGCTTAGCCTTTTAAATTCTCACTATAATTATCTCCCTCTAGCACTTTACATCATTGTCTCCATAGAAGAAGTTGTTAACAATCTCACAGGAAAGGCAAAATTTTTATCACAGTGCTGAACCAGTACATAGAACCTCCACAGCGATTGGACTACCCAGCCATCTAAACTTAAATGTCAATTTTATATTTTAGAGATGCAGAAAACATTAATTATCCTATTATGTTATTGGGCATAAAAAGTTTTCAAATTGATACCTATCTTCTATTATATATATATATATACACACACACACACAATATATGCATATATGTGTGCATATGTTACATGTAGTCTGATAATTTGATACTATATACATTTATCATCTGTATTATAGTCTATCAATATTATACATTCATTTCACTATTTTCAAACCCATGGATCAATAACAAAAAAACTAGAACAAGTTTTTTAGAAAAATTTTTATATAAATTCACTTAAAAAAGTTAAAAAGCAAACATGCACTTACAGGAAAACCACATCAAGATAGTGTCCGAATGAACTTTCAAACAAACTTGTATTTTCATGCTGATGACTGTGCTTGGGAAGCACAGCGTCAGTAAAGCAGAAAGCCAGGGAAGTGTGTGGTTCACTTCTAGGCTGGTGGCAAAGAGGACTACATTTGGTTTTTAGCTTATCTTCCTTTCACTGAACCCCACCCCGGAGTCCATCATCATACTTGCAAATTTTCTTGCCAAGACGTTTTTTTCCCCCTCAATACCAAAAAATTTGTTAGGAATTGGCACATACAGTTTTAACTACCAAGATAAGAATCATACTAAGATGCCAGGAGAAGAAAAGAGAACTTTAGATACTTTCTCTGGGCAGGAAGAACTTGGCCTGGTTCTCCTTATTGGGCCTGGTTCATAGAATTCTCTCTCAACTCTTTGAAAATATCTATTGAGAAATGGGTGTGTGGGAAAACAGATACCAAACTAGGCGTGTATCTGGCTCAGGCTTGTGATTCACCAAGATAAGCCTGTACCTTCATTTCTGCCCCGGACAAGCCTTGTTCCAGATATGGTTGAAAGGGTTTACATTGTGTAATTAATGCAAATCTACACTCACTTATGCAGTAAGAACCATCAGTGAAACACAATCTGGGCGCAGAAAGGAGAAACTATTTTAATACCTTATGTAATTACTCTATTGAAATTATAATCATTTTCCTAATGAAAAATAAATACCACTACTGACTCTTACTAACATCACTTGTTTGTTTCATCAGCCAAGGTTTCCTGTACAAGAGCTAACAGTGAAAATCTCAGTCTCATGTGAATCTTTTTAATAACACTTTACTGAGAGAGAATTCACATACCATAAAATTCACACTGTTAGAGTGTAAAACTAAGCATTTTTTGGTATATTCACAGAGTAGTGCAACAATCACCTCTAACTTCAGAATATTTTCATCACTACAAAAAGAAACCCCATACCTACTAGAATGACATTTCTTCTTTCCTCAAGCCCTTCACAACCAATAGTCTAGTCTACTTTCTACTTTTTTAAGATTTTATTATTGTAGGTATTTCAGATACATAAAATAATAAAGTCAGTCTTTTGTGCCTGGCTTATTTCATGTAACATAGTGCTTTCAAGGTTCATACCTATGTTTCCGTATTTCATCCTTTTTTATGGCTGAATATTCTGTTTTATGAATATACCACTGTGGTTTATCCATTTCATCAGTTGATATGAATTTGATATAAAATTGTTTCCCAATTACATGACTATAATGAATAATGCTGATAACAATTATGTATAGGTTTTTGTGTGGACCTATACTGTCGATTCTCTTGATTATATAACTAAAAATTGTGGTATTTCTCAGTCATATGGCAACTATAGGTTTAACATTTTGAGGAACTGCTGAGCTTATCTTTTCCAAAATGGCTGAACCATTTTATGATCCCATCAAGAGGGGAGGGAAGGGGTTTAATTTCTCTAAACCTTCATCAATACTTGTTATTAAGTTTTAGTCATCATTGCATTTATGAAGTAGTATCTCAGTGCATTTTTCAAATCATTTTTTTTGTAAATTGTGATAAAATATACATAACATCGAATTTACCATTTTAAGTGTGTAGTTCACTGGACATTATGTTTTGTACAACCATCACCACCATCCATCCCCAGACAACCGTTCAGTTTGCAAAACTAAAACTCTGTATTCATTAAACAATGACTCCCCAATCCCCTCAGTCTCTGGCAATCACATTATACTTTTTATCTTTATAAGTTTGAGTTCTACAGCTGGTGTGTGTGTGTGTGTGTGTGTGTGTGGTTACTATGGGGATTACATTTAATATCCTAAAGTTATAAGACTTTAATATCAGGGGATCCCTGGGTGGCTCAGTGGTTTAGCACCTGCCTTTGGCCCAGGGCGTGATCCTGGAGTCCCGGGATCGAGTCCCACATTGGGCCCCTGCATGGAGCCTGCTTCTCCCTCTGCCTGTGTCTTTGCCTCTCATGAATAAATAAATAAATAAATCTTAAAAAAAGACTTTAATATCAGTTTATACCATCTTAGTGTCAATATGAAAAAACTCTGCTCCTATACAGCTATCTCCTGACTCCTTTCATTGATGTAACAAAATTACATCTGTATGACTAAGACTAATAATGTGTTTTTTTATGCATTAGTCTCTTAAACTATGTGGAAAACAAAAAGTGGACTTACAAACAAAAGATTACAATAAAACCAACTTTTATAATCTTAGTCCATCCTGGCTGCTGTAACAAAATACCACTGATTGGGTACTTGTAAATAAAATGAATTTATTTCTCACAGTTCTGGAGGCTAGAAATCTAAGATCAAGGTGCCAGGATGGTCAGGTCCTGATAAAGGCTTTATTCCTGGGTCATATCTAGTATCTTCTTACTGTGTCCTCACATGGTGGAAAGAGCAAGGGATCTCTCTCATCCCTCTTTTATAATCTCATTCATGAGGGCTTTGCCCTGATGACCTAGTATCTCCCATAGGCCTTATCTCCTAACAACATCATATTGGGCATTAGGATTTCAACATTTGAACTGGGGAGATGGGCACAAGCATTCAAGCCATAGCATAGTTAGTTGTTCATCTATTTACTTTGGCCAGACCTTTATTTCTTCCTAGGGCTTCAAGTTATTGTCTAGCGTCCTTACATTTCAATCTGAAGAACTCCCTTTGGAACTTCTTCTTATAGGGCAGGTCTAGTGGTAATAAACTGCCTCAGCTTTTGCTTATCTGGAAATGTCTTAATTTCTCCCTCATTTTTGAAGGACAGTTTTGCTTTATACAGAATTCTTGGCTAATGATATTTTCCCTTCAGCTCTTTGAATATGACAACCCATTTTCTTCTACCCTCCAAGTCTTCCGATGAGAAATCTGACATTCTTATTGGGAATCACTTTATGTGGCAAGTAGCTTCTCTCTTGCTGATTCAAAATTCTCTTTGTCTTTCAACAGTTTGATTATAATGTGCCTTGGTATGAGTCCCTTTGAGTTAATCATGCTTGGAGTTTGTTTTACCTCTTCTATGTCTGTATCAATGTATTTCATCAAATTTGGGGAGTTTTCCACAATTATTTCTTCAAATAATTGTTTTGTCCTTCTCTCTTTTCTCCTCTTGGGACTTTAAAAATACATATGTTGGTCTGGTGTATGGTATTCCACAGATCCCTCAGGCTCTGTTCACTTTATTTCTTCTGCATATTCAAATATGTTTTTGAATCTCTCTAGTGATTTTTCATTTCAGTTTTGAACTTTTTCAGCTCCAGAATTTCTTTTTTTAAATGTTTTCTCTCTTTTTAGTTGATTTTCTGATTTCTTCATACATAATTTTATTGACTTTCTCCATGTTTTCTTTTAGGTCTTCAAGCATCTTTAAAGCAGTTGTGTTAAATTCCTTGCCTCCTAATTCTACCATTTGTTTTTTTCTTAGGGCAGTTTCTGTTGATTTTTTTTTCCCTTTAAATGAGCCATGCTTTATTTCTTTGTATAGCTTGTGATTTTTTGTTGTTGTTGAAAACTAGACATTTGCATTTTATAACATGGTAACTAGAGATCCATTTTTCCCCTTCCCCAGGGTTTACCATTTTGTTTTTGTGTTTGCTTATTGTTGTAGAGTGGTTGTGCCATGGACCAGTTTGATGTATAAACTTAAGGTCTTCTCAGGTCTTCTCTGAGACCATACCTTTCCTTAGGCAAGCATGGTGACTTTCTAAATTCCCTCATATATGTGGTTGCTTTTGAATGTCTTAATCCTTAAATATCAGGAACACAAAAGAAGAAAAAGAGAAAGATGAAGGGAGAAACAAACACACCAATTCTTTATATCCCCTATAATTTCACTATAGCTGAAGGAGGGACCCTTAACAATGGCTGCCCAACACTCTTATCTGCACCCCCATAGCCAGAAGCAAATGTTTAGTGATAAGAACACAAATCTTCAATATTTAGAGGACAAAGTCCTTATTGCCCACCCAGGCTCCATAACCTGTGGACAAGCTGCTCCAGAAACATGTGCATAAGTTGCCTACCATACACCTGGGAATGGGAGACATATGGTCACTACCATGTTAAGAGCTGCAAATGACCAAAATTAATGACAGGTTATTATTCAAGTTTTCTCCTAGAAATTGCAAGACTTCAGTAGATTACAGAGTTCCAAAATAGTTATATCAGTCAGATTGTGCCAATACAATTATTTTCTAGGTGGGGAGACTCATTTCTGGTGCCTCCTACTTAGCAGTCTTCCCAGAACCTTCCTTCAATGTGGCTTTGATTTTTATTTGCCTAATAACTAATGATATTGAGCACCATTATATTTGATCTTTAGTTAGTCTTTACTGAAAGTGAAATACTGAAGTCTTCAGAAATTATGTCTGAATGATAACTTTTCTTTCAGCTCTATTAGTTTTTGTTTCATGTCTTTTGAGGCTCTGTTGTTAGGTCATATATTTTTATATTTGTGATTATTCCCAAATGGATTGACACTTTCTTTATAGTAAAATGTCTTTTTGTCTCAACTAATTTTTTGTCTTAGATTTTATTTTGTCCTATCTTAATTAGCCTCTCCAGCTCTTTTTGCATTGTATATCTTTTTTCCTTTTAAACCCATTTGTATCTTTGAATCTCAAGTGTGATTCTTATAGGTAGCATGTAGTTAAGTAATGTGTTTTTACTCATTCTTCCTATCTCTGATTTGTAATTACAATGTTTAAAGTAATTATATTTCATATAATTACTTTTAAGGAAGGATTTACAGACATTTTTGTATTTTCTATATCTCATATATATTTTTATTTCTTCATTAGTACCTACTTTTATGTTAAATAGTGCTTTTGAGTATACTTTATAATGTATCTCCATGTGGATCTTATCAAGTGTATCCTACTTGGAGTTCATTGAGCTTCTTGGATGTGCAGATTAATGTTTTTCATCTAATTTTGGAAAGTTTTCAGTTCAAAACACTGGTGAGAACCTCCAGTGAATTTTTTTCTTTCACTTATTGTACACCTTTCAACTGCTGAATTTTTTAAAAAATAATTTCTTTTTTAATTCTCCCTTGGCAAGGTGTCCTTCTCATACTCTTCTACTTTTATTTAGTTATATAGACATGACTTTCTTTAGTTCTCTGAACTTTGGGGAGCTCCAAACTAGTTTTGCCTTTTCCTGTGAATCTTAGGCTACTATTTTCATGGCTATCATGATTTCAAGGCTGTTGTCTTTCAAGATTACCGTGGAACTAGGAAAAGAGCTATTAAAATAGGACATGTTAAAATTCCAGAAAGCTCACTGTATTTACCAAGATTCAATGGGTTTCTTGGATAAGCTCTCTGTAGATTATTCCAAGACTTTTGTTAATTTCCAGAGTTCTGAAAAATTTGATTTTGATAATTTTTGGAATCATATTCCTTTTATGGGGCAGTGAATTTTTGTAGGTCTTTACTCCACCATTCTGGAAGTCTGATCACCTTCACTTGAATTTTGATAAGATCACAGCCTTCATTAACTTGATGCGAAATATCACCCATGCTTAATCCCGCATATGGCTAGGTAAAACCTTGAATATTGTTTTTTTGTACTTTAAGTTACAGCATCCTTTCCTAAGCCTTGTCATATTTAGGGGTCAAAAAGATAAAGAAATCCCCATTTGAGTTTGCACAAGTCTGTCCCATGTTTTCCAGTATTATACCATTTGTTTCTGTCCTAATAGTAGCTCCACAATTTCTTTGTAGATTGGCAGCAAGCAGGTTGGTACTGAAGCACTGGAGAATGTGTCTTGAAATCAAGTCTACATAGCTATGACACTTTTTTTTTTTATTTATATAGAATGTTTATTTGGGGTGACGTAAGAGAGGCTTTGACCAGAAGCTGTACTTATATTGAAAATTTATTTTACTGAGGATGCCTTTTTATTGAAGGCCTTTATATGAGTGCAATTGATGATTTCCCAGGAACCACCCATTGGCATAGCTACTGCCTCTATTTACCCACATTATTACTATAAGGATGAAAGAGAGAGCAAGGCCTATTTTATAATAATAAAGCTACCCAAAATATAGTGTAGCTGGAGACTGTAATTATGTAATGGCTTTTGCAGCTCCCATAAATATAACAACTGAAACTAGACATTCACTGTTGCAAGGGGCATGGCCTACCTGGAGACTATGCTGCATTCATTATATAGACTGTTTCTGAGTTAGAGCAGCCATCCAAGGACCCATCACTTTTGTGCTGAGTTCTTAATGGGCATTGTTAGCACATGATTTCCTAAAGATAATCTCGATTGACATTACTCTATCAACAGCTGAACAGACTGCCTTCAAAAGTACATGAATAAACATGGTCAATCAGTAAAACATTAACTTTTTCTTTCATGTATTATCATGTATTCAGAAAATGAAAGAACTTATAAAACATGAAAATACAGTGAGCAAGATGAGGGGATCCTAAAGATGGACACAAAGTCTTCTCATCTTTTATCCCATCATTCCCAAGGATTCTGATGTTCTGTGAGAAATTGGTGTGGCCCTGTGATCACTCCTAAGAAACCAGCATGACTGAATTGTGTAACTTGGCTGAGGAAAGTCCTACAGTGCTTAAGCTAGGTTAAGTGTTTTGGTGATCAGTTAAGTGGTTCAATTGTTCCTTTAATTTACATTCAATGCAGTAATAGATCTTTCGAGTTGAATATTACGGAGGGGTCGAAAAATTATTTTGAGGGTTAATAGTTCAATACTGCTTTACTTGGAGCTTTCAGATTTCCATTAGAAAATGATTTCCTTGAATAAATCTTTTCTGATTACAGCCAGCTACTCTGATTTGTTAATAATTGTCAACCTCAACACTGTTAGTTTATATGACTCTTTTGCCCTTGTTTCTTATTGAATCTATGTCAGATCTGTATCTAAATGTCTGTGTTCTCAATAATATGGTGAAGTACATGATAAAAGGGGCCAGATTTGCTCAGTATCCACTTTAAGGATTCAAGACAGTGTTGTGCTTTTATTGAGTCCCTAGAACAAGTCATTGACCCAATCACATTGAATTTTCACTGTGCTCTGTCATTTCAAAAACATTTTCATCTCCACCATTTGCCTTGATTAGATTCCAAGTGATCCCAATATTGCAGAGAACCTTAGCTAATTGTATAAATTACTAAGATTATTGGCATCCTTTACTTTGCCTTCTGAGAGACATCCAAATTACTCCCTTTTGGTTATTGGTCCTAGTGGTTTAACTGGGAAAGGATCTTATCTAAGTCTCTAAAGAAGGCATATGACCCAGGGATATCCAATTAATGTAGTCTATCCTCTGGCCACAGTAAAAAAAAAAAGCTCAGGGATAGTATTTAACAATAATGACCGTTAAAACTTAAAATGTGCTTGGCACATATGGCATAAACTCCCAACAAGCTCAAAAAGTAAAAATTATTATTATATTCAATTTGCAGATGTGGAAACTGAAGCACAGTGGGTCAATTTCCTTCCAGATGTCAAGTCTGACCTGGTACTGAGAGTCTAGTCCTTTGCTAGAATCACTGGAAAGAAAGTACTGCAAAGGTAAATTGAAGCAGGAGCTGCTTGACACCATTATGTAGAAATACTTGCCTCGGGGCACCTCGGTGGCTCAGCGGTTGAGTTTCTGCCTTTGGCTCAGGACATGATCCCAGGATCCTGGGCTGGAGTCCCGTGTTGGCTCCCTACTCGGTGGGAAGCCTGCTGCTTTCTCTCTCCTCCCTGCTTGTGCTCTCTCTCTCCTCGCTCTCTATCACATAAATAAATAAAATCTTTTTTAAAAACCAACCAGCCAAATAAAAAACCAGCTGCCTGAAGAAAAGTCTTGATAGAGGAAAGCAAAGGAAAGAATAGACCAAGTTCCAATGATATTGATGGAGGCCTTGACTCTTAGTTTCAGAAGCCTTTAACCTGGGACTTGACAGTTGTGTTAGCTAATAAATTTCCCTTTTCTTTGTAACTTGATTTCTGCTAGATTCTTCTCACAACCCAAATGTACTCGCTAATAAAACCAAGAAATGGCAAGCCCAAAGCCTAAAGAAAACTAAGAAATTTTAAATTAAATGTGCACAAACAGCTATCACTCAGAAGAATCATCACAGAACTAGTAAGTGTGGGAAGAAAATTATATATATATATGTATATATATAATTTTATATGTATGGAAGTGTGGGAAGAATATATATTACACACACATATATATGTACACATATATATAAAGAGATATTCGATATATATATTCGATATATATTTTAATTCTATAAATATTTCTTTAGGCAAAGGGACTGGGACCTGGGAGATGCATGGTCTATCTTATGAATTAGGTAGAAAAAACTTAAACCTTGTTAGGAGCTAGAGAGGGGATGATTCTTAGCAATCAAAAAAAGCCACATTCTTTGAAAGGAAAAAATTTTTTTAAGATTTTATGTATTATTAATGAGAGACACAGAGAGAGAGAGGCCAAGACAAGGCAGAGGGAGAAGCAGGCTCCATGCAGGGAGCCCGACGTGGGACTTGATCTCGGGACTCCAGGGTCACGCCCTGGGCTGAAGGCATGTTAAACCACTGAGCCACCGAGGGATCCCCTGAAAGGAAAATTTAAAAAAAGAAAACCTAGTGGATCGATATGAAATACCAAGTTAGAATAGAACACAACGACACTGCAGTCCAATAGGAAAGCTTTGTGCAAAACGGGTGCATGCTAAGGGCAGAGGTATGGGAAAAGATTCTTTTTTTTTTTTTTTCCCCTTTATGATGTGTAAGTCTCTAAAAATGAGTAGTAAATTGTCGGAGAGTTTTCTGAGTAGAAATAAACGTTCTGAGTTGGATGTGCAACATGGGATACTGTATTTTGATCCTTGGTGTAAAGGATAGATTCCTGTCCACAAAGACCCTATCATAAAAATATGAACTCCTTGCTGCTTTAACCTCGATGATCTCTGTCCACCCTCCAGGAGGGCAAAGGGTGCCCAACCAATAATAGAAGTAGCCAGAAACAATCTTAATATTATCAGGGCATCATTCCCTCCTGCTGCCCAGCAATGTCCCTTGGTACCTGCTACCTGAAAGTGCCCCTCTTATAATCTGCCTTTCCGATATGCTTGTGCTGCCAAAGACAGTGCCCTTAAAGGCACTTAAGGGGCTTGAGGGCTATATGATTACAGAATCAGTTTCATATTTGAAGGATTCCTATCTACCATTATGACAGTGTTTGAGGAGGGGGGATATACCCAATATAATTGCTTTTATGAAAACTAGAGAAAGGCCGCCTCCTCCCCTTTCTCGCCCGATCCTAAGCAATTTGTGCAGTATTAATGCCTGCAACCTGCTTTCTGATTTCATTTATCACTTCTTTTTTTCCCTTTCTGATTGGACAATTTTATCTAGACTAGTTATAACAGCCAGCACAGCATCGGGTCCTCTAATTTATGTGTTAATGTGGTGCTCTGGAAGCTTGATGTTAAAATGATGAATATCACCTGGGAAGAAGATTGGACGAGAGCAAAAGAACTGGCAAGTTGCCTTGTGGAAATAGCTTTCGACTTTATCAAACCATGGGGTAACATGTCAGATTATATTACGTATAATTAATTATTAATGCAGGCCGGGCCTTAGTTTGAAAAGCACAAACATGCACTTCGAATAATTTCCTTCCCATGGAAAATCTGTTGTGTCCCTCAAATTGAGCAGCAAAATACCCCTCACAAAATACCTTAAAGCTTTCGTTTCTCCAGATTTAGCATGCATCTGAGACAAGAAAGCTTTCACAAGCCTCCTTGCCATGGACAAAACAGAGATGTGTTTTTGCTTAATTAAAATTCTTTTTTGGCAACAGATGTCCTTGCAAAAATAGCTCAGAGCTCGGTGAAGCATTTTTATAGGCTGGAGTTCAGCGACTAGGAGCCCGTCATCTGCCTTCTCCGCTCTGAGAGCAACACAAGAGACCAGGTGGCTGGTCACAGTTTGAAAAGTGAACAAATGTATTTATTCACTCTGAGCAATTTGCAACCCACTGGGAGAGCAGGAGCCCTCTCCCAGCCCTTAGCTCCTGAGAACTAGGACTGTGGGAGAAAGGGGCTGTTTAATTGCTTGCACAGTCTCTCTCACTAAAGCAATTAGCACCCAGAGGAAAGTCCGGGAGAAGAACACAGCCAGGCCTCACACCCATATGGTGGCCTGAAATCAGCCTGCCTGCTGTCCAGGCACACGGATGATTCAATCAGCGATGCAGCCACAGGCCCCAGAGCTCTCCTTCCTAGTTTCTGCTGGGGAAATCTTGTCTTCCTATTCCTGAGCTTCGGATAGGCTGACGAACTAGTGTATAGTGGGTAGCAGCTCCTCAGCTTCACACCTAGTTAACTCTACTTGGAAAAAGAAAAAAAAAAAAATTAAGCTTGAAAACTAAAAAAAGACCACCTAGATCTGTGCTCAGGACTAAACGATTGCTGCCTGGCAGGTGAGAAGTCAGACCAACAGTGGTCAGCTGGCCAAGTGTCTGAATGGAATCAGAACCTGGGTCTTAAATAAATCAGAAAGAGGACATAGACTTTTAAAAATAAAAAAGAGACACTTGCTAAGGATTCTGTGGTTAGGACACAAAGCTGCTATGCATAACAACATCCACTGGAAATTATGTGAATCAGTTTTGTGTACATTTGGTTTTTAACCTAGTTGCAAGGCTAGGTTAGAGCAGAGGCATACTGCTTATTTTTAGTATGTCCTATCAGAGACCCAACCAGATAATTCAATAGAGAACAACTCATACATTAACCAACTTCATTACATAAAGTTATATTTCATGTTGGTAAATTTTACTGATAACTGAAACTTTTCCTAAAGATTTAGGGATTTCTAAAAATATTTAACCACTTCTGTTGGAAATTATTCTGAAATGTATTATACACGTCTCTGTATTGTCACCCAAGATCCAGAGAACAATTATCATCCACAAAGGGACAGATTAATTATTCTTTCTTTTGTACAAACTGTATAAATTTATGTTATCTTTGTGGTTAAGCTACTTATTTTTCATTTTTAAAGAATATAATAAAAAAAATTACTTCCTCGAATGGGGAACAGCACTGGCACCATGTGTTCCAAAAGACTGATGAGGTGGGTGGGGTTACTGAGCAGTGTTATTCATACTTTAACAGCTACTTAGGGATCACTTACTCTGTCAGATACTATTCCAAGGGCTGGGGATTCAACAGTGAACACATAAACAGTGAATACATAAAGTTCTGGGCACCGGGAAGCTTGCATTTTAATAAGGCAGATAGCTAATACAACATTAAATTCATATGCAATACAACATCAGAGCCAAGTGCTACAAAGAAAAATAAAGAGGATGAGAGAGAGATACAGTGGTCAGGGAAGGCATCCCTAGTTAGGTGACATTCGAACAATGATCTGATTGAAATAAAGGAGAAGCCATGTAGGTATGTAGGAGAGGAGAACTCCAGATGGAAGGAGTATTGATAGGGAAACAAATGTCCATGATGCTTCTACATGTCTTGTGACAACTTTGTTGGAAAGGATTTTCAAGGACATTTGTATAGCAAACAGCCTTGGAAGCTAGAGATAGTGTCTCCCTCTGGGGCAAAGGGCAAACTTATTTACAGACTAGGACAATAAAGATCATCTCTCCCTATTGGACAAAGGTTGGGCAGGTTTGCCAGTAGCTACTTTTAAAGATGGGGGTTTTCTGAGCTCAAAGTCTTGAAGCTGGGACACAGACAATTATGCATACACTACTCAGGTTTACCTTTGCAACAACCCCAAGGAACATGGAGGACAAGAAAAACTAATGCAAATAAAAAGCTCATAGTGCCTGCAGTGCCAGGAATAACAAATTGTCTGGATCCTTTTGGGTGCACTGTGAGGGGGGAAAAAAGTATTGAAGAAAGAGGAAATAATCAACTGGGTCAAAGGTTGAGTATGAGTTAATGAGGATTGAGGACTGATGAGTTGATTTGACAATGTGGGTATCACATTGCCAAATAAGAAAGTTTTTCTGCACAAAATCTTTACTGTAGTAGGTTATAGAGAGAATGAAATGAGATAAAGTGGAAATAGTAAATATAGAAAATCCCTTCAAGAAGTTTTGCTGTAAACCAGAGTAGAGAAAAGGAGAAAAGGCTGGAAGAAAATATGGGAGACAAAAAAGAGATTTTTGTTTTTCTTCTTTTTTAAATATAAGAATAGTATAATATGTTTGTATGCTAGGAAATTATCTAGTAGACAGTGAAAAATTAATGACATAAGAGAGAGCTAGCATCATTGCAGGAACAGTCTGAAGCAGAAAGGGAAGGGTTTCACCACGCCAGGTGCAACATTGGCCTGACACCAGAGTATGGGCAACTGATTTAATAACAAGAAAGACGACAGCATTTAAGGCACAGGTGCAAGTCATGTACTAAATTTGACTAAATTTGTGATGGAGAATATAGAAGCTTTCTTCTGATTGCTTCTGTTTACTCAGTGAGGGGACCCTTGCGGGGCTTAGCAGTTTAGCACCTGCCTTTGGCCCAGGGTGCAATCCTGGAGTCCCGGGATCGAGTCCCGTGTTGGGCTCCCGGCATGGAGCCTGCTTCTCCCTCTGCCTGTGTCTCTGCCTTTCTCTCTATGTCTACCATGAATAAATAAAATATTTATATATATTTTCTCAGTGAGTGAAGTGAGAATCAAGTCACTAGTACAGAGTGAGAGTGGAAGGGCTACTGCAGGTTTGAAGGAGAGACAATGGAGGGAAACCATCACCTAAGAAGATGAGAGAGGGCATTGATTTGGAAAAGTAGTGGTACTGCAGGATGACCCCATAAAGCATTAAATTCATGTTTTCTCATCTGTGGTCTAGAGAATAATAAAATATATTAAAAGGTATTTCTATTGGGGGGAAAAGATTATTCAATGAATTGAATTCAATTCAATTATTCAATATCCCAATTAGGTTGGGATATACTTGATATAAAAACTAATCAGATATCTTTACTGAAGGACTTCACAGGGCCTTCAATGAGTTATATAAATGTTGACTTTCCCTAAAGGACTATAGTATGCAATGTATCACAAATTTATTTGATTGTGGGATGTTAGTAAGATTTTAGGAAACAATTTGAAAAATAGTTGTACTAAATCACTTGCTGATTTCCAGCTACATTTGCTCACGTGGCCTGGTAAAGTACGCCTCTGTCCCTCTGAAGTAGAAATAGAAGAATCAGGCATGGCCTATCAAAGAACAGGACTCTAAAAGTAGTAATTAATGAACCTAATGAGACACACTAGTCATTGTGAGATGTGTCATGGCCAGCCTTCTGGGAATTCCATGTCTTCTAATGAGGCTAAGATTAGATGTGGATTTTTTAAGTAAGTGAAAAAAACCTAAGCAATGTGGAAAGACTAAAACAGCTTCAACAATCCACTGGTGTAATTACACTTGACAGAAAGATCCAGGCCAAGGGAGATCTCTACTGGGGTTTTCAGGTGACTGCAGGACAGACTGAAACTCAGGGGAGGGATCTTTAGACCAGATAGGAAAGAGCTTTCCCACCTTGAGGGATCTCCAAGGGAAGTGATTATAGAATACATAGGATCCCTGAAAGGAGAGTCCTTAGTACAAGGGTAAAAAGACATTTTCCTCATCAGGAACCGTAAGGGGTCAACAAAAGGGGTTCTAGCACAGGAGCAAGATTAGTAAATGGGGTTTATCAGAAGTGGGAGTCTTCCACGGAGGCAGCAGCAGTTCTAATCTGATTCTACTTTGGGCTGAAGGCTACATAGCTTAGTTTAACAAGATCTAAAATAAAATCCTTGTTATGTTATTAAAAGTTTCAATTCTATGTAAGAAGGGGATTTCTGGAAAAAATGAAAAATCTGACTAGGATTTCAATAAAATTTTAATTTATTCAAGTATTGTGACTAATTTTGTCATTATCCCCCATATTAGAGGTTGGAAATGCATACACACACACACACACACACGTCCACAAATTGAGAATGTTCTGTAGTCTGAAAGACAGCAAGACCAAGCTAATGAGGAAGACTCTCCTCAAGCAGACAGAGTGGATGAAAATAACCTCAGAAACATTTAGTGGCCACTGCTTTAGATAAGAAAAATGTCTATGGAAAAAAAAAAAAGTATGGTAAGACATGATCTTGTCCAACCCAGAAAGGTGGGTAATAACAACAGGTCCCAAAGATCTTTGCAAATAAAAAGTAAGTTGGCATTCATTCCTTTTATGAAATACTTCTTGGAATCATCTCTATAGAGGTCTTCCTTTTCTTCTGAATCCCATAATGCTATTTAATACAGGGATGAAAATTCAAAAGCCTTCAAAGTCCTGGAGTGTAATTTAAATAAGGAAAATTCTCTGCCTGGTATTACAACAGTAAGGGCAATAAAACTGGAAAGGCATTAAATTCAAATCACTTAAGAACATTGTAATTGGGCCTGCAAGACAACAGTTGACCTCTGCTTTAATGCCTGCCTACCTCCTTTTCAAAAGTTAGATGTGCAACCTCCTAAGGAGCCATCGTAGCTCCCAATCTTTCCACTGCGTTGCTTCCAATGGGTTACCTTACCTAATACATGATTGTCTGGAAGATGAAAATTATTTTTCTTTCTAAGAGTACAGAGGTTTTTTTTGTTGTTGTTCTTGTTTTTAAAGATTTTATTGATTTATTCATGAGAGAACAGAGAGATGCAGAGGGAGAAGCAGCTTCCATGCTGGGAGCCCAACGTGGGACTCGATCCGGGCCTCCAGGATCAGGCCCTGGGCTGAAGGCAGAGCTAAACCGCTGAGCCACCTGGGCTGCCCAAGTACAGAGGTTTTATGACAGTTTTTAAATTCTTATTCCCAAGTTGACAATTATATTCTAAATGCTTGTATTGCCAAATGCCTGATTTCCAAATAAAGGAGATGGTGGGGGGAATAATTGTAGATTTCATGCCACTTATAAATATATAATTAGCTATTACATGTGATCGTTCTTATACAATATGTGCAATTATATTATGACATATACACATGTACACGTTTAATATTTGTAATACATGGGATCCCTGGGTGGCGCAGCGGTTTGGTGCCTGCCTTTGGCCCAGGGCGAGATCCTGGAGACCCGGGATCGAATCCCACATCAGGCTCCCGGTGCATGGAGCCTGCTTCTCCCTCTGCCTGTGTCTCTGCCTCTCTCTCTCTCTCACTGTGTGCCTATCATAAATAAATTAAAAAAAAATATTTGTAATACATATGTAATAGAATATAGAACCACATTATGATTAACTGGCATGATGAAATTCTTTGTTATTATTTTAATAAAGCAAAAAGGAAGTAAGATAGAAGAAAAGACAAAGGAAGGAATAGTTTTGAGAATGATTAGGACATTTCTTCAAAAGAAATTTTTGGTACATTCATTTAATTATCATCACATTTTATCTCACTTTATAGAACATGTTAAAGAGAAGATCATGAACCCAATCCAATTTCCAAAATTTGGTCCATGTCTTTTAAAAGATGTTTGATTAGAAAACTTTATTTCTAAACTGGAACGTTTCACATAAATTCATATTTTTCCTGCTCCCTTCTGACATGGTTCCTACAGCTCATCTATCTGACCACCACAAGGATATAAAACACCCACTTATATAATCTAAAGCGATCCGGTTAGGCGTTTGAGTTTATAGACCCTACATCCAGAGTATATGTAGAGACTTATCAGCTCTCAAAAAGACACATCTTGCAGATAACGTCCAGAGAGTTAGTTAGGCATAGACGCTTAGAAACTTGGAGCAACATCTTCAAGTAACTGAGAGGCCCATGAGGCACTGTCACTGACTTTACACAATAAGACACGGACTTCTGGGAAAGATGGCAGAGCAGGAAGACACTAAGCTCACCTCATCCTTCAGATACAACTAGATAACATCCACATCAGTGTAAATAACCCAGAAAATGATCCAAAGCCTTGTAAAACAGATTCTCTATAGCTAAATGTAGAAATGAGTCTATATGGAAGAGTGTAGGAAAGGGCACAGATGTGGTCAGGAGCTAAAGGACCTGTGGTACTGTCTGTGGGAGGTAAGGATGCCATGGGAGCAAAGAGGGAAAAGGAGAGGATCCCACACTGGGCATCCTAGCCTTGAGGGGCACACCCTGGGAGAGCAAATCCCTGTAACACTTGGCTCTGAAGGCCAGAGGAACCTAGCTTCACAAGGTTTTACAATCAGTGGGTCTTAATACCTGGGACTTTAAAAAATCAGTAGGCTCAGCTCTGGAAAAACAGAGAGCAATAGGAAACTGAGTCCCTGCCCTTAAAGAGACAGCACAACAAGGAGCATCACTGGGATACAGCATGGAAGCAGCAGTTTGAAAAACACCTGGATAATATATATTTAATAATTTCAGAGCATGTACTAGAAGGCATAGTAACTTTGGGAAACTTCTCTAATTGCAAAAGAGCTGGTAGTTGCTATTTTTCTCCCCTGACTCCTGCCTACACAGGCACCTGTGGGAGCCAGTATAGCACCAACACTCTCCACATAGCTTACTGACAGCATGTCCCACCCCTGCACACTTCTGTGGATCCACCCCACTCAACCTGGCCAATATAAGCAGGAGTTTTTCCTGAGTGGCTGAAGATCCTCTCTCACAGCAGACCAGCATGGATCTTGCTGGGACCAAGCATCCTGGCTCTTGCATCCTGCAAATCTCCTGTGCAGTTGCCCCCTCCAATATGACCTTGGCCAGAGAACATCCAAAGTGGTCCCATAAACCTAGCAGTATGTAAGCAGTCTGACAGGGGTCACATAATTCAAAAGTGATTCTTGCCCTGGGGAATAGGGAATATAATAACATACACCAGTTTATGCCCCAGCAGTGCAATGGGAGCAGACATCTGGTCTGACTGCAGGCCTCACCCATTAATGAAATCTTCCCAGGGGACATCATAGGGAGAGCATCCTGAAGGTCAATGCAACGCACCTCTGGCTAACAGCTGGTCTGACTCAACTCAAGCCCAAGGTCGCCCCATAGAGACACACTAAAAACACAAGGACCAAACTATTACAGATGACTAGACTGAAGGCAAACATGGCTCAGCAACAACAATAGGGCACATGCAACATACATACTAGATTCTGGTGAATGTGGGACATTGTACTACAGGACCTCTCTTCATAAGGCCACTACTTTTAAGAGCAGGAGATGTAGCTGACTTTCCTAACACATAGAAATAGACACAGAGTTAGACAATGTGAGGAACCAGAGGAATATGTCCCAAATGAAAGAATAGGATAAGTCACAGTAGGAGAGCTTAATGTAACAGAGATAAGTAATAGTCTGATGGAGAAGTTAAAGGAATGATCAGAAAAATACTTAATGGATTTGAGAAAAAAGGAGAATACCACAGTGACACGCTCAACAAAGAGATAGAAAACATAAAAAAAGAACAAGGATTAAGAACTCAAAAACAGAAACTAAAAATACACTGTAGTGAATACACAGTAGACTAGAGGAAGCAGAAGAATGGACCAGTGACCTGTGAGACAGAATAATGAAAAACAAGATGAACAGGAGAGAGAAAAAAATAATAAGAAATTAAAATAGACTTTAGGAACACTATCAATGGTAATAGCATTTGCATTATAGGGATTCCAAAGGGAGGAGAGAGACAAAAGTGGGGAAAAACACTTAGTGGAGGAAATATAGATGAAAATGTCCCAAATCTAGAGAAGGGAACAGAAATCTGAATCCAAGAGGCACAGAGAGCACCCCTCCCAAAAGTCAACACAATGAGGTCCACACCAAGACACATAGTAATTAAAAGAGCAAAAAGTAGTATTTAAGAAAAATTTAAAAGCAGCAAGAGAAAGGTAGACACTTATATACAAGGGAAAGCCCATAAGGCTATCAGCTCATTTTTTAGCAGAAACTTTGCAGGCCACAAGAATATATAGCATAATATATTCAAAGTGCTGAAAGGAAAAAAAAGAAAGAAAAGAAAAAGAAAAACCCACAGCCAAGAATGCTCTATCTAGCAGGATATTCATCAGAATAAAAGAAATGAAGAGTTTCCTAAACAAAGTTTAAGAAAATCAGCTGTACAAGAAATATTAAAGGGGACTCTTTGAATGGAAAGACTCTAAGGAGACATGAGAAAGGTAGGAAGCACATAAATAGTAAAATTGAGTATACCTATATAAATCAGTCAAGGAATTCACAAAAATAAAAGAATGTAAAGTATTACACCATATATCTAAAATGTGGGGGGGGGAGGATAGAGGTGTAAAGAATGGGTTCAAACTTAAGCAACCATCAACTTAATATGTTCTACTGTATACATAAGATGTTATAATCAAACCTAATGGTAAACACAAATCAAAACCAGTAATAAATATGCAAAAAATAGAGAGAGAATTCAAATATATTGCAAAAGAAAGCCTACAAAGCATAAGAGAACAAAAGAAAGAAATAAAGAACTGCAAAAATAACCATAAAACAAGCAACAAAGTGGTAGTAAATACATACCTATCAATAATTACTTTGAATATAAATGGACTAAACACTCTAATCAAAAGACAATGTGATGGAATAGATATAAAAGCAAGACCCATCTATATGTTGCCTATAAGAGACCTATTTTAGACTTGAAGTCACAAGAAGATTGAAAGTGAAAGGATGGGAAAACATCTATCGATAATGGTGCTAAGAAAGCCAGGGTAGCAATACTTATAATGGACAAAATAGACTTTTTAAAAAATATTTTATTTATTTATTCATGAGAGAGAGAGGCAGAGACACAGGTAGAGGGAGAAGCAGGCTGATGTGGGACTCGATCCCAGACCCTGGGATCACACCCTGAGCCAAAGGCAGATGCTCAACTGCTGAGCCACCCAGGCATCCCCGGACAAAATACACTTTAAAATAAAGTCTGAGGAGGTCCAAGATGGTGGAGAAGTGTGAGACCTTAGTTTTATCTGGTCCCAGGAATTTAGCTAGATAGCTATCAAATCATTCTGAACACCTGCAAACTCAACCAGAGATCTAGAAAATAATAGAGACAATTCTACAAATAGAAAAGCAATCACTTACTGCAAGGTAGGAAGTGTGGAAAAGTGAATTCAATATGTAGGAAGATAAACTTCTGAGGGAAGGAGCCTCCATCAGCTGGCTACCAGGAAGTGATATAGCAGCAAAGTGTAAAATCAGAACTTTAAAAGTCTGCTCTGGTGAGTGATGTCCCAGCTGGAAAGGTGCTCAGGTGGCTCAGTGGGACAGATTCCTAGGTGGGACAGTGCTCTCAGGAACCTTAGGGTCACAGGAAGACCAGGGGTGCCTGACAGCAGCAGAGTTCCCAGGCATCAAAGCAGGGAAACTGGCTGCAATCAGTAGGCCCAGGAGTGGGCTCTCAGCTTGGGGTTGCCATAAACTACCAACGACTACATGGTCACTGCTCTCTGACCACGGGCCTAACAAAGGGCAGAACCATCCTGAGACCTTCCACCTTCTAGGCACCCCCACTCCATCTCCCCGGGAGGAGCAGTGCAGCCACAGGAGTCTGCAGGGTTTGGAGAATGGAAACAGGGTTGCGTGCCTGAGACAGAAATGCTCAGTCACAGGCTGGATGAGCAGATGGAGATGAAAGAGAGAGGAGTCATTGACTGCTTTTCCCTGAGGGCGCACTGAGAAGGGATCCCAGATCTTTCAGCTCCAGGGCTGGACATTGGGAGGCCACCATTTCCACTCTCATCCTCTAATGCTGCGCAGAATGCCTTCAGGGAACAAAAGCCAGGTAGAGCAATTTGGAACCGATTACTTAGCCTGGCCCCCAGGCAAGGGTGGTGCAGTTCTGCTTAGAGAAAAGACACCTGACAACACAACAGTACTGTCCCCCAGAAGATCAGCAAGATCATTGGCTGAGACCAGGTTTACTGATCATAGGGAACTACAAAGCTTCAGGAGAGGGGAAAACAGCATGTAGAATTCACGGGGTTTTTTTTGTTTTGTTTTGTTTTCCCCACCATCCTTTAGTCTTTCAATTTTAATTTTTTTCTTTCTTTTTTCAATGAATTTCTTATTTTATCAACTATTTTTAAAAATATTTTTAAATTTTCAGGGTTCCTGGATGGCTCAGATGATTATGTATCTACTTTTGTCTCAGGTCATAATCCCAGGGTCCTGGGATAGAGCCCCACATTGGGCTCCCTGCTCAGTGGGAAGTCTGCTTCTCTCTCTCCCTCTGCCCCTCCCCCTGCTTATGTTCTCTCAGTCTCTGTCTCAAATGAATAATTTCTCTCTCAGTATCTATTTCAAATGAATAAATATATTTTTTAAAAATCTTTTTTTATTTTTACAGTTACATTCTATCCTTTCACTATATTTAATTTTATTTTTGTATAATTTTTTTCTTTGTTTACAATTTTTGGATACAGTTTCTCATAACAAATAGACCAAAATACACCCAGAATCTAGTATATGGCTCTGTTCTCTGCAGTACGTGATCATATTCTCTCCCTTTCCTTTTTTTTTTTTTTTGTGGAAGTCTTTTTTAACTTTATACTTATATCCTTTCAATGTATTTAATGTTATTTTTTTGAATATATATATAATTTTGAGATGTAATTTCTTTTAACAAACTGACCAAAATACACTCAGGATATAGTGTATTGCTCTGTTCAATCCACCTGTCTGTTTATATTCTCTCTTTATTTAATCTTTTGTTGTTGCTTTGGGTCTCTTTTGATTTGTTTAATATATTTTTCTCTAGGGTCATTGTTGCCATTTTAGTATTTTGTTCTCTCATTCATCTATTCTCTGGACAGAATGACAAAACAGAAAAGCTCATCTCAAAAAAGAAAACAAGAGGCAGTACTGACTGCCTGGGACCTAATCAGTATGGACATAAATTGTAGGAAGTAGTTCAGAATAATGATTATAAAGATACTAAGAGGGCTTTAAAAAAATCACAGAAGACACTAGAGAATCCCTTTCTGGAAAAATAAAGATCTAATCAAGTTGAAATAAAAAAGACTATTAATGAGATGCAATAAAAAATGGAGGTTCTAACTGCTTGGATAAATGAGGGAGAGTAGAGATTTAGTGATCTAGAGGACAAAATGATGGAGAATAAAGAAGCTGAGAAACAGAGATAAATAACTACTAGATCACCAGGGGAAAATTAGAGAGATATGTGATACCGCAAAGTAAAACAAAATTAGAATGATTGTGATCCCAGAAGAAGAGGAAAGAGAGAGGTTGGAGCAGAAGGTATATCAGAGCAAATTATAGCAGGGAACTTCCCTAATCTGGGGAAGGAAATAGGCATCCAAGTTCAGGAGGCAAAGAGAACCTCCCAAAATCAATAAAAATAGGCCTACAACCCGACATATATAGTGAAGCTTGCAAATCTCAGACACAAAGAGAAAATCCTGAAAGCAGCTTGAGACAAGAGGTTTGTAACCTACAAGGGTAGAAATATTAGACTGGCAGCAGATCTATCCACAGAGACCTTGCTGGTCAGGAAGGACTGGCATCATATATTCAGGGTGCTAAATGAGAAAAGAGCCAAGAATACTTTATCCAGCTAGGATGTCATTAAAAATAGGAGGAGAGAGAAAAGGTTTCCAGGACAAACAGAAACTAAAAGAATTTGTGATCACTAAACCTGTCCTGCAAGAAATATTAAAAGGGATCCTTTCAGTGAAGAGAGAGCCCGAAAGTAACATAGACCAGTAAGGAACAAAGACAATATACAGAAACAGTAACTTTACAGGTAATACAATGGCACTAAATTCATATCCTTCAATAATTACTCTGAATGTTAATGGGCTAAATGCCCCAATTAAAAGACACAGTGTATCAGATTGCATAAAAAAAACCCAGACCCATCAATATTCTGTCTGCAAGAGACTCATTTTAGACCCAAAGACATCTCCAGATTTTAAGTGAGGGGGTAGGAAACCATTTATCATGTTAATGGACATCAAAAGAAAGCTGGGTTCACAGTTTCTTATATCAGACAAATTAGATTTTAAACCAAGGACTGTAATAAGAGATGAGGAAGAACACAATATCATAATTAAAGGATATATCCAACAAGATCTAACAATTGTAAATATTTATGCCCTTAAGATGGGAGCAGCCAATTATATGAACAAGTTAATAACAAAATTAAAGAAACACATTGACAATAATACAATAATTGTAGAAGACCATAACACCCCACTTACTGCAATGGACAGATTTCTAGGCAGAAGATCAACAAGGCAACAAGGACTTTGACACACTGGACCAGGTGGACTTCACAGACATATTCAGAGCATTCCACCTAAACCAACATACTATATATTCTTCTCACGTGCACATGGAATATTCTCCAGAATAGATCACATACGGGGTCACATAGATGGTCTCAGCCAGGACCAAAAGATTGGGATCATTCCCTGAATATTTTCAGATCACAATGCTTTGAAACTTGAATCATAAGAGGAAATTTGGAAAGAACTCAAATACATGGAGGCTAAAGAGCATCCTCCTAAAGAAAGAGGGGTCAATCAGGAAATTAAAAAAGAATTTAAAAAATTCATGGAAACAAATGAAAATGAACACACAACTGTTAAAAACCTTCAGGATACAACAAACATGATCCTAAGAGGGATGTATATAGCAAAATAAGGCTTTCTCAGGAAACAAGAAAGGTCTCAAATATACAAGCTAATCTTACACCTAAAGGAGCTAGAGAAAGAATAGCAAATAAAGCCTAAATCCAGCAAGAGAAGAGAATTAATAAAGTTTAGAGCAGAAATCAATGAAATAGAAACCAAAGAACAGAATAACAGATCAATGAGACTAGGAGCTGGTTCTTTGAAAGAATTAATAAGATCAATAAACCACTGGCCAGACTTATCAGAAAGAAAAGAAAAAGGACAGAAATTAATAAAATCATGAACAAAAGAGGAAATATCACAACCAAAACTGAAGAAATACAAACAATTATAAGAACATATTATGAGCAACTATATGCCAACAAATTAGGCAATCTAGAAGAAACAGACACATTCCTAGAGATGTAGGAACTACCAAAAATGAAACAAAGTAGAAACAAAAAATCTGAACAGACCCATAACCTGCAAGAAAATTGAAGGAGTAATCAAAAATCTCCCAAAAAATGAGATTCTAGGTCTAGCTGGCTTCCTAGGGGAATTCTACCAAACATTTAAAGAAGAATTAATACCTATTCTTCTGAAGCTGTTTCAAGAAATAGAAATGGAGGTACAACTTCCAAGCTTTTTCTATGAGGCCAGCATTACTTTGATCCTAGAACCAAAGACCCACCAAAAAGGAGAATTACAGATCAATATCCCTGATGAACATGGATGCCAAAAATCTCACCAAGATGCTAGCCAATAGGATCCAACAGTATATTAAAAGGATGATTCACCATGACCAAGTGGAATTTATTCCTGGGCTGCAAGCATGGTTCAATATCCATAAATCAACCAATGTGATATACAACATTAACAAAAGAAAGTAGAAGAACCATATGATCCTCTCAGTAGATGCAAGAAAAAAAAAAAAAGCGTTTCACAAAGTACAGCATCATTCCTTGATTAAAACTCCTCATAATGTAGAGATAGAGGGTACATACCTCAATATCATAAACCCTCTATACGAAAAGCCTACAGCAAATATTATTTTCAATGGGGGAAAAACTGAGCTTTTCCTCTAAGGTTAGGAATATGGCAGGGATGTCCACTATCACTATTGTTCAACATAGTACTAGAAGTCCTAGCCTCAGCAATCTGACAACAAAAAGAAACATAAGGCATCCGAATCAAATATAAGGCATCCAAATCGACAAAGAAGTCAGACTCTCAATTTTCACAGATGACATGATACTCTATGTGGAAAACCCAAAAGACTCCAGCCCCAAATTTCTAGAACTCATACAGGAATTCAGCAACATGGCAGGATATAAAATCAATGCACAGAAATCAGTTGCATTTCTATACACTAACACTGAGACAGAAGAAAGAGAAATTAAGGAGTTTATCCCATTTACAACTGCACCGAAACCCATAAGATACCTAGGGATAAACCTAACTAAAGAGGCAAAGGATCTGTACTCAGAAAACTATAGACTACTCATGAAAGAAATTAAGGAAGACACAAAGAAATGGAAAAATATTCCATTCTTATGGATTAGAAGAACAAATGTTAAAATATCTATGTTACCTAGAGAAATCTATACATTTAATTCAATCCTTATCAAATTACCATAAACTTTTTTCACAGACCTGGAACAAGTACTCCTAAAATTTGTATGGAACTGCAAAAGACCCCAAATACCCAAAGGAATGTTGAAGAGGAAAACCAAAGCTGGGTATATCACAATCCAAGACCTCAATCTCTATTACAAAGCTGTAATCCTCAGACAGTGTGGTACTGGCACAAAACCATAGATCAGTGGAACAAATAGAGAACCCAGAAATGGGCCCTCAACTCTATGGTCAATTAATTTTCAACAAAGCAGCAAAGAATATCCAGTGGAAAAAAGGCAGTCACTTCAACAAATAGTGTTGGGAAAATTAGACAGCCACATGCAGAAAAATGAAACTGGACAATTTCCTTACAGAATACACAAAAATAGACTCAAAATTGATGAAAAACCTAAATATGAGACAGGAGCCCAACAAAATTCTAGAGGAGAATACAGGCAGCAAACTTTATGATCTTGGCCACAGAAACTTCTTGCTAGAAATGTCTCCAAAGGCAAGGGAAACAAAGGAAAAATGAACTATTGGGACTTCATCAAGATACAAAGCTCTTTTTTTTTCTTTAAAGATTTTATTTATTTGTGTATTCATGACAGACACAGAGAGAGAGAGAGGCAGAGACACAGGCAGAGGGAGAAGCAGGCTCCATGCAGGGAGCCTGAAGTGGGACTCGTTCCTGGATCTCCAGGGTCACACCCTGGGCCAAAGGCATGCTAAACCGCTGAGTTACTGGGGCTGCCCAAGATACAAAGCTTTTGCACAGCAAAGGAAACAGTTGACAAAACCAAAAGACAACTGACAGAATGGGAGAAGATATTTGCAAGTGTCTTATCGGATAAAGGGCTAGTATCCAAAATCTCTAAAGAATTTATCAAACTCAACACCTAAAGGACAAATAATCCAATCAAGAAACGGGCAGAAGACATGAACAGACGTTTCTCCAAAGATGACATCCAGATGGCCAACAAACACATGAGAAAATGCTAAACATCACTCAGCATCAGGAAATATAAATCAAAACCACAATGAGATACCATCTCACATCAGTCAGAATGGCTAAAATTCACAAGATAGGAAACAACAAATGTTGGTGAGGATGTGGTGGAAGGGGAACCCTCTTGCACTGTTGGTGGGAATGTGAACTGGTGCAGCCATTCTGGAAAACAGCATGAATGTTCCTCAAAAAGTTGAAAATAGAGCTACCCTATGGCCCAGCAATTGCCCTAGTAGAGATTACCTTAAAGATATGAATGTACTGATCCAAAGGGGCACCTGCACCCCAATGTTTATAGCAGCAAAGTCCATGATAGCCAAACTATGGAAAAAGCCCAGCAATCCATCAACAGAGGAATGGATAAAGAAGATGTGGTATATATATACACACACACACACCATGGAATGGTATACCATGGTATACCATGGATGTGGTGTGTGTGTGTGTATATATATATATATATATATATACACACACACACCATGGAATATTATTCATCCATCAAAAAAATAAATCTTGCCATTTGCAATGACATAGATGGAACTAAAGGGTTTTATACTATGTGAAATAAATCGATCAGAGAAATATAATTATCATATGATCTCACTCATATGTGAACTTTAAGAAACAAAACAGAGGATCATAAGGAAGGGAGGAAAAAAATAATAAAACAAGACAAAATCAGAAAAGGGACAAACCATAAAAGACTCTTAATCATAGGAAACATCAGAGTTGCTGGAGGGGAGGGAGGGATGGGTGGGGTTACTGGGTGATAGACATTAAGGAGGGCACGTGATGTAATGAGCCCTGGGCATTATATAAGACTGATGAATTGCTGACCTCTACCTCTGAAACTAACAATATATTATATGTTAATCAATTGAATTTAAATAAAAAACAAAGACTGTAACAAGATATAAAGAAGGACACTATATAAACATAAATGGAACAGTCCAACAAGAAATATTTATAAATAATTGTATGTATCCTCCCAACATAGGAACACCCAAACACATGAAGCAGTTAATAATAAGCTTAAAGGAAATAATGGGTAGTAATACAATTAATAGTAGGGGACTTTAACACCCCACTTACAATGTACATGTCATCCGAACAGAAAATCAACAACAAAAGAGTGGCTTTGAATGACAACTTGAACCAGACGGACTTACCAGATATATATTAAGTTCAATCCTACAACAGTAGAATATACATTTTTTTCAAGTGTACATGGAGTATTCTTCAGTAGAGATACCGGTTTAGGCCACAAAAGAAGTCTCAAGAAACTCAAAAAGATTAGTCATATCATGCACCTTTTCTGACCACAATGCTATGAAACTGGAAATCAACCACAAGAAAAATCTGGAAAGAACACAAATCTAAGGAGGTTAGATAACATGCTACTAAACAATAAATGGGTCAACCAAAAATCAAGGAGGAAATGAAGAAATATGCAGAGACAAATATAAATGACAAATAAAAACAATCTAAAATCTTTGGTATGTAGCCAAAGCAATTCTAATGGGGAAGTTTATAGCAATGTTGTCTCAACTTAAGACACAAGAAAAATCTTACACAACCTAATGTTGCACCTAGAGAAGCTAGAAAAAGAACAAAACCCCAATTAGCAGAAGGAAGGAATTGCTAAAGATCAGAGCAGAAATAAATGAAATATAAACGAAAAAAAAGAGAAAAAACATTAAATCAATGAAACCAGGAGCTGGTTCTTTGAAAAGAGGAGCAAAATTGATAAACCTTTAGCTTAAAAAGGGAGAGAAAATTTTAAATTATAAATGAGAGAGAAGAAATAACCAATACCACAGAAATACAATTTAAGGGAGTATGAAAAATTATATGCCAACTAATTGGACAACCTAGAAGAAATGGATCAATTCCTATACATATAACCTCCCCAGACTGATTGCCAGCAATGAATTTGAAACACTTATCAAAACTCTCTCAACGAAGAGAAGTCCAGGACCAGAAGCCGTCATGTGTGAACTCTACCAAGCATTTAAAGGAGTTAATACTTATTCTTCTCAAACCATTCCAAAAAATAAAAGAGGAAGTAAAGCATCCAAATTCATTCTATGAGGCTTCGTTACCCTGATACCAAGACCAGATAAAGACATTGCAAAAAAAAAAAGATGTAAAAATCCTCAACAAAATATTAAAAAAAGAATCTAGGGGCTCCTGGGTGGCTCAGTTGATTGAGTGACTGACTTTTGGTTTCAGTCAGGTCATGATCTCAGGGTCATAAGCCCTGTTGGGCTCTGTGCTGAGTGTGGAACCTGCTTAAGATCATTTCTCTCCCTCTCCCTCTCCCTCTCCTCTCCACCCCTAGCCCCCTGCTCACAGGTGTAATGTCTCTCTCTCTCTCTCCAAAAAAACAAAACAAAACAACGATAAAAACAACCAATGGAAACCAACGATACATCACAGCATTATTCACCATGACCAAGTAGATTTATTCCTGGGATACAGGGTTGGTTCAATATTCACAAATCAGTCAATGTGACATAACACATCAATAAAAGATTTTAAAAAAGTGATTATTTGATAGATGCAGAAAAGGCATTTGACATAGTACAACATCCATTCTTGTTAAAAGCCCTTAATGAAGTAGGTTTAGATGGAACATACCTCAACATAATAAAGGGCATATATGACAAACCCACAGATAATATGCTCAATGCTGAAAAACTGACAGATTTTCCCCTAAGATCAGGAACAAGACAAGAATGTACACTCACACCTCTTTTATTCAACACAGTAGTGGAAGTCTTAACTGCCACAATCAGACAGGAAATAAAAAGCATCCAAACTGGTAAGGAAGAAATAAAACGTTGACCGTTTGCAGATGACATGATGCTATATAGAGAAAACCCTAAAGACTCCACCAAAAACTACTAAAATTGATAAATGAATTCAGTAAGTTTGCAGGATATAAAACCAAAATACAGAACTCCATTGCATTTCTATACACTAATAATAAAGTAGCAAAAAGAGAAATTAATAAAACAGTCCCATTTATAATTGCATCAAAAATAATAAAATATTTAGGAATAAACTTATCTAAGGAGGTGAAAGACCTATACTCTGAAAACTACAAAACAATGATGAAAGAAATTGAAAATGACACAAATGGCAGGATATTTTATGCTTGTCGATTGGAAGAGTATTGTTAAAATGTTTATATTACCCAAAGCGATCTATAGATTTAATGCAATACCTATCAAAATACCAATAGAATTTTTCACAGAACCATAGAAAATAATCATAAAATTTGTAGCCAAAGCAATCTTGAAAAGAACAAAAAAACTGGAGGTACCACAATCCCAGATTTCCAAATATCCTATAAAGCTGTATTAATCAAAACAACATAGTACTGGCACAAAAATAGACACATAGATCAATGCAACAGAATTGAGAGCCCAGAAATAAAACTATAATTATATGGTCAGTTAATCTTTGACAAAGGAGGCAAGAATATGCAATGGGAGAAAAGACCATCTCTTCAACAACTGGATTTTGGGAAAACTGGACAGCAACATGCAAAGGAATGAAACTGGACCACTTTCTTATTCTATATACAAAAATAAACTCAAAATGGATTAAAGACTTCAATGTAAGACCTAAAACCATAAAAAGCCTAGAAGAGGGCAATGATTTCTCCGACATTGGCCTAGCAACAGTTTTCTAGCTATATCTCCTGAGGTAAGGGAAACAAAAGCAAAAATAAACTACTGGAACTACATCAAAATAACAAACTTCTGCACAGCAATGGTAACAATCAGCAAAACCAAAAGACAACCTACCGAATGTGAGAAAATATTTGCAAATGCTAAATCTGATAAAGGATAACTATCCAAAATATGTAAGAAACTTATATAACTCAACAGCGAAACCCCCCAAATGATCAAATTAAAAAATGGGCAGAGGACATGAACAGGCATTTCTCCAAAGAAGATACACAGATGGCCAACAGACACTGAAAATATGCTCACTATCACTCATCATCAGGGAAATGCAAATCAAAATCATGATGAGATATCACCTCACACCTGTCAGATGGCTAAAATCAAAAACATAAGAAACAAGTGTTGGCAAGCATGTGGAGGAAACGGAATGCTTCTGCACTGTTGGTCAGAATGCAAATTGGTGCAGCCACTATGGAAAACAGTATAGAAGTTCCTCAAAAACTTAAAAATAGAATTACCATATGATCCAGTAATTCTACTACTGGGTACTTACCCAAAGAATACAAAAACACTAATTTGAAATGATAATGATATATGCACTCCTATGTTTATTGCAGCATTATTTACAAAAGCTAAATTACGGAAGCAGCCCAAGTGTCCATGGATAGATGAATGGATAAAGAAAATGGAGTATATACACAATGAAATATTACTCAGCCATAAAAAATAAACGAAATATTGCCATTGATAGGGCTAGAAAATATAATGCTAAGCAAAATAAGTCTGTCAGAGAAAGAAAAGTACCATCTGGTTTTACTCATATGTGGAATTTAAGAAACAAATGGACAAAAGGGAAAAAAGAGACAAACCAAAAAACAGACTCTCTTAACTATAGAAAACAAACTGATGACTATCAGAGAGGAGATAGGTAGGTAGAGAGGGGAAATAACGAAGGTTAAGAGAAAAGTTGTTAAGATGAGCACTGAGTAATGTATAGAGCTGTTGAAACACTGTATCATATACCTAAAATTATTATAACACTGTATGCTAACTATACTTGGGTTAAAATAAAAATAAGATAAAAATATAAGATCTTTTAAAAAGCATGAAAAGTTAAAACTAACAGAAACATGAAATATTCAAGCATTAGAAGATGCTATCTCCTGTCTGGAGAGCAAGGGATCATTCTTAAATGAGAAATCGTGAGAAGCATTTCTGGTGCTGGTCGATCTGGTCCATGCGGCCAAAGGAGGAGCTTCCAAAGAATTCTATCTCCAGCTCAGAGGTGTTGAGTGTTGAATTGAATTTAACCACCTTTTGATAATCAGATTCCAATTTCTTTTCTGCAAGTGCTATGTGCCTTATTACAATCCCAACAAATTCCTTGCTAGAGAACCCAGTACATGTCAGAGTCCCGCAAAGGATCAATGTTCCTTCAAGAATGGGTTGTAGTTTTTACTTTGGCATTCTTCTATTTAGTCAAAATACAGAAAAACACGATTAGAGGGAAGGTAGGAGGACTGAAGCATGTCATTTCCTTTTTTCCAATACTGTTTCATGAGATTGAAAAATCTGCCTTGGAGCATGTTATCTAAGTCAAAACAAATTAGAAATTGACAAAGAAATACTTTCTATAAGACTTTCTTTAAAAATACCTCAATTTATTCCCATTTCTAACCATTTTACATTTGAATTATTTAGGAATGTCAAAACTATAAGAGGCTTAAATACACATATTTCAGGGTGAAGATGAGGGATAAATAGAAAAAGAAGAGACTATCCAGGGAAAATAAAAATTCACTCCTGAATAGGCCATTTTTAGGTGTAAGAAATTTAGGGGCTGCTCCTCACATACGTTTGAAAGTTCCCTTGCATATATTTTAGGCAAGTTCAAACTACTATAATCTTGATTTGAGTTGTCTCGGTTCTTGAATTAATGCCAGGTGGGAGAGGTGATAGGGAGCTGTGCAACATTCAGACTCTCCTCCCTCTGTCTAGGCTTCCCGAAATTCACTTCTAAAGCTCCATTGCTAAGCAAGTTTCCAGAAGCATACCACAACAGGACAGGTTTTTTTGGGGGTGCTTTATTAGTGAGAATTTTCCAAAGAAACAGAACCAATAGGAAATATATATATTTGTTATATTATTTATATATTGTAAATATATTAATATATATTTTATATTTACATATATTTAATACATAATATATAAAGTATATTTCAGATAGATATTAAATGCAGTATATGTGTATATATATACACAATATATATTCATATATATATATAAATGTAAAATAAAGAGTTGGCTCATGTGTTAAGGAAGCTGAAAATACCAAGATCTGCAGTCAGCAAGTTGGATACCCAAGAAAGCCAGTGGTGTAGTTACAATTCTAGCTGGCAGTCTTCAAGATCCAGGAGCAGCTGATGTTTCAGTTTGAGTCTGAAAGCAGGTCAAGAGCAATGTGGATGTCCCAGATTAAACAATTAGGCAGGCAGAGTTCTCTCTTAGTCATGGGATGGTCAGTTTGTTGTTGTTGTTGTTGTTGTTGTTGTTTTTCTATTCAGGCCTTCAACTAATTAAACGAAGGCCACCCATGTGGGGAGGACAATCTGCTTTACTCAGTCTACTGATTCAAATGTTAATTTCCCCAAACCCTCATATATACCCAGAATAATGTTTGACCAAATATCTGGACACCTTGTGGCCCAGACAAGTTGACACATAAAATTAACCGTCACAGTTGCTATCAACTTTGATTCACTCCATGACAATTCCCAACTTTTGACAGTTCCAAGCATGGCCAGATGCAAGAATGCAAGTCAGACCTATACCTGCCTAACTCCAATGAGGTCATAGGATGAGGGAGAGACTTTTGCTAACTTGCAGTGCAAACATGCATATACAGTGCAACAAATAAACACACAGGATACATCTATACCAGATATACACTGAAATACATATGAACACAGAATCAGAGTTATAGAACTCCAGACCTCGACGTGGCCTCACAATTCACTTGGATGAACCTACTTGTTCTTCAGCTAAATATGTAAAAACACCATAGACACATAATAATACACAGACAGGAAGACACAAATGCAGAAACATATGCCAGAGGTAAAAGACATTCAGGCATGAATGAAGCACAGAGTTTTGCCATAGCCCTCCTTTACTCTGCACAGAATCAACTAAGTATCTGGTTATACACTCGGACTTCCTCTCATTTTTGCTTCTTATTTTTATTAGGGTGTTTTTATTCTGTGGCAAATCCAGCCATAGTTAATAGCCTCTCCTCAACCTCCCAAACACGAATCCCTCCCATTCATCTGCAAATGAGCATCAAAGGCCAAGTTGATGGTAAACCTAGTACCTTCAGAGGAGGATCCAAATTCAATACTTGACAGCCCAAAGTCTGTGTACTGACCTAAAATAACTGCTTTTCTCTGGAATGTAATATATAAGAGAAAAAAATGCTACAGAGATAGGGTATATATAAGAACCAAAATCTTAAAGGAATTGATACCATAATTAACTGAAATAAATAATGCATGCATATGTACATACAAAGTAAAGCCGTTGATGATTTTGAATCAGTACAGCAACCCTTTGGAATGAATTCAAAGTAAATCTATGCTACTAATTGGAGTCCCTTTTCTATCTCAAGAATATTGGTAACCCCTTCCAAGTGTTCCAGACTCTTCAACCTGCCAATAAATCTGTCTTCTTTCAGTCAGTTCCAGCCCACTTCCATGTCTCTACACCTGCTTCGGAAAACTTCCTTTTCCCCAGAATTGCTTCCTCCTCTTAAAATTCAAATGCTAACGGGTTGGCAAGTTGCACTCATCTAATTTAGTTAAACATATAAAAACAAAAGAACTGTTTATTTCTCAGATCATGATAAGCCCTGAAATAATGTATTTAATTGTGTTCTTTAAGATCTCACTGCTGTGTCATTTAAAAATTTGGAGATGAAAAAAAATAAATAAATAAATAAATAAAAATTTGGAGATGACATGAGGGGGAGTAAAGAGATTGGATCATTTTCTAAGGGTTATACTTCAAAATGGAAACAGAGTTCATAGTCTATTCTGTCTTGGGGACAAGACAAATATTGTCCAGGAGGCTACCTTCAATGTCACCTTTTAATAAAAGTCAAATGCCAAAAGAATAAAAAATCAGAAACAAAACCTTGTCCATCTCACTGTTTAAGACTCTTTAGTTAATAAATCAGCCCTCAGCTTCCTGATTTGCTCCTTTGCCACATATTAAACTCCACATTAAAGTAGCATCTGGATGAAGTCACTGGTAATCATCTGCCTTGGTAGGGCTCTGAGGTGGAGATTTCCATTACTACTTCCAATAATATAAAATGATTTTACTAGTTAAAAATTGCAGTCATTAAAGGGAATGAAAGAATGAATTGGGTCTGTATGGTCTAACATGAAAGAAATTGATTATATTATATATATTTCTAAAATAATCAGAATCCTGTAGATGATCCCCCTTTTACATTTCATATGTTTGTATATGTGTGTTTATTTATATCCAAATATTTGTCTGAATATGTATGGTATGCATATGGATACATATATGTGTAACATGTGTATACATGTGTGAGTGTGGATATAGATACAGAGATACAGATGTGTGTGTGTATATATATATATGTAGACATTTTGACATGAATAAATAATGTAAACATTTAAGCAAACTCAAAATTGTGATTTCCTCTTTTCTCTGGGGAGAGACTTTAAAAAAATGGAATTATTTTTATTGTTTAAAAATCTAATAAAAATTTAAATGGTAATTGAAAAATATTCCAGGTTTCAGCTCTTGCATGATCAAAATCAATCAAACCAATCAACAAATGTGCATATAAGTAGTTTTTAAAACTATAGAATGGATTTAAAAATGTGTAGGCTAAAATAGCAGGCATGGCTGAGTCAGGAGTAAATTTAGATTTTATTGGGCTTATATAATTATCCTCTTCAAGGATAATTGTGAATATTTATTGATATAAAATTAGGTACATTAGAATGATAAATTAATTACAATAACTTACAGATGTAAAAAGGAGGATAAATACTACCAGCATCACAAAATCTGGAGAAACTGTGTTAAGATTTACAAGTTTTAACTGTCTGATCCAATGTTAGATGCTCATTTCTCCTATTTTTGTTTGCATCTTCCGATTGCCTTTTCATAATGCAAAGGTCTTGTAATACTAATTTTCACTGGAAGAATAAAAAATTGGGGCTTTCCTGTAGTATTTTTTTTTCCTCCACTACCCACAGACATCCAATGCCAGAGCCACATGTATTTCACAGTGCTACCTTTGCCCTGCACTCTCATGTCACAAGAGCAAATGAGTTGGCTACTGGGACAACTGGCGACAAACTTACTAACCAGACATGACTATGAGCTATATAAATGTAACCCACTAAATCCAAAGGAAACAGGTCTTCCACACAATTTTCCTTTAAGCAGATTCCAAAAGTGCTCATAGGTAATCCAATACTGCTGAACATGATGGCAAGTGTGATGGGGAAGTTAGGATGGAAAGAGACTATTGCCTCAACTCTTGTGGTTAAAATAATTTACCTTTGCAAATTTTGCAAAAACCTATAACCATGTGAGCCCTTTGTCTGGGGATTTGGAAAGAGGCCATGTGATGGAGGAGTTCTGAAGCTTAGATTTCCCCAGCCTCTAGTTCAACTAAAGGAAACTATAAAGGAGACTGAAGAGGAGTTGTCAGAAATAGGGTAGAAAAATCAAGAAAGTGAGATAGCTTAGAAACCAAGGGATCAGGGATGCCTGGGTGGCTCAGCGATTGGGTGGCTGCTCAGGTCCATGATCCCCCGGGATCTGGGATGTGGGCTCCCCGCAGGGAGCCTGCTTCTCCCTCTGCCTATGTCTCTGCCTCTCTCTCCCTCTGTGTCTCTCATGAATAAATAATAATCACTCAATTTGGCAACATGATGGTCACTGTTGACATTAACAAAGCTATTTAAATGGAATAGTAAGGATGAAAACGACGTTAGAGATAGTTATGGAATGTATGAACAATGGAAAAAGCTGAAACAAATTCATCCAGCTACTTTTAAGGCAAGACTTTCTGTTCATGTCTGGAAAACTTTGATTACACTAGTATGGGAGTAACTTTTTGGTGCTCTTATCTACCATAGTAAAATTATCTCTGTATGTTTTGCCTCTTTTATAGAGAGAGCTCCTTATGAATAAGGACAAGGACTGCATGGAAGATCCTGCGCGAATATTTGTTGAATGAATGAATGCCTTTCAGATATGATTTAGTCTTCCTCTTGTTCTCTAGGAATTTTTTTTTAATATCCTCCAAATTGAAGGAAAAAAGTTTACTCTTTTAAAAGAAGAATAAATAAGATCTCACATCATTGCTTATCTCTCTCCTAAGTGATATAAAAAAAGAGAAAAAAGGGGATTAAAAAATTCATTCTGATGAAACTCAATTTAGCTAACAGCTATTAAACACTACTTTGTTCACCCCCAAAAAATAAAAATAAAAAATATATTCTCCAGATGAGAAATGAAAACTGTTTAACAGGGGCACCTGGATGGCTCAGTCAATTAAGCATCTGCTTTCGGTTCAGGTCATGATCCCAGCATCCTGGGATTGAGCTCCGCATTGGGCTCCCTGCTCTCTGAGGAATATGCCTCTCCCTCTCCCCTGCTTGTTCTTTCTCTCAAATAAATAAAATCTTAAAAAAATAAAACAGTTCAACATAAATTGAGAAACAGTCAGATAGATGCCCAAAAATCCCATTTGCAGGCGGGGCAGAGGGTGTGGTATGAAGACTCTCTGGAGAGATGTAACCTGAGCTGAAGTTATTTTTAAAAAGTAGAAATTTTCTATCCAAGTGAAGGAAATTTTGTTTCAAGGAAATTGTACATGTTTCAGGAATTCAAGAAGGTGGGTAACAGGAGAGGCAAGAAATAGCAGGATGAATCTCAAAAAGTTTCAGGAGCCTGGGACACCTGGGTGGCTCAGTGGTTGAGCCTCTGCTTTTGGCTCAGATCATGATCCTGGGGTCCTGGGATCGAGTCCTGCATCAGGCCCTCCTGCTTCTCCCTCTGCCTATGTCTAGAATGAATGAATGAATGAATGAATGAATGAATGAATGAATGAAATCTTTCAAAAAAAAAAAAAAGCTTCAGGAGCTAGATTGTGAAATGGATTGCAAAGGATTCAAAGAAACTTGGAAATTAGCCTGAAGATGACAGGAAAACACTGAAAAAGGTAAACAAGTCAGAATTGTATGGGAAGCAGAAGTTTGGCTCCCAAGTCTCTCTTGAAAAAAGTCTACTTATTCACTAGGGATCTTGCCTGGTATATCCTGTTCCCAAGAGATGAAAAGATTCTTTGCTCTCCTTTTAGAAATTAGCCTGTCCAGGTAACCACTGCTATTTACTGCTCCATAGTCCTGAGAAGTTATGGAAGTAAATCAGCCACTGTGTTCCTGCTGACTACTGGGGAATGAAAACAAACAGCATCCACGTGCTGGCCACACATTCCAGTGGGGATCCTGCCATCTGTCTTTGTGTTCACACAGCCACTCACATTTCCAGTTCATACCAACGTGATGTCACTTCCAAGCAGAACATTGAACAGTTAGAACAGAGAGAAGGCTCGTGGACAACATCAAGCTCCCCGAAGAGTGGACACACCCAAACAGAAGCAGCACTGCTAAGGCAATATTGTGTCATAAATTACAAGAATGATGATACTGATTTTCCCAGATTAACAAGTGGACTTGAGCTGTGGTAGCAGAGCTGTGGTGTGAATAAAGGCCACAATCTCTCTTTATTACAAAGCTACGCGTGATGGATTTGGGGAGCCCGTAAGCTGTTTCTTTCATGGACACAAACCTGTTCTCCAGGGGTCTTTGCATCATTAATTTATTTAATCCTTCTCTTACTGCTTTGAGGAAGGTATTTGATTATTATCCAGTGTTATGGTTGAATTTGTGTGAATTCATTGTGAATGTGAACTTACTTGGTAATAAGCCTTGTGAATGTGAACTTATTTGGTAATACAGAGATTGCAAATGTAATCAGGTTAAGGTTAGGTCATCAGGGTGGACGTTAGTTCAACATAACTGGTGTCCTTATAGAAAGGGGAAATTCAGAAAATGTACATTGGGCAAATGTCATGTGAAGAGAGTGAGAGATTAGGGATGCACCCGCAGCCAAGGAACGCCAATGACTGTCAAGTCCTCGCCAGAAGCTAGGAAGGACACATGGAACAGATTTTCCATAGAGCCCTCTAAGGGAACCCACCTGCTGATACCTTGATTTTGGACTTCTAGCCTCCAGAATGGAGATGATAAATTTCTGTAGTTTTAAACCAGCCTGTTGATGGCACTTTGTTACGGCAGCCCTAGTGAATCTTTACATCACTTGTAACAGATGAGGAAATAATATTCAGGGTGCCAAGTACTTGCTTAGGGTGATGGTTAATGAAGAAACAGGTCTGGAACGCTGCCTGACTGTAGGGCTGAAGTTTCCTTTGGCTCACAATGTTGTCTTCTAATGGGGGTACTGCTCTTAGGAAAAAAGATATTCAGGTTCCCAGTATCCTCTTTTAAATACATGTATGTTTTGATTTTTTTTTTACCACCTACAATATCAAATATTGGTGCAGTGATTTTAAAGACAATGGGAAAGAATGTTACATATATTTTCATTTTCTTCATATGAGACTGAATATCAAGATTAAATATCGTCTTAATACTTTTATCAATTATTAACAATTTTTAATCCTTAAGTTTTTCCATCTTCTTAAAAAGAAGAAACCCTGATTTTGAATACATGTAACTCAGTATAATCATACACAACTATGAAAATGCAATTGTATGGTATCAACTTCCAGTGAGAAGCACCTAAAAATAACCATTAACCATATACTCTGATCTGGTTTTATATTTAGGACTTATTGGTCTAATGGCATAAACTGGGCTTGGGGAAAAAAAACTCTTTTCCAAGCTTTGTCTTGAATTTTTCCCTAATGATGTTCCTCTCTCCAATGTGATTTGCAAAATGCTGGCTTCTGCTTTCCTAGCTGAGTCAGAAATGGCTTTTCTCTGTTTAATCAGACTGTTGTGTTTCTCCGCATTCTCAGAGTTCTTTAGCACTCTCTCTTCCTCTTGGAGGAAGAGGGATAGCGTGTGTTGAACTCCGCTGCTGGAAAAAGAGCCCCCTTGGTAAGAATCTGAGATGAAACCATTTCCTCTGCCCAGTGTCAGACTTCTGTGTCCCATCATTAAACCTCCTGCTGTAAATAAGAGCTCATGTTGTATGTTTGTAATTGCTGAATGCTCACTAGAATTTGTGGTATGATGCTTCACCTCTCATCTACTAGAGTTTCTAATAGTGATCATCATCACAAGCAACAATTAAACCTGAACATTCAGGTCCCTCTGTCCTGAAGGTTCAGAGACACAAAATTCTAAGATTGAAGGGTGATTCTAAACACTTTGTTTATTCTCACAGTCATTCCTTCTCTGTTAGGAAGAGAGGAGAGACTGGCAGATGGGCTACTAAACCCGTAACAATGCTGTTTGAATTTCTTGTTTCTATTTCACACAAATTGGAATTTAATGAAAACATTTAAACATAAAATGTACACAAATAGATGAACCTTGGGAAAACCTTTTCTCTGAGTAAAATGGAAGATAGACTACAAAAAAAAAAAAAATTAGAGTCTCAAGACCTTTGGTGGAAACTGAGAGCCCAAAAGTCTTTACATAATTAAACTATATTTAGTCATAGTTTGCCACTACCGTCAACACTCCTCAATATTTCCTTGTACTGAGTGAAATGTTTTCTAGATTGCTGAAATCATGGATCTTAGAAAGCTAGAGATTTTAAAATGCCAAACATATATCTAGTCATGCATTCTTTCTGAATGTAAAACTTGCAAATGAGTGTGTGTGAGTGTGTCCGTGTGTGTATATGCATGGGTGTACGTGAGTGTATGTATGCGGTGCTTGCTGTGAAGCTGCCAACTCTCATTCTTTCAGAATGAGGTGCTTCCATTTATTGTCTCAATTTCAATCTGCCTGGGGCCTAAAATAAAGAGAGTCACAATTGATTTTGGTTGGATATTTAGAAACTCATTCAGATTCTTTCTGAGTCAATTAGATGATCTTAAGTTGGCAGCTCAGTAAATTTCCTGCTGGGAACTAGATTGCAAGGGGGAAGAAAACAAATAAAGATATTATGTGCAATTGTCCATCAAGTATCAAGAGTTCTGGATAAGACCATAATTGAAACACCTGTTCTCGTACTTGCCGAGGCCCATTTTTGAGTACAAAGATGAGGAAAATATATTGATATTATATTCATAAATGTATCTTTTATACACAAAGTGGGCATGGGTAGTAGTGGTGTTTATGTAACAGTATTTATTACATCATAAGGCACATGGTGAAATTGAAGCAAAAGCATCTTACTATCTTTTTTTGTGCTTGCTCCACACTGCGGTGGATAAAAGGTCCTGTATGAAGTTTTGAAGATATTCAGAAGCACTGTCAAATATAAGCTACCATGCCATATGCCATACTTGATAATCGAACAAGACAATGACCTCTAAACAATTTCATATGATTCTATCATCTTCACAGCTACGACTCTTGCCGTGGGAATAATTTTGGCATGCCTCTTATCCTTTATAAAACTACTGGCAAAAAAAAAAAAAAAAACTTAAACATGGGATGATGATTTGAAAATTACTGATTCAATAGCTTCCAAGAGATTTTCAGTCAGGTTATTATTTTAGGTAAAGAAAAACTACATTTGGTTATCTAAACCAAGGTCAGCAAACTTTTCGGTAAAGGGCCAGAGATTTTTACATCTTGCAGTCTCCGCCTCAACTACTCAATGTGCCATTACATTGTGAAAGCAGCTATGGACATGTAATGGATGAGCGTGGTTTGCATTCTAATAAAACTTTGCTTATGGACATTGAAATTTGAATTTCATATCACTTTTGCATGTTACAAAATTAATTTTTGATTTGACAAAAATATAAAACCATTCTTAGACCACAGGCCATATAAAACCAGGCAGGATTTGCCCCATGGGCCATAGTAAACCATCCACTGATCTAAAGAAATAACGCTGGTTTGGAATATATCAATTCCCTGTATTGCCTAAAACTCAATTCTAAATGTCATAGAAATAAAAGGCCATGGCTGTCAGAAAAACAACACTGCTTTGCATGCCAGAAAGTGTTAAAAATTCCTTTCCTTCCCTTCCTCCAAATCACATAATTTATTGACTATCCCTTTGTCAATGATTGAAGGATCTAAGGAAGAAAATTAATACCTCAATTATTTGACAAGTTCAAGGTGAGATATGTTCAGACTAATGAAGTATTCTAATCAAGTAAAGGTTGTCCCATTTATGTATGAAATCACTATGAGGACTTCAGGGACGTGTAGAGGTCTCTTAAACATGAAAACAAATATTTAACCAGCCATAAACCTTCCATCTAGAAATCTGATTATTTATCGATGATTTTACCAACTTACTTTATAAGAAGACTTGAATTAATATCTAAGAAAGCTAAACCTAAAAATATATGAACTGTATTCTATGTAAGGGAACACTTGTGTGCTCTTGGTAGGAATGTAAACTGGTGCTGCCACTGTGGAAAACAGTATGGAGGTTCCTCAGAATGTTAAAAATAGAAATACCATATGATCCAGCAACTTCACTTCTGGGAATTTATCCAAAGAAAATGAAAACATCAATTTGGAAAGATACATGACTCCCTATCTTCATTGCAGCATTATTTACAATAGCCAAGATATGGAAACAACCTAAGTGTTTGTTGATTGTTGAATGAATAAAGAAGACATAGTGTATATAGACACATGATGGAATACTACTCAGCCAGAAAAAAGAGTGAAATCTTGCCCTTTGTGACATGGGTAGACCTTGAGGAATTGTGCTAAGTGAAATAAGTCAGGTAGAGAAAGACAAATACTATATTATTTCATTTACTTGTGGAAACCAAAATACAAATGAACAAAACAAAATTCATAGTTAGAAACAGATTTGTGGTTGCTGAAGGGGACAGAGTTTGGGGATGTGAGCCAAATAGATATAGGGGATCAAAAGATTCAAATTTTCCAGGTATAAAGTAAGACATGGGGATTTAATGTACAGCATGGTGACTTTAGTCAATCATATTCTATTGCATATTTGAAAGTTGGTAAAAAAAAGAGTAAATCTTAAAAGTTTTTATCACAAGAAAAAAGTTTTTTCATAAGTTTCTATGGTCACAGATGGTAACTACACTTATTGTCGTGATCATTCCACAGGGTATACAAATATCAAATCATTATGTGATATACCTGGAACTAGCATGTTATACATCAATTATACTTTAATAAAGAAGAAAATTAAAATTAAAAGGAATAGACTATATTCTATGTAAGTGTGTTAATATAAATATAACATATACAATACTTAAATATAATGTATAATATAAATAAATATATAAGTAAAATCTGTTTCAAATTTCTCTCCAAACAAGTAGTTAGTAGTGGCTTCTGATATTCATGGAAAAGAAAAGGTATTTTCATAATTGAATCTGATTTAAAATGCAAAAGACAAACAGTGACTTAAAAAATCATGAGATATGTCAGAAGAAGCATTTAAATATTGTACAAATTAGAGAGTTTTTGCTAGAAAACTTTAATGTGCAAAGTTGTCCCTGCTGTTAACTAACAAATCCAAAATGTGACATATTTTTCCATGTAAATGGGAGGAGACGATAGTGTCTCCTCTCACCCCTAAATTATATGGAGAGAGAGATAATTGCTTTATTACAATCAGTGAATGGGGAGCAGATGGTTAGTGTCCATGTCACTGTAGGCTTTCTCAAGTCAAGATGCTATTTTAGTTGTGTCTGTCCTGGGTGTGAGGTGGTTAAATAGTTCCATCCTGAGGTGGTCTTGCCAGAAGGATAGTGATGTTACAAGAGAAATCTTCCAGAGATTTGTAATGGGGGAGCTGTTTTCATCGCAGATCCCAGCAAAGAAAAGATGTTCTGAAGTAAACAGAATAAAAAATCTTCCTCTCATCGCCAACATCACCAGCAGTCCCTGGAATGCTGTTCATGGCAGAGAATTCAGCAGGCAAACCATGATAGCAATTATAGTTAGAGAATTTAAAGCAAACAGCAAACAAAATCTATGTTGTAAGAGAAAGGAGAACCTAAAGAATATCCTCTGAATACCTTCAACAGATTTTAAAAACATAAATTAAGGCCCTGGCAGAAACAAAAATGGCACCCTCAAGCTGCATAATCAAAGAGCATCTAAGAAAGTGGTTATTCATTATAGTGTGGGAAGAGCTTAGGAAAAGCAACCAGGGAGACGAAATATCTGAGGGTTCACATCCATGCTTACAAATCTCAGACCAGGAGGAGAAGGGAAAGAGTCAGTTACTAGAAACTTAGAGGGAAACTTCATGGTATAGGCTTTAGGCCCAGGAGCTCTACAATTCAACAGAGGAACATGGACATCCTATAACTACCTGGCAGGGAGGATGCTGGGGAATAAATATACCAACCCCACATCCCCCTTCTCTCCAACTTCCTGGAGCTTCCCATTGGCTAAACCAAATTATAAGCTAACAGGCAAGAAAGCTCTTTGTTGAAGTCCTTGCTTCCTGGGGCAAGAGCAGCGTGAAGAAAGATGAAGGGACTATGTCTGCAAGGGCAAGTGGAAGACATCAGCATCTACAGTGTATAAAATGGAATGTGAACTGGTGCAGCCCCTCTGGAAAACAGTCTGGAATTTCCTCAAAAAGTTAAAAATAGAACTACCCTGAAATCCAGTAATTTTACTACTAATATTTACCCAAAGAATAAAAATATACTGATTCTAAGGGATACCTACCCCTGATGTTTATAGCAGCATTATTTACAATAGCCAAATTATGGAAAGAGCCCAAATGTCCACTGACTGATGAATAAAGATGTGGTATACATACACATTGGGATATTACTCAGCCACAAAACGACAACAATGAAATCTTACCATCTGCAAGGATGTAGATGGAACTAGAGAGTACCAGGCTAAGTGAAATAAGTCACTCAGAGAAAGACAAAAACCAAATGATTTTACTCATATGTGGAACTGAAGAAATGAAACGTACATAGCAGAAAAAAAAAGAACAAGAATCAAACCAGGAGACAAACTCTTAACTAGAGGACAAACAAGGTTATGGAAGGGAAGGTGGGCAGGGATGGGTTAAACAGGTGATGAGTATTAAGGAGTGCACTTGTGGTGAGTCCTGGGTGTTGTACGTAAGTGATGCATTCTACACCTGGAACTAACATTGCACTATGTGTTAACTAACTGGAATTTAAATAAAAACTTGTAACTATAAAGTGAATGAATGAGTAAATGAATCAATGAATGAATGATTTCCCAACCGCCAAATGGAAATTTGTCTGAAAATTACATGGCCAAAAGAGGTCATATATGAAATCTTTAGATAATAGTTATTAAACACATATTTTGAAATGCAAGTACACACCATTAGGGTCACAGAGATCTTAGATTTATAAAATGGAGATACACACAGATGAATTTAAAAAGTTGTTTCTAAGAAAGGAGACATAGCATATTTATATGCACAATCCCCCATGTCCTTAAACTTGAAGACACATTAAAAGAACCAAATAAGAAGAAACAAACAAGTAAACTAGAAAAAAATCTCAAGAATAAAATTTGAGAGTCAGCTGAATTTACAGGAAAAACCCTTTGAAAGGGAACTTAAAAATTAAGAAAATTTTAAAAGTAGTGTCATAACAGGTGAAGGACAAAAAAAAGTTTCAGAGTGAAGGAGAAATCCAAAGTTTTGAAAACAGCAGAGAAAAGGAAAAGAAGGATGAAGACCATTGCCTTTGAAGAAATATAAATGGTAGAATTAGAGAGACATCCCAAACTGCCTCCCTGTACTCTTAGCTATTATTTGAGAGTTTTTTTTCCAAAAACATGTTTTAGGGATCCCTGGGTGGCGCAGTGGTTTGGCGCCTGCCTTTGGCCCAGGGCGCGATCCTGGAGACCCGGGATCGAATCCCACATCGGGCTCCCGGTGCATGGAGCCTGCTTCTCCCTCTGTCTGTGTCTCTGCCTCTCTCTCTCTCTCTCTCTGTGATTATCATAAATAAATAAAAATTAAAAAAAAATGCTTGGATTTAAAAAAAAAACATGTTTTATTTTCATAATGAAAGACCCAACAAAACAACAACAACAAAAAAATAACTGAGCTCTAATTTTAATCCCAAAATTTCAGAGTACCTGCTCTTAGAATCTGTAGGCAATAAGGGAGCACATGGCAAAGCTTCTGGAACAAAGGAGGCCTTCAACAAGCGTCTGCTAAATTCATTGCATGAACGAAAGTGGTCACAGGTAAAATAACTCCCCAGGAAGCTGCGTAGATGGGTTAGTGGGAGGAATAGCAGAGTGGAACCTGAGCTCTAACTTGGTTTGCATTGCCACAAAGAAGAATAAAATTATTTTCCAGGATATAGGATTTACTCATAATGGTCTACTTTTGGGGCCTGCATATCTTGCCAGCAGTCAGAGTAACCAGTAGACTCCTCAGTGAGGCATGTTGGATGACTCTGAAAGGGAAGAAAGAAAATCAGGCTTAAGAGGGACTTCTATAGGATCGACCTTATTGGAAAATAATCTGGTGGCACAAATACCGAGCTGATATGACCCAAGTGTACACCGGGCCTGTGTCAATATCCCATAGGGTCATACTTAGGGACTGAGCGAGGCACTGAAGGTTCTTAGCAAGCAGCAGTGCTTGGAATTAGGTAGCAGGGCCATGGTTGTAGGTGATCATTTTCAGTAAAGATACATCACCAGTTGGTAGCTGATGCTCTGGGTAGAATTCCATGTAAAATGCTTTGCAGGGTATGAGCAGGGTCTAGGCATCATCGAAGAGAAAGGCTACAGTTTAAATGATAGAACAAAGAAAAATGTATTTGGTCAAATAAATGATGGCAGGACATACTTATTCATTAGGCACAGTGTCCGGGGCCCATAATACTTCTATGGGCTCCTAACTTTTTTTTTTTTTTTCATTTTAAAATTAGAAGACAGACATCTGGGTGGCTCAGTGGTTGAGCATCTGCCTTTGGCTCAGGGCTTGATCTCAGAGTCCTGGGATTGAGGCCCACATCGGGCTCCCCCACAGGGACCCTGCTTCTCCCTCTGCCTGTGTCCCTGCCTCTTTCTCTCTCTGTGTCTCTCATGAATAAGTAAATAAAATCTTAAAAAAAATAAAATAAAATTAGAAGAAAAATGAACATAATAGTAGTAAATATACACAAATGAATTTAGCCTGGATTATATTTGTCTTTATACCAATATAGTTGTAAAAAGTTGTTATTTTTTTTTTTTTTTTTTTTTTAGTGGAAGAAGGGACCATGAAGGCAAAAGTGCCTAGGACCCACCAAAGTCTAATGAGGTTATAGACAGAAGACTAAAAGTTAGTAACCTTGTGGGTTCCTGGGGCTCACCCAGGGAAACTGGATCCCAGTTTTTGGTAGGGTTAAAGTCTCAGCTGACCGCCTTTGCAACTTCAGAAGTGGCTCCAGAGAGAGTGGCACACAATCCTTCACCCCTTCAGGACTTAGGAGGCTAGGGCTGTTGCTCCAGATTCCTAATGGACAATTTAAATACATGGAGCAGACTGACCGTAAGACATAGATCCGAGTAACCACCAACCACCGTGTGACTTTATAAAACACATATTGATCTTCACAGACCTTCCTACCCATGTGAACTAATTTGCAAAATCAAAGGTAATAATAAAATCTCAAGTGTGATCTCTCTCACATCTCTGGTTTTCAAAAGTGAGAGTAGTTAATCATCTAAGAACTCTGGAACAGAAAGTGAGGGTCTGATGAGGAAGTAACAAGAAAGATTAGAGGAGAGGACAGTTTTCTGATTGAAAGATTTCCACGGTTTTCTAACTTGCTCCCTGAACCTCTTCCCACCCGTGAAAATACAAAACGGAGTAGCAAGTAAGGCAGTGTTAGCCTCATCAGTCATAAAACCTATCAACAAGTAGCCTCCTGTGTTCCATATCTGTGGGAAGGAAAACATTCTGACTGCTCTGAAAACATGTGAAGGAGAAACTGAATCCCCCTTACAGGAATCACTTTTCAGCTCGGTGTACACTCAAATTGCATGATGCTCCAAGTGGGAAATGAGGATGTCAAAGTCCCTCAAGACAAAGAAAGATCACATTACAACAGACACCTGCACCAAAGCCCAGAATGGATATATCATGACCATTTTGAACCACTGGGTAACCTTTTGAATGAGAAACTAAGTACTCAAATTCAGTGGCTTAATGGCATGTATCATTCATTCAAAAGAGTCAGTGGAACCCAAGAACAGTTTCCTTAATGAAACCCATGCCTCAAGGTATTGTAATTACATATAGCAAGAAGTATATTACAGGTATAGCAAGAAGGTTTCATATTAAACCTGTGTTTGTATATGCTTTTATTAGCTGACTAAAATACAAAATCAAAATAAGTAATCTTTTGTATCCTTCAAAAAAATCACGATACGATAAAATATCCAAGTATTTTAACATTGAGAGTTTAATGGGGTTCCACCAAGAAACCAAAGCATCTCTATCTATATTTGTAAACTTTCAATTGTCTTTTCACCTAACAGCATCAGACTGCACAGAAATGGAGTTAAAATTCCCTTCAGATGGTCAGTGTTAGAAAAGTAAATACTGTTTGATCTCTAGACAGCCGAATAACAACCCAGGTTGTCAGGGTGGCAGCTGATCTGTCAATGATGTTTTTTCTCAATGAAAACTCTCTAGTGTAATGAAACTTTTTCTAGGGCAAAGCAGATCCATGAGTCATCCTACTAGAAACAAAATCAAAGAGGATGGCAGAGAATGCCATTTACTGGGATCTTGTCACTCACAGTAAGCCTATATTTAGATAAGTTAAAGCTGAAATCTGAGCTGTGTTTGATGACGGATCCATGGGCACAACTGGGCTGCATTTGCTTGAAATGAAAACGGATAGCATCGTGTCCATTTTGGCAAAAAAAAACAACTCAGCACCTAGAATTCCAAGTCATCAGACTCTATCCATCAAACTTTTTGATGAACCTAGTCTGGTAACTTCAAACTAAACAGCTTAATTTGGGGAAGTCCTAAGATAAAATTGATCTGGGATGGCCTATCTTTTGACATTAAAAAATTCTCCTCTAGAAGCTAGAGGAGAAGAAAAGAGTCTTACCAAGTCTTTAAAAATTGCATGTGGATCATTAATCACCACTTAATGATAAATGCATGTAAAATATTTTGAAATTATATTTGAAGAAAGTTAATTATAAATAACAGAGAATATATAATGGGATACTCTTTGAAGGAAGAAGCTAGAAATTAAAATTAAATTTGCACAACTGAACATACTTACTCTACTAAAACACACAACACTTAACTAACATTAGCTATATCTATACCATGAAAAAGACTAGGTTAAAAATTAATCAGAGAAAGGGACAGAGTCCAAGACGGCGATGTAAGAAGTCTCTGAACTCACCTTCTCCATGGACACACTGCATCTGTACCTACATATAGAGCATTCCTCCTGGACAAAACTGAGGGCTGACTTAACAGCTTTCTGCACATTTGGGGGACCACACAGAGAACAGTGAGGGATACAGAGACACAGTAACCTCTGGAACTGTTTCCACGGCTGCAATATTCAGTGGGGAGGGATAATGAAGGACTGGGAGCAGATTCACCTACCCTGAGGTGCAGGAAAAACACTTCAGTTTGAAATGGTGATGAGAATTTAAGGGAACCAGCATTTGAATGTCTGCATGGAGGGCCTATAAAATATTCTTTGGAACTGGAGAAGCTGGCAAACATCATTATTTATGCTTCTACTCCATCTTGATAGCACAAACAGCATGGTCTAGGCACTCCAGCTGGCCTAATCACACCAGCCCCAGCTACTCTGGAGCACAGGAAAACAAAACAAAACAAAACAAAACTGTGGTTTCAAAGAACAACTAGAAAATAAAGGAAAGAACCCTAGAGAGATGAGGTAATGCTCTCCAGAGTTGGAGGGGCTAGTGAAAGCCATTGTATGTGCTCTTCCACCAATGTTACAGTGACGATGGGAGCAAAGGATGAGCACCACGGCCAGGTAGCAACCTCAGGGAGCCCCAGATACAGCCATCCTCCCAAGGCAGCCACCTGCACCTACCCAAGCTGCAGCTGTCCCACCAAGGCACTCCAGCATGGCATGCACACCATGACTCCCAAGGACAATGCCTGTAATAGCTCCAGCCATCTCACCAAGGCAACACGAGAACAAAGTACACCAGGACACATGAGCCCTGCACCTGCATTGGCTCCAGCCATCCCACTAGGGTGCCTGTGATGCAGACAACCCCAGAATACCCCACCCATGCCTACTGCAGCTCCAGTCAGCTAGACAAACCAACAGGCACAAGCAGGCTACACAGAAAATGTCCTATTTAAGGCCATTATTTTAAGACTGGAAGAAGTAGCTGTTCTAATTCAAAGAAACATAGGAAGTAAATCAAAATGAGAGAGGAAAATGCTCCTGATGAAAATACAAGATATAACCAGAAAAAAAAAAAAAAAAAAAAACTCAACAAAATGGAGATAAGCAATCTACCTGATAAAGAATTCAAAGTAGTGGTCATAAAGATGTTCACTGGACTGGATAAAGAGAAGAGTAGATAAACTTAGAACTTCAACAAAAAGAAATAAAATATTTTTTAAAAAATCTAATCAAAATTGAAGACTACAAAACTGAAATAAAAATGCACTAGAAGAAATCAACAGCAAATCAGAAGATGAAGATGAATGGATCAATGACCTCAAAGAGAGGACACAAGAAAGCATCTAAGGTGAAGAACAAAAAGAAAAAAGGATTTTAAAAATGAGGATATGTTAAAGGCTCTCTAAAACAACATTGAGCATACTAACATTTGCATTATAGAAGTTCTAGAAGGAGGAGAGAGTGTGAAAGAGGCGCGCACACACACACACACACACACACACACACACAATTCAAGAAATAACAGCAAGAATGCCCCCAACTTGGGGAAGGAAACAGACATCCAGGTCTAGAAAGCACAAGAAACACCAATCAAGATAAACCTAAGGAGTTCTACACAAAGACGTATTATTTAAGTGTCAAAGATTAAATAAAAAGAAAGAATCTGGAAAGCAAGAGAGAGAAGTTGCATTCAAAGGAAACAGCATAAGGATATCAGATAATTCAGATCTTTCAGAAGAAACTTTGCCAGCCAGAAGAAAATGACATGGTATATTCAAATTGTTGAAAAGCAGGCTCAGTGGGTGATCATCTGTCTTTCATTAAGTTCATGATACTGGGGTCCTGGGATCAAGTCCCACATCAGGCTCTCCAGAGGGAGCCTGCTTCTCTCTCTGCCTATGTCTCCCATGAATAAATAAATAAAATATTTTTTAAAAAAGTGCTGAAAATAAAAAACCTACAACCAAGAATATCCTACACAGCAAGGTTAGCATTCAGGATTGAAGAAGAGATAGTTTCACAAACAAAAGTTAAAGGAGTTTATCACCATTAAACCAGCCTAACAATAAAGATTAAAGAAATTATTTAAACAAAAAAGAAAATGTCATAACTATAATTATGAAAGGAAAAAATTTCAGTGGTAAAATCAAACCTATAGTAAACAGTAGACTAATCATTTATAAAGCCAGTATGGTGGTTAAAACACAAAAGTATCAAAATAAGTTATATTTACAAAAATTAATCTAGAGATCCACAAAATAAAAAGAAAATTAAAACATGAACCATATACTTAAAATGTGGAGGAGGGAATAAAAAACAGATCTTTTAGAATTGTTCAAACTTAGGTGACCATCAAGTTAATATAGACTGCTATATATTTAGGATGTTATATATGAAACTGATGATAACCACGGATAAAAACCTAAATAGATGAGAGAGACAGAGAGAGAGAGAGAGAGGAATCCCAGCATTATACTAATGAAAGTCATCAATCACAAGGGAAGAGAGCAAGAGAAGAAGAAAGGAACAGAGAACTATAAAAACAACCAAAAAGATATAACAAAAATGGCGGTATATCCACACCTGTCAATAACTGCTTTAAGTCTAGATGGACTAAATGTTCCAATCAAAAAACATCAGTTGGTCGACCAATTGGATGAAAAGCAAGACCCATCTATATACTGCCTAGAAGAGACTCACTTCAAACTTATAAACACACATAGATGATTGAAAGTGAAGGAATGGAAAAGATATTCTATTCAAATGTAAATGGGGGGCGGAGAAGCCATAGTAGCAATATTTACATCAGACAGAAAAAAGGTTATAAACCAAAACTGTAACAAGAGACAAAGCAAGGCATTACATAATGATAAAAGGATCAATTCAACAAGAAGATATAATAAATATCTATGCACCCAACATAGGATCACCTAAATACATAAAGCAAATATTAACAGACATAAAGGGAGAAAGTGATAGTAAGACAATAATAGTTGGAGACAGTAACTTACATCAACAGATCATGCTGAGATAAGAAATCAATAAGGAAACAATGGCTTTGAATGACACTTTAGACCAGATAAATTTAACAGATACATATAGAATGTTCTATACCAAAATAGCAGAATACACATTGTTTTCTAGTGCACAGGGAACATTTTCCAGGATAGATCACATGTTAGACCACAAACAAGTCTCAATATATTTAGAAAGATTGAAATAACATCAAGCATCTTTTCTTACCACAATGGTATAAGACAACAAATCAATTATAAGAAGAAAAAAAAAAAGACCACAAATATGTGTGAATAATATGCAACTAAATAACAAGGCAATAAAGAAATCAAAGAATAAATTAAAAATTTATGAAGACAAATGAAAATGAAAGCATAATGGTCACAAATCCTTGGGATATATCAAAAACAATTCTAAGAAGTTCATTTGTAGTAATACAGATATACCTCAAGAAACAAGAATAATCTCAAATAAACAATCTACCTTACACCTAAAGGAACTAGAAAAAGAACAAAGCCTAAAGCTAGTATAAGAAAAATTAATAAAGATCAGAGTTGAGGGGATTCCCTGGGTGGCTCTGCAATTTAGCGCCGCCTTCAGCCCAGGTTGTGATCCTGGAGACCCGGGATCGAGTCCCACATCAGGCTCCCTGCATGGAGCCTGCTTCTCCCTCTGCCTGTGTCTCTGCTTCTCCCTCTGTGTCTCATGAATAAATAAATAAAAATCCTAAAAAAAATCAGAGTTGAAATAAATGAAATAGAGATCTAAAAAACAATGGAAAAGACCAATAAAATAGAGAGCTTGTTCTTTGAAAAAAAGAAAATTAATAAATCTTCAGGTTCATCAAAAAAGAGAAAATTCAAATAAAACAGAAATGAAAGAAGAGAAATAACTGACATCACAGAAATAAAGGATTAAAATAATACTATGAAAAATTATATGCCAGTAAATTGGACAACCTAGAAGAAATGGATAAATTCCTAGAACATACAATCTTCCAAAACTGCAAGAGAAAGAAGTAGAAAATTTGAACAGACCCATTATTAGTAACCAAATTGAACCAATAATCAAAAAACTCCTAAGAAATAAAAGTCTGGGATAATGGCCTCATAAGTGAATTCTACCAAACGTTTAAAGAACAGTGAATACCTACTCTTTTCAAACTATTCCAAAAAAACAGAAGAGGAAGTACAGCTTCCAAACTCATTCTACAAAGACAGTAGTACCTGCTACCAAGATCAGATAAAGACACTACAAACAAAAGAAAACCACAGGGCAACGTCTCTGATGAAAAGAGATGCAAAAATCCTCAACAAAATATGAGCAAACCAAATCCAATAATACATTAAAAAATCATTCACCATGATCAAGTGGATTTATTCCAGGGATGCAAGTGTGGTTCAATATTCACAAATCAATCATCATGCTATATTACAAATAAGAGAAAGGATAAAAAGCATATTATCATTTCAATAGATGCAGAAAAAGCATTTGACAAACTGCAACAACATTCATGATGAAAACTCTCAACAAACTAGTTTTAGAGGGAACATACCACAACATAACAAAGGCCACATGTGAAAAACCCATAGCTAACACCATACTCAATGCTGGAAAAGTCAGTGCCTTTTCTCCAAGATCAAGAACAAAACAGGGATGTCCACCCTCACCAATTTTATTTCATACAGTATTGGAAGTCCCAGTAAAGGAAATTTCTTAGACAAGAAAAAGAAAAGCCATCCAAACTGGTAAGGAAGAAGTAAAATATTCACTATTTGCAGATGGCATAATACTATAGACAGAAAACCCTAAAGACTCTACCAAAACCTACAAAGTACTGATAAATTAATTCAGTAAAGTCACAGAATACAGGATCAGTATACAAAAATTCACTGCATTTCATTTCTGTATACTTATGAAGTAGCAGAAAGAGAAATTAATAATCCCATTTACAGTTGTACCAAATATATAGGAATTAGCTTGGCCAAGGAGGTGAAAGACTTCTATTCTGAAAACTACAAAGCATTGATGAAAGACATTGAAAATAACACGCATAGAAAGATATTTCATGCTCACAGATTGGAAGAACCAATACTGTTAAAATGTCCATACTACCTAAAGAAATCTATAGATTTAATGCAATCCTTATCAAAATACCAACATTTTCCACAAAACTAGAACAAATAATCCTAAAATTTGCATAGAACCACAAAAGACCTCAAAGGGCTAAAGACATCTTGAGAACAAACTAGAAGTATCCCAATTCCGGATTTCAAGATATACTACAAGATGTAGTAATCAAAACAGTATAGTACTGGCACAAAAATAGACCAGAGATCAATAGAACTGAATAGAGTCTATAAATAAACCATATTTATACAGTCAGTTTATGACAAAGGAGACAGGAATATACAATGGGAAAAATACAGTCTCTTCCACAGTGTTGGGAAAACTGGACAGCTGCATGCAAAAGAATAAAACTGGACCACTTATTTACACCATACATTAAAATAAACTCAAGTCCTAAAGCTAAGACCCAAAACCACAAAATTCCTAAAAGAAAACATATGTAGTAATTTCTCTGACACCAGCTATAGAAATATTTTTCAAGGTATGTCTCCTCAGGCAAGGAAAACAAAAGAAAATATAAACTATTGGGACTACACCAAAAGAAAAAGCTTTTTCACAGCAAAGGAAACCATCAACAAAAGAATGATACAACCTACTGAATGGGAGAAGATATCTGCATAAGATACCTGATAAGGCTTTAATATAAAAGTATATAAAGAACTTATACAACTCAATACCATAACACCCCAAATAGCCTGAATAAAATAGGCAGAGAACCTGAACAGACATTTTTCCAAAGACATGCCGATGGTCAGCAGACAGATGAAAAAATGCTCAACACATCACTAATCATTGGGGAAATGCAAATCAAAATCCAATGACCTAACCTTACATCAGTCAGAATGGCTCGTATCAAAAAGACAAGAAATAGCATGTGTTAGTGAGGATGTGAAGGAAAAGAAACCTCATAAACGATTGGTAGGAATTGGTGAAGCCCTGTAGAAAACAGTATGGAGATTCCTCAAAAAATTCGAAATACCATATGGTCCATTAATTCTACTACTTAATATTTAGTCAAAGAGAATGAAAACATTAATTTAAAAAGATATATGCACACTTACGTTTAATGCAGTATTATTTACAATACCCAAGATATGGAAGCAACCTAAGCTTCCATCAACAGATGCATGGGTAAAGAAGACATGAAACACACACACAATTTACTCAGCCATAAATAAGAATGAACTTGCCATTTGTGACAACATGGATGGACCTTAGGGTAGGGGAACTGTGCTAAGTGAAATAAATCAGAGAAAGACAAATACTATATGACTTCACCTTTATGAGGAATCTAAAATGGAAAACAAAAAAAGAAGCAGACTCAAAAACACAGAGACCTTGTAGTTGCCAAAGGGAAGGGGTTGGGAGGAATGGGTAAAATTGGTAAAAGAGTTTAGGAGGTACAAATTCCTAGTTATAAAATAAGTTATGGGGATGGAAAGCATAGCATTTCTGGCGAGACTTTTAATGTATGGAACTATCACCTTGTACACCAAAATTAATATAACATGGTGTGTCAATTATACTTTGACAATTTTAATAATTAAAAATTTTTAAACAATTGTAAGTGTTCTTTATGGTTAAAAGCAATTAAAAAGAAAATTTATACACTTGACTATATATGTATTTCATAAAACAATATGAAACCAATTTATAAAATCAATCGGAACATTTTTACCAAATAGTCCATGATCTATGTCAATTTGTACATGTTTTTAATTAATCTAAATTATATGTACATAAAAAATATTGAAAGCATAAATGGGGGAATGGCATAAATATATATTTCACAAAACTGAAAATACAAATGACTGGCAAATTTTTAGCAAATAAATAAATGTAAACTAAAATGAGAATACACAAATGCCATTTTAAAATGTTGATTTATCCAAATTTCTAAAGAAATCATAATATCTAGTATCGGTTAGAATGGTGAGAGTATAAATTGAAGCAACATTTCTAGAAATAAGTTGGTTATAGTTTTCAGAAGCCTGAAAAAAAAAATCTTCGAATCATACAAATGGATCTTGGAACTTGTTGATAAGTTCCAGTAAAGGAGCACAACTATTCCAATAACCCTGAAGGAAAAATGGTCATCTTCTTCAACTTTTAGGGAAGTGTCATTAGAATTGATGAGAGAATAAAGAAAAAGCCAGCTCCTTGAACCAGCAAAATCCTGGAAATAATTTAGGAGATGGAAGCTACAGCTAGATCATTTATACAACCCCTTTTTGAACTGTTGATTCTGCTTCTCTGAATAAACTTCTAGGAAATAATCAGAATATACCCCCATATATTTATTTGCAAAGATGTTGGTTGCACTTTAGAAGAGAAAAAAATAAAAACAAAATTGTCCAGTAGAAGGAACAAGTGTGTTCACATTAATACACATTCAAGGTCTACTGTAGTCTTTCTTTTCTTTTTTCTTTTCTTTTCTCTTCTTTTTTTTATTCTTTTCTTTTCTTTTTCTTTTCTTTCTTTTTCTTTCTTTTCTTTTCTTTTCTTTTCTTCTTGTTTCTTTTTTTTTTCTTTCCAGTAGCCTCCACACCCAGGGCAGAACCCAACTTGGGGCTCACACTCACAACCATGAAATTAAGATCTAAGCTGAGATCAAGAGTCGAATGTCTGACTGAACTACCCAAGTACCAATACCAAAGTGTATTTTTAAAGATGTAACATTAAATAAAATCTGTTGATAAAAGTATATGATCTTAGAACAACATATCTAGGCAGGAAAACTACAAGGCTTTAGATACTACTCACTGAATTGTAGAATTACTGGATTTCTAATGTTTTTACCATGACTATAAGGTTTACTCAAGTCACAAGAGTCTGTTACACTACTTATTGGAAACTGTAAATACACTACCAAAATTTCATTAGATAAAAATGATTTTTGCCAACTTATCATAATAACCAAAGTTAGTCTTCCTTTAAATGACATTGTAAAGGCCTTACATTTTCATAAAATCTTTTCTAGATTCTTTTAAAACTGAACCTAAATTGCCTAATTATGCTTTATTCAGTTTTCTGTTCTACAACATGGAAAGTACTCAATAGAAAAGTACCCTTCACGAATTCAATATCATATCATCTCTTGATGTTATAAACAACCTGTGTGCAAGGGGCAGATGAAGAACTAGCAAATGCTGTTTTCCCTCTTGGCTTCCCATGAATTTGTACTATCTAATGTTCTGAGAAGAGTTTTGGACACCTCTAAATAACAGCTGAGAGAAGGAACTGCGGTACTTCAATCCTTGTTTTTGGCAGTATTTGTTTTTAATGTGAAAGCAAACAATAAAAGAAAACCTTTCCCATCTGCTTTTATCAGCCAGAAAGTCAAACCAAAGTCATAGTATCCTCAGCAAATAGCACTTGACTTTAGTACACAAACTCATCCTTCATTTATAGATACAACCTCCTAACATGTTAAGTCAACATTAGAATGATAAATAGGGCCCAAGTTGCTTAGGAATATTTCAGGTGATTTTGAGTAGGGCTCTCCTATATTTTCATTTAGGATTTGTCTATAGAGTTGAATCTCTAGGTAAAGACTCTGAAACATCAATCCTATTTCCTGCAAAGACAAACATGTTGAAGTAATTTTTTTTCCTTTTCAAAACTGCTTGTACCTCAGAGATCAATCTATTGTCTACCTTTGTGAACTTGTCAAATATCCTACTTTACAAATAGCAAGAGTGCAGGTCAATAGATCATTATACAGGGCCACATAAATGTGATAATGAGAGTGACAAAGGTACACCAGTATGTAAAATAGCAACAAAGCTGCTAATTAAAAGTGACTTCAGGAATTGGATCAAGATGGCAAACAGAGCAAATGTGTTTGTTTCTAAGTCCCAATCCAAATCTCCACAAATGACAGAAAACACACCCATTTCCCTTAATTGTAAGTTCATTACAGCACTGGAAAAGCATAAGGGAGTTAATTTGGGCCAGAAATTTTAGGAAATCTGCACCACATGGAAAGCAGTTAAAATCAATATGCATGAAGAAAACTGCCACAGAAGGTAGAAGGAGCTTCAAGGTTGTTTCACACCCAGAGAGCTGAGCAACCGTCAGGGTGATTTGGTGTGTAAACACATTTGAAGTAGTTTAGCAGATTAACCAATCACTCTCTGCCCCCAACAAATAAGCACACCCAGACACACACACACACACACACCCAGACACACACACACACAGCAAAAACAGAAATCCTTTGGAAGAATGCAGCATTGACTGTGTGCATGCGGGCCAAAAAGTCAGTGAGGAATCCCCACTGTCATGGGAACAAGAGAGTTTCAATGTCGAGAAATGAGCTGCTAGTGTATACTATAAATTGCATGTCATACCATTGCCCTACAACTAGGCAGGCAGTAGTTAACAGAACCACACATACACATAGGTAAATAAAGACTCTCTGATACAAAGATGACATCCAAACGCAAATCCTGAGAGATTTTAAGAAAATCAACTCCATGAAATAAAAGTACCAAATTAAGAATAACAAGAATTAACATCTGAAGAAACAAACTTAATAGAGCGGAGTATGAATTTTGATAATTATGTATATTCGTGTAACACCCCAAAACAAGATTTAAAACATTTATATCATTTCAGAAAGGTCTCTTGCTCCTTTCAATCTCCCCATTGTGAGCAATAACTTTCTGATTTAAATCACCATAGGAAAAAAAATAATAAATCACCATAGAATAACTTCGTCTGTTCTTGATGTGATATAAATGAAATCATAAAGTATATAATCTTTCAACCAAATGCTTTTGACATTCACCTATACTGCATACTTCTTAGTCAAAAATAGTATTCTATTGTATAATTATACCATATATTACTGATCCATTCTCCTGCTGTAGGACATTTGACTAGTTTCCAACTTGAGGCTATTGTGACTAGAGCTGCTATGAACATTCTCGTAGAAGTATTTTTTATTAAGAATGGAATTTCAAGGCCATAGGGTAGATAGAAGTTTAACCCTATTTTAAAAAATGCCAACCAGTTCTCAAAATGTCTGTCCCATTTTACACTCCAACCTACACTGTAGTAGACATCTGTTTTCCCTACATCCTAACCAACATTTGGTATTGTCAATCATTTTTATGTTAGCAGTTCTAGTGGGCATGGGTATATATTTCGTCTGGTACCTTGTTCAATAATCAATTATGTATATATGGATTCATTTCTTGACTCTACCTACATATATAGAAGTAGCCAATATCACACTGCCTTTATGATTGTGGCTTTCCAGTAATATAGTAAGTCTTAAAAACAGATAATGTAAAGTTTGCCATTTTTTTCCCAAGATTGCTTGGTGTAGTCTAGATTCTTTATATGTCCATATAAATTTAGAAATAGATTGTTAATTTTCAAGGGGAAATTGTCTACTGGGATTTTGAATGAGCTTGCTTTGAATCAAAAGATCAATTTGAAGAAAATTGATATCTTAACAATATTGAGTTATTGAAACCATAATCATGATCTAGGTCTCCATTTACTTAGGTTTTCTTTTCTTTCTGCCATTAATGTTGTATAATTTTCAGTGTAGAGGTCGTGCACCTTTCACTAAACTTATTAATATGTATATTTTTTCTAGCACTGTTATAAATATTGATCATTTTAATTTTCTATTTGTTCATTGCCAGTATACAAAAATAAAATTGTCTATATTCAATACTATGTCAATACCTCAAAACTATGACCATGCTACATTTAGCTATTAGCAACAGCTTTTGGTTGGTTCCTTTAGATTTTTCTATGTTAACAATCATACTGCCTGCAAATAACACCGCTTTTACTTCTCTTCTGACTCTTGTGTCTTTTATTTTTCTTACCTTATTACAGTGGCTAGGAGTTATAATTAAATGTTAATGGAAGTAGTGAAAATATTTTTTACTTTGATCCCAATCTTAGGAGGCAAAATTGACTATTCTGTTATTAAGAATGAAATTATCTGCAAGATTTTTTTGATAGGTGTTCTTTATCTGATTTAGGATGTTTCCTTATATTCCTTATTTGCTAACACTGTGTTATGAAGGAGTGCTGGATTTGGTCAAAAAATTTTTTGCATCTTTTGAGATAATAACATCATTCTGATTTATTCCAATAATTTTGTGAATTAAATTTACTGAAAACCAAATTAATTAAAATAAAATGTAGTTAAAATGAACATTAAAAATGTTAAATCAGATTTGTATTTCTGATGTAATACTTTAGCATAATATATCGTTAGATTCGATTTGCTAATATTTTATTAAGCATTTTTACATTTGTAATCATGAAGGTTATTGGACTTACATTTTCTTTTGTCATAGCTTCATCAGGTTCTGATATCAGAGTAATGCTGGCCTCATGAGAAAAGGAAGAAAGTGCTCACTTACTCTATTTTCTGAGAGTTTAAGTTTGGGGTTACATATTAAGTATCTGACAAAATTAACCAATGAAGCCTTTGGTCTTGGGGTTTTCTTTGTGGGAAGCTTTTGAATTACTAATTCAAGTTCTTTAACAGATTTTCAACTATTCATATTTTCTATTTCCTCTTGATTTCATTGTAATAAATTGTAGAAACTATAGTGATGTCTCCTTTCTCCTTTTTTCTCAAATAGGTTTTTTTCCCTTTTTTTCTTAATCTTGCCACAGCTTTATCAATTCTATTAATGACTACAAAGAACCAAATTTGTCCTATTTCAATAATTTCTGCTCTTATTTTTTATACTGCCTTTTTCTACTTACTCTGGGTTTGGGGTTTGTTTGTTTAGTGTTGTAAGGTTGAGTGTTGTAAATGTTAACTTTATACCTTTATTCCTTTAGAACATTTAAATCTATAAATATTTCTTTAAGTTTGGTTTAACAGTAGCAGCATCCCGCAAATTTTTGTGTTGGATTTTCATTATAAGTCAGTTTGAAATATTTTCTATATCCCACTATATTTTCTTCTTTAATTCATAAATTATTTGAATGTAAACTTTCTAAATTGAAGTTATTTGGCATTTTCAGATAATTCACCATTACTGATACCTAACTTAGCTTTGTATTGGTCAAAAAATAACTAAATATGATTTTAATCCTTTAATACATATTAAAACTTGTTTTGTAACTCAGCATATGTTCAATCTTAGTGAATGTTACATTTGCAATTGTAAAGAATGGGTAATCAAATTGTTGGCTATGATACTATACAAATATTAATCAAATTGGTTGAAATGGTTTATAATATATAAACTTATTTTAAAAAAATTTTAATGCTCATTCTGGCTATTACTGATAAAGAGGTGTTAAAATCTCTAATTATATAGATTTGTTCTATTTGTCTTTTTTACTTTTATCATGTTTGGTGACCTGAATGTAGGAGGGAAAATACTGCTCCTGTTTCTCCTTTACACTGACACTCTACTCACTACTTACAAAACACTTTAATTCTGATACCTCTGGTCCCCAAATGTGTAAGTGGGAGTTCCACACACTGAGTAATTCTCACACAAGAGCTAGATACCCTACAATTTAATCCAATACTGACACTATTTACCTGGAGATAGTGTCAGATCCCACAGGTTAAGAGTCAGTCCCACAAGACTGCTTCTCTTTGGCTTCAATGCCAAGCATAAATCTCTTTTTACCAATGCTTCTGAAGGATAAGCTGTAAATCAGAGGCTCTCATATCTTTTATTGTATAATTTTCTAGAGTGGCACAAAGAAGTCAGGGAAATATTTTACTTACCAGGTTACCTGTTTATTATAAAAAAAATATAACTCAGGGACAGTCAGATGGGAGAAATGTATAAGGCAAGGTATATGGGAAGTGGGATAGAGATTATATGTCCTCTCCAGATGCACTACTCTCTCAGCACTTCCATGTGTTCATCAACCTGGAAGGTTTGATGGGAGTGAAACAACACCATTGTTTTGGTTTTTTTATGAAAGCTTTAATAAATAGAGACAACTGATTAAATCATTAGCTATTGGCAATTGATTTAAGCTCCAAGTCCTCTCCTTTTCTCAGATATTGAGGGGTGGGACTGAAAGTTTCAACCCCTTAATCATGGTTGGTTCCTGTGGCAATGAGCCCTCATCCTTAGACTCTTTCCAAAAGTCACCCCATTAACATAAACTCAAGTGTGATTGAAAGCAGTTTATTATGAATAACAAGATGATGCTTTTATCTCTATGGAGCTATTTTATTTTAAAGAGGTTTTTTATTTATTTGAGAGAGGGAGAGAGAGAGAGAGAGAGAGAGTGTGTGCACAAAAGTAGGAGAAGCAGCAGAGGGAGAGGGAGAAGCAGGTTCCCTGCTGAGCAGGAAACTGGCTGTGAAGCTGGATCCCAGAACCCTGGGATCACAACCCGAGTCAACAGCAGACTCTTAACCAACTGAGCCAACTAGGTGCCCCTTTGGAGCTATTTTAGGACAAAAAGCCAAATATTTTAACACAAGACACTCCCATTGCTTTTTTCACTTAGGAAATTTAAAGTGTTTTAGGAGCTCTCTGGCGGAAATAGCAAAGAAGACCACATATTTCTTACCGTATGCCACAATATCACAATGTTAAAGTTCTGTTATTAGGTTTATAATACACATTTAGGATTATTATGTCTTCTTGATAAAACTGACCCTGCTATAAATGTTTTACCTTTATTTCTATTAAGACACTCTATCTTGTAGTTTCCTTTATCTGAACTTTCCTATTTTTGGTGTACTTTTCAAATACTTGACTTTCACTGTGAAGGTACCTTTATACGTAAAGTGTATTTCTTATACACAGCATAGAGTTGATCTCACCTTAAAAAGTCTGACAGAAAAAAAAAAACAAAAAAAAAAACAAACAAACAAAAAAAAAAAGTCTGACAGAATTTGTCTTATTTGCATGGGGCATAATTATCGATAGTTTTGTGCCTTTTATCATATTTATTTTATATTTGCATCATCTGATATTTCTTTCATTGTATTTCCTTTCTTCCCTTTTTCTGATGAATCAGCATTTTTAAAAACATTTTTTTATCTCCTTTATTGACTTTTAAGCTATACTTCTTTGTACTACTTTTTCAATGTTGCTTTAATGACAATATATTTATCTTTTCATAATCAGCTTTCAAATAATATAAAGAAATGTAAAAACATTACAGTATTATTATTGCTTCCCACTTTGAATTTCTTTCTGTCATATATTTTACTTTTACATGTGCTATGTATTCTAAAAGTTATTATTTGCCTTAATCCATAATAAAGTAAATTAAAATATGCAAGAATTTAAAAAAAGCAAAACTACATTTTTTATTTAGCCACATATTTACCATTTCCATACTTTTCATTTCCTCCCACATTTATATGGGCTTCCATTCTCACATCATTTCCTTACAGCTAGAACAACTTTTCTTTACTATTTCTTATAGAAAATATCTGTGGAGAGACTTCTTTCAGCTTTTGTCTATCTGAAAAATCTATTTCTCCCATCTTCACTTTTGAAGGATATTTCTGCTGAATGTAGAATTTTGTGCTGACAGTTATTTTTTTAACACTTTAAGCATGTTATTTCATTTTATTTTGGTCTCCATTGTTTATGATAAGAAACCAGCTGTCATTGGTATCATTTCTCTACTGTATATATATTTTTTCTTCTCTAGCTGCTCTTTAAATTTCCCTTTTATGTTTGGTTTTCAGCAGTTTGACTATAGTGAGACTACATATGGTTTTCTCTGTTTTTATTATGCTTGGGATTTGTTAAACTTCTCAGATCTCCAAGTTGGTCTTTTATTAATTATGGAAAATTCTTAGCCATTATATCTTAAAATATTTCTTCTGCCCCATTATTAATCTCCCCTTCTGGGACTCTAAGTACATATTTCTGGGATTCCAAATACAGGTACCAGATGCTCTGTTCTTTTTTTTATGTTTTTAATGTTTATTTGGAAATTTTCTAGTGATCTATCTTTAAATTCACTGAATCTTTTCTCTTTTGTGTTCAACCTACTGTTAATCCCTCAGTGTATGCTTCATTTCTGAGAAGTATGTATATTTCATTTTTATACCTTTATTCCCTCGTGAAATAAATCACTCATCCCTTATCACAGGATGTTCAAATTTTTCACTGGACTGTAATATCTACACGCATAGCTTAACGTTTCTGTCTAATCATTACAATAGCTGGTCTATCTCTGGGCATGCTGCTATTGACTATTTCCTCTCTTTCATGGGTCACATGTTTCTACTTCTTTGTGCATCTTATAGCTTTTGATTTATACAAACCATTTTATGGTAAAAATAAAGAGTAGAAATTAAAGAACTAAGATTTACTCCCAATATAATAAAGCATGTCCCTGCTTCTGTTAGTCATTATTGATAAGCTTGATGGGTGTCCTGTTTGTCTTTATTGCTTAGGTGTAAACATTTCAAACCAGGAGAGGTCTCTCTTTATATTTTGTGAGAGCTCTCAGCTCTACTGCCCTCCTCCCAGTTTTCAGCCTTTAGTAAAGATGTGAATTACTTTGGAGAGATTTGTCTCAGCTCAGTTGTTTTACACCCACCCTCCGAGAGGCCACTGTGTGCACTTGGTAAAGCTTCCATATGCCTCAAATATACCCTGCCTCCAGCCTTCACTGTATGACCTACACACTTATTGAAGGTTCATAGAAAAAAAGTCAGTAGAACAGTACAGATTCATCTATGGCTGTGGATAGTTATTATCCATAATTCAAGCCCACACATGACTAATAATAGTTACCTAAAACTTTAGCCAGTTTCTCCTTACACCCATCTATCACAGTATTCTCTCCTACAGCTTCAGTAAGGCTGAAAGAAACCATCCTTCTCTACTCTGCCAAGGAATATTCACTTTAAGAAATTTCACTTATTTACTTTTCTTTACATTCTCACTCCATTGTGATTAAAGCAAAACCGAACAAAAACCATGATTCTATAGATTATCTGGCTTTAGTTGCTAGGGTGGGAGCAATTATCTCTTCCTAATTGTAAAATCCAAAGAATACTAATTATAGAATACTAATGCTACTTTTAAAAAGTAACCAATTTTATTCTCTGGAAATGAAGAATGTGATTGCCAAAATGTGACTGCCAAAAATAAAATAAAATAAACCCCTCCATAGATGACATCTGTAGAATGACAGAAAAGCCACAGCTGAAGAATAAATATATTAAGTGGGAAAATTTCATTGTGCTATACTTCCAAAATATTGCACATAGAATAATATAGAAATTGTGGCAGAAAAGTTTAGAGAAATGAAGCATAAATTCAGAAATTTAATATATTTAAGCATTTGAACTAATCATATTGAATTATTGAAAAAAGTGGAAAGAAGAAACAGAAGAAAGGAAATAGTCAATTAAGTGATATAGAAAAATTCCCTGAGCTTAAAAAGAGACATATCTTCAATCAATCTGAAAGGATCTATCAAGTGTACAGTAGGACCTTGGATGAAGAAAAACATGCTACAATGCTCTAGATATGATATTCACTCTTACAATTGAAGCAATAAAAATCAAGGTAACATCAGACTTCTCATTGCCAGTCCTGTGAGTGAAGACAAAGGAGTAACATCAAAGTTCTAAGAAAAAACAATTTTGAATTTAGAATTGTATGCCCAAACTTTGAAGGATATATATATATATATATTTATTTATTAATTTTATGCATTTACATATTTATTTTGGATTACCAAAATCTATTGTCTATTCATTTGATACTAATTCTCCAAAATTCCTCTTGAATATCACTCTTTCCCCCTAATTAAAAAATTTGGCTTAGTAAAACAGATTCTAATCCCTCGACCAGGTATGGGTACTTTTTTTTTTTATTCTCAGGCAATGAAATACATGGTATACTCTTACCCATAATGTGTACTTCAGAAGTAGACTCATGGCAGAACTTAAGCCAATTAGAGTAAGGACAAGGATTTTTATTTTAACTTTGGAAAGAGCAAACATCTCTTCTCCGTTGATCTTAAATTAAGGGAAAATTAGACCAGGAACAAAGAGCACTCATCTTGCCACTATATGAAGTCCAGAAATTAAGTTAACATGGAGGAAAGCAGAACCAAGAGATAGGAAGTTTGAGAGCTAACCCCACTGGAGTCATTGTATCAAGTAATGCCTAAAACTGGATATCCCTGGGCTTTTCATGTAAATGAGCCAATAAATCTTTCTTTGGTTTAAGCTGGTTTCAATTAGATAATCTGTTATATGCCAGTGCAAAATCCTAACTGATCCAAAACCAAGTATTAAAAGGGAAAGCAATGTGTGTAAAGAGGCATAATAATAGATTGTACTTTGTATTGTCTCTCTTCCAGATTTTTCCTTCTATCATTTTTTTTTAGAATCAAAGCCACTTACCTGAATAATTTCTCTGGTTTCTCTTTACTATGTGTGGCCAACTAGGAGCATGGTAGAGAAACTAGGATGATTACCTTTCTCTTGTCTCACAGTTAGCTAACTCCATCAAGATGCCTCAAAGGTGACTAAAATCACAGGCAATCATTCCTATTATTTTTTGAGCTCTGATTCTCAACAAATGTGAACCAGGGCAGCCCTGGTGGCTTAGCAGTTTAGCACTGCCTTCAGCCCAGGGCGTGATCCTGGAGCCCTGGATCGAGTCCCACATCAGGCTCCCTGCATGGAGCCTGCTTCTCCCTCTGCCTGTGTCTCTGCCTCTCTCTCTCTCTCTCTCAAATACATAAAATCTTTAAAAAAAATGTGAACCAGCAGAAGCCATACATTTCACATTTTTAGACCACAATGTAATGTCTATAGAAACAAATAATAAAACTGTAAGTTAAAAAATATTCTTGGGAACTCTTAACATACTGTAACAAGCACATGTAAAAAGTGGACCAGAAAAGAATTGCAGTTATGTGTGTGGGGTGGGGGGCACCATGAGTTCAACAAAGGAAATATGCTTCTGATGATTCTTTGGCTGCATATAATAGGATCTGACATATCCTAGTCAAATAAATAAAGGAAATACTTCACAGAGTGTATCTTCAAATAGCTACTCTAAAAAAGAAAATTAACTTATTAAGAAATAGATAATGATAGAAAAATTGCCGAATTTTATGACACTGAATGTTTGTAGAGTGGTCATTCACAAACTTCAGCTTCATGAAAATCACCAGGAGTTCTAGCTAAAGTACAGATTACAGGATTGGACCCCCAGAGTTTCTGATTCAGCAGATCTGGGGTAGGAACCACAGAATTGCTTTTCAAACATGTTTCCAGATAAGGCTGACGTTGCTGGTCTCAAAACACCATTTTATAAGCCACTGTGTTCGACAAGGTTAAGAACATGTGAACAAAAAAGGCAATTGTTATTTTAAAAATCTGAGCATCAAAACAAGAAAGGTAAAATCGCCACTCTTAGGGAACCTATTTCCTAGCAGTAGGAGATGAGTAAGAGACATATAAACTAATAAAACATAATATCAGATAATAATAAGTACCTGTGGACATTAAAAAGATGTGTACAGAAAATGACTAACATGGGATAGAAAGAGTACATAATGCAGACAAGGAATATCTTTCTGGGGTGATATGTGAACTGAGAGGTGAAGGATGAGAAGGGGTTGCCCTTTTGAAGATCCCAGGAAGAATGGAACAAGCAGAGAAAGCAACCAGCCAAAGAATTTAAGATGAAAAGATATTTAATGTATTCAAGGAAGGAGCGTGGAAGTAGTAAACAAGGAAAGTGTTTTTAAAATAATGAGATTTAAATGGTAGGTAGGAAGCATGCCATGTAGGCTTGTAATGAGCATGGAAAAAAATTCATTTTATTCTATACAATGGAGATGCTTTGGAAGGTTTGAACTGTCAGAGTAACCTATTGTGAATTTTGAGAATATCACTGCAACTATTATTTGGAGAATAGACTGTGGGTGGGAGAGGGGAGGAATGGCAAAAAGAAAAAAAGAGAGAGAGATAGGAATAAATGTTACAAGAGTATTGCAGGATTTAGGTAAGAAGTGTTTATGACTTTATGTAGATAGAAACAGTAGATATACAAAAAGGTAGAAAAAATAGACTACTAATTGCTCAAATTGGCTAGATCTGAATCAGTTCCGCCTTGGACCTAAGGGATCACATACTCTAAGTTGTATCCCCACATGGTTCTGAGGAGCAGCCAGGTTTAGGGTATACTTTATTATATAGATTACTATCATAGATAGGCTGCATGAAACCAACCTAAGTTTCTAAGTAGGGAACGTCCTAATGAAAGAAGAATTTAAAGATGATGAGTCTGGTATCATACAAGACGACAAACGTCCTGCCGATGAGAGTAGCAGTCAACAGGCTATCACAGTAATTAAGGCATAAGCATTTGGACTGTACCAAATATGGTAACCCCTAGCTATGTGTGTATTTAATTTTAAATTAAATTAAAAATTCAGTTCCCTAATTATACCAGCCACACTTCAAGTGCTTAATAGCCACATGTGGCTATTGTTTACTACATTGGACAGTGCAGATATAAAGCATTTCCATCACAGAAAGCGTTTTGGGCAGCGGTGGCCCGGGTTATGAAGTTGGTAGTGGGTAGAGAATCTAAGGGGCAATACTGCGCAGACGGTGGGGTGAGAAGGAGGATTAGCAGGGCACAGTGATACGTGAAGCAGCATTACTGTATAATCATGTGGCTTTTGATCGAAAAAATGAAAAATCTGTATAAAAATACACTGAAGTCAAGGGCACTGTAAAATCAGTACTTGCTGTGTTACACAATTCACCACAATATTTTTTTCAATATAGGAAAATACCATAACTGATAAGATAAATATTATGATAGCAAGTTTTTTTTCCTCCCTCCTCTCCTTCTCTGTGGGTAATTACCAATGTCTGTAATTGACAACAGTTGATCAAATCAAAATAGGAAAACTAATAATGAGCCAGATTCTCCCACCACATTGCACCCGTTGAAGTCAGTGAAAGCTCTGTGCACACAGGGAGACACATGGCGAGCTAATCTGGCCCAGTATTTACACAGCACTTTCAATTTGAGGATCTTAAAATGTTGAACAAATATGCACTTTTATAGGCCATCCCAGGAGATAGAACCATCATTTGTACATCCGACTATATTGGGTTTTAAAAGTTTGAGCTAAAGACTTTATGCTACCTAAAATAGTGGTATTTAAAAGTGTGTTTCCTTCTTTCCATATATGTATGTGTCAGAATTCACAAGATCTGAACCTTCTGTTTTAAATTAAGTTTGGATAAACTTCATGGCTTCACTCAGCTTAGCCTTTCAAATACCATCTTCTTCCTGCTACCCATCTGACTTCAGATAAGAAAGTCAATCACTCACTCATATTAACCCAAATTAAGTAACTTCACTCACTTAGGAACATATTCGTGCACCATGCATCAGAGTAGCATACTCTCGTCACGATTTTACATTTCTTGGAATTTTTCAGATGAACAGTGTACAAATGTGTTAATTGAATCTTGTTCTCAATTAACCACAAGTGGATTATCCAATTGATAGGTCATTCAGACATCCTGGGCCTCTTCTCTACCCCTTACCAGTAATTTGCAGACAGCTGTCTCCATCACTCTGCAGCTGGCCCTTGTGCCATTAATAGCAAGACAGGCTGGGGAGGGAGGAATGGAGAGAGCTGTTTGGCATTAGGTCACTTGGTTAATTAGAGAAAGAGATAATGCTGCCAATTTGTCCGCTAATTCAACGAATATGTATTCAAGGCCTGCAATATACATGGGGAACATCAAGATATAGTTGTAGGCAGAGTATCTGCCCTAGAGAAATAGAAAGATAAAGAAAAGATAGGACTTTTCCTAGTTCTCACAGGTCTAATTCTGCACATACACATTGGATTGGCCTTTCCAATTCCTCTCCACCATTGTTCCCTGCAGGTCTCAGAAGTTTTCACATCCCCAAACTACCTGTGGATGACAAAATTTGAGACAACGTCTATGGTACAGGAGGCGCACAGCAACCCAGAACTTTAGTTAAATACTATGGGGCAGGTGAGAATGTCACAATTTTGACTTTATAGGTCCCTGGAAAGCACTGACGTAAACAGAGTAGTAATGATTAATTACATGATTTTGTCGTTTCCAAAGTTCAGTTATAATCATAAAATGAAGGTGTTTTGAGGTGTAAGAGGCAGTATTATAGAGCATCAAGAACACTGCCCTGAGAGTTACAAAGACCTGAATTCCAGTCTTATTTGCTTCTGATCACATAAGCTTTCTGACCTCATCTACATAGTGGGGATAATGAGCATCTAGGAACTGATGGAATTGATGTGGAGGGTTGGATGCTTTAAGCCATGCCAAGTGCTAAGAAAAGTGCCTACTTTAGGTTAACCCATTACTCAATATGTGTTAGCGATCAGCACTTATAATCAGCTAGGTTCGAGCAGGTATTTAATAAAATTGGGCCTCAGATCTTTCACATTATGAGGAGTGGGATATGTTTTTCTAAAGTTTAGGTTTTTTTTTTGTTTGTTTTTTTTTTTTTTAAAGTTTAGGTTTTATTGAAAGTTCCTCAGCAGCTACTCCTGAGAAAGAAAACGGGACAGTGCAAGGGAAGAATGATGGCTGGGGTACCACAACCCCTAATTTCTTTAAGCAATAGTAGCTCTACTTTTGTACATTATCTATATTTGAAGTCAATTTTATTCAGTTGAAATATAAATGGGGGAGGGCAAATAGGCTGATTTTTTTTAAGTTTGAAAAACACTGGGCCAGATATTCCCAAAGTTTCTGAACTCTAAAGCCACTTGATATTTCAACACATACATTAATTCACTTGTACCAAATGGAAGATGTTAATATAAAAAAATAAGCTTTATATGATCAAAATGACAAAATTATGCCTTCTCTTCCCAAAACACAGACACAGGAGAGCCTTTAGATGGTTATCTAATTAAATCTGTTATAGAAATTCCTAAATTTTTATTCCATTTCTTCTTCTTTTTTTCTAAGGGTTAAGGTATTAACATATATTTGGTTTAGCAAAAGCCAAATTTCTTATTCTTAAACTAAAAGAACATAATACATAGAGACAGGTAAAAATGGAAAAGATGGGATAAGTAAAAAAGTCATTTCACATGAAAATATAAAATAATTCTGTTCTGAAAAAAGACCCTCGTCAATTACAGAGAATGTCAGGAAAATATTTCTTCCTCCTTATAATTTTAAATTGTATTGTCTCAGGGAATTAATGTATGCCTTGGAGAAGTGTGTGTATATTTCTGTATAAATATTTACCTACTGGGCAATCAGAAGGATTAAAAGATAAGTTTATAATTCATGACCTGATCTGAATGAATCACTCAAACTTGATAAAATATACTTTCAGAAAGCCAGAGATGGGAGGCGTGGGGATGGAGGAAACTTCTAGGTGGTCTTTAGTTTTAAATTCCCAGAAGGACAAACATTATATGGTTTCATTTATTCGGGGAGTATAAAAATACTGAGAGGCATTATAGGGGAAAAGAGAGAAAATGAGTTGGAAATATCAGAGAGGGTGAAGGAACATGAGAGACTCCTAACTCTGGGAAACGAACGAGGGGTAGTGGAAGGGGAGGCGGGTGGGGGGTGGGGGTGACTGGGTGACGGGCACTGAGGAGGGCACTTGATGGGATGAGCACTAGGTGTTATACTATATGTTGGCACATCGAACTCCAATAAAAAAATATACAAAAAAAATTCCCAGAAGATAAAATGGTATATGTGTGAATTTAAAAGACCCCTATCTTCTTGAGCCTCCTTACATCCAGAAATGAGGTCTATAATTCCTTATCTTGGCTTCTGGGAAGACCCTGTGACTTATATGGCCAATGGTATACAGCAAAAGTCATATCAGTGTCCTAGTCAAAGTCTTAAGAGATAGTAGTTTCTACTTCCTTTCCCTTAGACCCTAGCTCTGGGGAAAGCAGCTGAATAACCTGAGACTGACATACTGTACAGAAGCCTAAGGAAGCCACATGGCAAGTCCCAGAAAATGAACTGCATGTAGAAAGAGAGAGAATAAGGAGTACAGAGGCACCAGACATGTGAATGAAGAAGACAACTTTGAAGTGAATCCTAAAAGGATAAATGATGAACCTTGAGAATTTAGTTTCTTGGTTCTCTTTCCCATGAATTATGGAGGGAAAATATTTAACATACACTTATCAATGTTCTTCTTTTTTTTTTTTTTTTTCAATTTTCTCTTCTACATGGAAATTACTTTGGTTATCCCAAGTTTTGGAATCTCTGATAAACTAATCACATGTTCCCTGGATTAAAGTACTGTGAAAAATAAAAGGACAGGGTCAATAGAAAGAAGAGGTAATAGCCCTACATTTGCTCTTTTGTTGAGGCTAAATCTTAGAATCCAGTCTTCTTCAAAAGGAATTATGCCCAGACAGCCACCAACCTGCTGGTCTACCCCAAAAGTGGAGCAGTGTGCAGAAGTACATGATGCTGACAAAAGTCCCTCTGGGACGAATTAGCCATGCAAATACCTTAGTCTTCTTTGTTTTCAAATATACTGAAGAGAAGTAGCCCATAAGGAAAGAGAAGCAGACATTTAGATTGTTGAAGAGTTTGTTTTGTTGTTATGCACACACTTTAATCCCTGGGAAACCCAGACTTTCACATGAATGTACTCAATGCAATCAATTTTTGGCTCAGAAAGCACAAGTTGTTCTTTGCCCTTGGTCTTCCCGTGTGTTACATGTACTCCTCCCAGCAGCAAAATGAGTCCCACAATCATTCTGTGGCTTCCACTTCAGTGCTTCTGCACTTTACTTTTAGTTGCTACATCACCTCTTCCAACTCTCTCAACAACTGCCCTGATGGTCCTCCAGTTTTTTGTTTGTTTTGTTTTTTGGTTTTTTTGTTTTTTTTTTGTTTTTTTTTTTTTTGGTCCTCCAGTGTTTTAAAGTCTCTCAGGCAAAGAACTTAGCTTTCTTATGTATTCTCTCATTTAGTCACTTACTGAGTTTTATTAAGCTCTACAATGTTAAAGCTGCAAACACTAATAAAGGATAGACTTCTTTTCCAAAATATCTTGGTTGGACAGAAGTGGTAAGAAAAGCACATGAGTAGCTCAAATAAAAGGCAATTAGTATCAAAAGACAGAATCTTTTTAATAAAAGTACAGATTCCTTCAAAAAGGATAAAACTAACATTTCTTGAGTATCTCTACGGGTCATTTGTTTGAAATATATTATCTCATTTATACTTTTCCACCACCTTTATAAGGTGGGAACTATTATGTTAGTCTTTAGTTTACATATGAAAAAACTTAGATTCAAAAATGTTAAGTAATTGAAGGTTATAAGTATTTAAAAATTTATAACTATTCTTTGTCTGACATAAAAATCCTATATTCTTTCCATTAGCTGCCAACCTTCCATTATACTATGATTTCCAAACTGAAGACTTTTTCTACAAAACCATCTCACTTGACTTTCTCAACAACATTGTGAAGGTTGATCCTCCTCTTTCACTTTACACCAAGGAAAGCAAAGGCTGGAGAGATCAATTGACTTCTAGTCTATGAGCGAAATTCAAATCATACCCTGATCTCACTACTCCAAGATGGCTTTTCTTTCCCACTCTCCCATGCTGTCTTCATCAGATTGGATAATTATAAGTTTTATGACAAAGGATGCATTTAATAACTGAGCCTCATAGAATGGTAAGATTTGGACAGGTGACTACTGGGGTGAAAGGAGGTGCTATAGGTAGAAGATTTCCATGGGGAAGAAACAATGTGTTAATATTAAGAACAAGGTAGCTTAGTTATAGCCCAAGATGATTTGCTGCATACAATCTATTACAACCAGATGAAAAAAACATTACAGCACGTGCAATATATCCAGATATTAAAGTGGTTGCAATACATGGAATTGTTTTTGCAACAATGTCTATCATATATGTAACTCAAATATTCCCAGAGAACATAACCTGGGAATTCAGATGGATGTACATTTTCTGTAACACCCAAATTTGATGATTCTTCTCTTCACAAGTTAAACCCCTTACTTCAAAGTCTTCCTATCAAATATTTCTGAGAATATACAAGTGTTGTTCATCACATGCTCACAGCAATAATGTTTATGCTGAGCATTACTTCTGTCTGGTCTCAGAGCTTCTGGTCTTGAGCCTCCTTTCATACTCACTGGGTATTGTCACTAATTTGGTGGAACCTGCCTCAGATGAAAGGGTAGAAATGGAAGTTGCCTCTTGCTTTTGAGATATGCACTGTTAGAAGGGTCCCAAGCACTGCTACCTGCTTCCCATCCTCCACCTCTGCCCCAACACATATTAGGGCTTGAAAAATTCTTCCTGAAATTGTTCTTCAAGTTTTTGACTTTATACTCCTGCTTGGGCCATCAGTTCAAGGGAGACAAATGCAAATAATACAGACTTTTGCATATTTATAATTCCTTAAATCCCATCCCAGATAGCTAAGTCTTTGTTGGCATGTCAATCTCAGTTCAGGGATCTTTCTACCTTCAGAATGAGTTTCCTGAAGAAACTCCTCAGAGCTCATCTAAATGGACATCTCTGGTGGTCATTCTTGCCACTTTGCTGAGTAAATACACATCAGTTGTCAAAAATGTATCAGGCAGTTACTCAACAAACTTGGCTTTAAATATTTAATTTTCAAGTATGGGACCCTCATTCCTACTTTATGTTGTGTTTTTTTCTTTGTAAAAGTGTTTGGGATAATAAGTATTGTGTATTCCTGAAATATTTCCTATCATATGTCCCCAAATTATACATCTGAGTCACTAATAAGAAACCTTTTAAAGATCTGACCAGCAGGATAGTGCGTGGGAAGAGTCAAAACACACGGGTTTCAGGTTTAAAGTCTGAAGAAAGGGCTTTGTTTGAATCTAGGCAATGTCATTTAGAAACTATGTAGCTTCGCACAATATTTTTTTTACTACACTAAATCCTGGCATCTATACTGTAAAATGTGGATAACCATAATACTGTCTATTTTGCCTAACCAACAGCATTACTGCGTTATGTAGTATTAGTCCTCCCAATAGGTAGACAAACCAAGAGCCTAGTAAGATAGGTCTAAGGACAGCGATTCCCTTTTACCTTGTGTGCCACTATTCTAGGCCCTAGGCATCCATTACTGATCATCCTCATTTGTATCCTGTAAGGGAAGCATTATTATGTGTTGAGGCTTATTCTTTGTCCAAGTACATCAGCCAATATGTACATGGAAGAGTATTTAACTATTTAAGCCAGATTTGCCTGACACTACAATCATCTTCTTTTTCCTATATGTTGCTGCTTCCATACAAATATTTTTTGCTTGTTTTTGTTGTTTGCTGGACTAAGGGATTTTTGAAAACAGTATCTGGGCTACAGTATCTTGAAGCTTTTGAAACCACCATCAGTACCTAAGTACTTAGAAGCATAAAGGCTGGCCAAAATAATTAATAACTATCAGTTGACTTTACAAACAAATGAACAAACAATAAATTGTTTCTACTCTATTTTGAACTCTAGGTTACATGAATAATATGATACCATCATCGGTACCTCGAAATGTGAAAAGGACATCTTCAACATAAAGAAATTAAAGTAACCATAGATGCACTGTTTAAAACATAGCAACTCTGACACTCATTGCCAACTCCAGCCAATTCCATTAATCAGAAGGAGAACAAACAAAAACTCTTTTACATCTGCTGCCTGAGAAACAAAATTGATTTAATACCTTTTCAAAATTTTAAAGCTATCTTAAAATCTCAGGTAAAAACAAAAAAACCATGCACTGGCATTTTAAACTACTGTAAGAAATAATGCATATGTTCGTGTGGTGTCAAGGCTGTGATTTTCCAATAGTTTTGCATTCCTCCAAGTAAATGCTACCTACATCTCACAACTGGTGGGTGTAAAGATTGTGAAACAAAGTTGGGCATAATCCATCTCACAATCCATGCCAACTTTAGCTACTTAACTCTCAGGGATACAAGAACTAGGTAAAATTTATGGGAAAAGGTTTAAATCAAAACTGACTGCTACTGATGTATATCTTCCAGAAGAGTTAGCTTTTCCCTGTGAGTTAAGTCCCCATGTAACATTAAGGCATTTCTATTCATCTTCCCTATCAGGACAAAGCAAATGTTAGTGTCTTTGAGTAGCTGCTATACGTAGGCATGGAGTGACTTATTTCCTCTGATAATCACAAGACCCATAAGAAACAGATGATCCAGTCCCATTTTAAAGATGATAACACTGAAACTGGGAGAACCAAAGTAATCTGATCAAGCTCATGCATTCAGTGAATGATGGAACCGGGACTTAAACCCAGTCTGACTGATTCCAAAGCTACAGCTGCTCCTCCAGAAGGAAGAGGAATGGCTTAGCAGTACTAGAGATTTTTAAAACATTGATTTAAAAGTAAAACATAAGGTGGAAAAAGAGAAATCAGTTGTTTAAATATTGTTTCAGGTTAAGAAATTTAAGGGAGAGAATGAGAACTGGAGGGTGGCTATGATTATTCTTAAGGTATTTGAAATTGGTTCTACTGATTTCTGATATTCTGTGTGAACTTTGAGAGGAGACAAGGAATTTTAAAGCTTTAAAAATGCTTTTCCTGGGCACCTGTGTGGTGCAGTTGGTTGGACGGTTGACTTGTGGTTGTGGCTCAGGTCATGATCTCAGGGTCCTGGGATTGAGTCCACTTCAGTTCCACACTCTGCATGGGGTCTGCTTAAGACTCTTTCTCCTTCTCTGTCCCTCATCCCTGCTTGCTCTCTCTCTCTCCTGCTCTCAAATGCACAAATAAATATTTAAAAGATTTATACAGCAAATATAAGTGCATTCCTTGCTCTATACACTTTACAATAACACAATCTTTTAGTCTTCTAAAGCTCAGGCCATTACCAGTGGCATCCCATCTGCCTATAACTTTGTTGCTTGTACAACATGCAATAGAAATATTGGATAAGTGAAACTGCACTCACAGTCTAGTGCTGAACTCAGTCCTAAGACTCTCCCCTACATATTCTTCACACCTAACTATTCATTGGCCTCAATCTTGCTTACCCAGCTTGCTTCTCTTCTTCCATTTTTGCCCTGTTAATTCTTAGATAGTTTCACGCTTTAACTACAAGCTTGGTTTCTCTTGATAGTACCTATAGGTTCTTATTTTCTAAACTAGTTATGCTACTTCAAGGTATCCTCCCCTCCCTTCCTCAGATGCAAGAATCTTCTTAGAGTCACCTGTTCAGGCAACTATCCAACTTTGTTCACATTAGACACCTGAACAAGATGCACTTGAGTGTTAATGACTTAGATCAATAGTTCTCAAACCTGGCTAGACAATCATGCAGGGAACTTAAGAAAATATTGGTACCTGGGACCTACCTAGGACCAATTAAACCACAATCTCTAAAGATGGTGTTCAGGCAGAGATACAGTTAAATCTTTCAATTACAGAGCAATGCTTATATTATGATGAATCTCTTGAAAAGCTCATTGAAGCTGGCTGGCATCCTAAAGAAAACTCTCCCAAATCATGAGCCCACATTCCCATCTGAAATGCCAAGCTATTTCTCTGGCATGCCAACACAGTGAATGGCAAGGTCAGTCAATAACATGAAAACTTCATGGCAGCTGTCGTATATCATTCAAAACAACCAGTAAGGTGAATGACGCATTTTACTGTTACTGGGTGGTTGGTGGCCCATTGGTAGAGATGCATAACCTACTTGGTTATCCACTTATTAAGAGCCCAAGCAGCCTTTGAGGATCATTTGTCATCTGCAGAACTAAGTGACATGAGTGCCAAATCCTACAACTCTTCAGGACACGACAAGACAGGAGTTGCAAACTCAAATACCAAGAGGTGTCAAGCGGGCAATGTAAATGACTAAGAGGCTAAATGTAAATGACCCCAGTTACCTAAAGAGCGCACGCTCCACAATGTGGTCTGGTAACACCTGCCTCCCAATAATTGTTATGAAGCATGAATGTGGGCTTAAGTTGCCTCTGGATTCACTTTACTATTTTTTGCATAGTTATATATACAGATTCTTCCAATAGCAACTCTGGTAACCATATCACCTATTCAATAATCTGAGTTTTAATATCTAGAATTCAAAGCCCTCCATCATTAATCTCTAACTTCACATATTTTTACTCTAATTTGGATTTTTCCCCCCAATGCACCTCTTTCTGATTGTGCACATGACTTGATTTCCATCTCATCACTTGTGTCGGTTTTCCAACTGAAATGAACTCTCCATTCCCTTTTAGTCCTCTGATCCTGGACTTCACCTCTTCTCTAGTTTCCTTTGTGTTGCTATTCCTCCCACTACCCACTCTTTTGTCACTTTCCCTCAAGACCTTCCAAATGTTCTGTTCCCTTTGCTCAAATCTAAAGTTCCATTCCCTTGAAAAGCTACCACCTAAAACTACCAAAAGGACACCTCCACCCTCTGACTTGGTGCAGAATATCATTAACATTGTTATGTAAAGAAAATTTACTGGAATAAACACAGCAAAGCTCTGCTGCAACCTGCTCTTTATTTAATAATGCCACAAATTTAGTCAAATCCTTCATATATCTGTGATGTATACCACATTTTTATGTGATGCAAAGGTCATCCATCATGCATTTATACCGTCATCCCCAAACAACAGTGACCCAGCAAAAACTGGCTGTGTCTCCCTCTGCTTTAACACACAGCTCAGATTAAAAACAAAAACAAACACCACAGCCAAGAGTGTCACCGAGGTATCAAAACATTGTTTTCATGCTTCTTGCACCTTAAATCTCTGGGAATATCTTCCTTTAGTAAGGCTTGTGAAAAGACGTCAAGAGAAAAAAAGTTTCTAAATACCACCTAAGCAAAATTAAAATTAAGTGATGATATTTGGATTTCTTCGAATCATAAGTCATCATTAAAATTGCTATAGTTTGCCTAGATACACACCAAAGAAATATGGCCTCTCAATCTAGATGCTAAATCAAATAAAATTTAATATCCTTTGAAATCACAATTTCAGAGTAAATATAAATGGGAAAACCATAAGTCACATTGATTAATTTGAACATGTGTAATTTTTATAGGAAGTTCTGCTTAGACAAAAAATTACCTTAAAGTCATGAATTGATATACATAGCATTCAGCTGACTTTCTTAAAACAATGGAAATCTAAAAATTGAATTCTGTCTTTAAAGTATAACATTACAGGAATGTATATCTATATCAGGTAAAACACAAAATAAACATGGAAATTTTCTTTTTGTCTTAAGGACACTATTAAAGCTCATATAACGTCTCTTTTCACTTGCTCATTTTCTGTAGGTATTTTTAAATCTCTCACATTTTCAGGCCAAATTCTGCCCAGGCTTTGAAGCAAGAACACTGGACTTTTCTTAGGTTTTTCTCTGCTAAGAAATAAGATATGTTCAGTAAAATAATATTGTTCTTAAAAGACAGAAATTAATTTAACAATATGTTAAGGGATTCCCAAATTATTTGTCAAAATATTTCACCTCTATTTTTCAGACTGGTAGATCAAGCTATGAAATTAATTATTTAACTTTTTTTTTTTAAGATTTCAAATAACTTTTGTATACTTTCTATGGTGCATTAAAATGTCTTTTCTTTACAAGCAGGAAAAAGCATGAATAACCCAGAATACTGTAATGTGTCTTTTGAAGAAAGGAGCTTATCTGTTTGTCACAAGCAAGTGGCAAGTCTAGGGTATAAATATTTTACTCAAAGGCACCTCGGTGGTTCAGTGGTTGAGCGTCTGCCTTCAACTCAGGTCATGATCTCAGGGTCCTGGGGTTGAGGCCTGCATCAGGCTCCCCATGGGGAGCCTGCTTCTCCCTCTGCCTGTCTTTGCCTCTCTCTGTGGGTCTCTCATGAATAAATAAATAGAATCTTTAAAAAAATAAATTTTTACTCAAATACTTTAAGTACACTTCAGATCACTGGGGATTTCCAAGATAGTGAACAGTGATACTCAAAATACTGTAAGCTAAGGTCTGTGGTATAAGCAATAGGTCTACAGAAGAGAAAGAAAAAAGAAGGATTCAGGAGTTGTGTTAACAAAAGCCAATGCAACACCACAGAACAGACTGAAGCTAATGCTTCTGGGTCTCATTAGATGCAGTTTGGGAAGAAAAACATGCCCTACTCCAACACATGTCTCTACACAATTGGATACAATTGAAAGACCCCATAGAGCAGTATTTCTAAGGCTGGCTGTCTAACCATCTGAATTAGAATCATCCATGCCACTTGTCCCAAACCTATTAAACCAGAATTTCTTTGCACAAAACCCAGGAATCAGCATTTTCAAAATATTCCGTTGGAGATTTGTAAGTACATCAAACTTTGAAAAGCACTATGGATGCATATCACTCAACAGCACTAAACACCAGGGAGGGGGGTGATACCAAAACTAAATATCACTTCACACTTGTTAGAATGTGTATCAACAAAAAGACAGGAGATAAGTGTTGATAGGATGAAGAGAAACAGGAACATGTCTGCACTTCTGGTGGGAATATAATTTGCTGCAACTACTATGGAAAAAATACAGAGGTCCCTCAAAAAATGAAAAAGAGAACTGCCATATGATCCCAATGCTTCCTTGGTATATATACAAGACAGGTTATTAAAGAGATATCTGCTCCCCCGTGTTTATTGCAACATTATTCACAAGAGCTATGATGTGGAAACAACCCAAGTGTCCATCAATGAGCAAATGGATAAGGAAGATGCGAAATATTACAATGGAATATTATTTAGCCATGAAAAAAAATGAAATCCTGCCATTTGCCACAATATGGATGGGCCTTGAGGGCATTATACTACATGAAATTAGGCAGATAGAGAAAGACAAATACTGCATGGTATCATTTATTTGTAGAACCCTCCCGCCCACCCCCCGCCCCAGAAAAAATCAAAGTCACAGAAACAACAAGTAGAAAAGCAGTGGCTAGGGATTCTGAGAAGAGGTTGTAAAAGGCTACAAACTTTCAGCTGTAGGATAAATTAATGTCTGAGGAACTAATGAAAAACATGGTGACTGTAGTCAACCCTGTATTGTATAGTATCGTATAACTGAAATTTACTGGAAGAGAACTTAAATGCTCTCAGCACATAAACAAACAAACAAATAAAAATTGAGGTAATTGGTGAGTTAATTAACTAGATGGGGGAATCCTTTCATAAAGCATAGGAGTCAAACTACTACAATGTACATTTTAAATTCTTACTATTTTGTATGTCAATTGTGTCTCAATTGAGCTGAATTTAAATTATATATATATAAATTATATATATTTAAATTATATATATAGTAATTATATATTATAATTATATATTAAAATATATATATAAAATAAGCTTTAGCATTTGGGAAACCTGGTTTGAACCTCAGCAGCCTGAGACAAAAATGGGAATAACAATAATACCTGCTTCACAGAACCACTGTGAGGATTAATTTAAATGAGATGATGTCTGTGAGGCACAAAGAGTAGGTTCTCCATAAACCGTGCTGTTAATATCCCACATCGGCCTCCTCAACGCACAAATACACTCACAGACTGGCAGTTCCTGAGCCGCCAGTGGAATGAGAACCAGAGTTCTGAGAAGGGTGTTAAAACACCTGGGGTTTCTGCTTGCTGCTGTAGGTACTGACGCACGGCCAGAGCAGTACCATTTAGTGTTGTCTTTGCAAACTAAGGTTCCATTTGACAAGAATCAGGGCACTAATACATTTACAGATGTACTGCAAGTGATGGACCTCTGTGCTTCTGTGAATTAGAAATCAAGGCTGATTTACATAATGTTTAGAAAGCTCACAAACTTTGTATTTTGTTTAAAATAATTGTGATTCTCCAAGGTTTTCCCAACTGTGCCAATTTGGCTGGAGCCATAGCTTGGATTGCCAGCCTGCATCCAGATTTCTCAGTCTAATCTTTGGCAGGATCCTACTCACTCCAGTTTCAGGACCAAGTGACTGGCAGCAGCCCAGCAGCCCAAGTGTACACTCCTGCCAAATCATCGCTGGCCAGGAAAAGCCTTCAAGAATGTGACACAAAAGAGACTTTAGTCCTTCCCCTCAGTGTAGAACTTGACTGCGTTGGCCACCCGGCAGCTGGTTAGAGGGTCATCCCCAGTCTTACAGTCCACGAGAGGTCATAACGAAAGATGCTTGTACAGGCAAGTTGGAGGCATAGTGGAAAATGTGTCATCATGTCCTGTAACACTCAGATATCCAAAAGGAAGAGCAAAGAGCTGGGTCATGTCATATAAAGGGATTCATGTCACGTAAAAATAACATTCCCATGACTGGTCTGTCTTTTATGTGTCTCCATCATATACGTGCAGGGATTATGTAAATGGAAGGAAGTGAAGTGATTATCTGAATAATTGATCAGATAGTTACAGTCCAACTATTCATTTCACTTTAAGTCCTAAATTATCTTTCTGTGCTATCTACCTTGATCAACAGACCATAAAATTGCCAAATCCCCACTTCACTTTATAATCTATGTTAATGAATGTAACAGTGGCAGCATAGCCAGTAAACTTTACAGTTCTGAGTGTAATCATTTTATATTGCCACTTCCAACATCAAAATACTAAAGATACATATGCTTAGCCAAAGGCATTATGTTAAGAAATCATCTTGATTCAGCTACTAGTAATATATTCTGGAAAAGTGAAATCCAGAATAAGCAGCACCAAACCTGGAACTTTGCTATAACTAGAATGCACAAATCATTCTTTGCCCTTCTTTATAAAATATATCAGTTATTTAATCATAAACAGGGAAAATGATATTATTTCTTTCTGCTTCATCACCATTCGAGTAAATTGGCAAATTACTAACAACTCCTCTCCAAAGGTTTTGTTCCAGGACTATTTTTCAACACATTCCCTGAAAGGTAACATTTGATCTGTCATCTCCAATAGTCTCAGATTTGACAAATTAGGTTATCTTGTTACAGGCCTAATAATGTTTTCTCCTGCATCTATTCTAAGATCCCTGATACGCAGGAAAAGTTTTCTGAAACTCAACAAGGAAGTCAGTATGAATAAATGGTATTTGATATCCATATGGCAAATTAAATACACAAATAGAGCATGCATAAATATTAGAGGATAGATAACGCATGCTTAGAAATGCATGCGGATTAATTAAAAGAGAAGAGCTGTAGAAGTTACCAATGTTTGTTTCACGTCTTTGGGATTCAGGGCATGGAGTGCCCTCTACCCTATATAGTCAGAAAAGCAAATTGTGTCAAGCCAGACAGAAAACAAAGGGCTGTTGAAACACCTGAAACTAATTATTCTAGGGGCCATCAGTAGAACTACTTGGAAAATACAAAACGTAGTCAACTTTTAGTTTGCCACCGTGCCAAGTAACCACCTAGACTCATCTTAGCACAGTTTTGGCCAAATGACATGCACTGAACACCTGAGGTGCCCAAGGTAACTAGTTGCCCAGTTGCTTTGACATCATCTTAACTCAAACACAATATGTATATTTTCAATCAATTTACTTTGGATTCATTTTTATATATGAAACATGGTCAGTGTTCCATGAACACATTTTCAGAGGAAAGACTGCTATAAATATGATGTGATAATGACTGGAATGTTTCAGGAAGGACAGGAGGAGAGAAGAAGACAAGTGCAAACTCTCATAAAATTTAAAATAAACTGTGAACTAAGACTTGGCATTTCATCATTTTTAAACCAAAATCTAATTTGTAAGTTCTGTCCTTTAAAAGAATGTTGCAAGCTTTTTTCTTAAATAAATATTCAATTTGAGCTTTGAAAGAGTAATGCTAAAGACTTGCTATGACAAGAAGTTCAGCTTTCAAAATATGAAAAATAATAAGATAGGGTAGGAACAATACAGGTAATAGATGAGAGAGATTTGAGAACTCTCATTTTGAAAATATGGGTTTTGCTTCTGAATCTATATTGTTTATAATTTAAACCTCTTCTTAAAAAAATTTCAGACTTAGAATAAAAGAAGAATGCCTATCTGAAAAATTTTTAAGCAATGAAGAAGAAAATGCATCAACCTCCTAACCTACTACAATAATTTCTATGTTTAGTCTTTAAATTTAGTCTAGAGTTTCCTGGAAGCAAAGCAAGGGAAGCAAGCAAGCAATCAAGAAAGCAAGCAAACAACAAATAAAACCTATGTACTTCTATTAATTATAATAAAACATTAGTTCTTTAAGAAATAATGCTTTTTCCTCCCACTAAATATGGAAGTCATTTATTTTATTAGTTCCCACATAAGGCACAGATAGGAAAACTTTCAATGATGATTTTACAGAGAATTAAGAAATATTCTATTACTGTCCTTATATTGAGCCTCAATAAAACAAAGAACATAACAATTAGTCCTAATTCATTGTTTTATGTCAATATAACATACTATGCCAAAGCAAGACTTGGGTATTAAGAATATACATATTTAAAGTCTGTGTCCATTAATTGCTAGCCGAATGACATTGTAAAAATGTCCCTAAATTCTCAAGGCCTGTTCGCCACTTGTGGAATGAATGGCACAATGATATCTACAATATGAATATAATGATTGTTTTTTGATTAAATGAAGTAAATCATAAAGCATCTAGTCTTTTGCCTCATAGAAAACAAAAACTTTCTGTAAACTTTCGGGTAAAAGCTCAAAGAAGGATAAAATGTGGAACACATTAAGAGAGAGATGGATAGAAGGTCATTTTGACTTTTCTTGAGTGTAATCTCTTTCTGTAGGAAGCTATTAAATTGTCGGTTCAGGCTAAACCCTAGAAAATGCCTAGAGCATCAGTATTCTCTTTGGCTAGTAGAAGACGAAAGATTTCAGCCTTGTTTATCTAACAAATATACACGTCCAGAGATTCTGGTTTGTATTCAAGGGCAGCAAATATATTAGGCCTTTAACTTACAAAAATCATTCTCTTGAAAATACAGCTTTTCTCTAATTATGTCACAGCTGTACCTAACAATACTTTGATACCTTACTTCCTTTGTATGATCTTCCTTGGGGAGCCCTCACAGAGTGGCAGGAAGGCCATGTCCAAGTGATCAAAGGTAGACTTTGAGTATTCCTTCATCATCTTGATTTTGGGGAATGGACGGAGAATAGGAGAAAAGCTCAATTCTGTGAACACAGGCTACAGAAGGAGAAAGGTTGGTATGGATGACCCTACAAGTAGAATTTGATGTAAGGATGAGACAATATATTTTATTAATTTCAGAGTAAAAACAGTACTCTCCATTTTCAAAAAACATAAAATCCAATAAAGAAAACTAGACAGTAAAATAGGCTCACTTCTCATCTACAGGTAGAAATATCATGAAAAGAATGTGAAATGTAGATAAAAACAAAACTATACCGTTTACCCAATTTAACTGTTTTCTAGGACTTGACCCAAATTAGGTAAATCTCTGGATTTCAGTTTCTTCTACTGTATCCCTCAGTTTACTCCAAAAATTAAAGATATCCACAAAGTACCTGGTAGAGTCCTGACACATAGGCAGCATCAAAATTATTAGCTGGAAACTTCTAAAAGATAAAGAAATGGACAATGTCAAGAATTGGAAAATAACTTGAAGATATAGTTACACACACACACACACACACACACACACACACACACAAACTCAATAGGATTTGGAACAGTTGCAATTCTATTTTTAGTAGAATAAGTAAATACAGTTATTGAAATCGATCCTCTTGAGCCTTTATTAGAGCGTAAGGAAAGAGGGTTTGGCAGCATGTTAAGAAGCAGGAATCAATCAACAAAAATAATCGATGGGAGTAGATGACTACCTAAGGACCTGGGATAAAAGAAGTGGGCTTAGGGAGCGACCCTTTTTCACAGTCCAGGTTATAGTAGGTAACTATCACACCTCAATAACAGCTTCTGGCATCAGAGATTGTCCCAAAATGATAGTTTTAGTTGTTTTTTTTTTTTTAATCCAGAAAGGACTCAGCCCCCTAAGAATTTTTATAACAAATTTTTTGCATTCAGGAAACAATTTCCATAGCTTCTGTGAACACATGATGAGTGGGGTTAATTGGGGAGAATTTCATTGAAAATACAAGTTCAGAGATTCTTACTGCTCATTTGATTAACAAAGATGATTTTTTTTAGTGAGAAAAATTATCAATGCCAAGGTTGACTATGTATTTTCGTCTAGTCCTTTCTCCTTTGGCTTTAATCCCAATAGATTTATCTGAAGCATCAGACCTTGGAAAAAAGTTGACATGGCCTCATGCACAAAACAACAAACCTGGCAGGCTTCTAAGGTAGAGCACCCTTAAAATATCCCTGTGCCTGCAAGTTGCCCGCAAGTTTGACTGCCAAGGGAATTGCCCTGGTTGGCATTCACGTCCAGTGACCTACCAGAGAGAACATAGTGACAGAAGCTTGCCGGCCTGCCTATAGCTAAATAGGTGGTTTCTATCCAGGGCATCTGCTGCATTGTTAAGCAAAACCATATGGAGAGGCAAGTTTAGAGGGACTGGGGTTATTTATATTCACAATGGAATGTCCCTATATTGGGGTCTTAACATAGCATAGGAAATCCTCTTATGATGCTATGCCTAAAGTCCCATTTGTTCGCATAGAGGAGTGAAGAGTCATTTTTACCAAAAAAGTTATACTCAAATTCAGAACGCCGTGATAAATTGGATCTAAGGAAAAAAGTCTAAGCTATTTTGCGACAGCAGCACTTTCCACGTGTTTTATGTTAATATCCCATGCTGGCAAAGTACTTTGTCCTATTTTTTTATATGATTTTAAAGAGAAAAGTGCCTACTTTCTCTATAAGCTTTATAAAAAAGGCCTCCTTAGACTCTCTTCTCTAAGAAATTGGGTCAATGAAGGAGAATGAAATATTAAAAGCACTTTAAGAGGAAAGGGAGCATAGCTATACAAATTAATGTCGTGATCATTTTATTATGTCTATTATTGGTTACAGTAAATGCATAGACCTTGTAATAAATATATCTGGAAGACACATAACCTTACCTCAATCTCTATTATAGTTGTATTTATAATGTGTCTCTCCAATTATTGGAAAGTATATTGATACTTTGCTATGTACTATTGCATTTTATCTATTTGTACTATCCCATGCTTAGCATCACCATAACTACTCCATACAGCAAAACTTACAGAACAAGTGATTGGAAAATGTTCCTTCCCTCAGTTCTTTGTGGAAACTGAATTCTGACTACATAGGCAACTCTTAAGAGTGGCTCTATTGGGATGCCTGGATGCCTCAGTGATTGTCTATCAATCAATCAATCACGCTCAGGGCGTGATCCCAGGGCCCAGGGATCGAGTCCAGGAATCGAGTCCAGGGATCCAGTCCTGCATCAGGCTCCCTGCAAGGAGCCTGCTTCTCCCTCGGCCTGTGTCTCTGACTCTCTTTCTCTCTCTCTCTCTCTGTCTCTCATGAATAAGTAAATAAAATCTTAAAAAAAAAAGAGTGGCCCTTTTCCTGGGTAGCTTATTCCCTCACATTTTTCACCTTAGAAGTTTAAAGTTCAACTGAGAAGTGAGTAGCTAAATATTAATTATCAATAATAATCCCCCAATATACAGGGATTTCCCATCACTCTGCCATTAGGGATGACCTTTCCCTTTTTTTTTTTTAATCATTGAAGTCATTCACTCAAGACCATTCCTCTTAGTAATTGCAATCTACTCTGTATGATAGTTATGTGTGTGTATAAAGTGATCTCCTCCAACTACATCATAAATCTTCACAGCACAAAGAACATACCTCAGTCATCTTTGGGAGTTAAAAGAAATTTGTGAGGGAACCCATAGAAAGGTGCAGAGAAGAGCAAGCACTTTGTGCACAAAGAAAAGTCATATTTGTGGTTGCTTAACCTTTCTTGAATTATAATTCTAAAGAGATAGTTTCTGCTATTCTGTAGTATTTCTTATATCATTTTTTTTTTTTTGAATCCTAGGCTATTAAAGCTGTAGAAAACAAAATAAACGTGTTTGGGGTGCAAATTCTTTAATTATTAACCTCTCTTTATCTCAGCTGTGGTATAACAACAGCCAACATTCATTGACCATTTGGTACATATGAGAAACTCTCTAAGTGCTTGATATAAATTTTTATTTGATACTCAAAGGAAACCCTTTGGAAGGGCCAATATAATGCCCTTTTTATAAGTGAGAAAATTGAGGATAAAAATATGTAAAGCAAAATTGGTAGAGACAGAATTAGAGTCCAGTTCTGTCCACTCCAAAATCTAATACATTGAAATAATAAAATAGTGGTGATGATTTCTAAAACTAGAATAATGAAATGTAATTTAAATATTTAAGTAAAGTGTTGATAAATCATCTACCAGATGATATAAGGAATGCATATTTATCTAAAAAAAGAAATAAGACATACTATGAGAGGCAGGGGGTTATTTTTGAGTGGATGAATCAGAGATTTCTTGAGAGAGTTGGAAGATGTAAAGGGTTAGCAATAGGTAAAACTATGACACTTGGGAATTGGGGCATTCTAGAAAAAAGAACATAAATACACACAGATGGGACACTATGAAATATGTATTCTGAAAGTCCCTGATTCTGTTTGCAAGAGTTTAGAGTACTTAGAGGGATAGAGAAGTCTTACACACATGATAAGGAATATGAATTGTATTCCATTGATAATGTGGACTAAGTAAGGCTAAGCTGTGCTTTGAAATAAATTGATGTGATTTAAAATAAAATAATTGATCTGGTAGTTGCATTAAGGTAATTCTAGGAGGGGCTGAAGGAGAGAAAAATCATGTAATCCAACTCTCTAAATAAAAATAAAGAGACTCTGGTTTGCAGCCGAAGAATGAAAGGAAGTTAGACCACCTTGCAGAAATAAATTCCATATGGCTTAGCTACATAGGGAGAATCAATTCAAAGATAATAGCAAGATTTTGCCCTGAAAAACTGGCCATTAAAATATTTGGTTTGAGAAGAAAATATTAAGTGTATTTGGTATGTGTTAAATTTAAGACGCTAACCAGACACTCAGGACTATCTGGCTAGTTGTTGGGATTGAATCACTGGTCAGGTGATTTGAGAAAAAAGAATGCGAAAGTGATCTGGGGAGAGAGAACGCCTGAAATCCAGGCAATGCATTAAGTGGTGAGTTATACCAACATGCCTTTCCTTTCCTCATCTTATTTCTATATTATTGTGCATTGAGGCTGTTCCAAAAACTAATGTGAGTTTTTAAAATAAGTTTTCACTAATTTTAATACAGAAAAGGACATACATCCATGTTTGGATAATAAAACACAAATACATTCTACATTCCTAATATTTAGAAAAGAAAACAAATAGGTCCTAGCCCTAAGAAATTTAAAGTTCATGAAAACATATTGAAATCATGTCTCAAAGCAATAGGAGAAAGCATGTTAATTGATAATTTGCAGAACTCCCAGCACCAACCCACAAGTGAGGAACACTAGAGAAACAATGTGCCCTTCCATATTAATTGACTTCAATCCTTTGAGCATACTGTCTAATGAATAGATCAGGGTGAAACAGTGGACAGCTGGATATCAGAGAAGCATGTGATGCAACTGCATGACACACGGATTGGTTTACAAGATCAAAAACATAGCTTAAGGGAAGAACTCTTGGAATGGATTACAGATTGGCTTGGGGACAGGAAACCAGTGTCAGCCAGTGGGAGGGTACTAGATGGCAGGCAGCTAATAAGCAGAGGACAGTCATTTGGTCTTCCCATGCATGTCCCTGAGAGTTGTTTAGAGGATTTTTGGAGCATTTGAACTTTGCCATGGTGAGGCAGAAGAGAAATAGAATTGTTGGGCTAGGAATAGGAATCCCAAAGGAGGCCCCCCACTGGAGCCCCAGTGAGCAGTTTGCCCCAATCCCCAATGAGATTAACACAGAAATTCAGAGTAAGGCAGTTAGAACCCTTTATAGAAATTTGAAAGACTATCTCAGGTCTGGAGAACCTAGTAAAACAAAAATGTAGAAGTCTTATCTGTGTATCTTTTTATTTTATTTTTCTATTAGTTCAATTCTATAGTATTTTATATTTTAAAAATTGTGACAGTTTGGTAGGTAAAAAAAAAAAAGTCCTTCCCCACAGATAGCTTGAGAAACATTGGCCTCAGAGTACATCTTTTGTCTGGTAATTGGAATGAGGCCTCCTGTTTCTGACGGAGATAACTATTTGAGATTTTGGAGCAAGATATTTTTCAGGGAAATTCCTGAAAAAGGTAGAAAACACACACACACACACACACACACACACACACAAGATTTGGGAAATCTCATGAAGGAATGATTTTCATTTGGTGGATCTTAGGCCCAGAAATCTGTATTTCTTTCTTTAAACTCTGGGTGACTCCTATAATCATAGAGCTTTGGAAATACATCAAGAGAAGCCAACAGTGGTAGCTCCCTTGTTAGAATCATGAAAAAAAATGTCTCAAATTATAAATCACACAGATGTGGTGTTGTATGTGTTTGTGTGTGTCTTTGTTTAAAGGCAAAGTTGTAGAAAATATCAGGCACCCTTAAAAAAACAAAAAATTCCCAACAGTGAGGTAAAGGAGTTGTGATGACTTATCAGGCTGACAAAGTGCGAGCCCAACATAACTTACTGATTTGGGTCTCACAGCCACTCTGTGAACATGAACTCCCTGTGAACATGAGCTCCCAGTCTCCCCACACTCATGGTCCTGATGCAGTGGCATAGTCAACCACTTCTTTCTTCTCTCCTTCCCATTTCTTCTTTCTTCTTATCTCTCTTCTCATTGTCTCTTCCTACATTTCTTTCATTCATTTTCCTTCTTCCTTTGATTTTCTTACACTAACTCCTCTTTCCTCATCCTTTTCCCTTCTGTTTCTTCATTCTCCTTTATTCATTTAATTTTCCAATAACTATGCATTGGTAACTTCTCAGGGCAAGATAATGTGTAGAAGCTGGAGAAGAGATGAGCCTCCAGGCTATTAGGATGATAGTCCAGGCTATAGATGGATTGATAAAGCAGTCAGCTATTCCTCCAATACTAGATTAACTAACTCTTGATTCTTTTTTCTCCTTTCCCTTCATGACCAAGCACAATAAAACTGACACTTTCAAAGACCTCCAATTCAAACTATAGGATAATAAGATTTAGCCCTGGATCCAAATTTTTGTGTATATAAATTCTCAATTAGTATTTGCTTTACAAGGACAGAGGATTTCTTTTCTTTAGGTTTTACCAACCAAGATATTTCCTTTCTTGTTCCCTCATGGTAACTGAACTGCCTCACAACTTTGTCCTTCTTACCTCACCATATACACAGTAATGGTCAGCCCCACTGCTTTGCTTTTATCCTAAGGTTGAGACCCCAAGTCTTGTAGATTATGTCTTGAAACTGCTCTGACGTGTATATAGGCACTCACACTGTCCAATGATAAGACCAGAGATGTGTATTTCTGTTTGATTACCTATTGCTGGGTTAAAATTGCCCCCAACATAGTGGCTTGAAACAAATACACACTGTCAGTTTCTGTGAGTCAGGAATCCCAGGAACATCTTAGCTAATTTGTTCTGGCTCAGGGGCTCTTGTGAGGTTGTATCAAGATATCAACTGGGGCTGCAATCAATTAAAGGCTTGATTGGGGCTAAAGATCCATTTCCAAGATAGCTTAATTTTATGATTATTGCCTAGAGGCTTCAGTTTAATGCAGATAATTGATAGGGGGCCTCCATACGTTGATACACGAACCTTTTATAGAGCTACTTAAGTGTTGTCACCACAGGGCAGCTAGCATCCCCCAAAGCAGAAGATCAAGAAAAAGGGCAAGGAGAAGGCATCAGTACCCTTTATGACCAAGTTTCAGAAATTGTGTACCATCACTTCCCCTTTTTTGAACATGACTCACTAAATTCAATCTACTTCAAATGGAGGGAAATTAGGCTCTTCCACCTAACAGGAAGATGATCAATAATAGTAAAGAATAAATGACATTTCAGTGTATTTGACTCCTTCATATCATTATATATCTAAATCAGTGTCAAATCTTTCTTTTTAAATCTCCTGTTCAAAAGTCATTCAGCTCATAAGTAACTTTAGGATAAAAATCTCATTCTTTTTTTGAGTACATATTTCTTTTATGATCTCTTTATGTCTGACATAATTCTTCTTCTATAAGCCTATATCAACTTGACCAAAATATTAGTACTTTCATTTACTAAGAATCCGCAACATCCTATCCATCCTAGTTTTTCCATTAGCTCACCAATGCTTTGCAAATCAAGTGTATATATTTACTTCTTAGAACCAAGCTTTGCCCTTAAACTAAAACTCCTATTTCTCTTTTTTCCCCCTCATGATAACAAAAGAATTGTTAGCCTCTGCTGCTGTAAGTCTCAGCAGAAGCCATGATCAATCAACGTGAAGTTCAGACAAAATAGGGATAGCACAGGAAGTATTGTTTTAAGCCTAAAGGGGTCTCTCTTGATTTGACACTAAGTGAAAGGAGAACTATATCTGTTCTGTTGACAGATGTATGCCCAGTACCTGAAACAATGCCTGGCACACAGGGGCTCATAAACAACACTTACTAACCACAACAATAAATAAAAGTGAGTGGATAAGTGAGCTGAATGAAATATCCTCCGTGGAATTCACCCTAAAAGATTGTCGCTGAGAATTTTGATGTTTTCATTCTTCCACATTGCCCAGGCCACAATACTGCAACTTATCTTTCCGATATGCTCTTGTCAAACAAAGTGCCAATATCTGTTTACCCAGTTTTATTTACTCATTATTTATTCACTTTAAAGCAGGTACATATAAATCCATGAACTTATTTAGAAGCCACTTTATTCTCAATTAAAAAATAAATTCTCATAATTTTGATTGTGGCACCCAAGAGAAAAATATGTACTATTGGAAATATTGTATTTGTGGTGAAAAATAATCTAAATACCAATCATATCATTATACTCTTATCCTAAACCCACATAGTAATATAAGCATTTTGATCCTTTGTCCAGACAAGAGCTTTGTCTCCCCTACAAAATCCCATCAGCTGCTATTGATGGCCATTTTCTTACCTGAATCCTAAATCATGAGCCACAGCCATTCTTTTTTCCATAAAAGGTAGGAAGGAAGGAGAAAAGAAGGGGGTGAAAAAGCAATTAATTAACATAAAATGAGTAGCTACAGTCTCTGCTTCCAAAGCTGGTCACAAGGTCCATGTTAGTTACCACAGCTGCCACTATCCACTCATACCTTTAGAACCTCAGTTAGATGGGGTTCTTTAGATAGTGAGATGACCCAAATCATTATCCCTCACAGAATATGAATCCTTAATGATCCCTTTATTAGGTTTTTATGGCTTTCCATTGACCAGGATGACTGAGCAAGAAAACATAGTAAGAAATACATTAGTAAATCATCTAGGTTCCAAATATAGTTCCCTTTATCCTAATTGTTTAATAGCAAGCCATTTACCCCTAGTAATTGGTATATCTACCTCCACCAGGCCAGAATAAGGATTCCTTTTTCTGTGAGAACTCAGAAATAGGAAAAACCAGGTGGCAGATATAGCTACCACCAGAGAATACAGCCATTGCTTTGGGTGATGGGCACATCATAAGACCAGTCATGCTTCCTTTGCTATAAAATATGTTCTCTGGTTGGAGGTATGTTGGATAGAGTATCATGATAAAGCAGAAATGTAAATCAACAAATGGTAATGCTGCTCAAAGTTCTCCAGGCAGGAAAGGCAAAACTGTTCCTAAAATTTGAGAATGCTCCTATGAAAACCAAGCACTGACTTGGCCATGAGGGAAAGGATCAAATGTATTCAAGTGGCTATTAGGTAGCCAGATGAATCTTCCAGAAATTATCCCAGCAGGACTCAACGACTTCAGGCTATTTGGGTAGGGAGGGAATCAGCAGTGGTAGTTGCAAGAAGAGCCTGGATGAGGGTGTGCAGTTGAGTTTGTAGAGTCTATTTCTGACTAAGAAGCAGTCTTAGAAGACAAAAGATATTCAGAGAAAAAATTAAGGAGCTGTTTACTGAATGTGGCTTTAACTTAGGCTTTAAGAAAAATCTAACTTCTTTCCTAAACTCTAATACCCAGGCACTGAAAGTTATCCAAGAAAGGAAATGGACTCCTTATTCAGAGTAAAGGAAAGAACAGGTTGTGAAGATTCTACAAATTTTGGTGGTTATGAGTTTTTCTTAAAAGACAGGATGAGTAAAATATACCGCACATTGGATTACTCACAATCCCCTTGGCCTCCTTTTTGCACATGTATTTCTGTACTATAAACTTTTCCTACTCAAACTGTGGTCCGTGGAGCAGTACCGGCATCACCTGCGACCTCATTAGCAATGGCCACCAGACCTACTAAATCTGAACCTGCAGTTTAACAAGATCTACAAGTGATTCGTTATACACCTTGAGTTTTGAGAAGTACTGCTGGAGACTCCGTTACCCTCCTTTTTGGCCAGAGTTCCTCACATGACCTACGCTCTGCCAAGCAGATATACCTGTATATGCATAAGGTTCGGGGTAATGAAGCGCACAATGTACAGAAGATTTCAAACTTGACCTTGTATCAGAAACACAAATCCTCAGGCCTTCCCCCTACAGCAGTTGAGTCAATAGGTCTGGGGTAGAGTTGAAGAATTCACATTTCCAACAGGTTACCAGGTGATGCCAATGCTGCTTCCAGGGACCACACTTTGGAAACCAGTCTTAAACAGCATCCTGGCAAGGGCGCTCGATCCTTCTGAAGCTAGCAGCAGTGGGAACACTTGCCCGATGCAACATCTTCCTGATATGGCAAAGGCATTGGGTTCCAAGGCCAATGGCAACAGCAGCTTCTTTAGCAAGCCAGTTTTCAGTGAGGTTCTGGGCACTGTTCCCAGAAGCTCAGCCTAGAGTCGGTACTTTTAGCTCTCCCAATAATTCTGTGAACTGTCATAAATCCCTTTCCAAGTAAACTTGCTAGGTCAGATTCTGTTGCCTACAACTGAAAACCCTGGCCAAAGGAGATCTTACAGACACTTAACAGAGCAATTTTAGGGACGGCATTTGTTGTGTAGCTCAGTTCACCTCTTAGTCCATTCAGGCCACAATAACAAAATACCAAGACTAGGTGACCTATAAGCCACAGAAATGTATTTCCCACATGTCTGGAGGTTAGAGGTGTGAGATCAGACTGTTAGCATAGTCTGATGAGGGCTCTCTTCCAGGTCAGACCTCTCATTGTATCTTCACAAGCAATCTGAGCTTCTTTTTAATAAAGACACTAATCACCTTCCAAAGCCTCCCCTCCCCCCCTTAAGTCCACTGACTTCCTCGGGAGCTGGAGTTTTGACATCGACATTGGGGGGAATACATTCAGACTATAACACCTGGATAGATCAGCAGATAGCAGGTTTTACTAACACACTTTAGTCAAAAATTTAAAAATGCATAAAAATGTCTCCTGTGTCAGATGTTCTAGGAACCTAATTACATAGCAGGAGACTGAATGTAGCATGGGTTCAGGACAAGTGAGGAACACTCGGCATCTGGGATCATCGAAAGGGCCTAAACTCAATACGTGACGCGTGAGTAGAACCTGCCTTAAATCTTAGCATGGTGAGTAACAAAAATCACATTTTTTAAAACAAAGAAAGATCTCATGTTTAATGTCCATTGAGAAATAGTCAATGGTATTTGGTTTGGGTATTCAAACCGCATCATGAAGCAGCAATGAAAGGCCAGACTTCTGATCATGCATAAACATACATTTAAAATAATCTTTCACAGCAATTAGAGCTAATTATATGTACTAAATATACCTTCTCTTAGAAGCAGGACTTGCTACTGGGTTATGATGATACCATTGTCAAGTGCTGGCTCCCTGAATACCACCAACATAGCCTGTTGATTTGTTGAGGCAAAGCTAAGTTTGTTGCTTACCGTGTAAGGCAAGATACCACCCCGGCAGTGCTTTGGCAGTGTCTCAGAGAGAGACGAGATCAGAATTTATTAAGAATTGAAAGTTTGGTTTAAGGTAATCTTGATTTAGGAGGTGGGATTGGTTAGAATAGGGTAAAGACCATAAAACAGCAAGGCTAGGACTTCAGAGACAAAGAGCTCAAAGAATTTGCGGGTGCAAACTGTTAAGTTTTCTGTTGAAGAGTTAAAGCCTTAGCATGGCAAGAGTTTTATGAAATAATGAAGTTAATATAGATAGTATGCTGTGGGGCAACGTAGCTTCAGTCTTCAGTGTCTAAGCTTTGTGTATGTGTTGGGGCAGAGCTAAATTATTTTGATTCTCACAACCCACTAGAAAGTTAAATTCTCACATTCTACTAGAAATAATACTCTTCAGAGAAGAAACCTTTTACTACCCATGCCTCACAAATATCTGGCACTGAATTAAATGTTGGAAGGAAAAAAAAATGTTGGAAGGAAAGAAGGGAGGGAGGAGGAATTCACTATGGACTTTTTTCAGATTTTATTTATTTATTTGACAGAGAGAGAGAGAGAGAGAGAGAGCAGGCTCACAAGTAGGGGGAGTAGCAGAGGGAGAGGGAAAAGCAGGCTCCCCACTGAGCAGGGAGCCTGACACAACATGGGACTTGATCCCAGGACCCTAGGTTCATGACTTCAGCTGAAGGTAGATGCTTAATTGCTTAATCGACTGAGCCAACCAGGTGCCCCCACGATGGATTTCCTGCAGTCTCTTAGAAGTTGTGAAGGGTCTGATAGGAATCGAATATTTTTTTTGGGGGGGGGGAACTATCAAATATTTTCTCGTATGGCAAAGAATGTCCTGAATGTAATATAAAACCAACAGACGGGGAAGATTCTGGTGGTCACTGGGAAAGTAAGTTGCTAAAATGCAAATCATACAATTTGAGTCTAAAAGGGGGACGGTACCCCCACCGAAAGCAACAGTTTGGAGGGTCCCCGAGTTCTAGACATGCAGACAGCCAACCCCTGTGACAAGAGTATTGTCCATGTGAATTGAAGTCAGCACAGGGCAAATCGGAATGGAAGGTCGGATGCCCTCTTTCAAAAGTGCTGCATCCTGCTACACATTTATGATGAACATCAGCCCCCAGGAGAATAAGAGGGGGGGACATCTTAAATTTGACTGATTTAAATTTGAAATCACTGAGAAACCACTAAAACTGTAAGTTACTAAATGAAGTTTTTCTGCTTCAGACTGAAAAGGGGGCTCAAGATTAAAATTAAGTCTAGTTATGGAAAGAAAGTAATATTTTTGCATCTCTGTGGCTCATGCAATTTTTACATTGCTATACAAACATATATTTTTCCTTTCCAATAAAAGGATTAGGCTCCAAAAATCCCTGTGCCAGCAGAATTCATATTTCCAAAAAAAATAAGCCTTTAAGGGAAAAGTAAGTTTGGGCCACCAAGGTTGAATGAAGCTATGAAAGTTAGTATAAATAGGCATTTTTGTTCTTAAAAGCCAAATAATGGAGACAGAACACTAAAATCTCTTTCCAGAATCTCCGACAACATACCTATATACGTATTTTCTGCTTTGTAGCAGATGACCTACCGCTCCTCTGCTCTATCCAGGCTGTATTCCATATAACGTAACATGCTTTTCTGGATAGATGAATAGCCTGTTGAACCCTGCTTCCTGGGTCACAGTGACTCCAAATTCATCCGGTAACTTGACTGAGAAAACCCTGTGCAACGTGTATTCAAGCAGCGAGGAATACCAAATAGGCACCGCCGAGGCCTTCGTACGACTCACTAGCAGAACTTTGGGTCTGCTCATGACAGTTCCACACTAGAACACACGCACTTCTCTTCCTTCTAGCCTATGGGATGAAGTTCTAACTTTATCTCAGCTGCCTTAATTTCTCCCAAAGCTGCATTTAAAAACATCTCTCTCCTGCTCTGCCACCTGCTTTATCTCTTTTGTCTCCTTTTCGAATTCCCAACTCCTTACTCCCTCTTTTTCAAGCTATCCCCAACAGGTGTGCATCTAATCAAAGGAAGAGTCTCCCGATTGGGGGAAAGCATACAAAAGTAAACCCCATATGTACAATTTCATGAAAGGGAAATTGCTTTTGATAAGAGCTTTTCGTAAATGAAATTATGTGCGAAAACTGCTACAGTAGTTCTGCGGACAAACTGCTGGAGAAGCACTTAAAATAGAAACTTCAACACCAGGCAGCTGGAGTCAAGAGGAATTCATTGTAGTAGAAACCTATGCCAGGAGAATTCACATTTCCAAATAATAAGTCTTTGAGGAATAGATAAGATTGGACAACCAAGATTGAAACTATGAAAATTATCATAGCCAACTTTCAGTAGAAATAGGGTTTTTGCCTATAAATCCACTAATAAGAAAACCACAGTCAGATAAACATGTTTCATTTATTGATTCATTTATTCAACAAATATTAAGAACCTAATATATTCTTACATCTGGATTAAATACTGGAAATACAATGGCAAGTAAATACACACTCTGGCCCTGCACTCATGGTTCTCAAAATTTAGTTTCGCCATGCAGTCCCTCAAGGAGAGAGAGGGAGAGAGAGAAAAAAACAAAAAACATGAAAACAACTAACTTACTTCAGTTTACTGTGTTTTTAAAAAAAACATTTTATTTATTTATTCATTAGAGAGAGAGAGAGAGAGAGAGGCAGAGACACAGGCAGAGGGAGAAGCAGGCTCCATGCAGGGAGCCCGATGTGGGACTGGATCCGGGGACCCCAGGACCACACCCTGGGCCAAAGGCAGATGCCCAACCACTGAGCCACCCAGATGTCTCCAGTTCACTGTGTTTTTAAAACCAATCAACTCTAAAATAAGATCCAAATTTGTTTTCATGATCACTCAATATTTTGTTATTCCATATTTTTTCCTTAGTACTTTTTTGCTTGTTAGTATTTTAAAATCCCATTTTTAGTACACATCCTTCTTTAACAGTTTGATACTAGTGAAATATCCTTAGACTGCATTCTTTCCACCAATAAAATCTAGATGCATTGCTAATAGGAAGGTCATAATCCTACCATTTCTATAGGATTCATGATCTACTTATGATGTAGAAGAAACCATATTCAGTCTTTCCTGGAATTGTTTCATTCGCTGATTCATAAGTGTATGTCTGCAGGCAGAAATTCATTTCAACAAATATTTGATGAGCAATTACTAATATGCCTGCCATTGAACTGAGCCATGAAGATACATAAGATAGTAAGTTATAAGCTCTGCCAAATAACTACTAGACTACTACTACTGTTATAAATAATAATAATTCAATATCCGTGCTATAAAGTAGAAACAAATTACTTTTGGAGTAAAGATTGACCAGTTCTGCCAAAGTACATTGATCAAGGTGTCACAGAAGGTATTTATTTGATCGAGTCCTCAATAAATGCATAGCATTTTACTCTAAAACGATTTGTTCAAAACAGGATCTTATGAGATGTGTACCCCCCAGTATTCCGAGGTATTGGGTTTGTTAGTATTCTAGTTCTACATTTTCTTTGACCTAAGCACCCCACTAGTAACGACATGCTCCTTAATTGGACTAGCCTGTTGTGAAGCATGCTTTTAAATACCTTGCTTTTTCTTTCAGAATATGCAAACCACAGGTGTCATTGGTTGACTGAGCTGTTTCTAATAAATGCTTTGCTGTGAAAAAGTTCTGCATAAAACTAATCAAATCAGATCTTACAACGTTATCTTGTGGTGCCTCGAGTGCCAATAGTGTTTTCTGATAGATGACACTTCTCTAAAGGAGGGGACATGAAGGTCTAACCAACAATCCCTCCATTAATAAAGCTGGTGGAGTTTGCACGAACTCTTCTTCTAAGAAAACAGTGACATTATACATTAGTGTTTGGAACTGAAAACTTAGTCTTAACCCCAAGACTCAACACACAACCATGGTAATTTAAGTTTCAAAATTGAAAACTAACACTGAAAACCAATGGGGTTATTTAACTTTGAAGGACTACACTGAGTAATTCTAAGCCCTGGGCCTGTTAGAGAGTGTTTCTCCAGGCAAACTAACCCTTGAGAATTGACTTTTTTACTCTTATAATGATTTTGCAAATAGGCTGAAAGTTACTTGCATCTGGCTGGTAGGCAGGTACTCTGAACGTCCTCAGCGCTGGGGAATGGACAAGGAGGAAAGAAAAATCCTAAAGGGAATGGCAACATGAGCTTCCCCCAAAAACTTGATAGTATCCTCACCCTAGTCAAGTAGTCTCAGTGGACTTGAGTCATCATTGTGGAACCTGAAGTCCACAGAAACTTGCCTGAGCCAAAGGCAATATGCTTCCTCATCTCCTTTGTCTGTGTCTCATAAATTGTATTCTTTACCTACAACAAAAGACTTATATTTCTTCTGTCCATTAGCATTTCTCCATGGATCACCATCAGCCTGTGACAACTGCATAGGCTATTATCTGGTGTGTTAAATAAATATAGTTGATCTTGATTTAAAGTGGTTCTACATCATCAGCTTCTAATGCAGCTACTCTCAAAAATCTCTAAAATATGTATGAAGATACTCCCTCTCAAAGGGCAAAAATCTTCAACACTGAAAATAATATCTACTGGCAACTCAATACCAAAATCTGAGACAAATAGAAGTATAAGGAAAAAAACCTAAATTGAGAAACCCTATTCAAAATTTATCTTATTAAAAAGACTACATGTAAAAAGGAGAAAAGCATATTATACCTTACTTTTTGTACCATTATTTTAGGTTTAACTCAGTATGTGTTAAAAATAAAACAATACACAAGTAGAGCTCCCACCTCTCTTACCACTTTCTTGGATGAGGAGAGTGCTGTTTCTGTAACACACCCTTAAACCCTACAACCTTTATAAATCTTGTCCATGAGAGGAGTTCACGGGAAATAGTTGAGAAAGACAGAAGGGGAACATTTTAATGCACATTTTATCTTAGAAGGTCTGATCCCCAGAAGTAGGGTTATACACAGACAAAAAGAACTCTGAACAAAGTACATGCTTAAAATAAAAATTTTCAGTGACCTCCACACCTAGTGGCAAAGAATGTTTATATACAAGGAGGAAAAGTAAAGGGTTTTGGTAAACAGCTAATCATCTCTGCCTCATGTACAGCTCTAGCAGATTAATTCCAGACAGATATTAGAATTTGCTCAGAAGCTGGCACATTGCCTTCCCCTCCTGTTATAGCCCTACGAGAGGAATTTCTCTATTGTTCAAGACTGTGGCAAATGGGACGAGCACTTTGACCACCTGGCATAGTATCAATTTAAAGTATTAGATCAGGGTTAGATCCAAATCCTATTAAGCCCGGAGCTGCCTTTTTATGGTAAATAGTTTGTAGAATCCCCATTACTGTCCTGAAGTTAAATTAATATATGATAGGAACTATTCACACAAATATTCTTCAAAAATATTAATATCGTACCTTAACTGTAATATAAAGTAAAAGGATAAAAAGGTAATTTGTAATAAAATGATATGTATTTTCAAATGAAAATGTTCAGGTATAATAAAAAGAAGCCATATGAAGTAGTCAGATGTTTGTGTCTATACTTAGAATCAGTATGAATGTGACAACTACAAATGGAGTCAGGTACAGGTGTGTTGCATTGGCAACTCAAATACCACAAATGGCGTTGCCATTGGTGATATGATTTTCTAAAATGGTGAGCAACTCTTGATAGAGTTTTAACAAAACATATTATAATCTTTTCTCAATTTACAATGTAGCTGCATTCCTAGAAATTTCAGCATATATTAAAAATCACACAAAAACACTTTGTGTTTATATGTAAAGTGGAATTAGGTTTTAGGTTCAAATAATTATAAGTTGATCTTTTTCACCTACATGAATGCTGGAAGAATATTTGAAAATCATGTAGGATTCAGAACTGTGTTTCATTTCAAGGTCTGTCCTGCACATTGCAGGCTGTCTTAAATCATTGATTCACACACACTGTTGGTAATGCCACCAAACGTCACAATAAGCAAAGATGCGCCCACAGATTTAAAAAATGCCCTAGGGTGTGATATTTCCCTGTTAAAGAATCCTCAGAAAGCAAGGCAAGTGTGGTTAGTGTACAGAAAGTAGAAGAAAGTAGTATGAAATGAATCAGAGTGGTAGGAAGGGATAGAATTACATTGCTGTTGTTGTTAAGTATTATGGGAAACCAACAGAATATTTTAAAAAGGAAACAACATGATTTAATATTTTATTTGTTTATTTTTAAATATTTTATTTACTTATTCATGAGAGACAGAGAGAGAGGTAGAGAGAGAGGCAGAGACACAGGCAGAGGGAAAAGCAGGCTCCATGCATGGGGCCCGATGTGGGACTCAGTCCCAAGACTCCAGGATCACTCTCTGAGCCGAAGGCAGACGCTCAACTGCTGAGCCACCCAGGCATCCCTAATATGTTATTTTAAAAGATCACTCAAGGAGCATCCAGTTGGCCCAGCCGGTAAAGCGTGTGACCCTTGATCGCAGGGTTGTGAGTTCAAGCTCTACGATGGGTGTAGAGATTACTTAAAAATAAAATCTTAAAAAAAAAAAAAAAAAAGATCACTGTTTACTGTGTATAGAATGGATTATAAAGGTACAAGAGTGGAAGAATTTATAGACCAATTAGGAAGCCATTGAAAATAGATGGGGAAATATGATAATGCCTTGTACTAGGGTGATAGAGACAAATATGGGGAAACTTATGTATTCAAGATTTATTTTTGAGATGAAGACAAGAGAACTTACTGATAAGGTCAGATTGAGAGGCTAAAGAAAGAGAAGTCAAGAATGCTTCATAGGTTTTTTGGCAACTAGGGAAATGGTGGACATTTTTTGAGATGGAAAGCATTGGGGAATGAAGACTTTTTGGTGATAAAACAGGAGTTTTATTTTATATATGCTCAGATGTCTACTAAATATGCAAATAGAAGTATCAAATAGGCATTGTCTATATTGGTCTGGAGGTCAGTGAAGTAGAAAAATGAATTGGATTACTTAAGCTAGAGAGCATATAAATGGATCAAACTCTGACACAATCATAGGTGGCACCAGAAAATAACCTATTAAATGAGGCTGAGAAAGAGTAGCCAATGAGGTAGGAATGGTATTACTGAAATCAAGAGGAGGAAAGGTTCTTACAGACCCACATCTTTGCTGAATTATACTGAAAGATTGAGTAAGAAGAGGGTAGAGAAGTGATTATTGGTGTTGGCATCATAGAAGTGATTGGTGACTTTTGTAAAAGCAGTTTCAATGTGGTAATGAGGACAGAAATCCTACTGGATTTTGTTAGGAGAAAACAGAGGGTGGAATCAGATGCAACTACATATAACTTCTTCAAAAAGTTTTGATGTAGGGGCACCTGAATGGGACAGTGGGTTAAGCACCTGCCTTTGGCTCAGGTCATGGGATTGTGACCTGCATGGGGCTCCCTGCTCAATGGGGGAGTCTGCTTCTCCCTCTGCCCCTCACCCCACTTGTGCTCTCTCTTGCTTTCAAATGAACAAATAAAATCTTAAAAAAAAGTTTTGATGTGAAACAGCAAAAGTAAATGAGATAGAACTGGAGGGAAACGTAGGAACTTTTTAAGTGTGAAATTTTGTGCTGATAGGAATCAATCAGTAAAGAAGAAGTGGTAGCTATGGAAAAAGAACAAGATATATGAGGTACTGAAAAATAAGAACTTAATAATCAAAATCTGAATTTAGTAGATCTGAAAAGTGAGGCAAAGAGTATTAGATGCTGTTAGTGTTCCACACACATCCTCTTTGCACTCACCTCCACATGCTAAGAGCTGGTTACTAGGAAATAGTTGTAACTCTGCCTAAGGACTATTTTTCTACACACAGCAATGAAGCTGGCCTACAACGGTGGGCAGACTGAAAATACCAGAGATGTAATGTCCCCCAAGCAGTTTTTTAACCAAGATGAGTGAGGAATTGGTAGATAAATACAATGCAGACTCCCATTCTCCCATCCATAGAGCACAGGGGAGTAACACTTGTCAGCAGATTCTACTTTGTGGAATGGAGACCTATTGATGATATTGGTACATCCAGGGATCCCTCATACACATCAAGTAAATTACTTAATTCTGTGACCTCTGTGTGTCAGACATAGAGATACCTAATGCAGATGGCTGGACTCTAAGTCCAAGTCATCGGCATCTGTCACAGGGATCAGTCAGGAGTCTCCTAACTAGCAAAGATACAATCTCTCTTACCAACCCACATTCATTCTGCTCAAAACACCCAGAGACTTCTTTCTAAAACACAAAATTGATCTTCCTTGTTTAGATCCCGTTAGTGCTTCCCATTACTCTTAAGACGGAGTCTTTAAAATTCCCGGTTTCCTTCCTGACTACCCTTCCACCTTCCAAGCTCATCTGAGCTGCTTAGTTTTTCGTATCTCACTAATCTGGATTTCTTTTGGTTCCTTGAACCTGCCCTATTTTTCCTACTTTTATATAGGCTATATCCTCTATTTAAAAAATCATTTCTCAGGTGCCTCAGTGGCTCAGTTGGTTGAACAACTGACACTTGATTTCAGCTCAGGTCATGATCTCATGGCTGTGGAATCAAGCCTTGCATTGGGCTACATGCTTAGTGTGGAGTTTGCTTGAGATTCTCTTTCTCCCTCCCCCCTCTGTCCTCCCCCCACTCCCATGTGCGTCCACACACTATTTTCTAAAATAAAATCTTTAAATAAAATAAAATCATTTCTTCTCCTGAGCTCCACATTCTTCATCAGCTAACAGATCTTTAGGTGTCACCTTAAGTATTTCTCTATCAACAAGTTTTCATTGATACTGCCTATCCCCTCACCGTCCTAGAATGAGTAAAGTCTATCATATGATCCCACAGCATGGTGTAGTGTTTCTAATCCTTCCCACACTTAAGTTTAGTCACCTCTCCCACTAGCCTGCAACCTCAATCCTCATAAGGACTGTATCCCCAACTTCTAACAGAATAAGAACTTAATATTTGAAGAAGCGAATTAATGAACAAAAATTCTTGCTGCTTCAGACACTATTAAAACTGAGACCCCAGAAAATAGGTGGCTAGAAGACTGAGAGTATATTATATATAACCATTTTTTACAATTATTAAAAAAATTATAATAAAACAATAAAAATACTAGAAAGGAACAGTTCAAACTGCTGAGTGGCTTTCTTCCACCGTATCAGGAGCAGGGAGAGTGAGAGACCCACAATGGTTTTCCGTATTTTGAAGATAATCTAAAAGGTTCATATACTAAATTGATATTGAAAACATTTAATGACAGAAAATTATCCATTGCTCAGATTCATAAAAAAAAAATACATGCACCTAAGAATTTCAAAGCTCAGTTCTTGTAACTCTTAGCTTAAATTCTGAAACATCATCTAATTGGTTTTCAAACACTTTTAGCATTTTAATCCTTTATTTTCAACAGAAATCTTACATGGAAATATGATACATAAAACAGTTACAAACATATTTTTTTCCTTGAAACAAGATGGGAAACAAGGCAAGCCACAGAGACTGCACTCTACTCAATCTTTCCTTCCAGAGCAGCCTTGGTATAGGTCCCCAAAACTTAGGCGATGGAAGATACAGTTTGAAAACCATGCCTGTCACTCAAACACAATAAGAAAAATAAACTCAAGCCTCTTAATCTACAAAATGAAGCCCCAAATGAATTTATATCTTCAAATTCCAAAGAGTTTTTGGGAATTTTTTTAAAAATTTGTAATTAATTAAAAAATATGCAATGGTAGGAAATTTTTGATAATGGGTAAGATGATTTATTTTTAAGATTTTTAAGTTTTTCTTCATTTGTTTTTTCCTCTTTCCTTCCATTCCCTCCTTGAACAATTCAGTTCTAAAAGCAGGTAGTGGGGTTGAGCATGGTAAAGGTCCTTACCAGGATGGAGGATATGGCCCAGAGCAGAGTACAAAAGCCCAAGTGGGTTAGAAATACCCAATTAGGCATCCATTCAGGATGGCAGTAATAGTAGTAGTCTGGGATCTGAAATAAGAGCTTAGTAAGATGAGAAAGCATCCACACTTGAGATAGCAGCCAGGGTTGTCAAAGCCTAGGCAGAGCAAGGGAGCATTTTTGAGGGTTGGGGGTGGTGAATTGGAAACTCATCACATAGAGGGGGATTGATTAAAGAAGTAAATATATCAAGGATAATGGGGACCAGTTTTCTCACCATTGGAGGAGGGAACAACAAACATGGAAAGGGAGGAAAAATCGAATGAACCCTGTGGTACTAGAGAAAAAACTGAGGTATTGATATGAACTCATGATTTCCAATAGACAGAGATGTAAATACATGTGTGTATATGTGTGTATATATGTATGTAAACTTATACATACATTTATATGTAAAATTTATATGTAAATATAAATGAGAGGGCTTGGGAACAGTGACACCCCAATAACAATGAGCACACAAAACTTGTTTTCTAAATACCATTTACCACTAAATGGCAGGCTCTTTAGAAAAAATGTTGACTCCAGGACTATGGCAAAAAAAAAGTTCCCAATCAGCTTGGAACACCTTTTTGCACCAGAAAAAAAGCAAGAGTATTTAAAAACAGATGGTGACATGTCAAAAGGACACAGAAGCCAGCTTGAAGGGGCTCCCCACTAGACAAATCTGGGACAATTCAAACACCAAAATAAATAGTGACAGTTACAAATTAGAAGCAGCTAATTAATACTGATGTCAGTAAATGAATAAATTGACAGTTTGATGGAAAAATGAATAACAAGCTTTATAATGAATATTTACATATTGCAAAAGTATCTCTCCAGCGAATAATAATTATGAAGGGGAAAAGAGTACATTACTATAGAGAAAACTGGCAGACACTATCTTTAGCAAATGATCAAAGTAGTAGCATCAGTAACAGGACAAATCAAAATGTTATGTACCTATACTGAGTAGAACACAGCCTTAATGCTATGATATCCCTGGCAAACATACCTAACTTGAATCCATTTATGAGAAAAAAATCGAACAAACTAAAATTGAGGGACATTCTACAAAGTGAGTAGCCTGTGATCTTCAAAAGTGTCAAGGTCATAAAAAAAATCAAGGAAAGATAAGGTAACAGTTTCAGATCGAAGGGGACTAAAGATTTATGACACCTAAATGCAAGATGTGATTCTGAACTAGATCTTTTTGCTAAAGAAATTACTGGGAAAACTGTAAAACTTGAATGGGGTCTAAAATTATATAGTAGTCATATATCAATGTTAATTTTCTTATTTTGATAATTTTATTGGGGCTCTTATAGAAAAATGTCCTCATGGTGGGAAATATAGACTAAAGTATTCAGAGCTGGTAGGGCATGAGATCGGTAACTCTCTCGAATGGTACAGGAAAATTAAAGTTCTTCGTACTGTACTTCCAATTTTTCTATGTATTTGAGACTGATCCAAAACTAAAAAATTCTAACAGAAAAACACTGTCTAGGGTTGACTTTTCATTTAGGAGGGCCTTTCAAACCAAATCACAATCTTATGTGATGGTAGGTCTTTCTCCCTCGATCTTCTTGTACTACACCTGCATGAGATATCTAAATCTCCCAATGGCTAGGTTCAATCCCATGCTTTATGTAAACCATTTTTGTCTCTTAGCAGGGAGAAGGTAAGAATCCATCTTACAGATGTTGGGAGTTGCATCCTTGTCCTTCTGACCTGCTCTCTGAAGATTAGTTTTAGGCGTGTTTTGCTCCAGCTACTTTGACCAAGTCCTTGACATTCAGTTAGTCTTTGACTTTTTCCCTCAGACAACAAAAGAGAGAAAAATACTCGAGTACCAATTACATGCCAGACACCATCCTAAACACAGGATAAAGATGTCACCAAAGCTCTTCATGCAAAGCTCCAGGATTGACATTGACAGGACTGATAATCTTCAGGAAAGGTCATTTCCAAGGTCACAAGTGTTACTCTTCACACACACGTGCATACACATGAGGAGGGAGAAGATAATTTTTAAAAAGAGCTTATAGATTGTTATTCTGATGCCATTCCTGTTGGAATGGACAGCACAATTCTGGAAAATAAATGACCAGTACCTGAGCCTATTAAATCGCTGTGACTCACTCCTAAAGTATCCCATTTGGCTTATAATGCTTCTGAATCAATTCTATTAAAAATATCATTAACACTCGCTTACATCATTTACATAATGTGAAGGGACTAAATTAAAAGAGTTGAGAACAAACAGTCTGTCTCAAGGCCTGGATTTAGTGTTATTATATGCCACACAATTTCTAGCTCTTACTGCAACATCCTAACACCCAAGCTAATGCACAATCACTGTCTCATCCTTAAATGTTTTCATTTGTAAGCAACATAGCTATTCTTCTGAATGACTTACAGATATACATATGCTGCCTCCGACCAGACTGTTCCTGAAAAATAATCCTGAGGGTTATTTTAGTACAGGTTCATGCATTAAGTTCTAAACTACAAGAAAATTTCACAGCTAGTATCCTGCCTAAAGCTGTTTAGACATTGCGTATTAAATATTTTAATTAAGTTTTAATTTTATTTAAAAAAATACAATCACATAGGTGTTTAAAATATAAGATCTGGGCAATCCTGTTGTCTAGATAAGCTGCACATTTACTCCCCCCAGATCTCACTTCTATCTGATGCCCAGAAGTCCCGTTGCTCTATTTAGACCATCTCTTTCAAGTAGTAGGTTTCTAGTTTGATAAAGTCAAATGGCCATATAATGTTTGTCCTTCTCCGATTGACTTATTTCACTCAGCATAATACCCTCCAGTTGCATCCACGTCGAAGCAAATGGTGGCACTGAGGGGGGCACTTGGCGGGATGAGCACTGGGTGTTACGTGATATGTTGGCATATTGAACTCCAATTAAAAAAAAAAGTCAAATGGCAACCTTTGACAAACCTTTTCCTTTGTAGCAAGTCTCTGCCTAATTTAACCTAACCTACTTTGAAACCCACTCACCCAAACATGATCATTGCCCGCTCACTCTGCTGCCATTAATTATATGCAGAATAGGCCAGAGAGTGCTCTAGTCCTTAATCGAATCAGCTGGGAAATGACAGAAACTCCCACTATTCTTTACTAACTTTCTGGCATTTTCAAAATATTGTAAAGCCCTGTCCTTGTGATACTCACATATTTATGCAGTTATCGCTACACGTGGGGAGAAAAGATGTATTGTTAGGACCCACAGCACGAAAGGAGAAACACCACAAGCAGGATGGTGTTAATCTTTGTGGTCCCTAGACCACATAAACATATATATTACTCCATAAACATATATGTACTTAAGATTTTATTTATTTATTCATGAGAGACACAGAGAGCTTGAGACATGGGCAGAGGGAGAAGCAGGCTTCCTGCATGGGGAGCCTGATGTGGGACTCCAGGATCATGACCTAAGCCAAAAGCAGACGCTCAACCACTGAGCCAACCCGGTGCCCCTAGACTCCACGTTTAATACAACATTTCACATAACACTGATTGGGATTGAGGAAGTGAGAATGTTTTAACGTAGATGTAGACAAAGAGATAACTTACATTCAATCCTAAAACTCCAGTAGGGACACTCAAAAATCGACGAGGGGGTTATCCTACTGCCTTCAACCTAGTACATTATCATTGCCCAACATTAATAAGCCCATGAAGCTATGTCCCCCACAACCCCCTATCTTCCTACCCCTTATCTTTCTCCCTACAAAGCTTGTAACAATAATTTGACTCTAGGGGGATGTCAGGAAAGTGTTAGGCATGTGCACAGTATTCCTGATTGGGCTCAATGTGTAATATATATGGTTTCTCTAGAAGACTGTGAATTCTTCAAGGACAGGGAATTGGCTTGTATGCCTTTTCCGCTAACACCCCTGTAAATGACTAATACTTGGAACAGAGTGGTAGCACTAATACTTTTTGAATGATTGGCTGATTTGGTGGGGGGAAGGTCATGAAGAATATAGGTTAAGTTTTAACACCATGTAAATCTAGAGATTCATCAGTGTGCCTAAAATTCTCTCTTACCATTTAAGTCAGATTCTCTTATTTTATTAAAAGCCAAAAGCAACTGGTAAAACTTCTCCACACAGAAAAATTGTATGCATTTGGAGGTGCCACTTAGGAACTGGGTGTGGATGAGTGGAGTCCAAGCAGGGAGCTAAAGTCAATGCTGGGTTACAGATTTTGTAAACCTTTATTTATAAAGTCTGGTTCGCCACTCCCACTGTGTACCTTCAAGAAGTTCCTAGTGAGAGACTGGTGAACTCTTCCTGCTTGAGAGATCATTACTCCAAATTTTTTTTGCTTCTTTAGCTCCAAGAGATACCAAATCCCACACTGCTTTTCAGACTTTCTAGTATGTTTCGTAAACACTTGTTCTACCTACAGAATTCCACAAACACCACAAGGGAGAATCTGGAAAGGTTGGGTTTCTCTCAGGGTACTTTTCCTTTCTCCAGTATCTTGATCCCTCAAGTCTTGGCCACCTTCATTACTCTGTACTTCAATTTTTATCCCTCTCACCCTGTGACATTATCTGAAGTTCTGCTGGGTTCTCTGACTCATTGCTGCAGCCCTCTGCAAGATTCTTAGCCTCCCTCCATAGGCCAAGAATTGGTAAATATCCCTAGGAAGAAAACAACTTTCAAAATATCAGCTCATCTCTCAGTAATTACTTTTCTAGTCCCTTCACTCCTCAATTGTCTCAGCTGTTCTCCAAATTCTTCAAACATTTTATATTTTGTCCAACTTTTCTGTCATTCTCAGTAGAAGAAGTGTTCTGCTGTAAACTAATGCATCATGTACACTTTGGGATCTTTTTTGATTTGTTTTTAATCTCAACATTCATCATAGTTTAAAAGAATGTAACTTAAAAGCAAGTTTGTAAAGAAGGTTTGCAACTCCTATTCCCATGTTTCTGGAGCATCTTATACCTCAAGTGACAGGATTTGAATGGTGTAGAAAGGGGGTGCCTGCCTCAAAGTGTCTTAATCCCGTATCCCTGTTACTTAAGATCCTACCATAAGGGATCCCTGGGTGGCGCAGTGGTTTGGCGCCTGCCTTTGGCCCAGGGCACAATCCTGGAGGCCTGGGATCGAATCCCACGTCGGGCTCCCAGTGCATGGAGCCTACTTCTCCCTCTGCCTGTGTCTCTGCCTCTCTCTCTCTGTGTGACTATCATAAATAAATAAATAAATTTTTAAAAAAAAGATCCTACCATAAGAAAGATGTTCAGAAAAAAAAAAAAAAAAAAAAGATGTTCAGGGCATTGTGTCTGTTAACATACAGATGCCTCTAGAAGATTAATAGTCATTACACTGATGATGAATATCAGACTTTTGCAAGAGGAGAGACAGAGAAGGAATAGGAGTTTTGAGTTTTGTTAGAGAATCCCAAGGCCAGATTCAAGCTACAGGTACCCAAGAAAAGGGAAAGAGAGACCAACGTGAGGAAAATACTGAGACAAGGTTAAGCTTTCCTACATCATGTCTTTCCCAAGACTGACTCTAATCTGTAAGATCATTGCACCTCTATCCGGATTAACAAATATTAGAAATATCATATCTCCCAAAGGTGGGGACACTTCACAGATGCTGGTGGCACAACATTTTGTCTGCCTGCTTTGTCAAGGGTGTATAGCCCAACTAGGCCTGAATTAGTGTCTACCTGCCTATTTTTGTCTTTGGTAGAAGAATGTTTTAGCTGATCCACTATGTTAACATTTGTTAAATATATATTTTTACTTTATCAATCATGAAACCCATGACAAAGCCTTGCATTTGCACTACAAAAGGTCAAAAAAAGAGAGATGGAAATGAAACCATTGATCCTTATGTGCCTGGGCTATGAGCAACATATGTTAAACCAAATAATTCTGTAACTTCTGAACTTTGGACTTAGGTTTGGTTTGGACTGAAGCGAGTGCTGTTTCTCATTATGAAATGAGTGTGTTTCCTGTTACCCAGGAAGTAGGAGCTGGTTTGCAACAAGATGTTTCAGAGACAGGAAAACCGCAAATCAGAGTACGTGATCAGTATTTGACATTCTACTAGCATGTTGCAGCTGCTTCCAGCTCCACTGGGATAAAGCATTGACACATTATTTGATAAGGTCTATGTGGGATGGACTGAGCTGTGAGAAGAAAGCCATCAGGCCAACCTGCTGCAAATGGGGTTGTTTCATGTTTTTCCAAAATGAATTAAAGTGGTTTTGACCCTGCCAACCTAGGGCCCTCATGGCCAAATTTGTCCTAAACCCAAGAGACAGCTCCTATATCTCAAAGATTCACAGATGGAAAGAAACAGAAAAATACTCCTAACAAGCAATAACCAATTTCAAATGAGGGGTCAGGGGGAGGAAATAATCTTTATCAATCTCCTACCCCATATCTGCTAGCTTCAGAGCTTATTTACATTATAATATTAAACTTTCACATTAGTATTAGGGTAGCTGGAGTAACATTTTTTAAAAAGAGGTATGTGAGGCTCTAAAAAATTGGGTCTTTTACTCAAGATGATCCAGTAATGAGTGGTAGATCTGAGATTTAAATCTGGGAGTTCCAGTTTCAAAATGCATATGCTTTCCATTACTCACAATGCTCAAATACCCACTTTGTATCATCCTGTCTTTTGGACTTTATGAAGACCATATAACTGTGATAAGCCAAATTCAATGCCTTTTATAATCACATGAGGCATGTGTTCCTTATGTTACACAGTGAAAAAGCTCAAGACATAAATTAAGGTCTAAGCATGTACTTGCCAGCTCCCTGATAATATCATCCTGGCATAAACTGACATAGTGGTGGGCCTCCTCAATTCAAGTTCTGTCAAATCCAATCACTTAATTAAAGCCCTGGGTATGATGGGAATTTCAATAGCAGGGCACTCAAGGAGCATTCTATAATATAAAGCAAATACAGAAATAAAACTACTACAGAGAACCTATCAAAGCCATAATACATCTATTACCACAGCTGTTTCTCCCCAGACACTAGGCTCCCTCCTGAGCCTATTATTAAGTGCAAATGACCAGGCTCAGTGACTGTTATTTTTAAAAACATTACTTATCGTGCATTGTGTTCTGAAACTTGTTGACTTATTTTAATTTGCATAATTATAGTAATTTTCTCCTATGTCAATGCTGTAGGATTATATTAGGGTTTTGCCTTTTATTTAAAGAAATACACAGGTTCAAAAGTAAGTTGTTGTTATACGAATTTTGACCCTTTCAGGCAGTTGAGATGCAGTGATTACGAAAGGATACATTTTGCTAAATTTACCCTTGGCTCAGGATTGGAAGAGCTGGCATAGGTATGAGAGAACAAAACAGGGAGAGAAAAACAAAAAGGATTAGGATAGTAAAATAATATAGACACCGAAGAAAGAAGAGCTCTTTGTAGACCTCCTTCAGAGTGCGCTTCCATTTTTATTGTAATATTTTCTTTTTAAGCAACTCAGGGAATTTGGCTACATTAGAACAATCACTCATCTAGTTAGTCAAAGCCAACCCCTGGATTTCTTGATTCTTAGTCTTATCATGTTCCACTCCACAGAATAAAAACTTTGTCCAAGATGTGCTTTGTCCAAGATGTGATCAGTGAAATATTGAGACTCCCGGGCTACTAATTGTCCATGCTTAGGCTATACAGTAAGTTAGGAAACTTTGCACTTTGTGGGCAATTTGTTTTTATTTTTTAAGGAAATTCGTCTATACTTGCCATGTATTTTCACGTCTTACTCTACTTCCCCAAGTATTTCCACAGGCACCCTCAGGTCCTTCTAGTATGTCTCACAATCAGAAAGATAACAGACCTCTGATAGAATCAAGAAAACAGAACTCTGTAATGGTTCCTGCCCATCAGTCATATTCCCAAAGTTGCCCAAGAAAAGTACAGACAGGTTGGCATAAAATCAGCCCATCCACCCCCAACTCCAACAAAGATGAAGACAGAAGCACGTGGACCTAGAACGCACATATTGGCAGTCTGTCTTCCTATCTCTCTCCCCTCTTTTTTAAAGTTCTGTGACCTTCCAGTCACTAACAGGAGGATCCAGATAGCTGAAACAGTCTGAAAAGACATAGAAGAAGGGGCAGCCTGAGGATATAGATGAAGGTTTACGAGCCTTGTAGATTAGGAAAAAGACTTCAGCATTGGTCATTGGAGCCCTTGAACTAAATTTCCTACTGTTTGTCTTTTTTTTTTTTTAATTTAAAATCAATTAACCTATAGTGTATCATTAGTTTCAGAGGCAGAGTTTAGTGATTTCTAAATATACCTATTGGTTCATTCAGCGCCCCTCCACACACCATAGGATCTACATTAAAGTTCTCCTTTTCTCCTCCTAAGGCAGTTCTTTGTAAGTCGAAATTCCCACTGAGGTCAAAAGCCACAGAATTACCTCAGAATTCTCTCCCTCCCTGCTTTCTTCATCCAAACAGCAAAGGGATATAAAATAGGAACAATGGACTTAGAACTCAAACATCTGCATTTGAATCTCAGTACTTCCCCTCACTACTTGTCTTCAGTCTCTCTAAGCCTCCCTCTCCTCAACTATTCCTTGGAGCTAATATCTACCACAGGCAGGTTGTAAGGACTAGAAGAGAAGAGTGTCTATAAATACTCAAAAATGTTATATTTATTAAAGTGGTCCCTTCTTTGTCATATCCAGCATCTTCACACAATGTAAACCCTTTTTACTCAGCTGGACAATGACAGTATTTTCTAACTTTATGGTTCCCAAGAACATTGGTCCAGTGTTCTTTTCCAGTATTGTCTTTCACTAGTATTATTTGTCTATCTCTGCTCTAGTCATAACACACGGTTATCAGAATACTTCTGTGCTTTTCTACTTCTCTGCATTTGTTCCTATTATCCCATTTCCATGGAATGTTCTACTTTCCCTTCTCTTTTTGGTCTATCCAAAATTTCTCCACTTCTATAAAATCTTTGATTCTGCAAAGTAGATCTGATTTGTGTTATATTCTGGGTTCATCCAACCCCAAGAATTTTGTTGGTAACGTCCTTGTAACATGATGCAATTCCTTGTGTGTTAACCACTTACCTATGACCACACATAAAATTTAAGTTCTGTCTCCTGTCTTGTAACTTCTTGAGATCAAGGTCTGACTTACATTTATACAACTAGAGTCTAACCTATTGACTTCCAAACATTTTAGTTGTTTCAATGAATTCTCAGTTTGGCTTGGAAAAGCTTTCATTAACTCCCTCAAGAGTAACACAGTATACTCTCAAATTGAATATTAAGTATTCAATAAACAACACTACACAGCTAGTCTTGAGATGGAGACTTCTTAGGGTATCACCAAACCTTGACTGAAAACTACTAATGTGAACCGAGGTGACTCTAAAATAATCTATTTTCACAGTCGCAACGGTATTGCCTATAAATATATAATTTTTAATATGTACATATGAGATAGAGATTATATATGTATCACTAACAGAAGAATTGAGGTTTAGGAAAGATGAATAACTTGCCTATGGTCACACAGGTAGAAAACAGTTAAATCAAGCCTTAAGCCAAGCCTTTTTGTCTTCAGACACTGTGCTCCTCTCTCTATTTTGCACCAACTGTTAGAGTTTTATCAACTCTACTTATAAAAATTTCAAGTTCTTCCTGGGTTTGGGAATAGGCAAAGAAGATTAAAATATAACATTTCCTGAACCACGCCAGAGCTTGGCAAACTTGCTGTAAAGGACCAGATAGTAAATATTTTAGGCTTTGTGGACCATATGGTCTACTCAAATCTGCCATTATAGAGTGAAAGTGGCCATAGAAAATATGCAATGGAATGAGCCTGGCTGAGTTCCAATGACACTTTGGAAACACTATAAAAAAATCAGACAGTGGACCTGATTAGGCCTGCAGGCTATAGTTTGAGACCCCTGTTAACATCCCCAATAAAGGTCTATCTCCTGTCATTGCAAAGAAGTAGGCTGAGTGCTGTCTTGTGCCAGGATAAAATGATTAATTAATTAAACTTTCATTTTACACTTATATTAGATATTTAGGGCACAATACTGCATAAAACATGGAAATTGACAAAATTATACATAATTACAACTCCAAAACACATGTTGTTCCCTCAACAGAAATTGAGATAATCTACTAAAACACATTTTAAAAATCTAAAGGTATAAAGCATTTTTCTCTGCAGTTGCTCGAATATAGGATATATAATTAATAGATTTTAAGTCCAGAAAATAAATGAAGCCAAGTGCCCGTGACCTTTGGTTTCCACATTCTCACTCCTAAAATAAATTGATCCATTCCAGTGAGTGTTGTGCATATAGCACCTTAGACTGGAGATGACTCAATAATGAGCTGATCTTTCATGAGAAAAAGTCTTGCATTAGTTAATTGGAAATAAGATTACAGAAATCATAGCACAGAGACTATAACTTGTTCTTAATAAAGATGGGTTTTGTTTTTACACAAGCTAGTGGAAATATTGGCTGAACGTGGCAGATAATATATTTATATATAAAACCTTCATCTACCCCTGTAAGCTGGGTCAGGACATTCGTTGAGAGCTTCACGTTGGCCATATGAATTGTGAAAAGCTCACATTACATGAGATTTTGACTAAATAAAAGAATAGCACGCACATCTTTTTTTTTTTTTTTCCTGCCCTTCTGGAAAGCCTTGCCTAACCCTCACAGTAAGAGCTCTGTCTCCTTTAAATCTTCATGCTCATGGTTCAGAATACTCATTGCTTTTATTGTTACTCATTTTCCAAATATGTGACTTACTTTTGGATTTGACTAATATATGGAATGGGATACATGTGAGTCTAAATCTCAATTTCACTTTCTATTCGCTCTCTGTTACCAAACTCTTCATCTTCTCTGAATCAGTTTCAGCATCTATTTCATAGGTGTGTTTTTGGCTCATACTTAGAAGCCTGCATAACTATTGTCATCAATATCATTGTCAGTATTTTCATGTCTTTTTTCTGTGTGAAGATTTCCTCAACTGTCCAACCAGAATTCAATGGTAGCCATTTCAAAGAACTTTTGAACCTTTCAAATTCTTTCTTTATGCAGTATTTAAATTGCATGTCTGTTTCTCTCAATATTAATTGACTTTCTAAGGATCAAGAAAACTACCTTAGACTTTGCTCTTCAGACATAGTGCACAGGAGCATCAATAAAAAGGACAAACATAAATTTAGTGCATCTTCCTATGATGATACATAAATATTTTGCTTAGAATTCTCTTCCTATTGTTAGCCAAAGCTTGAGTTTGCATAAGGATGAGTTTGCCTAAATATCTATCAAAACCAACAAAATAAATTTCAATGTTTAAAAAAAAGATGAAAAAATATATCCTTATAGAAAGATAACCAGAGCATGTGAAAGGATTTATAGTAAAGGTTGCTGGTGCCCACCTCACATGTCAGGAAGCCCAGTATGAAGATAGATCTGTTTGTCCATTGATTCCTTATGATAATAGATGAAAGTCAGATGAAATGAACTAAAATGTGGGAGAGGACTATTGCTCTCTTCTGAAGGCACAGTTTCTCAGCTCCTAGCCAAGCCAGCTCCAGTAGCTGGACAAAATCAACCACCCTACTATAAGATCAAGCTAGCTTCTATCACTAATTTCCCCAGGAACTGCCAAGTCAAGCTAGTATAGAGCTCAACTCTTATTTCAGATCATCTACCAAGTATACCTGCTTCTGCATATTTACACCATTTACACCTGTACAAATTGAAGCACGTGACAATCTTCACAAGATTCCCCTTTAATCTTATCTACTCTGTTTCCTTTTCAAGGCCTACTGCATATCACCACATAATTGTTCATCCAAATATGACTTTCTACATGATGCTACTAATCAAGATCTTCAGTGACCTTTTGCTTTATTTTTTAAGTTAGGTGGGATCACCACTATGAAAGCAATCCTGAAATTCCAGCTTTCTCAATGCAACAGAAGTCTAGTTCATGCAGCTCTCCAATGTGGATATTCCTTCTCAAGTTCCCTCTTTGGGTGGCTTTCCATTAGGTGATGAGTTAGGGACCCAAGTTTTATCTTTTGCCTCTACCTTCTAGATCTTCAGAGTCTTCTTCATTATGCAAATAAAAGAAAAAAAGAAAATGTGGAAGGTTGCATCAGAGATTTTTTTGGGCAGGCTTGGAATTGGTACACATTAACTTCACCCATATCCCAATGGCTGGAACTCAGTTATATGGCTCCACGTAATTGCAAAGAAAGAAAACTGGGAAATGTAGTGTAGCTGTATGCCTAGAAAAGGAAGACAGCATAAGGATGAACATATAACAATCTCCGCCATCCAGATAAAGCATAAGCAGAGCAACTAAACCAGGACTCTTCATTTTATTAATAGTATCTTAAATGAGAGAATACAAAACAGCTTATAAAGTTCTTCCCCAAATGCTATCTTTTCTCATCTTCCTAATGGATCTGGCATGCTTGAGGAAACTAACGTTCAGAAAGTTAATAAAAATTGGTCAAAGTTATACAACTGGAAATTATACAACAGAGTCTGAATATGAACTCAGGAAATTTGATTTTTATTGTAATGATATTTCCACTGTACTGGGGTTAAAATTACTTATGTGGACCAACTTCACATATAGATCTTTAACTCAGGTATCAAAAGTCAGACAAAAAAAAAAAAAAAGTATAAAACTCCTACCATGTGGCCACAGCAAGTACTATCCTAGGTATCGAGGAAACAAACCAGACACAATATGTGCCCTCATGGGCCTTATAATCTAGAAACTATGTTTTCCAGATACCATTTTTTACTAGAAATGATATGTTTTATTCAGATAAAGTTCTTCGTCATTCTTTACCCTTGATCTTTATGGCATGATAACCTTAACTCTCCCTTAGCATATATATTCCTAGTTCTCTACCAGTATCTACTCATTTATACTTTGTCTTCAAAGCCTAGGTCAAGTGTCCAGCCTTATTTTCTCCCTGAAGACTTACAACACCAGCACTATCTTTTTTTCTCTGACCAAAGTTTAAACTTCTTTCTTATAGGAAAACATGTGATTGTACATGTGATTATATGCTACTTTGTATTATTTGTTAACTTTTTATACATTATTTCATACATCCCTGAACTATAGTAGGTAAATCTCCTCCCAACAGTGTTTATTTATGTCCTTGGATTGTTGAGGGAAGACACTAAAAAAACAGTCCTATGAAGACCATCTGTATATAAAACTTGTTGACCACATCATTATAAAGCTGAAGATGAAAATATTATATTGTTTAAGGTTCTGTTGATAACGCATTCTCATAAGAAGTTATCACAATTGACCTTATCTGAGAAAATGTCATCTTTCTTTAAAAAAAAAAATCAGAATATTGAGGCAGCTGGGTGGCTCAGTTGGTTAAGTGTCTGCCTTTGCCTCAGGTCCTGATCTCAGGATCTGGATAGAGCCCAGTGTTATGCTCCCTGCTCAATGAGGGTCTGCTTCTCTTATTCCTTCTGCTCCTCCCCCCGACTCATGCCCTCCCTCCCTCCCTCTCTCTCAAATAAATACATTTTTTTTTTTTAAATCAGAATACTTCTTTCCAAAAGAAAATAATTCTTGGGACACCTGGGTGGCTCAGTGGTTGAGTGTCTGCCTTTGGCTAAGGCTGTGATCCCAGGGTCTGGGATCGAGTCCTGCATCAGGCTCCCCACAGGGAGCCTGCTCCTCCCTCTGCCTGTGTCTCTGCCTTTCTGTGTCTCTCATGAATAAATTTTAAAAAATCTTCAAAAGCAAAAAGAAAATAAGAATTGCCTAATTACATTTTACTGGATTCTCCAGATTCTGATTAGAAACTTCTCTATTTATTATGTTTGATTTTTCTTTTTCAGGGCTGTGGTTTTTAAAAACAACTCAATGACATATATATTAACATCTCTCAATTTACATTTTGGGTAGTTTCCTGGAAAGTGGCAAGTGATTCAAAAACACTTAAATCAAACTGAAATTTTACATAAGAAAGAAAATGAGATATACTTTGGTAGGGTAAAAAAAAAAAGGCCAGTTGTGCCCCATTTTTCTTCCACATCACATCAAAATGAACTGTAAATAGTTTATGTAAATATATTAACATTAAAAATGTTTATTCATGAACAGAAACACAGTTCCTGAAAATGTCTAATAGATCTGTAATAGACATAAGGCATGAAACTATTAGGAATTCTTGCACACAAAGTACTGCATACAAAGGTGAAGCATGAAACCAATAATATTTATTAATTCATCTTTTAAGTGCATCTAAGAGAGCCTGAATTTTTAGTCCATTGATGTCAGTCTGTTTTATTTCTTTATCTGTGGAATTCCTGGTTCATATTGCATTTTGCAGTCATATTTTCACTTGAGTTATGGACATAGGAATCCATAAAACATAATCCCAGAATACTTAAGGGTGCACATAGTAACCTGAAAGGATTATGGATGCTGGCCAAGAATTCACTGCATTATGATGAGAGTAATGTCACATGCTGTTGGCTTGGCGATCAAGCAATGCCCTCAAACTAAACTGCCACTGAGAAAACCCTTCACACCCCAAATTTGGCAAGCAGTTTAAACCATGTCATTCCAAACTTAAATTAACAGTACCTAACTGATATGTGTATTATCACTTTATCCCCATGCTATGCAAATTAATCACACATAAATTTATAAATTGACATATAGGTTTGAAAACATAAAAATAATTTTAAATTGAATCCAGTCCTCAACTTGGATAAGCCCTAGTTTTCCTAAATTATAAGTCACTACTAATATAGCTCTTTCATAGAGTTGTAGGAATTACACAAAGTAATACAGAGTGCATATAGCACAGTACCTAACATAATGACTTACCCATTGTTAGCCATTAGTATTGGCTATTACTGAAAAGTGACATTCTAATAAATAAATGTTTACAAGTGTCTACTCTGTCCCTAGGCCTTCATGCTCTTCTGATATATAAATAAAAAGTACCTCCATTTGGCCGATGGAGGTTAAGAGTGAACACCAGTCTTGTGCTCTAATCTTATTTCTACCAAATTCCAACATTAAGTTCTAGGGTTGGACACCTAAACTCCCAGATACACATGCCTCTGTCTTGATGAAACACTAATATTATAATTTTCTTGAGTGTAAAACCAATGTCTTTATAGATCCTCATCTTAGCCCCGCATCTAAGCTCATGGATATTCAGCATTGGTGATGGCTTAGCTTTCTATCCATCACACTGACCTCTGTTCTCCAGGCACAGAACAACCCACAAGAAGGAAGGAAAATAAAAGTTCTGTCCTCTCTTTTCCCTGCTTATTTGCAGCTAAAACTATGAAAAATATTCACCTCGAGTCACCCACCATTCAACCTGAGCCTGCACCAAGACAATGCTATCTACAGACGCTGTTAGACTAAAAGAAACTGCCTGCTAGTACAGGGAGAGGGAGCAGCCAGTGATATATTTAAATGGATAAGTATTACAGAGGCCAAAAGAATGCAAATGATATTTTAAAAGCTAAAGTTTCATGGGAAAGCTTTCAAATATTTCTTAAAAGACCTAGGTGATTAGTAGGGATGAGTTTTAACAGTCTGCAAGTAAATTTGGAAAAAAAAAATCCCTAGATGATTCTAAGTCTACCTTTATCTTTTCTTTTTAGCTCTCAGAATCCTAAACAGATTCAATACTACCTCCAAAGGGACTGCCATTTACATGCACGTGCGCACGCACAGGGTGTGTGCGTGCCAGTGAGTTCTTGTTCACAGCCGAATGTTAAATATTCAGGAATTTATGAACTGGTTGACAAAGTGTTGGTTGCTAATCGGCCATGGGGGAAGACATCAGCAAACACTACGAACCGAGCCTTTTCTCTCTTTCAGATAGCTAGTTTACCAGTACAACATGCCATATGTCCTGTTCTTTATGAAATTACAGGAAACATTCAGAACTTACCTTGAGGCCATTTACAGCAAAGTAATGGAGTAATTCATTACCAAAAGGGGGTTCAGGTATCTGAAAGCATGGCTAGATATCAAAAAAGTAAATATTTTAAATTTTTTAAAAGGTTTTTAAGTTTATTTATTCATGAGAGACAGTGGGGAGGGGCTGAGACACAGGCAGAGGGAGAAGCAGGCACCCTGTAGGAGCCCGATGCGGGACTCCATCCCAGACCCTGGGATCAGGCCCTGAGCCAAAGCCAGATGCCCAACTGCTGAGCCACCCAAGCATCCCAGAAAAGTAAATATTTTAAAGTAAGTTTAGAGAAATTGGATTCTGTTTTGCTCAGATATTGGTATAATTTTGAATGTTGCTGATGATGACTTTTCTCTTCATGTTATAGAAACCCACTCAAGTTTTGGATCAAACTGGGAGTTCCTATGAACACCATGGCTGCTTTCTGGACTAAGAACTCTACCATAAAGTAATTAAGGCTCATATGATATAAGAGTGATTAAATCCTGAGAGGTAAACAGATGTGGATAGCCCATCTGGTCATTTAGGGCCCCAAATGCTTTCTAAGAGCAATGTCATGAATCAAAAAATTGCCAGTGCTCCTAACACACAGACACAGAATGGATGTCCCAAAGACTCACCAGAGTCCTGACAGCTCTTTCTTTGTTCCACGATCTATAGATCAAAAATGATCCAGTCTTTAAGAGGAAGAGGCTTTTGAAAAGATTTGAATGCAACTAAAGCTATTGAACTTCTCTAGATCATGAGGAGTCAGCTGTGATGACATCACATCAGCTGTGATGAGAATGACAGAACTCTCAAATTGCTAAGACTAACCATCGTTCCACAGAACCACACATTTACCTTTCTTGCACTTTTTTTTTCCAATAAGCAATTCCTTGTAATTTTTGTCCAAATATAGACGTACCATAAATATTAAAACATCAAGTAAGTGATTTATTACCACAGTGTAAATGATATCCCAACTAGTGCAATCAACATTTAAAAACTAATTTTGTAAATGGAAGAAAAGTGACAAGTTTTGAGCATAATGATCACCATCAAAAATAATTTGAGCAGGAGTGTGTACATAGCATTGTTTTCAGGAATGCAGGCAGGTATAAGTTGAAGATGAATCTCATTTTTAAAAACCAATATATCGATATCTTAGTTTAGGAATACCTTACTAGAGAATGCAATACACGAGCTCAGAAAGCTTCTAGAATTTACTCGATTTACTGAATTTACTTTTAAGGACCAACCTCATGATACATATTCCCAGTAATAGGATAGCTGTCCACTGCTTTGCCTTTATATCATGGATAATGTGACTTATAAACTTATGTTATTTTTAACTTTTTCTCTGAAAATGGGAAATCCCTAGTCATACTGGTGACTTATATTTAGAAAATTAGACAACTGCATAGTAATCTTCCTTCTCATTTTGCCTTACATTACTGTTTGTTTTGTTGTTGTTACTCACTTTTGCATTCGCCAATTTTTTCACCTTTTTAGGTGTCTAATCGTTTATTTTAAAGTGTTACAATAAATACATTGCTACTTCTTAAATGATGGGAAAATTAAAGCATTTGCCATGTGAGCTTTTTTCATCTTTATCTACAGTAAAAAAAATCATTTTTAATGTTTCTTGGTCATTTTTATTTAATTTATGATTTTTCATTTCCTTTGTGTGATACCTACTGAGTGGTTATATGTTTGTTTGTTGTTTTTCTGAACTGATGAGAAATAACACTTATTTTTATTAAGAATAATTAGTACTGTGATACACATACATTTTCCAGGCTGCTACTTGCCTTTTCAAGATTTATGTTGCTTTTTGCCATAGGAAGTCTTTTAAGAGTCAAATTTCTCTCTTTCACTTATGGTTTCTCCTTTTGAGGTCATGTTTTAAAGACCCTTCGATAGTCCAGCATCATGTAGGTTTTTACCTAGTTGTTTAAATTAACGTTTTATACTTAATTCTTCTGAAACTTATTCCAGTAACTTTTAAAATATCTTACCAAATATTTCAGCACCCATCAACCAACTATTTCATCTTTGCCACCGATTTGATGGAACATGCTTATTATGTATTAGGTCTCTTTCTTGGCTTTCAATTCTGTTCTTTTAAACTTTTCCATCTATTCTGAAACAAGTGCAAATATACTACAATTATTTTAGCTTTATAATTGGCTTCAGAATCTGGCAGTATAAGTACTTCCTCCTTATTCTTAAAAATCTCTAGGTGTTTTTTCTTCCTGCTTTTCTAAATAAATTTAAAAATATTAAGTCCTCCCTCATCAATACACACATGCATACACATGGACCTGGAATTGGATTGAATTTAGAAGAAGGATAGATGATATTAATGCTTATCAGCCTGACAGAAAAAATATACTCTCTCTGTGGCTACTTCCCCTAATTGGTGAAATTAAACCATATTTATTTTGACCTCATCTGCTAAAGGATTTCCAATTCAACCAAAATTGGTTTGTCATTGTCAAGTGCCATGGTAGGAGATGGAAGCTGAAATTTATGATCTAGTATAAATCCTGTAGATCAAGGGAGATACCAATAATGTTAGTAGGAAAAAATACATCTTTACAGTGTATAGGCTGCAGTATTCATTCCATTAATTTTCTTTTTCTAGGTATATCCTTTTCTTCTTTCTCACACATTAAGCTTGTCAACATTTTGTATTTAAGGTGCTTATTCTACTAATGCATAGTTTATCAGTTGAGAATATAATTATTGATTGTGCTCTATTAAAAACCGTAAGAAATCTATTCTAATTTCTAAACTAAGATGTAAGTGGTATTCAAAGGCTACACAATATAGATTTTACTAATTTTACATTTTAGTTTGGTATATTAAACAATGTTATTTGTTTTTTCATGCTTTACTGAGAAAATACTGAATTCTGTCTCAAGACCTCAGAGGCTGGCTTAGTTGGGGCCTTCTGTTGCCATAATCTAATACAAACTACAACTATGATTGGTATGTGATTTATAACACATACAAAAATTAAACAAAATATGCCTACCTGTATCTAGAGTATGTCCATCACTTAAAGCAGGTTTTGTCTTCAATTATATACCATGAAGTGATAAAGTTGAAAAACAGCATGTGCATCATTAATTACAAATTACTCATTTCACAGTCGAAAGAACAGTGTAGAAAAATACAGAAACCATACAAGGCTACATGAGTTTGCCAGTCAACTGACAAGTCAGTTTTGAAAGATTGCTATTCTATTACATTGTATAAAAAAATATAACTATAGGGCAGCCCGGGGGGCTCAGCAGTTTAGCACCGCCTTTAGCCCAGGGCATGATCCTGGGATCGAGTCCCACTCCTTGCATGGAGCCTGCTTCTCCCTCTGCCTGTGTCTCTGCCTCTCTCTCTCTCTCTCTCTCTCCCTCTCTCTCATGAATAAATAAAATCTATAAATAAATAAATAAATACATAAGTGTGTGTGTATGTATCTCCATAGATATTACAGTGAAGAACTGCTCTCTTTCAATCTAGATCCTAGGAGTGAGCAGGAAACTAAGTCCCAAATTCCAGTACAAAGAATCTACATAAAGAGCCAGAACCAAAAGTTCTAGAACTGAGTATGAAACCGAATTTGGATCCAGGTAGGCAAGAGTAGTAGTTCATAGCAGATGAAGGAAAAGTCATCTGCCCCTGAATTTTATGCTCCAGGGTTTGGTCCTGTGGGGTAGGCCATTTAAAAAGCCACCACCAGCTGAATGGAATAGAATGGAGAGAAGTAGAGAATTCAACTAATTTTTCCTACCTTTAGCAATTACCCGAGTAATACATTCTCATTCATAAATTTTCAAACAAATAAAAAGAGTGTCATATTGTTTCTCCCTCCCCCTAATACACACCCTCCCTCTTCCTTATCTCACTCTTCCCCAAGGGCAATCAATTTTAATAGTTAAATACTTCATTTAGCACCCTTTTTCAAGTCATTTCCCTAATGTATGAACAAATATGCAAATGCATGCTTTTTAATATAAAGGAAACCATATTATATGGTCTGCTCTGCATCTTACCACTTTCATTTAACAATTATATATTGGTATCTTTCCAAGTCTGTTTATGAAGACATAGCTCATTCTTTTTAATGATTGAAGAATATTTTATAATATACATAAATCACTATTAAGAATCACCTGATAGAAACTTATGGAATTAAAAAAAAAAAAAAAACTTATGGAATTTCCATTAGTGTGCTTTAAAACACTACTTCCATTACCATCCTTTCACATGTATATTTTTGCATGAGTATGAATTTCCTACAGATTAGATATGGACTAAAACTGCTGACTTCCTACATATACGTAATAGTCAAATTTCTCTCAAAAAAGACCATGCCTACTTCTAATGCCATCACAAGATATAAGAATATGTGGTTGCTTACACATAGCAAATCCTGGATATCAGCAGTATATTTAATAGTTGTCAATCTTAAAGGAAGAGATTGGTATCACATTTTTGCTTAAATTTTTAACTCCCTGATAAGAAATGCTTATTTCATTCATTCCTTTTATTTGTTCTATAAATTATTAACTTATATATTATGTTTCTTTTCTTCGTGGGTTTTGATTTTTTTATTAGTAGAAACTCTTAAAATATTTTGACTACAAATTCCTGGATTTTCAGATGAACACTTCCATTGTGTACACTGTGACTGTTTATCTCTCCCTTTAGAGTATTAACATCTCTAATATTTTTGCCGTATTTCATTTTTTAGGAATTTAATTTTAAAAGTAGCAATGTTGGTAGACATCTTCCTCTTGTGGCTAAGTTCACTGGATAGATTTTTAATATATCATTGGTTATAAAGATGGCTCTAGAGTTTGCAGATCCTTAGTGTGACAGATTTTCTGTTTATGCCAATACAACCCCAGCTCCCTTTGATGCTCTCCCCATATCACAGGACTGGAAGCCTGGGAACAACACTGTCTAAAATTCTTTGCTTACAAGTTTCTAGTTTAGATTCAACCACTGAGAAGCACCTGTGTGAGATTTGGAGGGTAGAAGGGAAGCCAAAGCCATGGTTTCTCCTCCAACAATAGTGGGCAGATTATTGCGCTTTGGCAGATAGGAGATCTTACAGCAACTCCTAGTATTCCCTCTGGAGACAAACCAACTTAGCACAACAGACAGCTGTTACCAGCAGCAGTGGTTTCCTGAAGTTTCCAACCAGGATGTTAGTAGCAATTTACTAATTTCCTGAAAATTGCTGACAAACATGAGATCTGAGGGTGAACTTTCCATAGCTTACATTTCTCTTGCCCTAACAGCTAATAAGTTTTTAAAATATGGTTTTAAAGTAATCAATTTCTTTTATTATAGAATATATATATTAAATTCCTGCTTGAAATGCCCAGAATATCCTTTGTTTTGTAGACAGAACCCTGAGACACCTATTATTACTTACGGAGATTTTCTTTCATTTCTATTATGTTGAGAGTTTTAGTTAGAAAAGAGTATTAAATTTTACCAAATGATTTGGCTGGTGTGAGAACAGTATTTAATTATTTAATTCAATAAATTACATTCATTGATTTTCTAACATTGAGCCATTCTTGCATTCCTGGGATAAAGCCTACTGCGGCATGATAATTAAGATGTTACTGAATTTTATTGTATTATATTTTATTTAGTTTTAAATTTTTATTCATATGTAAAATAAATCTACAGGGTTTTTTAAAAACTATTCTTTCATTAACAGAAATCCCCTAGATTTACAGAATGATCTGAGATGCCCTCTTTTGTCAATACTCTGAAACAATATTACTTTAGGATTCTTTTTCTTTCATGGTTTTTCAAAATCACCTTTACAACTATGTGTGCCTGATACTGTTTTGTTTTTTATTTTTTTAAAGATTTTTAAAATTTATTAATGAGAGAGAGAGAGAGAGGGAGAGGCAGAAACACAAGCAGAGGGAGAAGCAGGCTCCATGCAGGGAGCCGGACATGGTACTCGATCCCGGGTCTCCAGAATCACACCCTGGGCTGAAGGCAGAGCTAAACAGCTGAGCCACCGGGCTGCCCTGATACTGTTTCAAATACAGATCATTGACTATTTTTTCCAGTTTTTCTGAATCATTTTCGACCATTTATATATTCCATAAAATAAATAATATACATCGCTGTAAAATGTATTCTATATCGCCACGTAATGTACTTTTTCTTTTAACATTTTCAAAATCTTCTCCATAGTAATAACTAAATTTTTTCACTTGTACCGAATACATAGGTAGTTGCTTATTTTTCATTGGACCTTTTCTTTTATATGGCATACTCAGAACCATCTTTTGCTTTTATTGATCATGTCTACTTTATTATGCTTTTGTTTCATTAATACCTACCCATTGTCAATTTATTAATAATTTTTATTTCATTATGTCTTGCCTAATGATCTCTTCATTTTGCTTGGTCATTTTATTCAGTTTCATTTCTTACTCTAGATTATTGCCTTGAAATCTTATTTCATTTATTTTCAATTTTTCTTACTATATAGCACATGCAGTTAAAGGCAAAAGCTAACAGAAACCCATCCTGTCGAACTTCAACAGGGAATTTATTGAAAAGATATCCGTGGCTAACAGGAAGCAAGTGAGCAAGGAATACCAATTGCTGAAATATGGATGTCTTTTACCTGGGAGTGGAGCAGTTTGATGTACTAGAGAAGTAAGATTGTACAGCAGATAAGAATGAGACTAGAAAGCCAAAGTTCAAACTCTAGCTTTACCAATGATTAGGCTCTATGACCCTGGGAAAGTCACTGTACCTTTTTGAGCTTAGTTTCCTTGTTCATAAAAAGGGATAATAATCATAATTTTCCTCATAAAGTCATTGGAATAGATAAGAATATACATTTAAATCTTATAATTATTGTTATACTCTCTTGAGAAACCATATTTGCTGAGAAGCCCCTGGAACTAAATCAAGTTCTTCTCCACTTCCTTCTCAGTCTCAGTAGTCAAGCTGGCAGTCCCCTATGGGCTTTTTGTCACTTTCTGAAAAGAGAATTTTCTGGGATGTAGTCTGAAAAAGTGAGCGAAAGAGGTGAGGTCAGAAATGAAGGTCAGCTATTCCAAATGCCAAATTTTTAATGTCCCTGGATGTAGTACCACATTGATATTTAAAATATTTAATATGAGGAGTATATGGATGATGGCTGAGTGGGAGGATCCTGAGCTTGTCTCTCCAATGGGCACAATAAACAAAACCATATGTATTGCAACTCACTCTGAAAACAACCTAAAGACTGATAGAACAGATCTCCACAGTTAGTCATCAGAAGGCCACATGGAAAAAGTATGAGGGACAGAAGCATGACTGGGAATTAAATCCACAGTACAACTTAAGCACAGACAAGGAAGATATCACAAGCATGGAAAAGTGAAAGGATCAGACCCCTTAAACTGGACACTCCCAGCAATGGGAACCCACATTAAGAAGATTAGTCTCTGGCTCAGAAAAATCAGTGGAGCATAAATGTGCAAGTGCTGGAGGGCTATAGAAAACCCATTCTTTACCCTTCAAGAGCCAGCACACTTTTTCAATTTAAGACAAAGCATGGAAGCAGTAGTTTAAAAAGTGCCTGGGCTATATGTGAAGGAAATTTATAGGCTAATTTTAGGACCTGTGTCAGAGGGGCAGGGATTTATAGATTTCTCTAGGGGAAAAAAAATATCAGTGGGTGCCAATTTTTTGGCCATCCCCAAGCTTAGATAGCTAAAGCCTGGGTGAAAGCATGTCTAAAAATCTCCATCTATCTTGTCACACAGCATGCCACACCCTAGCATTCTCCTGTGGTCCCGTTCCACCCAACTTGTCCACCTGGGCAGGCACTTCTAAAAAGCAAACTCTACCCTGAAGTGAGGGAAGATAACCCTACACACCAGTGTATCCCCAGTTGAAGCAGCTGGGCTGTGTAGGGAAAAAATCCCTACCCTTTGGTATACCTGCAACTGTCTTAGCAGCTAATTGTAGAGCCAGGCTGAGAGTTGTTTCACCTGAGAACCAACCCAAGAAGGCTACAGTCAGACCTCTCAACAGCTTGGGGAACAAACACTGCCCAGCACCCTCAACAGGTAAAGTGGGTTACTGCAGCCAAGTGAGCTAAGGACTAGCCCCACTCACCAGCATGCACACAGCAATTGAGGCTTAACCACAATAGGAGGGCATGTGTAGCCCACAAGGGATACCTCTGGAGCATCTGGTTTTGATAACCATTAAGGATTGTGCTACCACAGGACCTCAACTACAAAAGACACTACTTTCAAAACCAGGAAATGTAGCTGACTTACCTAATACCAAGGAGAAATACAGAGTTAGATGAAATAAGGAGATAGATGAAAGTTTCAAATGGAAGAGCAAGACAAAATTAGAAAAAGACCTAAACAAAATGGAGATAAGCAATACACCTGATAAAGAGTTCAAAGGAATTGTCATAAAGCTACCAAAACTAAGAAAATAGTGCATGAACTCAGGGAAAATTTCAACAAAGTGATAGAAAACATGGAAAATAACCAGTCAGAGATGGAGAATACAATAACAGAAGTGAGCAGTGTATTAGAGTGAACCAACAGCAGATAAGAGGATGCAAAAGAACAGATCAGCAATATGGAAACAAGGTATTAGAAAGCAACTCAGTCCGAACAGCAAAAAATAAATAACAAAAAATGAAAAATGGTTAAGGAAATATCTGCAACATCATCTAAGATAATAACATTTGCATTACAGGGATGCCAGAAAGAGAAGAGAGAGAAGGGGGTAAAAATTTATTTAAAGAAATGATAGCTGAAACTCGCCTTTTCTGGGGAAGAAAACAGACATCCATATTCAGGAAGTTTAGAAAGCCCCAGACTAGAGAAACCCAAGAAGGTCCATATCAAAACACATAGTGATTAAAATGAAAAAAAAATTAATGGACTTCCAGCAAAGACGGCAGAGTAGGAAGACCATAAACTCACCTCATCCCATGAAAACAGTTACACAACACTCACATCAGTATAAATAACCCAGAAAATGACCTGAAGACTCAGAAAAAACTCTAAACTAAATGGACATAAGAGGCCACATCAAATAAGGTAGAAAGGACAGAGACAAAGTTAAGAGCTAAGTGGATACACGGGACTATCTATGGGAGGGAGGGATGCCCCAGGGCAGAGAAGTGAGGAAACTATCACACCAGGGAGCCTATTTAGGGAAGACAAATCCTCATAATATTTGGCTTTGAAAACCAGAGGGGCTGAATTTGTGAGTTTTTATAACAAGTGGGACTTAAAACCTGGAACTTTCAAAACCAGTGGGCTCCTGGGAAAGCCAGGAGGGTGAGAAAACTGAGTGCCCACCCTTAGAGAAAGAGCACAACAAGCAGCCCCTCAGAGATACAGCATAGCAGTTTGAAAAATGCTTAAGATATACAGGTGGGAGATTTGCTTACTAATCTCAGATTGCCTGCTGGAGAAACAGATATCCTTGGGACACTTCTGGAGAGACAAAGGAAGTGGCAGGGAGAATGCCTCTCCTTCCTCCCAGTACAAACACATGTCCACCTGTAGGAACCAGCATGGCTCCAACACTCCCTACCTAACTTGGTAACACCTTACCTCCTACCACCCAGGGCTTTGGCAATATAGGCCCTCCTCCAGCAAGACCAGCCTCAATCTCTGTTGCTGGAGGTCCCCCCCCATGGAGGGTCTCTGCAAAACTTTCTAACACCATGCCTCCCACCTCCACACCATGTGAATCTGCCTTTCTACTAAATATACTCTTGATTGCAACCAAGCCAAAGCAGTATCACAAGTCTGGCAGTGTACAAATAACCCCAACAGGGGACAGCATAATTCCAAAATGAGTCCTGACCTGAGGATAAGAAAACCACACACACCACCCATACTGTGGCCCCAGTAGTGGGCTAGGAGCATACAACTGGTCTGACTGCAGGCCCCACCCACCAATAAAAGTATCTCAGGGAACAACATGGGGAAAGCACTCTGCAGTTTGGTGCTACTTCATCTCCTGCAAATGCCTGTTTGAATAAATTCAAGCCCAAGGTGGACCCAGACTGCCCAACTAACAACACAGGGATACAACCCTGCCCACAACAGGCAAAGAAAGCCATCACAGATGACTGGACTGAAGGAAAAAGCAGCTCAACCACAACAGCTGGACACACAACACACAAAGAAGACAACCCTGAAGTGCCAGGTTCTGGTGAACAGGGGACACCGCACTGCAGGAGTGCTTCTTCATAAAGCCACTACTTTCAAAAGCAGGAGACATTGTTGATGTTCCTAACATATAGAAACAGAAATGGTTACAGAAAATGAGGAAACAGAACAATATATGCCATAATAAAAGAACAGGACATTACAGCAAGAGTCCTAAATGAAACAGACATAAGTGATATGTTTAACACAGAAATTAAAGTAATAGTCATAAAGATACTCACTGGACTTGAGGGGGAAAATGAATCACATCAGTGAGACCCTTAACAGATCAGAAACAAAACAAAAGAACCAATCAGGGATAAAGAACTTGATAAATGAAATTAAAAGTATGCTAGATGAAATAAAGAGTAGACTAGAGAAAGTAGCAGAATGAATCAGTGACCTGGAAGACAGAGTAATGTAAAGCAATCAAGCTGATCAGGTGAGAGAAAAATCTACAAAAAGAGAATAGATTTAGGGGACTCAGCAACACCAAAAAATATAATACTTTTCATATTATAGGGATCCCAGAAGAAGAGAACGAAAGAAGGCAGAAAATTTACTTACAGAAACAATAGCTGAAAACTTCCCAAATCTGGGGAGGAAACTGAAATCCAGATCCAAGAGTTTCAGAAAGCCCCCAACAGAATCAATTCTGTTCACACCAAGAGGTTGACACCAAGACATATAGTAATTACAATATCAGTAGTGACAAGAATGTTAAAAGCAGCAAGAGAAAAGCAGTTATACACAAGGGAAAACCCCATAAAGCTATCTGGTGATTTTTCAGCAGAAACTTTGCAGGCCAGAAGGGACTGGAATGATATATTCAAATTTCTAAAAGAAAAGATTCTGCAGCCAAGAATATTTAATCCAGCAAGGCTATCATCCAAAATAAAAGGAGAGGTAGAGTCTCTCAGACAAAATAAAAATAAAGAAGTTCATGACCACCAAACCAATGCTACAAAAAATGTTAAGAGGACTCTGATTAGAAAGGAAAGACTGTATGTGAAAGTATGAAAAGCTGGAGTACAAAAGCAGCAAACATAAGTATATCTGTAAAAATCAGTCAAGGGATTCACAAAATGAAAGGATAAAATATGACATCATATACCTAAAACATGTTGGGGGAGAGGAGTCAAGAGTGGTTTTAAGATGGATTTAACAGATAAATTCAGAACATTCCACCTTAAAACAATGAAATATATTCTTTGCACATGGAACATTCTCTAGGATATATCACATATTAGGCCACAAAAGCAGTCTTAATAAATTCTAATATATCAGAATAATACTATACATCTTTTCTGACCACAATGCTGTGAAACTAGAAATCAACCTCAAGAAAAAATATTGAGAGAATGCAAATACATGGAGATTAAATAACATGCTACCGAACAATGAATGGACAACCAAGAAATCTGGGAGGAAATTAAAAAATACATGGAAACAAATGAAAATGAAAATACAATGGTCCATAATGTTGGGGGATACAACAAAATCTATTCTAAAAAGGAAGTCTTTAGCAATACAGGCCTATCTCATGAAGAAAAATCTCAAAATAAATAACCCAACCTTGCACTTAAAGGAGCTAGAAAAAGAAAAACAAAACTCGAATCCAGTAAAAAGCAGGAAATGATAAAGATCAGAGCAGAAATAAATGAAGCTAATAAATAATAGAATAACAAATAGAAACTAATAAAACAATAGAACAGATCAATGGAGTCTTGAGTTAGTCCAATGAAAAGATCAACAAAATTGATAATCCTTTAGCCACACTCATTGAAGAAAAAAAAGAGACAGACAATACTCAAAATGAGAAATGGCAGGAGAAATAACACACAGAAATACAAAGGACTGTAAGAGAATATTATAAAAAGTTTTATGCCAACAAATTGAACAACCTTGAAGAAATGGATAAAATCCTAGAAACACATAACCTACCAAAACTGAAGGGGGAATAAATGTGAAATTTGAACAGACTGATTATCAATAATGAAATTGAATCAGTAATAAAAAATTCCTCAACAGGGACACCTGGCTGGCTCAGTAGTTGAGCATCTGCCTTCAGCCCAGGGTGTGATCCCAGGGTCTCAGGATTGAGTCCCACATCGGCCTTCCTGCAGGAGCCTGTTTCTCCCTCTGCCTATGTCTCTGTCTCTTTCTCTGTGTGTCTCCCATAAAAAAAAAAAAAAAAAAAAAAAAAAATTCCCAACAAACAAAAATCCAGGACCAGATGTCTTCACAGTGAATTCTACCAAACATTTCAAGAAGAGTTAACACCTTTTCTTCCCAAACTATTCCAAAAAATAGAGAAGGAAATAAAGCTTTCAAATTCATTCTACAAGGCCAGTGTTACTCTGCTACCAAGACCAAAGACACGACAAACAAAAGAAAACAGGTCAATGTCTCTATTGAACACAGATGTAAAAATCCTCAACAAAATATGAGCAAACCTAATCCAATAATACATTTTAAAAAATCATTCACCATGAGCAAGTGGGCTTTATTCCTACAGTGCAAGGGAAGCTCAATATTTGCAGATCAATTATGTGATACATCACATCAATAAGAAAAAGGATAAAAACCATATGATCATTTCAATAGATATAGAGAAAGCATTTGACAAACTACAACATCCATTCATGATAAAAGATCCCCAAAAAAGTAGAGTTAGTGGGAATATAACTCAACATAATAAAGGCCATATATGACAAACCAACAGCTAACATCTTACTCAATGACAAAAAACTGAGAGCCTTTCCCCTAAAGTCAAGAACAAGATAAGAATGTTCACTCACCTCCTTTACTCGACTTAGAGCTGGAATTTCTAGCCATAGTAATCAGACAAGAGGAAGGAGTAAAACGCATCCAAATTGGTAAGGAAGAAATAAAACTCACTATTCACAGATGACATGATAATATCAAAGACCTCACCAAAAAAACCTAAAGACCTCACCAAAAATTCCACTAGAACTGATAAATGGGGATGGGGATGCCTGGGTGGCTCAGCATTTGAGCATTTGCCTTCAGCTCAAGATGTGAGCCTGGAGTCCATTTATAATTGCACCAAAAATTATGAAATACGTAGGAATAAAGCTAACCAAAAAGGTTAAAGACCTATACTCTGAAAACTATTAACCACTGATGAAAGAAATTAAAGATGGCACAAATGGAAAGATATTCCATGCTTATTAAGTGGAAGAACATACATTGTTAAAATGTTCTGACCACTCAAAGAAATCATAGATTTAATGCAATCCCTGCTAAAACACCAACAACATTTTTCAGGGAACTAGAACAAATAATCCTAAAATTTATATGGAACCACAAAGACCTTGAATAGCCAAAGCAATTTCAAAAAGAACAAAAGTGGAGATATCACAATTCCACCTTTCAGAACAAAGCTGCAGTTATCAAAACAGTATGGTAGTGGTGCAAAAATAGACACATAGATCAATGCAACAGAATAGAGAGTCTAGAAAACCCATGATTAAATGGTCTATTAACTTCCAACAAAGGAGGTAGAATAAGCGTGGGAAAAAGATAGTTCCTTCAACAAATGGTACTGGGAAACTGGACAGCTACATGCAGAAGAATGAAACTGGCCCACTTTTTCACACTACACACAAAAATAAACTCAGAATGGATTAAAGACTTAAATGTGAGGTCTGAAGCCATAAAACCCTAGAAGAGAGCAGAGGCAATAATTTCTCTAATATAGACTATAGCAACATTTTTCTAGCTGTGTCTCCTGAGGCGGGGGAAACAAAAGCAAAGATAATCTATTGGGACTACATCAAATGAAAAGCCTGCACAGCAAAGGAAACTAGCAACAATACTAAAAGACAACCTACTGAATTGGAGAAGATATTTGCAAATAACATACCTGATAAAGTGTTAGTATACAAAATATATAAAGAACATTCACTACTCAATGCAAAAACAAAACCAAAACAAAAGAAACAAGAAAAACCAACTCACAAATAGTCCAATTTAAAGATGGGAAGACATGAACAGACATTTCTCCAAAGAGGACATATAGATGGCCAATAGACCATGAAAAGATGTTCACCGTCGCTCATCATCAGGGAAATACAAATCTAAACCACAATGTGATATCACATCATGCCTGTCAGATGGCTAAAATCAAAAACACAAGAAACAAATATTGGCAATGATGTGGAGAAAAGGGAACTCTCATGCACTGTTGGTTGGAATGCAAATTGGTGCAACCACTGTGAAAAACAGTATCAAAAGTCCTAAAAAAATTTAAAAATAAAAAGAATTACCCTATGATCTTACATCCTCACTACTGGGCATTTACCCAAAATACAAAAACCCTAATTCAGAAAGATATATGCATCCCTATGTTTATTGTATCACTATTTACAATAGCCACATTATGGAAGCAACCCAAGTGTCCATCAACAGATGAAGGGAAAACAAAGAAATTATATTTTATATGTATATATAAAAATATACATATATAATTATATGTAATTCTATATAATTATATATGTTACACACACACATCAAATATTTTTGAACCATACAAAAGAATGAAATCTTACCATTTACACCAATATGCTGGGGGTCTAGGAAGTATACTGCTAAGGGAAAAAAAGCCAGTCAGGGAAAGACAAATACCATATTATTTTAGTCATATGTAGAATTTAAGAAGCAAAATGAACAACTGGGGGAAGAAAAAAAAAAAGACAAACCGAAAACCAGGCTCTTAACAATAGAAAACAAAAAAACCAGAGGGAAGATGGGTGAAACAGGGATTGAGAGTACACTTATCTTGATGAGCACTGAGTAATATATAGAATTGTTTAATCACTATGTTGTACACTTGAAACTAATACAACACTGCATGCTAACTATACTGGAATTTAAATAAAATAAATATAAAGAAAACCTTAAAAGCAATAGGAAAGAAACAATCAATCACATTCCCTTTAAGGGAATCTCCTTGAGAATATCAGCTAATTTTTCAGTAGAAACTTTGCAGGACAGGAGTGCCATGATATATTCAAAGTGCTAAGGAAAAAAAAAAAAACTACAAGTAAGAATGCTCAGCATTTATATATATATTTCCCAGAAAAACAAAAGTTAAAGGAGTTTAGCATCACCAAACAACCTTACAAGATTGGTTAAAGAGAATTTTTTTAATTGGAAAGGAAAGATCATAACTAGAAGACAGACATTATGAAAGGAAAACATTTCAATGATAAAAGCAAACATATAGCAACAGAAGTGGGGTAATCACTTATAAAGCCAGTATGGAGGTAAAAACACAATATAATAAAATCAAGCACATCTATGAAAATTACTTATGAGATACACAAATATAAAGATGCAAAATATGACATCATAAACATAAAATGTGAAAGATAGAATAAAAATCTAGTGCATTTAGAATGTGTTCAAGCTTAAGCAGTAGTCAACTTAACCTAGACTCCTATACACACAGGATGGCATAAATGAACCCCACAGTAACCATAAATCTAAAACCTAAAATAGATATACATACACAGTAAAGAAAGGAATCCCAGCATAATTCTAAAGAAAGTAATCAAACCACAAAGGAGACAGCAAGAGAAGAAGAAAAGGACAACTAGAGTCTATTAAAAACAACCAATAAATGACTTAAAATGGAAGTAAGCCCATACCTATCAATAATTACTTTAAATGTAAATGGATAAACTATTTTCAAATCAAAATGCCTAAGGTGAGTGATTAGATTAAAAATACCAGTCTATATGCTGATGTAACAAACTCACTACAGACCTAAAGACATAGAAAGTTAAAAGATGAAAGAAGATATTCCATGCCATGGAAGGAAAAGAAAGCTGGGATAGCAATACTTAGATCAGACAAAATAAACTTTAAAACAAAGATTATAAAGCAAGAGACAAAGGTCATTACATAATGATAAAGGGATTAATTCAACAAGAGGATATAATAACTTTAAATATCTATGCATCTAACATAGGAGCAGCCAAATGCATAAAGCAAATATGCAAGGGGAAAAACTATTATAATATTAGTAGAGGACTTTAAAACCCCACTTACATCAATGGTTAGTTATCCAGACAGAAAATCATAGGGAAGCAGTGGCTTTGAATGACACATTGGAGTAGATGGACTCAACAGATTATAATATATATCCATCCCCAACCAGCAAAATACAGATTGTTTTCAAGTGCACATGGAACATTCTCCAGGATAGATCACATTAGGCCACAAAACAACTCTTGATAAATTTGAGAGGACCGAAATCATATTAAACATCTTTTCCCTATCACAATGATCTGAAACTAGAAATCAATCTCAAGGGGAAAAAAAATAGAAAAAAAACAAAAAACAAAAAACCATGGAGGCTAAACATAGTACTAAACAGTCAATGCATCATTGAAGAAACCAAAGAGGAAATAAAATATACATATGTATGGAGACCAATGAAAATGGAGACGCAACAATGCATATTCTTTGGGGCACAGCAAAGTAGTTCTAAGAAGGAAGTTTATGGTGATACTCACCTACCTAAACAACAAAAATTGCAAATGAACAATCTAACCTTACACCTAAAGGAACTAGAAAGGAAGAACAAAGCAAGCCCGATGTTAGTTCAAGGAAAAAATAATAAAGAATAGAATATAGATAAATAAAATCAAGTGTAAAAAAAGAACAATTAAGAAGATCAATGAAACCAAGAGTTGATTCTTTGAAAACATTTAAAAAAAATTGATAAACGTTTAGCCAGACTCATTGAAAAAAAAAAGAGAACTCAAAATCAGAAATGAAAGAGAAGTGAAACCAACATCACAGAATACAAAGGATTATAAAAGAATACTATGAAAAATTATATGCCAACATAGAAGAAAACAAAATCCTCAAAAACTGATTCAGGAAAAAAAATTGAAAATTTGAACAGACTGATTACTAGTAACAAAATTGAATTGGTAATCAAAATATTACAAACAATCAAAAATCCAGGACCAGTTTCCCTCACAAGTGAAATGTAAAAAGCATTTAAAGAAGAGTTAATACTTATTCTCAAACTATTCTCCCAAATAGGAAAGTAGTGAATAGGTCCAAACTTATTCTACAAGGACAATTTTACCCCGATGCCAAAACCATACAAAGATGAAGATGAGGAAGAAGAAGAGGAAGGAGGAGAAAAAGAGGAAGGAAGGAGGGAAGAGGAAGGAAGAAAGGGAAAAAGAAAAAGAGGGAAAGCAAGAGAAAAAGAAAGAAAAAACTGCAGGCCAATGTCTATAATGAACATAGATGCAAAAGTCACCAACAAAATATTAGTGAATCAAATTCAACAATACATTGAAAGGATCATTCATCATGATCAAGTGAGTTTATTTCATGGATGCAAGGATATTTCAAAACTTGCGAATCAGTTTGAAAAATCGATGTGATATATCACAATAAGAATAAAAACCATATGATCATCTCAATAGATGAAGAAAAAAGTATCTCATAAAATTCAACATAGATTCATGATAAAAACTCTCACCAAAGTGGATTTAGTTGGAACACATTTCAACATGATGGAGACCATATATGACAACCCCACATACTCAATAGTGAAAAACTAAAAGCTTTTCCTCTAAGATCAGGAACAAGACAAGGATGTCCAATCTCACCACTTTTATTCAACATAGTACTAAAAATCCTAGCCACAGCAATAAGGCAAAAAAAAAAGAAAAAAGAAAAAAGAAAAGAAAAAGAAAAAGAAATAAAAGACATTCAAGATGGTAAGGAAGAAGTTAAACTATCACTACTATAGCTGACATGATACTATACATAGAAAATCCTAGACTTCACCAAAAAACTATTGGAACTAACACATGAATTCTGTAAAGTAGCAGGATACAAAATTTATACATAAAAATCAGTTGCATTTCTATACACTAGTAACAAAGTACTAGAAGGAGAAATTAAGAAACAATCTTGTTTATAATTGCACCAAAAAGAATAAAATATCTCAAAATTTAACCAAAGAGGTGAAAGACCTATACTCTGAAAACTGTAATGCATCTGATGAAAGAAATTGAAGGTATACAAATGGAAAGGTATTCATGGATTTGAAGTAGTAATATCACTAAACTCTTTGTACTACCCAAAGCAACCTACATATTCAATGCAATCCTTATCAAAAAGCCAGTAGGATTTTTCATAGAACTAAAAAAAAAAAAAAAAAAAATCCTAAAATTGGTATGGAACCACAAAAGTCCCCAAATAGCCAATGGAATCTTGACAAAGAACAAAAGAAAAGGTATTGCGATCCCAGATTTCAAGATATACTACAACGTTGTAGTAATCAAAACAGCATGATAATAGCACAAAAATAGACACATAGATCAATGGAAGAGGAGTAAAATCCCAGAAATAAATCCATGCTAATATGGTGAATTTATCTCCAACAAAGGAGGCAAGAATATACAAAGGGGAAAAGAGTTTTTTCAACAGTGTTGAGAAAACTAGATTATATGTAATTAAATGGGACCACTTTCCTACAAAATGTACAAAAATAAACACAAAATAAAGATCTAAATGGGAGACCTGAAATCATAGCACTCTTAGAAAAAAATAAGCAGTAATCTCTTGGACACCTGCCTTAACTTATTTATGAACATGTCTCCTCAGGGAAGGGAAACAAAAGCAAAAATAAACTATTGAGACCACACCGAAATAAAAAGTTTTTGCGCTGCAAAGGAAATCATCAACAAAACAAAAAGGCAACCTACTAAATAGGAGAAGATATTCTCAAATGACATATCTGATAAGATGTTAATATCTAAAATATATAAAAACTTACAGAACACTAAAAAAACACAATCTGATTAAAAACAGGGAGAGGACCTGAATCGACATCTAAAGATATCAAAGACATCCAAATGGCCAACAGACACATGAGAATATGCTAAATATAATTTATCATAAGGATAATGCAAATCAAAACCACAATGAAATATCACATCATCCCAGTTAGAATGGCTAGTATCAAAAGCACAAGAAACAACAAGTATTGATGAGAATGTGGAGAAAAGGGACCCTTGTGCACTGTTTGTGGACTCATAGACTGGTGCAACCACTGTAGAAAATACTATGGAAGCTTCTCAAAAATGAATATATTTATTTGAATATATGAATATATATTATTCACGTATATGAATAATGAATATATTAAAATGAATATAGAAAAAGCATATAATCCAGTAATCCCACTACTGATATTTACCAAAAGAAAACAAAAACAGTAATTTGGAAAAAAAATATATGTACCCCTATGTTTCTTCCATCATTGGAAAGTTATGGAAAGCAAAGTTATGGAAGAAACCTATGTGTCCATCAACAGACAAATGGATAAGGAAAAAGTGATATATCACACAATAGGATATTACTCAGCTATAAAAAAAGAACGAGATCGGGATGCCTGGGTGGCTTAGTGGTTGAGCGTTTGCCTTCAGCTCAGGGTATGATCTAGGACTGGAGGATGGAGCCTGTTGGAGCTCCATCGATGATGGAGTCCTACATCGGGCTCCCTGCATGGAGCCTGCATGTCCCTCCGCCTGTGTCTCTGTCTCTGTCTCTCTCTCTCATGAATAAATAAATAAATAAATGAGATCTAGCCATTTGTGGCAACATGGATGGACACAGGGGATACCATGTTAAATGAAATAGGTCAAAGAAAGAAAATATCATAGGTCACTTATATGTGGAAAAAAAAGAACAAACAAAAACTAGAAGCAAACTCATAAATACAGAGAACTAATGGTTGTCAGAGGGGATGGTGTAATAGGTGAAAGGGATTAAGAGATACTAACTTACAGTTATCAAGTAAGTCAGAGATGAGAAGTACAGCATAAGGAATGCAGGCAATGATATTGTGATGTTCTCTCCTGACGGATGGTGACTCACCATGAGGAGCACAGGGAATGCATAGAATTGTCCAGTCACTACATTGTGCAAATGAAACTAATATGACATTGTATATCAGGTATACCTCAATTAAGAAAAATAAAATATGAAAATAAAATATTTAATGCAGGCAGCTGGGTACCTAATAATCAGAATGGGAGAAAGTTCTGAAGGCCTGTGTGCCATGTATTAATCCCTCTGATGCTGGGTCAATGGGAGGTTAACAGGTTTCTGGGCAAGGACCCTGCCTACTCTGCGCTCATGGCAGGAGCTATTTATCGGTTCAGGAATGCATTTTCATTATTTAAAAACTTGTATAACTGTACCTGTGTAGATCTAAGTACAGCCCTGCTTAGAACCCAGTCTATTCTTTATTATCTCACCTTTCAGCCTGACTAGATGTACTTACTTCCGTGGTTTTCTCTTATGCCTGTTTTGAGACATGTCTTTGCAAGTCTTCTATCAATTTGATCTTATATTTTCTATCTTCCAAGCAATTCCTCAAAGTCTTTGACCAAAGTATTAGATTGTTGCCTGGTTTTCATTGTAATTTAAAACAGACAAGTAGATATACAGTTATAGAAAAATTATTTTATAGATCCTTGGATATCTTTTTCAGTCATTTCGATGAAATTGGAATGGAAAGGAAGACACGTACATTTAGTTCATCAACCTAATTATACTTTTTTTTTTTTTTAACTGTGAGCTAGCGATTATGGATTTTCCTGAGAAAAACTTACTACTCCATGAAAGGCCAGATTTTCAATACACCACAATTAATTGTGTAGAGACTTAAATTAAGACAAATTTTAAGAAGCAGTTGTTCTACTTTCCCTTGCAACAATTTAGCTATAAATATTAAGCCAGTGTTGAATTATGATGATTACTCAGATTTTGTTAAACATCTTTAAAAGTTTGATGCTTGGCAAAATACTGAATAATATAAAGAGCTCCTATAAATAATCCAAACTGACAACCTATTATAGTCTTTGAATTAATAGCTGTGCCTCAAAGGTTGTAGATTTTGAGTGCAATTTACATTTTTTTTTAAATGTCAAGGGGTGTCTGGGTGGCTCAGTTGGTTAAGCATCTGACTCTTGATTTCAGCTCAGGTCATTGAGGTCCTTGTCTCTCACAGTTGTGAAATCGAGCACCACATCCACCTCCATGTTCAGCAGAGAGTCTGCTTGAGATTTTTCCTCTCCCTCTCCTTCTGCCCCTCCACCCTGCACACTCTAAAACAAACAAGTAAATCTTTAAAAAGAAAAAAAATAAAAAAAAATCAAAAAAAAAAAAAAAAAAGAAAAAAAATCCTGTCCAAATTCCCTATATTGGTATCCCATGGTCTCATGACAAGGCTTATAGTGATATTAAAGGAGTCTCAAAATTTTATTTTATTTATTTTTTTTTTTTTGGAGTCTCAAAATTTTAAAAAGGAGTGGCAGATCTAGATTGGAATTGGACTAGTTAGAAGTCAGGAAATTCTATTGAAGAAATTCTGTATCCTGATTATCATCCACTTAGGAAAAAAAAAAATCAATGGAATGATGGCAGGAAAAAAATAGTACATATTCTGATCCCAGTATAGATCCAAGTCTAGAGAATGGTTTCTAAAATAACATAAAAGAATCAGAGTCTGAAAACAATCAGCAAGAGTCTCCAGAGATATAAGAGGAATGGCAAATAACATATAATGTATGGAGCCCAATCAGAAGCCACCTAATGAAGAATTTAGCACAAGGCATGTACAGAGCCCATTAGTTCTCCAAATATAAAGATAAGGAAAGAATTGAAGAAAAAGGGAACTGTGGGGGAGAGTTGATACTAGATGTAATTGGTTTTGCGATGGTAATTTTAATATTCTTAGCAATGAAACAAATTAAATTCTGGTCTAAGTAGTTGACTTGATTTTTTTTCAAGAATATTCTCTAGACCAAAGTTCATTACTGAAAACAAGTTCATAGATGAGAGCAAACATGAACCTCATTTTCAATATCTTCTGTAACATCTTGTATGTATAAGGCACAGATAAAAAGCAGTTTATGACCCAACATATCATTATCTCAATCTTGTATAATTTCATAGACTTTTGCCTCAAAGAGTTACTTGTATTTTCATTCCTTACAAACCTCAAATGGTTCTGCAGAAAAATGGAACTTCAATATGTGAATCACGTATCTTCATACCCAGCTAAGGGAAGTAGATAAAACACCCTGCGTCCTTATGTTTTACTCGGTGAGAATCAAAAGAAGCAAATATATAATAATAATAATAATAATAATAATAATAATAATAATTTCAGTAATTTATTATGTATTTATATAATAAATTTAATAATAAATTCATAATAAATAGATTTATAATAAATTTATATATAAAATAAGTATTTTTGTACATGCATATATATATATATATATACACATGCCATCTTGTGAATTAAGACTAGAAAATATGTGGTCTTGTTTCCTTCCACACCACTTCAAACATTAGTAAGCAATATGGTACCTTGTTCCACTAAGTAGAGACTCAACCTCAGATTTCTTCTGTAAGCAGAATTTCAGGCTATATGTTATGGGCACTCTGGCTAAAATCCTATTTGACATCATGACACAATTGCAAATTTCTTTTAAGATTAAACAGTCACATCTATATATAAAGTCTAGCTTAGACTGTACAAAGGGCTTCCACATACATTACATCATAATTCATAATAACCCTCAAAATAGGTTTTAGCTTCATTTAACAAATGAAGTTCAGAGACAAAGTCATGCAGCTAGTAAGTGGAAGAGGCAGGACATGAACTGGCAAATTTGTTTACAAATCTGATGCTTCTACTATTTTTACTATAATCACATCTGGACACACACATATACCTACACATACACATATAAAATAAGAAAAATAAAATAAAACAATTATTACACAATGCTACTAAAATAATAGTGATGATAAAATACAGTAACAATTTTTATTATTCCTGCTGAGTTTCTTGGTATCGTTTCTGGTACTTAATCATCAAATAAGTCACAGTCTGTAGGTATTTTGGGTTTCCAGATGCCAGGCTTCTTTAAAGAGTGAACCCAATTTCATAATTCTCTACATAACTTGGATCTTCTGATTCTTAACCTCTAGACAGGATTACAGAAGACATTTTCAACCTGTACTGACATTATCAATGTAATCATCAGAATTACAATCTGTTGCTATCTACTGTGTGCTGGCACTCTACTTTGTGCTCTGCATACATTATCTTATTTATTTCTCCCATTCTGTCACAGGAGGTATTAGCCAACTTCATTTTGTACATGAGGAAACCAAAGCTTAGCATTAAGGTAACTTGTCCAAAGTGATTTAGCTCAAATAGGACACAGCTAGGATTTAAATTCCATTCTTGACTTCAAAGTCATGTTTTCTTCATAATGTAATGGTGCTTCTAAACCAAGAGACAAAACATTCAACTTTAATTAATCCACAGACCTTCAAATTCCTAGTCCCAAAACGTAAAGGCTAAGGCTGTTCTTGAATCATCACAGGTAGTATCTTACACCTCTTAAAATCCTAGTCAGAAATACTTTTCCTTCTGTCCCTATACTGAGATGTCTTTCTTACTCATGGTCTCATCTCCCTCTAACCTCCCCAAACATACTGAGACATCTTCACTTATTCATCTTTTACAAATTTTAGTAGAAAAAAAAACAAATTTTATTAGGAAAAGGAGGGGGTTACTTGTATGCAAGATTACAGCAAATGAGCAGATAAATAGGTCTTTATTTTCATGTCATCTTTAGGCAGTGATATAGACTAAATGTTGAAAATCTAATGCCTCAGGTGATGGTATTTGGAGGTGGGGTTATTGAGAAGTGATAAGGACATGAGAGTGGAACACTTGTGAGGAAGATTAGTGCCCTTATAAAAGAGACCCCAGAGAACTGGTTCATTCTCTCCTTATGAGAAGACACAGCAAAAAAGCCTGTGACCTGGAAAAGAGCTCTCACTCAATTATGTTGACACCCTGATTTTAGACTTTCAGCCTCCAGACTATGAGAAATAAATGTGTTTATCATGAGCTACCCAGTGCAAGATATTTTGTTATAGCAGCCTGAGCAGACTAAGACAGGTAGGTATATTAGAATGATGTCAACTAGCCCAGGGTATAATTATTGAGAATAATTTATTTTTCAATATTCTGTCCTTTGTTTTCATTTTCTTCCTTCTCAAATCTCTTCTTTTGCAATATCAAAATCATCCTTCACTCTAATTTTAACTTGCCAGCCCCCTGCCCATGAACTCCAATGTCATTTATTGAGCTATATTCCATATTTTCATATGTCATTTTGTCTACCTATCTGAATTGCTAATACCTCAAACCCTATATATAAAAATAAACCTGCTACACCATCCTAACTCCTCAGAACCCAAACAAACAAATAAAAACAAATGAAATCAAACAATAAAACCTCCTATTTTTGGCTGTAGTGCTCTTTCTCCAATATCAATGCCAATGTCATAACTATTTAGGCTTAAAATCTTGTCTTCAGGTTTGACATTTCTCATTGTTTCCTAAATGTGGTCAGTTCTACCCCTACCATGTTTCTAAATGCACTTTTCTTTTCGGCCTTATGAAAACCACATCAGTGGTTCATTAGCTCTGGCATAAACTGCTATTATAAGAAGACTCCATGCTTCTAAGAAATCTGGTTCTAATCTATTTTTGACACTGATTGCCAAAAAATTTTCCCAATGCACTGTCCTGTTTATATCTCTCTGCTGCCAATAAGCTTGCTTTAGTTACCAAATGACGTCTCAGCTCCCCCTTTGACTATCTGTACAATGTTAACTAGGTTATTTCAGTCCCAGTTTCATCTGCTGATTATATATAGATTTTCTATAATATATATAATATATAAAGTGCTGATAAGATAGTATTATGCAAATTTATGTAGTGACTGGTAAAATTAGTTGAGGTAAATTATCTTTTTAATATATTATAGAGCAATGTACAAATACAAGGAATTCTGTTGACTAAGTTTAGGAGAGGTTTTCACATAACACTGCACACTCAAATGATTCTAATAACAGCTCTAATGCTATTTATTCTATGGAGATTTCCCTATACTATCCAGCTGCTAATTTTTTTTTACCTCTGATATCTCCTTATCTATAATCCCCATTTATGATATCTATCACAGTATATGTTACTACAGTTGTTACTGTACATATTTTATGCCCCCTACTAGACTGGAAGACTGGACATGGACCCCACAGCTGCATCTTTAAAAGCATACACCATAGAGCCTATCCCACAGCAGGAGTTTAATAAATGTTTAAAAAAGTACCTGAATAAATGTATGCAGTTTGTTCAGATGTGCTCTTGACTATAAACTCCATGAGAGAATCAGAGGTGTCTAGTAAATACCAATGCCTTAGGGTTCACTAGTAAATACCAATGCCTTAGGGTTCAGGATACATAATAGTTTGAATGATTTATCCTAAGCTAGAAGAGATAGGTGAGAATATTTGAAGGGAAGAAAGGAACCATGAATATATACTAAGTATTTGCAATGTGCCATTGTGGTGGTTTTAAAATATATTTACAAATTTTTGAGAATCCTATCAAGAAGTAAACTGTTTTCTCCTCTTGAGAATGGGCTGGTCTTAGTGACTATCATTCTAACAAATAGAACAAGGCAAAGTGATAATGTGTGGAATGTGCAGCTTTCAAGGCAACTCAGTTTGTCTGACTCTTTCTGTCTGCCAATTCTCACAATGAAACAAAGCCACTATGTTGTAAAATAGCTCAGTCCATGTGGAGAGGCCACATATCGGTGTTCCAACCACAGCCATAGCTGAGGTCCTAGCTGATAGCCAATATATGCTTTCAGAAAATACTAATGCTAATATGTAATGCTTACATGAGTGAGTGAGCATTCAGATAATTTTATCCCATGCCTCTGATGCCTAGTGGAGTAGAGAAAAGCGGTCTCTACGGAGTCTTTCTCAAATTTAAGTTCATGAGCAATATAAATGTTGTTGTTCCTTTAGGCTAAGTTTTGGAATGTTTTCTTAAGCAACAATAGGTAACAAAACTAGATGTGTGTGTGTGTACATATCGTATATAAATCAAGCTTTTATAGAGAGGAGGGAAACTGAGGCTCAGTGAGACTAAGAAAAAACTACCCATGACCATCTACTTCACAAATGACTAAACTTAAACTTTAAGGCCTCATCAATTTAAGGGTAGTTACATTTTTTCCCTCCATCACTCCTTTCTCCCTGGTTCTTTAGAAACAAAACAAAACAAAAACACCTTCTTAGAAACTTTGTACCTCTAAAATTTCCAAAGAAGAGAAGAGCCCACCTATTTTACGAAAATATATATTCAATGATTAAAGTCAGTTTTCTTTTAAAAAGCGGGACCAATATATTTGGTCATCTCTTCTATGTTCACAAACAGCTATGTCTTTTTTTTTTTAAGTGTCTTATTTTTTTTATTATTATTATTTTTTATTGGTGTTCAATTTACCAACATACAGAATAACCCCCAGTGCCCATCACCCTATCACTCCTACCCCCCGCCCTCCTCCCCTTCTACCACCCCTAGTTCGTTTCCCAGAGTTAGCAGTCTTTACGTTCTGTCTTTAGACAATTATTGGCAAAGGATTCTCAACGGATCAAAAGCCCTTGAAAGTACAGCACATTCCCTAGGAATTTAAGACCTTAATTGGATGAAAATACATGTTTTAGTCATTCTTTCTAATATTTAAAGTTAAAAATTGTATGTATACACATACATATATAACACAAATGTATAAATAACATATTCTGCAGTCTTATAACTGATATTTGCAATAATACCAATGGACACATGACAAAGGGAAATACATTTTATTAGAAACCAACTGCTAAAATCTATTTGGTTGATGTTTTAGAGACTAGATGTTAACAGGTGTCCCAGAAGACTGATTAATTATTCACATTTATGAACTATAAAGACTTTCTTTCAAGTAGTCACACATCTTGATCCTCATTCTCTTAAGCTACCAGAAAGATAAACCTCCTAAGGTTAAAACTGTGTCACCCATCAGTTTATTATATAAATTCTCATGCCACTCTTGTATTTGGAGGTCAACATTCCAATTGCATTGCACAATCCAGAAGTTCTATTTTCGGAGGGAAAAATCTACCTCAGGCCAATTTATATTATAAATGAAATGTACAAGTTAAATAAAGGTCTCCTCCTCTGTGAAGTAGAACCTGATATACGAATAAAAGCAACAGGGAATTTGTAACATTTACTTATAATCTGATTGTTCCAATAAGCTTTAAAAATTACCTCTTTATGAAGCTCAGTGACACCCAAAGTCCTCAGTCTTTTCAACTATGGGTCATGTTAAGATAGACAGTGACTGTTCTGGCATAAAATCTACAGAGTACATTTCTATGGCTCTTAAACATTAATGCCATGTGCCAAAATGATAGGTAGAAATCAGTAATAAAACAGAACAAGAGAGTATATAATAAACCAGTGCTTTATTAATAACAACTAGAAATATATTTGTGTAAGCATTATTACCAGAATGCCTGGATCTTAACACTCATGTAATCCAAAAGACGAATCTATAAATTAGATATTATTTCTATGACTAAACTTCAAATATTTCTCTCCCCATTTTTTTTTTTTGTCAATAATAGAACATACAGAACTTGGTAGGGCACATGGTCACCCAGAAAGGAGACTAGGTTTGGTCATGAGATGAAGTCCAAGCCAATGGGATACATGGATCAGCTGATAGGTAAGTAGATACAGAAATCATGGATGGATGGAAGGGAGGGAGGGAAGGAGGGAGGGAGGAGAAAGAAGGAAAGAAAGGAAGGAAGGAAGGAAGGAAGGAAGGAAGGAAGGAAGGAAGGAAGGAAGGAAGGAAGGAAAAGAAAGAAAAGTAAATAAAAGAACTGTAACAAATTATTACTATCTTAGGAATCTGAATGGCAGATATATCAGAATTCTTTACTCTTTTATCCTTTAAGGATAAAGTTCTGAAGTATTATCAAATTTTTTTATAAAAAATATTCCAATTATAAGTCAACCACTTCTAAAAGTTGGGTACAAGCTATTACTGTTGGGCATATTAAAAATGATGACCTGCCCCATAGGACATCTTCATCATAAGGCCACTACTTTAAAAATCAGGAGATGTATTTTCCAAGTATATAGAAACAAACACTGAAAGACAAAATGAAGAGACAGAGAAGCATGCCCCAAATGAAATAAGAGAACAAAATCAGAGGAGAGGTAAATGAATCAGAGATAAGTAATATGCCTGATAAAGAATTCCAAATAGTGGTCATAAAGATATTCAATGGGCTTGAGAAAAGAGTGAAGTATCTCAGTGAGGCATTAACAAAGATATAGAAAATATAAAAAAGAAGCAATCAGAGATAACTCAATAACTGAGATAAAATATATACTAAAGGTTAAAAAAAAAACAGACTATAGGAAGGAGAAGAATGAATTAGCTACTTGGAACACAGCGGGAGAGGGAGAGAAAGCAACCAAGCTGAACAGCAAAAAGTAAGAATGAAAAATGAGAATAGGTTAAGGAAACTCAATAATATCATCAAGCGAAATAACATTTGCATTATAGTATTATCAAAAGAAGGAGAGAGAGAGAAGGCAAGGTCAGAAAATTTATTTGAAGAAATAATAATGGAAAACTTCCCTAAGCTGGGGAAGGTAACAGAATCTAGATCCAGAAAGGACAGAGAGCCCCCAAAGAACTTAATCTCAGGAAGTCCACACCAAAACATACAAATAGTTAACATGGCAAAAAATAGTGATAAAAGATAGAATTTTAAAAGCAGCAAGAGAAAAGCAAACAGTTAATATGAAGGAAACAGCATAAGGTTAATGCCACTCTCTTCTGGCCAGCAAAGCACTGAGAAGAAAAAATCTGCAAATCTGCAACCAAGAACACTACCCAACAAGGTTATCATTCAGAATAGAAGGAGAGATAGAATTTCCCAAATGAAAGTTAAAGGATTTTATCACCACAAAATCAAACTTATGAAAAGTTAAAGGAAATTCTATAATCAGGGATAAGAAAAAGTATGAAAAGGAAAACTTTCACAGGTAATGCAAACACATAATAGTAGAATAAGTGCTTATAAAACCAATACGGAGTCTAAAGCACAAAAGCAGCAAAATCAGTTTTATCTATAAAAATCTGTCAAGAAATACACAAAATAAAAGAATTTAAAATATTATATACATAAAATGTGGGGGAGAGGAGTAAATATTTAGTGCTTTAAAATGGGCTCAAGTGACAGCTGGGTGGCTCAGTGGTTGAGTGTCTGCCTTCGGCTCAGGGCATGATTCTGGAGTCCTGGGATTGTGTCCCACATCAGGCTCCCTGCATGGAGCCTGTTTCTCCCTCTGCCTGTGTCTCTGCCTCTCTGTGTCTCTCATGAATAAATAAATAAATAATCTTTTTAAAAAATTTTTAAAAATAAAATGGGCTCAAACTTAAGTGACCATCAGCTTAATATAAATTGCCATATGTTTAAGATGTTGTACTGAATGGCATAATGGTATAACCTAAGGGTAACCACAAATCAAAGACCTGTAAAAGATACACAAGAGATAAAGAGAAAGGAAGCCAAGTATATCATGAAAGAAAGCTATCAAACCACAAAGGAAGAGAGCAAGAGCAAAATACAGGAACAGTGAAGTAGAAAAACCGCCATAAAACAAGTAACAAAATGGATGTACACACCTATCAAGAATGACTTTGAATGCAAATGGAATAAATGCTCCAATCAAAAGACATGGGGTTGCAGAATAGATTAAAAAAATAATAATAATAAGATCTGCCTACAAATAGACTAATTTCAGACCTAAGGACACAAGCAGATTAAAGGTAAGGGGATGTCAAACCATTTACCATACAAATGGAAGCGAAAGGAAAGCTGGGGTAACAAGACTTATACCAGACAAAATAGACTTTAAAATAAAGACTGTATCAAGAGACAAAGAGGGACACCACATAATAATAAAGGGAACAACCCAACAGGATATGACAACTGTATTTATGCACTAAATATACAAGCACCTAAACACATAATGCAACCATTAATAGTCCTAAAGGAAGAAATTGACAGTAATATCATAATATAGTAGGGGACCTTAACACCCCACTTATAACCTAATGGATAGATCATCCAGACAGAAAATCATAAGGGACCAGGCTTTCTGAGGGACACATTGGACCAGATGGATCTAACAGATATTTTTAGGACATTCAACCCAAAAGGAGCAGAATGCACTTTTTTCCAAGTGAACTGGAAACATTCTCCAGAAGAAATCACATGTTAGTCAACAACAACAACAACAACAAAAAACTTAATAAATTTAAGAAGACTGAAATCGTATCTTTCATTTTTTTCTGACTGCAACAGTATGAAACTAGAAATCACCCACAGAAAAAGTCTGAAAAGAATAAAAATACATTGAAGCTAAGTAACATACTACTAAACAATGACAGGGGCAACCAAGAAATCAAAGAAGAAATTTAAAACTATGAAAATGAAAATGCAATAGTCCAAAATCTTTGGGACAGCAAAGATTGTCTTAAGAGGGAAGAATATAGCCATCTAGCAATCTCAGATAAACAACTCGCTTTTACACCTAAAAGGGCTAGAAAAAGAAAAACAAACCCCATCCCGTAGAAGGAAGGATATAATTAAGATTAGAGCAGAAATAAATGAAATAGAGACTTAATATAAGAGATCAAGGAAGGGGTGCCTAGGTGGCTCAGGCATTAAATGTCTGCCTTCGGCTCAGGTTATGATCCCAGGGTCCTGGGATTGAGCTCCCTGCTCACAGGGAGCCTTCTCCTTCTCCTCCCCCACCTCTCAAATCAACAAATTAAAAATCTTAAAAAAAAAAAAAAAAATCAATGAAACTAAGAGCTCATTCCTTGGCAAACAAAATTGATAAACCTTTAGCCAGACCCATCAGGAACAAAAGCAAAAACAAAAGAGCAAGAGAGAAGACTCAAATAAATAAAATCAAATGAAAGAAGAGAAATAAATGCCACAGAAATACAAAGGATCATGAAATTATAAAAAAAAAATATACCAAAAAATTGGATAATCTAGAAGAGATGAATAAGTCACTAGAAACACAGCCATTCAAAACTGAATCGAAGAAAAAAAAAATCTGAACAGACTGATTACCAGCAATGAAATATAGTCCATAATAAAAAACTCTTCCAACAAGCAAAAGTCCATGGCCAAATAACTTCACAGGCAAAGTCTACCAAGTATATCAAGAAGAGTTAATAGCTCTTCTTAAACTACTCCAAAAACTGAAAGAGGAATGAAAGCTTCCAAATATATTCTACAAGGCCAGCATTACTGATTCCAAAACCAGACACAGACAATAGAAAAGAGACAACACCACAGAAACAATAGGCCAATATCTCTGATGAGCACTGATGCAAAAATCCTCAACGAAGTGTTAGCAAACCAAATTTAACAACTCATTAAGAAAATCATTTACCCCGATCAAGTAGGATTTATTCCAGGGATGCAAAGGTAGTTGAATATTCTCAAATCAATCAGCACAATACATCCCGTTAATAAGAGAAGGGGTAAAAAAGCATGCTCATCTCAATAGACACAGAGAAAGCACTTGATGGAGCACAACATCCATTCATGATAAAAATTCTCAACAAAGGAAGTTTAGAGGGAATGTACCTTGATATAATAAAGACCACATATGAAAAACCCACAGCTAACACCATACTCAATAGTAAAAAGCAATTTTTCCTCTAAGATTAGGCACAAGAATGTCCACTCTCACTACTTTTATTCAAGATAGCACTAAAAGTTACAGCCACAGCAATCAGACAAGAAATAAAATGCATCCACATTGGTAGGAAAAAAGTACAGTTTTCACTATTTGCAGATAACTTACTATAAACGGGAAACCCTACACTCCACCAAAAATCCTTCTAGAACTAATAATGAATTCAGTAAAGTCACAGGTTAAAAAGTTAATGTACAGAAATCTGTTGCATTTCTATATACTAATAAAATAGCAGAGAAATTAAGAAAACAATCCCATTTATAATTTCACCAAAAAAGAATAAAATATGCAAGTATAAATTTAAGGAGGTGAAAAATGTATACTTTGAAAACTATAAAACACTGATGGAAGAAATTGAACGTGACACAAATGGGAACATACTCCATGTTTGTGTATTGGGAGAACCAGTATTATTAAAATGCCCACACCACCCAAGGAATCTGCAGATTCAATGCAATCTATATGAAAATACCAACAGTATTTTTCACAGAACAGTACTAAAATTGTTGGATGGGTGGATGGATAGATAGATTGATTGATTGTTGGAACTACAAACACAGATAGTCAAAGCAATTTTGAAACAGAAGGACGAAACTGTAGAGATCACAACCCCAGATCTCAAATTATACTACAAAGCTATAGCAGTAATTGAAACAGTACGGTACTGGCACAAAAATAGAATAGGAAAAAGAGCCCAGAAACAAACTCTCACTTATATGGTCAGTTCATCTATGACAAAGGAGGCAAGAATATACAATGGAGAAAAGACAAGCCTCTTCAACAAATGACACTAGGAAAACTGGAGAACTACATGCAAAAGAAGGAAAGTGGACCACCTTCTTACACCATCACAAACGTAAACTCAGAATGGATTGATTTGTCGTTCTTCGACTGACCTATTTCTCTTACCATTATACCATCTGGGTCTGTCCGTGTCGTTTCAACAGGCAAGATTTCATTCTTTTTTTTTTTTTTTTTAGATTTCATTCTTTTTTATGATTAATATTCCATTATATACGTGTGTTTATACACACACATATATATGTATGTGTATATATATCTATCTATGTAGATATATAGATGGATGGATTGACTTTTGGCTTGCTAAGTAATTCATATAGAGCTATGTCTGATCCAGTAATTCCACTACTGGGTATTTACCCAAAGAACATGAAAAAAAGATACATGCAGCCCTATCTTTATTATAGTATTATTTATAATAGGATGCGGAAGCAGCCCAGTGTCTATTAATAGATACATGATAAAGATGATGTGATATATATGTGTATACACACACACACACACACACACACACACATATATGTAGGATATTATTCAGACATAGAAAAGGATGAAACCTTGCCACAGTCAACCTAGTAGATATACTGCTAAGTGAAATAAGTCAGAGGAAAAACATATATGTGATTTCACTTATGTGTGGAATTAACAAATGAACAGAGAAAAAAGTACTCAAATACAGGGAATGAACTGGTGGTTGCCAGAAGGGAGGGGTGGGGGAAATGGGTCAAATAAATAAAGATTAAGACTACACATATCTTTTTTTTTTTTTAAGATTTTATTTATTTATTCATGAGAGACACACAGAGAGAGAGGGGCAGAGACACAGGCAGAGGGAGAAGCAGGCTCCATGCAGGGAACCCGATGTGGGACTCGATCCTGGGTCTCCAGGATTATGCCCTAGGCAGAAGGCAGACGCTCAACTGCTGAGCCACCCAAGCATCCCAAGACTACACATATCTTAATGAGCACTGAAAAATGTAGATTTGTTGAATCATTATTTTGGACACCTGAAACTAATATGACATTGTATATTAATTATAGTTCAATTAAAAATAAATAAAAATGATGGCCCTAACATAAACAACATGTACTGCTTTCAAGGGAGTAAAATAAACCATCTCTTTTAGGTGGTGGTAAAGAACTTGGGGTCTAGAGCCAGAGTCTCCAGATTTGAATTCCAGGTTCACCTTTCAATATTTGTATGGAGAAAAGTTATTTAATCTTTGTGACTCTACCTTACTGGTACCTTAGTTACTTAGTTATGTAACAAAATAGGCATCAAAATAGGCATCAAAATAGGCATCAAAATAACTCATGTTATTATTATGAGTATAAAAGGAGTTAATACCATGCCCAGTATAGGGTATTTAATAAATATTAGCTATTATTCTTATATAGTGTATGAAAATTTAGGTAGGAAAGCCTGTGTCTGTCTGCAGAGGCAAAGATACTTTCTTTTCACAATTCATTAAACTAAAACATAAAGCACACCCCTTAGAATTTACAGTGAAATGAGAAGTCTGTGTTGCATGTCCAACAGAATTATAAATATAGCAGCAGATGTTTGAAACAGAGTATCACAACTAAAAGTATTTGAAACATTGAGATGTAGTCCCTGAAATCATCTTGCAAAGCAAATGTGCATCATCAACCAAGATAGTTTTGGTCTCTTCTCACAGGCAAATGGATTCTTTCGAGGATTATGGTTTACTTTTTAGCTTTACCATTTATTTTTCTATCAAACCCTGTTTAAAGCTGATACACATGCTTTCAAGTAAAGATCTTTCAAATATTTGACAATATATGACATTTCAGATATATGACATAGTGAAGCTAACATCAGATGATGATGGTCACCCCTATAATGATGACCCTCTAGAATGGTGATTTATAGTTTGTGTTTCAACCATCAGATGAAATTCTTCAGACGGTTTCTTTATTGTGTCAGTCATTAGCCCATCCCATGCACTATCCTCCTCTTTTTTCCTTACCCAACCGAGGTGATAGATCATGATTGGGTTACATCAATCATGACCACTTGTTGACAACTTCCCAGGTTCCTTCGCAGTCAGTGCTGGACGTAGGACTTATTAACACCAAATGAGATATGTGGAGATGTTCCTGGGAAACTCTCCCTTTCCTGATAATAGAGGTCAGAAAGAGCTAACACTTTCCCTTCCATCTTCCCTCTGTCCTGAACACATGCATGTGCTGTTTGGAGCTGCTAGTGCCCTGCTTATAACCAAGAAGTGACAAGTATAAGGGAAAAGCCAAGAGATTCTGGTCCCTTCACCATCAAATCACTAAATCAAAGGCCACAGCCATCTACTTCCAGGACTTTTGTTACATAACAAGCACAAGCCCCAATTCTTTTAAGGCACCGAATACTGGGCGGTTGTTATTTACGGCTAAATATACTTCACATTGGTACAGCACAAAATTTAAGACCTTAGGTGATATAGATCTTATACTTTGAGTTGTATAATTTTTTCATGATGAAGGAGTAAATCAGGAAAATCTTCCAATATCAAAAATTTCATAGGGAGATGACACTAAATATATATAATAAAGGAAACTCAGAGCTTTCAATAACTCCTCTAAGCTTGTAGATAAGTATTTAATAGCAATTGAGCAAGGAATTCTAGTGCTATAATATGTAGAATCATAATTAAAAGTGGAGATTATGTTTTAAATGTCAAAAGAAGTTTGTAATTAGTACCAATTGTTAATTGAGCCCCCTGATAGCACCACAATCTCTTAATCAGTTTGTGCCTGTGTTCTTATAATCAATTATTTGTGAATGATAAGAAACAGGGGTCTTAGTGCCTTTTTGGTTAATTGTGTCTGAGCCAAATCACCCTGATAAACTTAGAAGAAGCAGCAGCAATAAGATACAATGATCTATATTCACTACAACACGAACATAGATCTTGAAAGTCCCGAAAACATTCTTAAATTCAAAGGGATACACTATTTAACTTCCAAATACCGTGGAGGATTTTTCTTCAAAAGGTGATGAAATCAATCAACATTCACTTCATTTTTGGAAGCAACACATGATAGAAATGGTATAATTTCAGCAGACTTCATCTCTTTTACTTCCTAGTAAATGTATTATATGGATGGCATAAATTGTACCTTGGAGAATTTTAGGGTCATCTGCTTTAATTCAGTTTTCTTGAAAGAATACTGCAAATTCTGAGTTTTTGTCTAAATAAATTATTAAAGTGTCAAAAGATTTTATCAAATGCCTTAAATATTTCCCCAAACTTACTTTTCTGTTAATTTCATAGTCAGGATATCATGGATACGTAGTATAGATTTGGAATAAGGAACAGCAGAAATCAAATGTCAGTAACCCACTGGCCTCAAAACATGTCTGTATTTTAACAACAGGTAAACAAAAGAGAACAGAAAGAGAAGGCAGGTCAAATTGATGACTGACTGTATTTATGTATTCAGTCTCCCAAATCACAAATGCCAAACAACCTGACTTGCTCAAGTCTGAACTCACTGGAGTAGATATCTAGAGTCCCAGCTGATGGGCTAGTTAGCACATGACAGTAGGCTCTGGCGAAGGTACCTCACATTTAGTGGGAAGGATAATCTTGTTGCAAGAGGAAAGGAGTGCATTCCTATTGAAATAGAAATGCAAAGTTGACAGAAACTATGAGGACCTGGGTACCCTTCCCAGGAAGAAAAACAGAACTATGCAGATCGTAAGGCCAAGTGGCTCTGGAGAAGTCCTGAAGCATCCTAGCCATTGGAACCAGGTAAATTATAGGACTAGAGGGAAAAGGATTTAGCCTACTATGCAAGATGATCAGGAATAAAATGATGATAGCCTTAGGTCACACAACTAAATGTAGATCCTGCCCTTGGGTGCCTAATAGAGTGCAGTACTTGGGGAAGGGCTTTTGAGATAACGCACAGAGTTGAGAATGCAAGGAGAATAACTTCGTAAGAGTTACCTGTCATTATGGGATAGACAGTTACTGCCTTTATTCAAAACAGCAGTTCCTAAGAATTTCCTTCAGTAAACAATGATGGCCTGAGCATCCTCAGGATTTGTAGATAATATAGTATTATTACAATAAACAAAGTCAAGTTTTATAAGCTGTAAGGTGAGAACTGACTAGATTTCTATTGTAGACTCTACAGATGTGTCTCAAACATTCCATGTCACTATTAAAATGAGTTTCTGCACAATTCGTATGTATGTATACACACAAACACACATACACACCCCAACATATATCTTACAGCTGGAACATTCAGCTTAAGTGGCTGGATGAAAAACATCACAGTTGATTAAATATCCAAGAAGATCTTCACTTTTTCCACATACAATTTTTCCTTTTAAGTTAATCTTGAAACTACCAAATCCAAATGCAATCACATTAGCTTTCCCTCATTAATTCCTTCTTCCTTGGTGACTATTTTGATAAATCTTGGGCAAGTTTCTAAAATCTGTCTTCTAATAGTACAAATCCCAAGATATGGTTCAAGTCCTTTTTGTAAAGCAAATGCCTTCCATGAATTATTTGCTTGACTTTTTTTTTTCAAAGGGACTCATTTGGTGACAAAATGATTCATAATTCAGTTCCTGAAGCATTAACTGCATAATCATTGAGTGGCTTCAAGGAATCTGGCAAAATCCTTGAACCCAAATACTATACTGCAAATATGCCCTTACTGCTTGAGTTTACTTACTAGTTTTATTTCACATTTTCAGGCTTTGATGAGAACTGTAGTAGATACTGCAATGCCCTGAGGTATTTTCTCTAGCCATTTCATGTCCAGTTGATTAATGATATCCAGATGCCATATGTGTTAGTTAGGATGCCTTTCTTTTATTGCAAGTGATAGAAACAATGAAAATTCATCTGAGTCACACACACACACACACACACAATAATTTACAATGCAGTATATGCTCGGTAAGAAAAGGATTAAGATAAAAATGGCAGCAGTTGTGACCACATTGAACTTGAAGGATAATCCCTTAATATCCAGATCATGAAGTAAGACATTTTCATTGTCTCTAGATTATAAATCTTAAAATTGACTGACACAGGAAAAGCCATCTTCATATAAAGCCTCCAAATAAGACAATTCTACAATTTAACCCATTTGATAAATTATGTTGATTTTCCCATTACTGTACACACGCAAAAAAAAAAATTACATCATGCTACTGTTTATACTAAAAGTATACTCTTTATACTTTATTGCTGTCATTTTCCTTAAAGATTCTCCCTTCTAGGTAGCTTAATGGAGATTTGCAAATGATCTATCTGATAATCGGTAAAATCCTAAAAAATATAAACAACTTATACAGCTCAACACCAAAAAAACAAATAATCTGATTTTAAAATAAGCAGAAGGGATCCCTGGGTGGCGCAGCGGTTTGGCGCCTGCCTTTGGCCCAGGGGGCGATCCTGGAGACCCGGGATCGAATCCCACGTCGGGCTCCCGGTGCATGGAGCCTGCTTCTCCCTCTGCCTGTGTCTCTGCCTCTCTCTCTCTCTCTGTGTGACTATCATAAATAAATTTAAAAAAAAAGATTTAAAAATAAAATAAAATAAAATAAGCAGAAGATCTAGATATTTATTCCAAAGAAGATATATGGATAGCCAACAAACACATGAAAGATGCTCAAAGTCACTAATCAAAAGGATGCAAATCAAAACCAAAATGAGATATCACCTCACAGGGCTAAGAATGGCTCGTATCAAAAGACAGTGAGGATGTGGAGAAAAAGGACACCTCATGCACTGTTGGTGTACCAGTTGCACTGGTACAACTGCTACAGAAAACAATATGGAGATTCTCAAAAATTTAAAAATAGAAATACCATATGATCTAGTAATTCCACTACTGGTATATACCCAAAGAAAACGAAAACACTAAGTAGATACATGCACCCCTTGTTTATTGCATCAATAATAGCCAATATATGGAAGTAACCTATTCACCAATGAATGGATAAAGATATAGTATATAAATACAATGAAATATCATTTGGCTATAAAAAGAATATTTCCACGTGCAACAATATGGATGGACCTAGAAGGCATTATGCTGAATGAAATAAGTCAAAGACAAATATTATATGATTTCACTTATATGTGGCATCTAAAACATGACAAATGGAATCATAGAGAACAAACTTTCCAGAGGGGAAAGGGTTGAGAAGATAGCTGAAATAGAGATCAAGAAGTACAAACTTCCAATCATAAAAAAAGAAAAATTAAATCATGGGGAAAATAATTACAGCATTGGGAATACTGTCAATAATGTAATGACGTATGACGACACATGCTCACTGTACATACTGTGGTGAGCACAGTGTAACGCACAAAATTGTCAAATCACTATGTTGGGGGATAAAAAAAGGTGATCTTTTCCATATAATGTTCCCTCTGCACCGGATTTTATAGGATATGAATTTTGCTAAGCCTGCAACTTTTGTTTCCTTCCATTTGAGCACCCTTTCTCATCTTCCCCCATCACCTTTTATATAGTTCCTTTTTAAAGTAGACCTCTCAGCATTCTGCAAAGGGTTTGTTTTGTTTTTAAAAAGATCTTGGTAGCCTGCTCTTTTTGGTTTTTCTCTGAACTAGGTAAGTTTATTTATACTTAAATTATCGTCATTTTAACAGATAATTTTGGATTTACTTCTGCCATTAAACATTTATGACTCACTTATTTTTATCTCTTAGTATGAGGTGTCACGTTGGTATTGTTTTTTGGTTTACTATTTGTGTTAGTCCATAAGAACCCTTATCTTGACGCTTAATCATTTAAAACCTGAAATATTAATTGCCTTTCTACCTTCTCTTCCCACTAGCATCTTTGTTGGCTCCTAGAATTTTCATGCCAGAACATCATTATTGAAATGTTATTGTTTTATAATGTAGCTTTTGCTTTAAGAATATAACAATTACCTTCACCTTGGTAACAAAATTGCCAAATTTAACTAGACAATTGTCACTGTAAGACTTTTAAAGGTATTTGATATACAGCACATTTTCTTTCATACCTTAAATTTCTCGATGAGGCTTTCTCCCCCAGTTTTTAAAGCTGCACAATATATCCTATATACAAAGTGATTTTAAGGCATATTCTAGTAATGATGAAAAGAAATCTGTTATTTCTCACTTATGCCCAAACCTGATTTTATTCCTTGCCTTTATTTATGGTTTTTTATATATGTATATGTATATATGTACATACATACATATATGTGTATACACATATATACACAGAGACATATATATGCTTACATTATTTCATTTTGGCTAGTTAGGACTCATCATTTAATCAATTTATACGTATCATTTTAAGATTTTATTTCTCAAAATTATTTTTGAGATTTGTCCATATTGCTGCATAGTTGTAGTTTATTAATTTCCGCTGATAGAATTCCACGTAGAAAGATAGCACAAATCACGTATGCATTTAACTGGAACTGGATGCAGGATTTGTACATATGCAAATCTCCTGGTACTTAATATAAGTTTTTCTTTTGTGTATGGTGTGCATATTTAGTTACTAGTGATTTTGCTAGTTAGTGATGTATAGTCATGTCATCCTTAAACCCAGTAATAGGGACACCTGGATGGCTCAGTGGTTGGGTGCCTGCCTTTGGCTCAGGTCATGACCCCGGGGTCCTGGGATCGAATCCCATGTCAGGCTCCCTGCATGGAGCCTGCTTCTCCCTCTGCCTGTGCCTCTGCCTCTCTCTCTGTGTCTCTCATGAATAAATAAAATCTTAAAAAAAAAAAAACAGTAATAATATGTGAGCACTTGATATTGCCGTACACTTTGTCACCATTCCAGAAAGTATGAAATGGTATTTTATTCTTATTTCCCTTATAATGTACAAGTTTGAGAATATTTACATATGTCTATTGGCCATTATCTTTTCTCTTGTGAAATACCTATTTGGGTCCCTTTTTTGGACATTTTTCCAAATGATTGGTAACCAATGTCTGTATATATAGGATGCCACATTAGCCAAATGTACTTAAATACCTGCCATGTACCTTGCCTTTTCACTATTATGTGGGGTCTTTGGTAAATATCTTTCTTAATTTTAACTAGATGAATTTGTTATTTTTTCTTGTACTTTGAGTCTCAATTAAGAAATCCTTTACTATCTCAAGTCATAAAAATATTCTATTATCAATGAAAATTATAAAGTTTGTGATCCATATTTAAGTTCAATCCATGTGGAATTTTTGTGTGATGAGGTACAGATCCATTTAAATATATCTTTCCAAAATGATCAATTTTCCTGGCATTATTTAATTAAATTCTCCATGTTTTCCCTACTTGTCTTCAATGCCAACTCCATTATAGATTAAGCTTCCAAATATGTGTGAGTCTCTTTCAAAGGTCATCATTTTTGCCATCCAATTTGTTTATCTCTACACAGATACTAGACGGTTTTTAATACTCTATTCCTCTGGGTAGCCAAAATACAAACTCAAAAGATTCTTCTTCTTGGAGAGTGAATTTTTTACTTTCAAATAAACTTAAGTTGGGAAAATTTTCTACATTAAAAAAATCTGTGATTTTTATTGGCATTGAATTCATTGGTTAATTTGTGAGGAATTAACATAAAGATATTACCTTCTACATATGAACGTTACATTTCTCCATTTAAGATTTACTCAGTTCTTTAATGACTTTAAATAACATTTAATTATTCTTATTACTTTCTACATAAAAGCCCTTTAAAAACTTATTTTTATTACTAATATAAGCATACTTTCAATGTTTTAGTTACCTATTATTGTGAAACAAAGTACCCCCAAACTTAGTTGATTCTACCTTCTGGGCTGAGCCAAGCTGGGTAATTTCTTTGCTCTACATGGTGTCTGCTCAAACTGGAAAGTCCAGATGATTCTTTCAGCGATATGATGTTGCATCTGCTAGGATATATGGAATTACTAAAGGGTGGATAAACATGGCTCCCTTTATGTGTTGCATGCTTTAGTTTTGCTTGGCAAGATGTATTCAGGGTGGTTGAACTTTTTACATGACGACTGGCCTCCAAAAGAAAAAAGTTCCCAAACCTCTTAAAGGATACTGGAATTAGCACAGTATAAATACTGTCTCACTATATTGGGCAGATCCCATCACAAAGTTAGCCCAATTTCAAGGGAAAGAGAAAAAGACTCCACTTTTTGATATGAAGAGAGGTATATACATATAAGGAAGGAGTTAATGGTGGTTTCAGGCCACAATTCATACCACTTCCACATCCTAAATATGCTCACCCTCACCCAAGACCCCAGCATTTCATCCCACTCTGACATCAGACTCTAGTATTTCATAGAGAATATTTCCATCTAAATATGGTCTAGATCCAGGAACAGAGGAGTCTCCTCAGCTGAACTCCTTCAGGTGCAGACACTGTGAACTAAAAATTGCATAGTATGGGCCTCACAAATGCCTAATAATGGGGCAAGAGCAGGATAACCTCATTAGACACCATTGTTCAAAAGTAGAAAAAGAAATGCACATAGAAGTTTATCTGTCCCATAGCAATTCTGAAATATAGTCAATCATGTATTTCCAGTTCCCTCTACTCCAAGGGCAAGGAATATCTCTTGGACTATTTCTCTGTGACTCATGACTCTACCCTGAGTCATTCTTCGTTTTCCATAAGAAACATTCCACGTTTGTGGTGAGTGGTTTTTTTCACCAGAGCTGTTGCCTTTGTAAGGATGAGGATCCTAAGATCTCTTTATTTTTGTACTTAGTCTTTTTTTTTTTTTTTTTGTTCAAGTTGGCAGTGCTCTCTCTCATCAGTTTTCTTAAAACCCTAGTAGGTTTTCTAGGAATTTTATTTCAGTTGACTCCATCAGACGAGAGTCGCATCCACAGATATTGTCTAGAACAGAATGTTCTCTGCATGTCAGAATGCTGTGGGACAACACTCATCAAGCACTTAGAAACCTTCTTATCTGACTTAGAAGTTAAGGCACTGATTCTGAATCTTTTGGATATTTCTAGAAACATCTCACAGCCATACACTTGATTTGATCTCAACCCTAAGGTACATATTTTACTGATATCTCCCTGTGTTTGATCTTTTCTTTGAGGCCATTTTTTATTCTGAGAACATTTGCCAGCTGGAGAAACTGGTAATAAGAAACAGCATAATTTCAGCATGCTCCAGATTGGATTTTTTTTTTTCCCCTGAATTCTGGTGAAACCAAGCAGAGTTCCTTTTCTATTTTATCTCTCAGTTTATGTACTTCATCATAGACAGCTTACAAAACTGCCTAGAAATCTCCCAGCCAAGTCCACAAGTTTATTAGGTACATTTTCTTTCTTTTATGTACTTGCAGACAATAGTGCTGCCAAACATCCCACCACTGCATAACACAGGTTGTCTTTTTCACCATCTTCCAACAACTATTCTCTCATTGCCTTTTAGTTTCCTACTCACTGCTTAGTCATAAAGCCAATTTCACATTTTAGCTTTCTGTTTTGGAAGTACCCCACATCTAGATACCACATTATATTACAGTTATCTATTGCTGCATAACAAACTACCCCAAAACTTAGTGGTTGAAAATACAGATGTATTCCCCCCTTTTCTTAAACAAATGTATTATATATGATTCTCCCATCTACATTGGGCCCAGCTGAGCAGTTTTTCTGCCTTCTGTGATGTCCTCCAGACCTAGGACATCCAAGATGCCTGGCTCTTTCTTCCAGGTTCATTCCTCAGGTTGGAGGGACATGAGAGCCAGGGTTTGGCTAAACGTCACTTTCTATCTCCATATGGCTATGTTGTGCTTTCTCAAGGTTGGTATTATCAAACCGGTATTATCAGTTTGACTTCTTACACATGGTGACTGGATTCTAAGAGAAAGAGAGCTAGCTGCCAGCCTTCTTAAATGCTAAGTCTAGAATTGGCATAGCATCACTCCGACCACACTCTACCACAAGATTTGAAGGAAAAGGAAATAGACTATCTTTTACTGTGAGGAGCAATATGCCTATTGATAGTGACCACATTTGAAAACTCACACTATTAAAATTTTCTAATTTTTTAAAACTTGATACATGAAAATAAAACAGCTTTTACTAATATATCAGAAAAAATGATTAGAAATAAAAAGAATTTTGAAGGGCTGTGTATCAATTCTTTTCAACTTTGTCAATAATCTACCTTTTAAATTTTACTTCTAGTGTAGTTTTTAAATTTTCATTGATTTTTAAATATTAATTCCAGTATAGCTAGCAGTGTTATAGTAGTTTCAGGTGTACAATATAGGGATTCAACAAGTCCATATAACACCCAGTGCTTTTCACGAGAAAAGCACTTCTTAACCCCTATCACCTATTTCACCCATCCATCCCCCCACCCACTCCCTTCTGGTAACTATTACTTAGTTCCCTAGAATGAAGAGTCTGTTTCTTAGTTTACCTTCATAAATTCTTTTTATCTCTAATAGTTTGTCATCAATTATTTTCAGTTTTCTGGGTAGACAATCATCTCACATCTGGCAAGGACCTCCAACATAACCTCATCACCGCCTTGGCTTAGATTTTTATTATTCACAAAACAATCCAAACTATTTATATACTTCTATCCTAAGTTAACTCCAGAACTTACATTTCAAAAGTCCCTACTAATGTGAACAAGTCTGGGCCAAGCATATTCTTAGCAAAAACCATTTTTAAAAAAAGTATCTGCACAATATTTAGAGAAACATATTGCATTCTTAAAAGAATATCTGTACTCAAATGTGATTGCTGTAAAAAGACTAAGTAGCAATTCTCGTGTTACTCTCTGAGGCAACTGTGTTTGGAACTGACAAAATCTCTGTTTTAATAATGCCCCATTTCAATATGGCATAGTTTGCAAATACAAAGACCAAATATTTGCTTTACGTAAACCCTGACTTAAAAAGTAAATCCAGGATCTGGGCACCTGAGTTTCTCAACCCTCCTTTTACACCTACCAGCTTTACGACTGGTAAATATTGCTTAACCTGCAAGATCTTCCGTGTTGTTATCTTTAAAATGGAACTAATAATTATCGCCCTGCCTATGAAGGCAATTGCAGTGAACGTGGGATTAAAGACTTATAATTTTTAAATTTTTAAAAATTACTTCTGTATAAGTATCTCAAAATATTTAAGATAATTAAGACAATATTTCTGTAACATAGTATTTCTTACTTAAAGACAGGATATATCCCATAAATATTTGTTTGCTTTCCTGTTACCACAATTTCCTGGAGTTCACATTCCAGTGCGTGTACTTGTCACAGTATTTTCACTGCTGGCCCAGAGTGGTTCTTGGAGCCTGAGAATACATTTGGGACATCTGGAAGAGCTGAAAATATCTCTGCTGTCACTGTATTGTCCTCCTGCTGTTGTTTGCAGCATTTATTATTTTCTCTATTTCATATTCTATAGGTTTTCTGTGACAGACTTAGATGAAGATTTGTTTTATTTATCCTGCTGAGATGTTCTTGATATGTATACATTTTTTAAACCAAAGGGCTCAGATCTTTTAGGTACTGAAATTTTTCAGCCATTATCTTTTCCAATATTGTCTGGAATATTGTCCCTGAGTCTCTCTCTTGTTTTGGTAATTTCTGTTACACTTCTGTTGGACCATTTCATTAAAGCCTCCATGTTGATTTTTTTTTATTACCTCCCTTGATATCTCCAATCTGTTTATCTCATATCTTCCATCTGTTTATCATTCTATAATACACTCTGGTTGATTTCCTTAGATCTATCTTCCAGTTTGATTGGGTTCTTTGCTCAAGTCTGTCTTTTTGCTTCATCTTTTCCTATTCTCTCATGGTTTGTTTCCTCTTTCTCTCTTTAACGATAGTAAGAATACTTTCCCTGTTTCTCTCTTTAATGATAGTAAGAATACTTAATACTTTAAGTTTTTGCTTACATATTTATATAGTGTGGATTGTGACTAAAATACTAATTTTCCTGGGTTTTCTTTTAGACCTGATAAAAGTTTCTTGCCATAGTTCTACTCCTTCGTGGATTTTTTCCATCCTCAGTTTACTAAGGATGTCCATAAATATTTCATTACTGCTCTCTTTCTGGACAGAGGGATTGTATTTCCCTTCATATACTGACTTTAGCTGTGTTCAAATGATTTTCTTTAGACTCTAAAATGTAAATAGAATTAACTTCTCTTGTTTACTTGTAGAATTTTTAAAGCACAAGTTTATTCATCATGTTCCTTATTCCTGCCTTGGCAATCATGTATGTCAAGTTGGATCCTCAGTCAGCCTGGGTCCCTGTGAGCACTAGGGGACTATCATAACAAAGTTCTCTGCCAACCCCAACTGGACATGAATGTGAGCCAGATTAAGCTGGTTTACCTGACTGAATTAGTTTGTCTTCATTATGGTTCACCCCTCTGTGGGGTCCCTTTCTTTTCCCAGATTATAAAAAAATCCTGATTGGTATTTACTTTAAATTCAGGTATGTATTCAAATTGTCCTAGCCATTAGCATCCCTATGGCTTTCTAATGGGAGGAAAGCCTTACAATGTTAGCTAATTTGACCATGTTGCTGGAAGCTAGCAATTAAACCGTTGGTCATTCTGTTTACAATTTTAAATGAATTATTCATAGGCATAATACATATACATTATATGTAGTCAACTCTTACCTATTACTGTTGAACAAAGGAAAGAGCATAGTACTAAATCCAAAAGAGATGTTAAATCAAATTTCCATAATTAGGACTAATTGGTGTAGATTGTTTTCAACTTAATAAAAATTTGAAATTATTGTCTACTTTTAGAAAATGGAATGCTTATTGCTTTTAAGTACATATTTTTTCAAATTTTTTAAAAGGGAATTTCTAGGAAGTTACTTGCTGAACTCATTAGAGCCTTACCCTTGTAAATGCAAACCTAAAGTTCTCAAAATCAGTTTATATAGGGTCAAGTTAAACTTTAACCAAGTTTAAGTACCAAAATTTTCAGAGATTCTAACTAGGATAGTTTATAATATGACCTATCATAATGAATTATCACAATATGCTAATATGCTATCACATTATGCTAACCAAACGAATTATCACTATTTTCTTCTATAACAGATCTTCATTCTTCCTTCTCTGATCTGTTCTACCATTTACCCCATGACTGACACATGATAGATACGTAATACATAGCATGAAACTGAATTTGTGTAATTTTTGGTTGGTCTTATGCTGCCAAAAGTAGCAACTAGAGTGTGAGAAGGTTAAGTGAACATCTCAGTGGATTTTGACTACTGGATCAGAGTGAAGACTAGAATGCTCTCAGACATGTTCTCTTTTAAACCAGTATTTCTGAAGTTATAGGATATATTTTCAGAATTCAACAAGTTATTTATGGGACTTTTAAAATTCTTTATCTTCATTTTCATGATGATTTTAAAAGTTATATGAACATATTCTGTATTTTCTGGAAGCCTGTCTTCTAGCCTATATCTTCCCATGTGAGAAACAGCTTTTGCATATATCTCATAAAGTGAGGCCAACCAGTCCCTCACTAATTGTCATGAGCCAATGGGACAAGAAGGGAAGCAAATGGCATAAATGATGTATTCACACCAGGGAAGGCCAAACAACATCACAAAGCACTAGTAATCAAAAAACACATTAGCATTGGCCTGCCACACTCTACTAAACTAGTACATGGTTTAGTATCCTGATTTTACTGTAAGTGACCTATTTATTTTTAGCAATCAACATTTTCTTTCACATTTAATTAATGTTAGTTTACATTTGATTGATTCTGTGGTTGTTTTTAATTTGTTAGGTTTTTTTTTTTTTAAGACTTTATTTATTGATGAGAGACAAACAGAGAGAGGGAGGCGGGGCAGAGACACAGGCAGAGGGAGAAGCAGGCTCCATGCTGGGAGCCTGATGCAGGACTCAATCCCAGGACTCCAGGATCACGCCCTGAGCCCAAGGCAGTGCTAAACCGCTGAGCCACCCAGGGATCCCCTTGTTTAGGTTTTATAGAGACAAAGTTATGTGAACAAAAAGGTTATTGTTAGCTTAATAGACTAAGTCAACTCTGGAGGGTCACACAAATTGTGTCTTTTAGTTGGAATCTGTGCAGCCAACACAATCTTGAGCAAGAACAAATCTGGGGATCTCACAATACCACATTTTAAGATATACTACAGGGGCGCACCTGGGTGGCTCAGTTCGTTATACTACAGGGCTTTGCCTGGGTGGCTCAGACTCTTGATTTCAGGTCGGATCATGAGATCAAGCCTCATGTGAGGCTCCATGCTGAGCCTCTCTCTCTGTCCTCCTGCCTGAAGTGACTCTCTGATGTTATTTGACAGAGACAGAGAGAAAAAAAGGAAAGAGAGAACATGCACAGCAAGGGAGTGGCAGAGGGAAAGGGAGAAGCAGGATCCCCCACTGAAGCCAGGAACCCAACATAGGCTCAATCCCAGAACTCTGGGATCATGACCTGAGCAGATGCTTAACCAACTGAGCCATCCAGGTGGGGGGAAAAAAAAAAAAAAAAAAAAAAAATATATATATATATATACACACACACACACACACACACATATATATATATTACTGCAAAGTTAAAGTAATCAAAATATGGTACTCAGAAATAGACATTTTATTGGAATGAGACAGAGACCCCAGAAATATAACCATACTTATATGGCCATTAATCTACAAGAAAGGAAGCAAGAATATACAATGGGGAAAAGACAGTCTTTAACAAATGGTACAGGGAAAACTGGACAGCTACATGCAAAAGAATGAAACTGGACCACTTTCTTACACCATACCCAAAAATAAACTCAAAATGGATTAAAGTCCTAAATGTGAGACCTGAAACTATAAAACTTCTAAAAGAAAACATAGCCAGTAATCTCTTGGACATTGGCCTTAATAACATATTTACAGGCATGTCTCCCCAGGCAAGGGAAACATAAGCAAAAATAAACCATTGGGACTACAACAAAACAACAAGCTTTTTTGCACAGCAAAGGAAACCATCAGCAAGATGAGAAGGCCACCAACTGAACGGGGAAATAATATTTGCAAATGATAGACCTGATAAGGGGCTAATATCTAAAATATACAAAGAATTTATACAATTCAACACCAAAAAAACAATCTGATTTAAAAACAGGCAGAGGACCTGAACAGGCATTTTCCCAATAGGACCTACACATGGTGAACAGATACGTGAAAATATGTTCAACATCACAGATCATCAGAGAAATGCAAATCAGGAATTACCCATGCTACAAGGAATTATCACCTCACACCAGTTAGGATCGCTAGGATCAAACAGGTAAGATAGCAAATGGGGACAAGAATGTGGAGAAAAGGGAATCCTTGTGCACTGTTGGTGGGAATGTAAACTGGTGCAACCACTGGAGAAAACAGCATGGAGGTATCTTTAAACATTAAAAATAGAAATACCATATGATCCACTAACTCCCCTGCTGTACATTCACCCAAAGATAACAAAAAACATTCATTCAAAAGGACATATGCACCCTCAGGTTCATCATAGCACTGTTTATAATAGCCAAGTAATAGAAGCCACTTAAGCGTTCGATAGCTGAGTGGCTAAAGCAGATGTGGTATATATACACAATAGAATATCACACAGCCATAAAAAAGGAGATCCTGCCATTTGTGAGAACATGGATGGACCTAGAGGGTGTTATACCAAGTGAAATAAATCCAAGAAAGACAAATGTGATTTCACTTACATATTAAATTTAAAAAGCAAAATAAGCAAATAAAACCAAATAAAATCATAAATACAGAGGGTAGGGACCCCCGAGTGGCTCAGTGGTTGAGCATCTGCCTCTGGCTCAAGCTGTGATCCTGGGGTCCTGGGATCAAGTCCTACATCAGGCTCCCCATAGGGAGCCCTCTTCTCCCTCTGCCTATGTCACTGCCTCTCTCTCTGTGTCTCTCATCAACAAATAAAACCTTTAAACATAATAAAAAATAAACACATAGAGTAAACTGGTGATTGTCCCAGAGGAGGGGGTTGTGAAAGCATGAGCAAAATAGGTAGAGATTGAGGGACAAATTTCCAATTATAAAATAAATAAGTTAGGAGGATAGAAAATACAACATAGGGAATCAATAAAATTTTATTAACATTATATAGTGACAGATGGTAACTATACACATCATGATGAGCACAACCTACAGAATTGTCGAATCTCTATGTTGTACACCCAAAACTAATATAACATTGTATGTCACCTATAAAAAAATAAATAAGTGAATGGAATCTGGGCAATACTCTTGACAAATACTGAACTATTTAAAATATCAACTCTTAAGAGCCCACTGTCAAAGTGTTAGAATATTTACATTTATTAGCCCAGTTTTAGATCTGATATAAATAAAATCATCAATATAAACAGAACAAATGCTGATTCTTTCTCTGTACTAAGGATTTCTCATGTTACGGAGGCTAAAAGGGAACTCAAAAATATTCCTTCCTTATGAGGTCAGTGAATTCAAATCGGCCAGTTGTCTATATGAATACTTTCACTTATACAAGTACTTAATTATTGTTTGTCAACTTCAAGTGCCTTGAGGCTGACTACCGATTGAACAAAAATCCACTTTGAAAAAAAAAAAACTGCTTTAAAAGAATGCGAAAAATCAAGGGTATTTCTCTCTCAACTAAAGAAAAAAGTCCTTTCAAACGCAAAAATGATTACTGCCATTTGGTCATTTCAGCACCAAGACAGAGCTGGCAATCAAAGATGCTGCTAATGGCGAAGACAGCCTCCAGCAGTTAAAGCATCCAGGAGACGGATTACTTTTTTAGGGTAAATAATACTTCCTGTGACCACAGATTCAGACATCGAAGGCCCCATGCATCAAGTTGATGGCATCATTTACATGAAGTCTCCACTGCCATCAGCTCTCTGACTTACACGTGAAAGAAAAACGCTTCCAAGGCCCAGTTAAAATTCTGATTAATAGGTTAGTCAGGTAGAGCCAAGATTTGCAATGGGCTGCAGTTGGTGCTTTGTCCAGGACCATGGATCATTTAGGATGAATAGAGCCCTCAGTAGCGGAGTTAACAGCATCTCTCAGGCAGCAACTTGAAATGCAGTCTTAGGGTTTGTTTGGCCCTGCAGTTGGCACCGCGGCCAGCAAACACTCCAGCTGGGCAGCAGAACCCCAGCCAGCCCTTCTCACCTGATCTGCCAAGCCTGGCAGGCGCTCCCCTTTCACCATCCAGATTCTGAATGTGTGTGCACTGAAGGGAGACGATGTGGTCGTGCCTCTTAATGGCGAGGAAGTTGGAAGAGGTTGGCAGTAGTGGTTGGTTTTTTGGGTTGTTTTTTTTTTTTTTTAAACACACTCTTGTTTGAGAGAGAGGTCAGTTTGTGAGGAAAAAGTCAAGCTTTGAATGCAGAAAATAGGGAAAGACTGCTGCCCCAAGAAAAGCAAATCTGCAAAGGTGATATAGCAGCTGAGTATTTGCAATATTTTTTTTTCCCTTGTGAAAAGGGGTGTGAGGCTTCAGTAATAGGAGGGAACCACAAAATTGCAAGAGCAGGGATACTCTAGCCACTCAGTCTTAGAGATACAGCTGCTGCCTGACGCGGCCTCACAAAGAACCTGGTTGAAAGGCAAAATGGTTTCAGGTTTTCATGCTGTGGTCATTAGACATGTGAGCCGCTCTCCGAGGGTGTGTTGGGCCTGGGAAGCTAGGCACCTGTTGCCGGCAGAAACACAATACACTTATTGATTTGAGAGGGCTGCATGGAGTAACTAAAGAGGACACACAAAAATCCGAAATAATAAATGGACCCATTACCCAGTGACGTTGCAAAGGGGCCTCTAAAGGAAAGCCATAGATCCAAATTACTTTGTCTAAGGCGATACAAAGCAGAAAGAATTGTTTGTGGAAGGTTGGAGGAAGGGCAGGGAGAGAAGAGGAAGAGGGAAGCACTGCTTAATAAAAACTGGTGTTGTACTTGAGACCATCTAAAAGAACCCCTTCTGATTTATCTTCTCCCAAAGCTGCAGCAGCAGCAGCGATTGAAGTGACTATAATAGCCCAGGAGAAATGTTGGTACTATTAGTTGGGTGATTGATGGAAGCGCTGCCAAAACAGCTAGGGAATTTGTCAATGTGTTTTTTGAAGTTTGTAAATGATGACACTGGCAAAGTGTAAACAAACTCAGCTCCAGCAGACACGTTACACAGTCCCCCAAAATGACACTTCCAGAGACTCATTTGCTGGATTGTTCCAATTAGGAATCATCAGCTGGAGTAAAGTGCTCTGGTTTCTCGGGCCAGGGCAGATGGGCTTGTGCGACATGCAAGATTTAAAGAAAGCCATCAAAATAACTTGCGTTGACTCCTCCAAAGGACTGAACTGTCAGTTTGTTGCAGGAAACCTAGCACATGAAAAGCAAAGAAGACCAGAGACATTTGGATCCCAAAGACTCAGAGTCCTGTAACTCTATGACTATTGGACGAGTCACATTCATTTTTTAAGGTCAATATTACCATGACTCAAGCTCCTATCAGCTCAGTGAAACCAACGGACAAGAGAGACCCGAAGAACCGGAGCAGCACACGAGAAGACTTGAGGGGTAAAGGAGCATGGTATCTTTAAGAAAGACACAGAAGCTCCAAAGGAGAAGAAGGTGAGGTCATTCAGGACTGTTAGATTATGTGGAGGCTTTTGGTCTATGTTTGTAGACAAAGCCATTGAGAGATTTCACGCATGGGAATTACATTCTCAATTTACATTGGGAGAAGACAGCTCCGACTGGAATGCAGAGAATGCATTGAGGAAAGCAAGTGTGAACAAGGGTCGGTAATAGGGTTATTGCCATGGTCGAGCTGAGAGTTGTTAGATTGGACCGAGAATATGGCAGCAGGAGTGGAAGAAAAGGAACAGATTAGAAAGACATTTGAGGAGTAAAAATCCACCCGTCTTAATAATTGAGTGGATATGGAGAATGAGAGAAAAGGAGGTGTCCCTCCTGGTTGTCAGTGGTATGAATGGAGTACAGTCTATTCATACAGGTAATCTTCTCAGTAAGCTGCAGAAAAGGGGTCAAAACAGCAGGTCCATGGCATCAGGTTGCCCCGTTAATAAGAAGCAACACAAAGCAGGAAAAGGTAGTTATTTTGAACAAAGTCCTGGATGATAGGAAATATACTGAAATACGGATCACCAACGTTCAAAAAATTTTCTTCAAAATATCAGCAGTCTGGGACAAAAGAAAAGGAAATATGAGAGCTACAGAATCCTCTGGAGAAAAGAGGCAGGCCAGGTCAGCTATGAACCAGCGAATCAAAAATTATATCCATGGAGGATGCATAGGGCACCCCCCAAAAACACAAAGTGTAACAGAGAATGGCCAGCTTCTATCGAGCAGAACAAAGTTTTTAATATATGCATTGCCCTGGATTAGACTGCGGAGCCAGGGCTGTGAAATCAGGAGAAACTTAAGAACCCCTAGCTAAGTCCATTCTCAAAACAACATGCTCATTCCCCTATTCAGCAAGTGGTAAGATTAGTCTTGATTGTGTTCCTGTTATATTTTTAAAATATGAGTCTTCAAAGAGAAATAACCTGAAATAAGTTCTGTGTTTCTTGACAAGCTAAGTCAAAATGTTTTCCTGTTTTCTCCCCAGAATTTTCACAATGCGAGTTTGTAATTTTAGGAAAAACATATCTCTATGCACATACCCGAGCATGATTTGCTTAAATCTGCTTTGATGCCAGCACCTGGCTGAAATTCCCCACCTCTAGGCCCTCCCATTTCCAAGGGCACATTCCACAGCCATCAGCTTACTGCTTAGCCAGCACATCCTGGATTCAGAGCACACCAGTGCCCAAGTGTCCAAGGGATTCAAAAAGAGAGATGAGCTTGTCAAGATATTTTTATTCTCACTTTGATGCTGCAGGGACTTAGTTGCTTTGCAGTAAGGGACATCCAGACAGACTTCCAGCAAGGCAGTGACTGGCACTGCAAGTAACTAAGTCTGTCAAAGACTCTTCGTGGAAAAGCAAAAGGAAAACGTGTACTATTGAAACAAACCGAAAGCATGTCAGAGTGATTGGCAAGCTGACTCCTCAGAAGAAGAAATAATTATTGCTTGATAATGGCAGCTTACGTCAGATGTGCATTTCTGAGCCACCGTTTGGGTTATTACAGGCTGCCTTGACATCACAGGAAGGGTTTTGTGGCTTCCAAAGCAAACCTGTGAAGTGGTGTTGGCCCCAGATTTCAATGGTGGCAGCCTCCGCAGCAGTGGCACAGCGCATGCACCTCTCGCAGGGCTATCCCCCCCCCCCCCTTTCCAACCATCAGACAAGGCAAGTTGCAAAGGGAGAGACTCGTTGTCTGTAGTCATGGCATCTGCTATTTTTGACCAATTTTTCCAGGCATAGCAATAATCAATGTTTGCACAACCAATCTCTTTAAACCCCTCAAAATAAATCAGCTTTTCATTTTACTGGTTTCTAAACAGTAACACTCCCCTCTCACCCCCAACCCCTGCAAAAAAAAAGATGCAGTCCCTGCATGCAAGTTTGGAATCCTTTACTAGACATATTTATCATTCCTTGGGGTGACTTTCTTATAGTCTTCTCTGGGTTTGATTTCTCCTTAGGTTTTTTTTTATTTTATTTTTTAATATATTTTTTATTGAAGTCCAATTTGCCAACAGAGCATAACACCCAGTGCTCATCCCACTTATGTTCTCTGTAGGAGTCCAAGAGAAAAGAAATTTGAATTGTTAAGGACTTAAAAGGCATCAACTACCTTATAAATAAGTAGTATCTAGGGAAAATGATTTGCACATCGACAGTAACTATCTCACTCTATTCATTACATAACTAAACTTGCACATTTGTTAGTCACCATTGTCAAAGGACATCTCTTTTGACTCCTCCAAGTCATAGTGGCCTACTGATATATTTGCTCATTCATTTAATTATTTCAATAAAAAATTACTTACTACGTTCAGCGCATAGTCAACGTATTGAAGGACTTATTTCAAATAGCTATCTCTAATGCTTCTAGAATACAGGAGTGTTGTATATGCTACTTTCTGAGAGAAAAAGAGGCCTGTCCCAAGGAGGGATTTTCCCCTAGAATATGAAAATCATCTTATCCTTTGTGAAAGACACTGCTAATTACCTACCCAATGTCCATTCTCCCATTCTTCCTTACTAATTAAACTGATTTAAAACCGAGTAGAAATGTGCCTAGCTAAAATATTTTATTTCCAAGCCTCCCTTCCTACTAACAATGATCACTTAACTCTAGTCTGGTCAATAAATTACTGCCAGAGGGATGCCTGGGTAGCTCAGTGGTTGAGCGTCTGCCCTCCGCTCAGGGAGTGATCCCAGAGTCCTGGGATCGAGTCCCACATTGGGCTCCCCACAGGGAGCCTACTTCTCCCTCTGCCTGTGTCTCTTCCTCTCTGAGTCTCTCATGAACAACTAAAATCTTTAAATAAATAATAATAATAATAATTAATAAATAAGTAAATTATTGCCAGAAATCTCAGGTGGAAGCACATTTTCCTTGAATAAAAGGGCAAAAAAAACCAGTCTCTGTCATCACTATAGGGTCAGTGCATCAACTTCGGAAACCTACCTTGAGACTTTTCATACATAAGAAAAACAAATTTCTATTGTTTAAAACACTATAGCAGACATTGCTTGTGCTATTCTCCAAAACCATTTCTCTTCTTCCTGAACACACAGCTAGATTACTTTTCCCAGCCTCCCTTACAGTGAAATGTGGTTATAGGAATATAGTTAGAGGGACAAGCACTACTACGACCCGGTCCACATAAATTTCCTTTTGTATGCCTACATGATCTTCCTACTTCTGCTAGCTCAAAGTTGATATCTAAAGCAAACTTGAACGGCATATATTGAAGGTAAGTGAGAGCAAAGTCTCCATCGGCATGGGTCCCTGATTGACTGAGTGGGTCAGAACCCACCCACACCAACAGGAACAACTACTTTGGATTTCATGTAAGAAAAAATAAACTTGGCATACATTAAGTCAGTGAAAGTTGTGACTAATTTGGTACAATAGCTAACATTGTCCTAAATACTAACATTACCCTATTTGAACTAAAATACTGCTAGAACCCCAAATATTTGGCATTGGGTCAGCATGCAGGTGGTAGGTTTCTAGAAAGTTGGAGAATGTGGTTTTGTTATGGCCAAGATAGCTGATAGAAAGGGCTGCCTGCAACAATCTGGAAGACAGACCAGGTGTCTACTGAAACTAACAACAGGGGAAGTAGCTGAAAAGATGGACTATGTTAGTGTGTTTCAGCTGTTGTCTGCTGTTTATTCCAAATTATTATGGGGAAGATTATAGCTAAGGCAAGAATTAACAAGTGTTGAGTAAAATTCCAGGATTAAAGTGAGTCCAGAAATTTGAAAACTCACAGGGTTGGAAAAGTCAACAGCTTCTGAACTGCCCCCCTCGAAAAATGAAATAAATGGAAAAAGGGCTTAAGTAGAAAAAACAATTGAACAAAGGACCCAGATTGTTTCAAAGGCCTCATAACAGCCTCCATTAAGTTGAGAGAAAGTGGTGACATTAGGAGGAGTTTACAATATAATATAGCAGGTTTGAGAAATATCTAAGAACTTTTGTTCATGATTATGGGCATATAAAGCTAACTTGGAAGCACAGAGAAATCTAGTGAGCTTTTGAAGGAGTGGTATTACCAAAGTAAATAAATAAATAATCAATCAATCATGAATTTGGCCAAAATAATAAACTAAAAAGTAGCCTATGACTGTAGAAGTCTTGGTACCCCAAATTTGCACCAGCAAGGAACAGGTTGCAAAAGGTATATTGTCTTTGAGGCAGGAACCCTTACCAGTGATGACTTTACATAAACAGAAAAGATAATCTCTAGGGCAGATCAGGAACAGAAGAAGAAAACAGTAAAAAAGAGAATGAGAGTAATTCCAGGGTTGGGTGAGAAATGTCCTCCTCTGCAGAGGCAGGGAGGTCCTCACAATGCTTGTCTAACAAGAGTCCATTCCTAAAATGGACCAGGACCACCCAGTGGGCCTCTTATTTTTTCCTTTTCTAAAGGGAAACCATCTTGCAGTTATCCTGCTCTTGGCCAAATATTGTGTATCTGCTGGTAGGGTGGTGAGGGAGATTCTTTTTTTCCTATTTTTAGTTAGAAGTGGCTGGAATTCATATAGTCTCATCTGTACCTGATTAAAAGCATTTCTTGTCCTTCAGAAACCATGGGCTTTGATCTGGAGACAATAACTAAATACTAGTACTAATTTTCTCCTTTGGAAAAGGGCTGAGTATGATCTTTGTATAGAAAACAGAATTAGGGACACCTGAGTGGCTCAGCAGTTGACTGTCTGCCTTCGGCTCAGGGCGAGATCCCAGAATCCTGGGGTAGAGTCCCGCATCCGGCTCCCTGCATGGAGCCTGCTTCTCCCCCTGCCGATGCCTCTGCCTCGCTCTGTGTGTGTCTCTCATGAATAAATAAATAAAATCTTTAAAAAAAAAAGAATCAAAATGCAGCTTATCAAAATGTTTCCTCTTTGCCTTACATTTCTTAGCTTACCATTAAGAGGATAAAGAAGTAAATTGGATTTGAGATTTATGTTTAAAAAGGAACTTTGAGGGTAGTTATTGGTACATGGAACTAACTTGGAAGCAAACAGGTGTTTATTGTTCTCCCCATACATCAATTTCTGTTTTAGCGAGTTCCATCCAATGGAATGTGGATAGAAGTGACTGATGTTCACTACGTCCCAATGTGATCCAGGAAAATCCCCCATGCATTTTCCTCTACGCTCTTAATTAATGGAAAACACACATAGAAAACAGCAGTGCCTATGCCAGGGTTTCATGGTTGACATCTTTCAGTAGAGCTTTAACCCTCAAATTCGGTGGACCAGTAACATCTACGTTGGACTGATAATGAATAAAAAATTTCTATTTGTTTAGCCCCTGAAATCTTGGGATTTGTCTTGAGACTAGTATTTCCTGAATGCTAAACAACATGGGAGCTAACATCACCCTTCCTGTGTACACACAATTCCTAATCTATACTCTACCAATGAATGAAAGCTTTTGTTCAAATGTGTTTATATACGTAGGTGGTGATGTCTGCACACTCAAGAGAAGCAGAAATCATGAAGCTGTTTGTTGTCTTCTGTTTTATCTGTTTATTTGCATGTAATATACTATTTCTCCTGCATTCATTTTGATTTTTATCAGCTTAGGGGGATTTTCTTTGTACATTACAGGGGTTGGAAACTAAACTCAAATGTCAGTCAGAGGCGTCTAGGGATTACACTGAGGCAACTTCTCCAAATCTGAAGTTAAGGTCTGACCAGGAGCAGAAGCAGAGAAAGCGACCCAAAAAATGGCAGCTGCAGGAGCACAGAATAGAGAAGGAGACATTGAGCAGCAGGGAGAGCAATTGGATAGGACAGAAGAGATAAGCCTATCCAAACCCTGAAAAAAGCTTTGGAATCAGGTGGTTCCACTTATGACAGAATGTGAGAGAAACTTAAGAAAGATATGCTAAAGGAGTGCCTGAAATTATTATCCCTGAGGATTTAGAGAAAATATGTGCAGCTATATGTGAACTCGCTATTAAAAGTAGATAGCCCAGGGGAATTGCAATGTTTGGTTCCAGAGTTTCTCACATTTAACCCACCAGGCACAAGTGGAATTGATAAGGATGGAGAGCTAAGTGCACTGAGCACCTGCCGGGTATTGCACACTAACTACAGATGGATGCACGAATCTAATCCCATCTTCCTGCTGCCACTACACGAAGCACCACAGTCCCAAACGACACTTACCACGGGTAATAAAAAACAAACTAACAAACCTTTCAATTTAATGAAGTTAGAAATAATAACAGATTGAATTTTTCATCCTCTTGTTTTTTCCTTATAGTTTAAAAATGTGACATATTTATGGAAAAGTACAGATTGTCCCTATCCAAACATAGTAGTAGTCTGTTTTCTAAAAATAAGCATGGCCAATTATATTTGGGGAGGATTTGTTTTCCTTTGTCTTTCAAACAAAATAATTTTAAAAATGTTTTTAGAAAGTTCTGAAATCTGACCATAGAACAAAATCCAACTCTAAGAAGGACCATGGGTATTTTTGATGGTGCATTAACATTCTACAGCTCTGCAAGTTTTATTCTCTATTCACCAAGTATGTATTGAAAATCTATCACATGACCATCACTATATCAGGCAAGAGGCAGTCAAAGGAAATTAAAATCTGGCAGATCTTTAAGAAACATATACTCTAAAGAAAGAGACTGTCCAATCCATTGATCATGGATTAGTAGAAGATATGTTGGTTTCTAAGCGAACTGAAGCTCTTCACTTTTTTTTTTTTTTTTTAGCTCTTCACTTTCTATGCAACTAATAACAACTTGTTGTTATTTTTACTGCATCATTGAGGTATGGAAATTATCGATAGCTTCTAATATTTGCTAAAGTGTTATGTGCCACGTAGGCTAATCAATATTTTCTATGGATTATTTAATTTTATCTTTAAAGACTATGAGGTAGGTAAAAAAATTGAAATTTGTCACAATTTTTCAAAATGAAAAATGTGTATTTCAACAAAACACACAAATTTTCAAAATGTAGCACATGAAACACCAAAAAATATAAGTTGGCCAAGATTGCTCATCTGAAGATGCTTATCAGAAGTTTCTATCCGAAACTTGAAATCAGGCAGTTGAAGATTCTTCTATCTAGAATCCATACTATTTAAGGCATGATCCATTTGAGCCAGATCTTGCCTAGAAACCTATGTCAGGAGAGCCGCACCCCAAGAAATATACTTCATCTTTGACCTTCAAACCACAGAGGACTAGTATGCTCACTGCCAGTCCATATTCCAATTGGTGTTGTTATCTGACCCATTATTAGACACATCACATGCCTTATTGGATCTGGTGATTTGAGGAGTCAAATTTCATCATGCCTCCCAAAGTTCACAAAATTCACAAAAATTTCTTGGATGAAAGGCAATTGATTAATCTTGAACTTGTGGTACTTCCCCTAATCTAACCACCTCGGCTGGCTCAGAATCAACTCTTGTCCTAAGATACAAGCAGCTCCAAACTCTGGACACATATATAACCAGCCAATATTCAGAGGAAGCTATCTACCAAGAGCCACTCATTTCAGATGCTTCAGCATCTCTTACTTCATTCCTTTATTTATTTGCTTAACGATATTCCTTGCCTACTTGAACCAAATATTTTATAAGGCACTGAATTAAAATAGCTGCCACAGTTCTCACCCTTATGGAGAGTATGGTCTACTAGGGAAAACAGTGACAGGTAATTCTGTGGAAATAGAACTTTATTTTGTAATTTTTGTAAACATTTATTTATATCAACTTGCAGAGTGCAAGAAAAGTTCTAAGATAATTTGTGAAATTATGATCGCTATATCTATTCCAGATACATCTGGTAGATTAGCCACTTTAGAGAGGATAAAATGATTCGTCTAAATGCAATAAATACCTCTAAAAGAAGAGGCTGTGATAATTTTAGAACAAGCTACATGACTACTTGGAACTACTAGATTAAAATCGGTTTTAAGACTTAATTAATATGGAATTAGCAAATCTATAAAGTCCATTTCAGTAAATATTTCATATTTGCAAAATCTCAGTGAATTGAAATTTAATTACAAGATGATTTTTAGAACCTTAGATTTACAACAAAAATGAACTATTCCAACTGCCTAGTGACATTACCTCCCCACTCAAGTAATGCTCAAAAGATACACGGTTTTGATTATTTCCTTGTATTGGAACTGCTGTTTTCATTTTCATTACAGTCTTTTCCAGTAAGAACTAAATCCTGAATCAGATACTGAGTTTCTAGAGAACAGATACAACACTCCTGGTTTCTTTAGAATTCCAGTGCATGGAAAATAAAAAGAAGAAGGTGAGGTGACAATAATAGGCTTCAAGAAGACAAAACATTTTGCAAAGGACAGTGATTAAACTCCCTGTCCCCATGAAAGAATGAGAGAAGGCTTCAAATTGCAACAGATGTGGTTGAAGTTAGATATATAAAAGAAATCACCAGTTGTCCAGGGCATGAAACCCACTGAGTACCATAAGAAACATTGGTGAATGTCTTTGCCTTGCAAGGTCATCTTCCTGAAAAAGTTTCACTGCCTATCACTGTGATGCATGCCGGAGACAGAGCTCCGCTCTCAGAGATCTCAAAGGTCTCTTCCAGCCCACAAAACTATGAGCCTGCTGCTTCCTAACCTGTCACCTTATCCTCCTCTAATCTATGAATCCTAAACAAGGACTCTGACCGCAACACTGCAGATAATACAAACAGGAAGACATTGTCCCTATGATTATGGATTTATGGAGACCGAACTAAGAAGCAATTAAATAAAAATATATAATAGATTAGTATAAAATAAAGTGCCAAATGGGGTGATTCCACTTATAGAAAAAGATAAAACACAGTGTTTACATACCAGGCCCGTTTTATACTTTTCTAAATTAATCTCACAGGAGCCTCAAAAACAAATATTGTTTTTCCCCATTTAGTAGTTTAGGAAATTGTGGTTTAGAGGGGACATATACAAGATTATAACTAGAGATAGGAAAAACTAAGAATCATACCTACATCTAACTCCAAAGCTCTTCTCACAAAACCATAATAATATTCTATTTTGGATCCTGTTAGTAACATACTCTCTACAGTGGAAATGACGGCTGTAGTGCATCATCCTTAATGTCTTCCTCAGTCTGAGTATCTCCAAAAACAGTAAAAATCTTTTAGAACTATTGTTAAATGAATGAATAAATAAATACAGATCTTGAATTTCTGTTTTCTTCTCTACAAATCTTTTCTAATCAATTAATAATAGCACTTGCATTTTATTATTTGTGATTTCAGAAAGACTCCCAGGGAATTAGTTGAATTGAGGGTAGGAAAAGCAGTATTAGCTCGAGGCATAGAGATGAATGGATTTAGAGGCACTAAAGGAGGAAACCAAATGGGCTCTCACAGCTCAATGTCCTAGAATTAGCTTTAAGTACTCAACAAACAAATCAAGGACCAACATTAAAAGCTCAGAGTCAGGCAGGACCTCTTGTTCCTTTTAAAATCCACATTGTGGGTTTTAAGTTCATAACACTATTTCTAATAATGGCATCTTTTAAGAGCTAAAATGTTGAGAGATCATGAAAGATCAAACTACTATCCTCCGCATAACAGTCATGGCCTACAGATTTTTAAAATTTTAAATTAAGAAGCTCCCAATTCTTTTAATGCAGGGTACACTCTGCCATGGCTTGTGGGAGCCAACATTTCCTAAACTTCAGTCATCCCCGTACTAAACCATGAATGCTGTACTATCTCCATTCCAACTGTACTATTACACCGTTAATCCTTTTCTTTAAAATGATTCCCTTTTTAAGCTAAATAGATTTGGTTTATAAAAGAATTTTCCATTGCAATTATTATAAAGGCAACTCATTTAATTTCCCAGAAATTGGAGTTTGCTATAAAAATAAGTGCCTGTTTAAAAACTAAGATATAAAAGGTTGTTTTTTTTTACTATCTAAGGTCTTCTTTCATGCCACCAGTTGCTTGTGTATCATTCTTCAGTAAACTGGATCTTCATCTATGCCTCTCCTTGTTTCCCCAGAACTATCCCCAGCAAACAGGAGGACACAGATGGACAAGGGAGAGTGTCTTCCCTTATCTCAAGTAAGATCAGCATAAAGGATCACTTTTCCCAAGAGTGAAAGCTTAGGCATGTCTTTCAGATGCTCACCAAGGTGAAAAAGAAAACAGTACTCTGATAGCCCGGAGGAATTGTTCCCCTTTTCCTTTCCTGCTGATACCTGAGCTATCGCGGGTTGGTATCTGAGATGCTTTGTAAGAGGCCTGCCTCAGCCACAGGGGAAAGAAGTGGTGCTGAGAGCAAAAGTCAGAACCACCCTGACTCTTCACTGTGCCTGCTGATTGGAAAACAACAGAAAAAGTCAGGCCAGTCACTCCCCAGAGAGTCCCTGATGAGCATCAGCTTTTCCTTTTCTAAGGTTCAATAAAGCTTGAGCACATCTACTTCTAACTCCATCTCATCTGCAGCATGGTAACTGGGTTTCCTAAATAAAATTAACGCAAGTGTCAAGGTGAAATTGAAAGTGAAACTGGCAGCAAAGGGCAAATCTGGAGGCCTTTAGTGGATTGGAAAGCCAAATGGCAATTTCCAGCGAGGTCCCTTGCCTTAGGCTGGACTAACACAAGGCAATCACATTTCGGTCTGCTCTTTCAATAATTTCATCAATACATTAGGCCTCACAAGGTTTCTGCATGTGACAATCTTATGCTTAGTTAGAATAGGTGGTCACCTCTACATGAGGTTTTAGAATACTCCCTGAGTGGTCTGCCATCCCAAATCTATCTTCCCTGATGGTCCCCCAGTCCTTGAAACTCCTGGCCACTTCTTTGGAAACAAAGCTGGAAGGTCACTAATAAAGAACAAATGCTGACCCAAAAGGGCAGCCCTTTAAGGCAGGGTGAGCGCAAAGTGGCAGCCAGGAGTTAAATGTTGGGATTAGACATTTAGTCACTTAGAGACAGGGCTTAAGGCAATGGGATTCAGACAGGTAAATTTGGACAAAAGGGAAGCAATGAGGACCATATCAAAATCACCTACAAATTGTTTTTTTTTTTTTTTTAATGTACACACCCAATACCCAAGCCCAGATACTCTGACTCCAGAGATCTGGGAAGACAGCCAAGAGGGTACCACAACTGGCCAGAGACCTCTTATGAGAATGCGGCCAGGAGACTTCAATGGAAATGAAAGATTTCCGAGGAAAAATTCCCCTTACTTTATACAAACTTGTATCTTCGAGGCAATAGTCATGGTAACAGAGCAATCTCCAGCTATTATCCATTTTTGAAGGAAAAGGATGTTAGAAAATACCAGCCTATGGTGTTCTTCTGCATCAGTATACATTTTGCTTGCAGAGAGCATGCAGCAATGGGAGATACCAACCATCAGCTGGGCATCATGGGAATGTTCCTGCTTTGGGATGTATTCACCCCACTTAAGCTAATCCACTCTCCAAGTCTGCTGTGCCACCTCCTGCTTTTCCTTTATTCTTACAGATATGGGAGCTCAAAGACGACAATCTGGGAAACTCAGGTTTCAGCAAGCTATGCATATTAGAAGGGCGAATCCTCCCTCTCCCTGACTCTCCCTTGCAAAATACTCCCTACTTAAATTGCAAACCTTGGAGCCAACACGTCTGGCTCTGGCTCCCTCAACATTCATAACCTTGTTATGCAAATAAAAGAAATTAGAATTCTAGTTGAACCCTAATACAACAGAGTAACCCCCCAAAAAGCATTCCTAAGTGACACTATGTTACAGTTCATCCCTCTTTTGTGTTTGCTACCAGTTTTGAACGACTCCACTGAAGAGAAAGGGACGAAGTAATGTTTGCCTTGATATTTCTAATTTCCGTGTATTTGGTGTATGCGTTCTTGGTTAAAAGCTCCCTCGGGGGTGAGGGTGGGTCAAGCCAGGGCCCTTAAATCACAAAAGCAAAAATCAATCAAAGTTGAAAAAGTAGAGATTCAAATGAACCCACGGATCCTTGAACAACGGAAAAAATACCTTTCAGAAACTTTATTTATATTATCGCAGGAGGCCTGAGCAGTATCACCTCGGCTATTTCAGAGACTGTTGCCACCTCCTCACAGAAAGTCGTGCTGCTCAGCCCTCTTAATCTTACCCAAAGCCTCCACGAAATGTAAATATTTATGACTCACAAGCTGTACTTCCCTCGCCCTGTTCAATATTATTCTCCCACAGAATACTGGGTTTCTGGAAGGTAGTTGCAGGGCCTCGTCTCAGAGAAAAACAAGAATTTTTAAGAATCTTACTGCTACTTGCTCCAAGAGGGCAGATGATTGTTCTGAATTTCCCTCAGGGAAAGACTTGTTGAAATAAAAAGTCTAAGGGAGACTTACTAGCACATTGGCTAAACAGGCATTTTTCCAGGAGCTCTCAGGGAATGGAACTAGAGGGAGATGCAAAATGTCAGGTGTGAGGTACACGGAAAAGTTTCCGTGGCCAAAATCGTCTCTCCTGTTGGTCTCGTAGAACTTAGACCAAAGTATAGCTTCTAGAGAACCCTTGTTCAGTGTCTGTCCATATCACAGCTTGGGTCGAATAGAAAAGTCTGGGGGGAGAAAAAGCCAGAAGACATGTATTCAAGTCTCAACTTCATTCAGCTCCTAGCAGTGTTACACTGGAAAGAAACCATGTCTCTAGCCTCATCTAGAAGACAGGGAACAAGGTTTGTTCTGCTTACTTGTCAGGTTACTTATGGGGAATTCAGTGGAAGAGTTTTAAAGTGCTTTGAAAACATTAAGGGGTTGACAAATATTATCTAAGGAAAAGTATGCTAATAAAATCCATCAGTAGAAATAATCTTTTAAAGTTTGACATAGAATTTTCATTGCCCCACTCCACAGATGTCATGGGTTTACACCATTATGCTAACCTACATAGTGGGACTTTGTGTAACTCGCAAAGTTGAACTCGTATGCGGCCTTCTGTCTTCATCATATTCAACTATATTCCTAAAGAGAGCATAGGATTTGCCTGAGTATATGACATGCCTTATATGGATCCTCCTTCCATGTGTCTTCAAAATGGCTTCCTGGAAGCTTAAGATTTTGGAAACCTAGAACATTGGAAATGTATGGGTTGAAAACCTTCTTACATTATCTACAACATTGTGACTATAAAATTCCAGAAGATAGAATGAGTGTGACAATATAGATGCAAAGCAGAGTCCCAGGCTCCCAGAGAAACGATTATACATCTATTTATGAAGGAAGCCCATGTTCAACATACCCATAGAAGATGAGTCAGCAGGTTTTTAGGTTATTAAATCAAAATAAAATAGGAAAAGGTATAAGCTGTATGCAAATTTGTGTCAATTTAAGGAAATAAGTATTGCTATTACATTATTTGAAGTGCTCAGAGTTTTAAGCACAGAGCACATTAATAAGGAAATAAAATGAATGTTTCAGGTCATAGAATTAAAAAGATGTAGCTTAATGACTCAGAATCCAAAACTGATTATGAAATATATTTCAGGCTTCAGCTGATTGTAAGGGAAGAGTCAAAATACCTGACCTGAACTCTAGGACCACCTATTTATCTTATTTGGTTCATGCCATGGCAAGTTACCTAACCTTCCTAAGACTCCATTTTGTATCAGGATCATTTTGCAGATTTGTTGAAGATCAAAAGAAATGCAGGATTTTAGACTTCTGCCTACAGCCAGGATGCAATCTGAATAAGATGAAAAACACAACCCTTCTTAAGGAGTATTTCCCTGAACTCCAAGGTAAGCAATCAGGCAGCTGGGACTTTGAGGGATCACCTTCCTTCCCAGAGAAAGGAAGAAACACGTGGAGGTGAGTTCCACATTTGTCTGCAGTTTACTCAGGGATTTGTCAATTCACCGTATATGCAGAATGGAGGCTAAGTGGAATGCAACGGGCTGTAGCTTGCAACCATTTCAATTGGTTGGGAACACAGAAGTTGGGGTTCTAAAGTTCCAAGTAAACTCAGATGCGAAGGACCCAGATTCAAGAGAAGTAAGCCCAAATTCCTCTGTGATAATTTCTTCTTCAGACATTTGCCAACTCCTAAACCGTGCACGTTCAAGTTTACACACCAAGAAATCAAATGGAAAGCAACAACTAGGAGATCAAAATGCTAAACAGAGGTATCAACGGTCTCATGTAGTTAAAGTTAGGAGTTTAGGTAAATACTCCAAATTTCTACTGAGACCCCAAAAGAGCTATGCCCAAGAAAACATAGTAAGTATTGCTATTACATTATTTAAAGTACTCCTAGGAGTAAAGGCAAACAAAAAATGGAGCAATTCTAACAAAGCCTAAAACCCAGTATTGACTAAAAGATTATCTGTTTATACTGCATCTACCTGCCAGAAAAATATTCTTTCTGGAAGTAGGTAAAATCATCCAGAGCTTCTACAGATTTCATATATAATCAATAACTACAAAATACATTACAAAATAGTCAAAAGCCAAGAGAAAAAAAAATAACTGAAAGTTCAACTCACTGGATAGTTCAATATTACAATTATCACTTTTTGAAATAGCTATAACTAAAGAGAAAATAAGTAAATATAGAAAACTTCACAGGATAATTGGATTTTCAAAAAATGGACATACTGAAACTGAAAAATGTGATAACTGAAATTAAGAATTCAATAGAAGGGTTTAATAAAAGAGTGGATAAAGGAAAGAGTAAACTAAAAAATGTTATTTCCAATATAAACCTACCAACTTATTTTATGAATATGAACAAATTGATTCTAAAGTTTACATGGGAAGCAAAGACCCGGGAAAGCCAATACAATATGTAAGGAAAAGAAGGAGACTGGTGCTACCTTATTTTAAGACTTACTATAAAGCTACAGTAAAAAAAATAAATAAATAAAAATAAAAAGCTACAGTAATAGGGCCACATAAGTATAGTCAACTGATCTTTGGTAAAGGAACAAGGACAATACAATGGAGCAAAAATGTTCCAGCACCATTTGTGGAAGAGACTAACTGGATATCTGCATGAAAAAAAAAGTCAATCTCAACACAGACCTTGCACCCTTCATGATAATTAACTCAAAATGGAACAAAATATGAAAACTATAAAACTCCTAGGAGATAACATAGGAGACAATTAGGGGATCTTGGGTTTGGCAATAACTTTTTAGATAAAACATTCAAGACAGAATCTATGAAAGATATTATTGACAAGCTGGACTTGGTTAAAATGAAAAACTTCCACTATGCAGAAGACATTACCAAGAAAATGAGAAGACAAGCCATATAGACTGGGAGGAAATATTTGCAAAAGACACATCTGACAAAAGACTAATATGCCCACTATATAAACAACTCTCGAAACTCAACCAAGAAAACAACCTGATTTTAAAACGGGCCAAAGACCTTAACAGACACCTCACCAAGGAGGATATCCAGATGGTAAGTTAGTATATAAAAAAAAGCTCCATATCATTTGTCATCAGGGAACTGCAAGTTAAGACAACACTGAGATAGCACTTTACACCTAGTAGAATGGCCAAAATCCAGACACAATATCAAATTCTGGTGAGGACATGAAGCAACAGGAACTCACATTAATTGCTGGTGGAAGTGCAAAATTGTATAGCCACCTTAGCAGTTTTTATGAAAATAAGCATATTCTTAGCATATAATCCAGCAGTTGTGCTCTTTTAGTATTTACCCAAAGGAAGTGAAAATTATGTCCACACAAAACCCTACATGTGGATGTTTATAGCTGCTTTATTCATAACCGCCAAAACTTGGAAGCAACCAAAATATCCTTCAGTAAGCTAGAGGATAAATCGTGGTCATCCAAACGATGGAATATTGTTCAATGCTAAAAACAAATGTGCTATCAAGCCGTGAAAAGATAGAGAAGAAACTTAAATACATAATACTATTTGAAAGAAGCCAATCTGAGGAAAACCACATATGGTAGGATTCCAAATACATATCAATCTGAAAAAGGTAAAATTGTGGAGACAGTGAAAAGATCAGTGGTTGCCAGGGTTAGGGGAAGGGGGGCAGAGAGATAATAGGGAACGCAAAGGATTTTTAGGGCGGTGAAGACACTCTGTATGATATGATGATGATGGATATAAGTCATTATACGTTCATCCAACTCACAGAATATACAACATTAGGGGTGAACCCTAAGGTAAGCTCTTGACTCTGAGTAATTATGGTGCATCTATGTAGCTCATTCTTAATAAAAAAAAATGTACCCCTCTGGTGAGTGTTACTGATAATGGGGAACATTATATATGTGGGGGCAAACAGTATGGGAAATCTCTGTACCTGCCTCTCAGTTTTATTGTAGACCTAAAAGTGCTGTCAAAAGATAAAATCTTTAAAAAATAAATTTTTGGAAAATATCCAGGTTAAAGCACAGATAGAAAATAAAGGTTGGAAAACACAGAAAAGAACATATAACACATACAAGAAGTGTATTTGGGATCTCAGGAAAGGAAAGAAGAAAGAGAACGGAACAAAAGCACAATTGAACAGGATAACAGCCAAAATTTTCCCAAACTGACCAACATCAACAAGCCACAGATTCAAGAATCCCCAAGTGGGATCAATACACAGTAAACCACACCTTTAACACAACATTATCAAATTACTATAACTTAAAGACAAAGAACAACTCCTTTAAGCAGCCAAAGGGGGGCAGATATATATCATCTTCAAAGGAACAACTACACTGACAAATGACTTCTCAATAAAAACAACCAGAACACAGAAACATCAAGACAAATTTAAGGAGGTGGGGAGGGGGGTGGGCAGGGAACCAGAAAACCTAGAAATTTAGGTCAAAAAGTGAAAGTAAATAAAATACAGAATATAAAAGTATTTAATGAATGCCAAAGCAATGCAGAAAAAACACAAGGAGAGGAAAGCAACTGGATACTGACTTTCAAAATCTTCATTTAGAAAAATGTGATTGTAGTTGACGGTTTATGAGTTCAATATCTTTTGTGCTGGCTAGGTAACTTGTTCTCTTAGGTAATTGCAGATTAGAATCTTGCTATGGACCAGCCTTCCCACAAAGTAGTATCTTGAGGAATAAAAGGAACTATTTGAGAATATGCTAATGAATTATCAAAAATCCTATACTATTTAGTTCATTTGAGCCACTATAACTAAATACCATAGACCAGTGGTTGAAACTGCAAACATTCGTCTCCTACAGTTCTGGAGGCTGAGAAGTCCAAGACCAAAGCACCAGCAGATTTGGTGTCTGGTGAGAGCCTGCTTCCTAGTTCATGGGCATCTTCTTACTGTGTCCTCACATGGTAGATAGAGCAAGTGAGATCTCTAGGATCTCTTATAGGAGCACTCATCCCATTTATGAGGCTCTACCTTCATGACCCAATCATCTCCCAAATACTTTACCACTAATACTAACACATTGAGGGGTAAGATTTCAACAAATGAATTTGGTGGGGGTGGGGTACAAACATTCAGGCCACAGAAATTCTTACCATGGAATTTGGATAAAGAGTGTTCAATGAAGGCGTATCGCTTTTAAATGTCTAAATCTACATTGAAGTTGATTTTTACTACTTGTCCCCACTACAACCTCTACTCCCCACTTATAAGCTGTAATTAGCCCCAATAAATAAACAATGTACAAACAAAAATAAATAAAATATTTAAGGTATTACTAAAATCCTGTAGTGATGAGAAATGCCCTACGATGCAGATTATAACCATTATCGGTTATTGAGAATCCCTTGCTTTTTTATTAACATCTGAGTTTTCTAAGAAAAGCTGTTGTAGTATAAATATTTTGATTAACAATTACTAAGTATTTGTGTGTATTGGGGAAGGGCAGTAAATTGAAAACCTGCTCATTCAAGTACCTAATGTACACCAGACAGTGGGCTGAGCACTTCACCTGAATATGTTATTATTCCTAATCAAAACTCAGTTTACCAGTGTATTCCACAGATATGATCATTTTATTCTCAAAACAATCCTATCAAATATAGGATCTGTATTTTTAAAAGATAGAAATTAAGGCAAAAGGAGTAAATTTTTCAAGACTGCACAGCCAGAAAGTGACAAGTTCAATAAAACAGCACAAAAATGTTAATTATTTGGGTTCTCAATTAGAAATATTGAGGAAATCATATGCTTGGTATACTTATTAATCGAAATGTGAATCTTCAGGTGGAGTAAGCATTTTGAATACAAGGATCTTGGGACAGAGCTTTAATTTTTCTAGAGTGGAGTGGTCCAATAAAACTTCTGTAAAAATGAAGTTTTCCCATAGTCATGCAGCCCAGTGCAGTAGCCATAGTCAATCTATAGCTTTTAAGCACTTGATACATGGTTGGTGTAACCGTGGAACTGATTTTTAAATTGTATTTAAATTTGACTGTTTAAATAGCCATATACAGCTAGTGGCTGGCCATACTGGACAGTGCTTTTTCTAAAGCCTTTTGGTATCCTCAAGAAAATTATGACACTATTACTGAAAAGTTTTTTTTTTTTTTTTTTTTATTACTGAAAAGTTTAACATTTTGTAGCTTATCAGATGGATGTGGACTGGATTGTCGTCTTCAAAATACACCCTCAGAGGCAATTACCAGGGCCATGTGTGTAACTAATTTTAACAGAAAGATACAAAAAGACCTTCAACCTTTGAAAAAAGATGTAAAACACATTCTGTATATTCAATAGTGTAAACTCTGTTCCGAATCAACTCCTTTAAATAAGTGTCTCAGTTTGAATCAGCTATATCACTTAATATAGAGATAAATAGTATAAAGTTACTTATAAGTTATAATACATATTACTATAAATTATTGTTACTATGATTATATATAATATTAAATATAAAGTTATTTATAATATATAATAATCCATAGTTATTTCTACTAGTATTAAAAAATAAAACGTTTGAAGATGAACTTCAGTAATAAAGTACCAAAAAGAAACAAAGTGAAACCATCAATATGGAGAAAAAAAAGTTCCCTGAAAATATTGTATATTTCCCAAATCACTGAGACAAAAAGACTCAATGGGAAATTAATCCTGAATGACTATAGAGAGAGGAAAACAGCTAGGACTTTCAGAGGGAGAAAGCATTCTAGAAACGCGTTAAGTACAAAAAACAAGGATATTTTCATGCTGCTTCTAACCCTGATGATTTCTTTTTCCAACTTAGTGAAACATCAAGAGTTAGGAGATTTGTACTGTAGGCCCAGCTCTGACAAACTCCATGACCCAACCAAGTCACAATTTTTCTGTTCCGAGTCATTAGACTATGAAAAAAGACTGGTCAAATAGTGACTAAGGATGATTCTGGCTCTGACACTCTAGGTCTCCAATAAATGCCACCCTCATTCATTGAACACTTATGCCTAACGTAGCTTCTACAAACCAAACTGCTGTCCTGTATATATGTAAGCTCTAAGTCTGCCTAACCTGATAAGTCAAAGCTGAGTCACATCAACTCTTGCGTGAAACTTGAAAATCTCCTAAGATAGGGTTTGAGGGCAGGTCTTCACCTAGCATGCATCGTCAAATGTCTGGGTTCTTTTACAAACCCCCTTCTGGGATGGGGTGGTAGTAGGGGCAGTGTACTCCACAGACATAATTAGTTTATAGTTCACTCTATAAAAAGTGAGATGATATATGTGGTCTCTACAATCACTTGTTTCAGGGCCACAGCAATTATATTTGATAAGAGTGCCAAAGCTTAAAACCATGAGTTTGCAATAACTTACACGCTCCCTTTCATCCCAAAACTCATTAAGTTGTTAAGTATATTGTAAAAGTTCATTGAATAGTCATTCTTCCCATACATGTTAAGATCAGTGGAGACTGAGCTTCCTCCTCTCCACCCATGTACACACACACACACACACACACACACACACAAAAAAAAAATCAAACCACTTATGACTGGGGCTGATATGAAGCAATTTTTGTCCTTGACGCTGTTACCCATTCTTTGGGCAGGCTCACATACTGACATCTCATACAATGGAACAGTGAATTTGAGGCCATGGTTCCCTTATGACTATTAAATCTTAAAATTCTAGACTTTGACCAAGAGTGTGGCAATAGTGCCAATTGGCAAAAAATCAATGAAACCATATCTGAATTGGTCCAAACACATGCGCCTGGAAGAGACCCTCAAGACCTTGCATGTGAAGCACTCTTAGAAAATTTACAACAGACCTGTCCTCAAGTTGCTTTGTTTTGGAACAGAGTAAGCTTGGAAATAATTACAGTGACGAAGTCAGTTTCCCCTGGACCTGATCCTTGGCATTGCCAGGAAACTTAATGCTGTTTAAAATGCTGCCAAGAACTGTTGGCTAGACTCTACACAGTTCTTAGAGAAAAAAAAAAACAAAAAAACAAAAAACAAAAAAACTCTATAGTCATGTAAATCCTATTGCCTCAAACCCCACAATGGCTAACAATTATTTTACAATTGACAAGATTTTCAGCACAGTGTGTTGGAATGGAGTTATCATTTTCAGAGATCTTCGTCTCTTTATAAGTCCTCGAGTGTTCTGTCAAGCAAGAGACTTAAGTCATTATTTCTGGACTGCTGGATGGAAACGTAAAGATCTATTTGTCCACTATTCTGCATTATATAGCCATGGCTACTCAGGAATGGGCAGTACAAATGAGTTTTTCTTTTCATGCTATTAATTATAAATTGGGGAAACCAGAAAACAGATCAATTAAAGCCCAGTTAGCCCTGCTGAAGAAAGTGCTCGGCAATTTCCTTAAGAAAATGTGCAAATTCAAAAATGTCAATAAACCTGAAGAGAAACTAATGAAAGATAATTTTATTATTCATGTCCTTTCTAATGTTTAAAATAATTAATAAAATACGTTTAATATTTCTGCTGTTGGTTCAACTGTTTTCTTCTGTTAAAACCGTAAGGTGCCAAATGTTTTCTTTTCACAGCTTTGTTAACAACTAAAGGCTAATCTCTGGCAAGATTTGTTTCTATTGGTTTCACAAGGTAGCCTTGTTATGTTTCTTCTATATTTGGACCTGTTATCACTTTATGTTACAGTATCTCTAGATTCCATTATCATCAATCACATGTATTAGGACCTGATCCCTTTCTATTTTGTAGATTCAGTTCTTTATATGGTTTTTAAAGACCGCAATAAGGTTTATTTTTTCCTTTTTGAATATGCAGATTATGATCAGAGATGGAATTTCTAGATAGATCAGCAAGTAGTCAAGATGCTGCTGAGTGTCGCATTATAAATAATTTACAGCACATGAAATGTTTAATAATGTCTCCTAACAAAAATGCAAAATGAACTCTGCATGGTAATATCCCATCCTTGATTCTAAAATAAATACAGGTATTAATATAGGCATTGGCTAAATAAAGATATCACTTCATGGCATGTTTACCAAGCTCAATAATGGGAAATTACACCAACACCAGGCAGAAAATTATCTGCCAATAATAGAATATTTGATTTGAAAAATAGATATGTAATAATTAGATGTATAGCCACCTGTCTTTCTCAAAAACATTGCTCATCTCTACAATATTGCTGATAATTTCAATATACCCATGTAACTTCTTCTGCCCAGGCTTTCTCTCTACCCAAATAGGATGAATAAATAAAAAAAGATTGTAAATGCTTAAATAGTTATCTAAAAATTGATTACCACCACAAAGAAAGTAGTTTAAGTGGGAAAATAAATTCATAGAATGTTCATCTCAGAGAAAGAAAATTATCAAAATGCATCTCTAAGTGTTTCAGAACTTGATCATTTGCCTTTTAATACATTTACTTAAATCCATTCCCCATGTAAAGAAAATCTCAAGTAACATAATTTTGAAAAAGTTTGCCATCCTGGGATCCATTTTCTGGGATAAACAGTGAAGTTCCATTGGTGTCAGTAGAAATTTTGTATCTGATACAAGATTACTGATAGAAGTAATCAGTAATCGTTGCCATTTGTATTACTCTTCTGTTATGGTATAAGAGAAAATGTGTGTGTTAAATAAGAAAAAACTATTCCCAGCCCTACCATTTACTCAGTAGATGATATATAGTACAAGATTTCATTTTGTTCATCATTTATTTACTCAAGCAAAAAATGACAGAAGCTCTCCACTGGAGACTGAAGAAATGTCAAGAAGGCTGAGTGGAAATAGGTGGTGGCAATGATCGATATCAATGCTATTGTTGTTATTAATAAGAAATTTCTCAATGTAGGAAACATCTAGAGGCATGACTTGGAGACATTTTGGTACAGTTCTAGACCACTGCAATAAAATGAGTCAAATGAATTTTTTGGTTTCCCAATGCATATAAAAGTTGTGTTTACACTATAGTATAGCCTATTAAGTGTGCAATGACATTATGTCTAATGTACATACCTTAATTTTAAAAATACTTCCTCATTAAAGACGATAGCCATCATCTAAGCTTCAGTGAGTCATATAACCAATCACTAATCACAGATCACCACACCAAATAATAAAAAAGTTAAATTTGGGATCCCTGGGTGGCGCAGCGGTTTGGCGCCTGCCTTTGGCCCGGGGCACGATCCTGGAGACCCGGGATCGAATCCCACGTCGGGCTCCCGGTGCATGGAGCCTGCTTCTCCCTCTGCCTGTGTCTCTGCCTCTCTCTCTCTCTGTGATTATCATAAATAAATAAAAATTAAAAAAAAATTAAAAAAAAAAAAGTTAAATTTTGCAAGAATTACCAAAATGTGACATGGAGACACAAGTAAGCAAAAGCTGATGGAAAAATGGCACTGATAGACTGTTGCAGGTTGCCATAAACCTTCAAAATACATACTATCTACAAAGCACAATAAAGCCAAGCACAAGAAAACAGGATATGTATTTTGAAACATTTTGAAGCATGATATGTATTTGAAAACTCCATCTATGACAAAATTCAGAGAATAATGCTGCTTAAGTTTGTGAGTTCTCAAGTTTCTAAAAATTGCTCAAATATGATGGCAGTTTGCAACAGAGATAAACTAATTTCACAGATGAATTCTTATATGAGAATCCTAATAAAGTGATGGTCAGTAATTTTAGAATATAGTTAAATGATAACATAATCAAATTAGTAAACTGTCAATAAATTTATTATGATAATAAATTTAAGTAGCAGTATACTCAGAATGCAAGGATGGCTTAATATTAGAAGAAAAAATAATGTCATTACAAAAATTAAAATAATGAATATTGAAATTCAATAGACCATCCTAATTAAAAAAATAAAACTCAATCAATGCTATGACATTTCTTGAGATGACAAATATACATTTTTTTCAAAAGCCTACTTAATTGACATCTACTTGATCAACTTCTAGGTTTCATAATTGCTCAGCTTTCACTCTAAAAATGAAGTTATGGGGGGATGCCTGGGTGGCTCCATGGTTGAGCATCTGCCTTTGGCTCAGGGCATGATCCTGGAGTCCTGGGATCAAGTCCCACATTGGGCTCCTGGCATGGAGCCTGCTTCTCCCTCTGCCTGTGTCTCTGCCTCTATCTCTATGTGTCTCTCATGAATAAATAAATAAAATCTTAAAAATTTTTAAATAAAAATGAAGTTATTGGTCATGGATTTATGAATCCTAGCAGATAATATACTATTCAATACCTTCATCCACTTTCACATCAATTTGTTAAATGTGTACTAACAAAGTTCTATGTTCTAAAACCTATTTATACTAGTCATAGTGTGCTATAACATTAGTAAATTAGTTGCTACAACAAACAATAAAACTTAGGTGCCAAACAAGAATTATTGTTTCCAAGAAAATTCAATTAAATTCTTTGGAATTACCCAATAAGTACAAACCATTAAAAAGTAATTTAGAAAATTATAATGGCTTGGGATAGGTCATACAAGTATTATGCAATCATAAAAAAAAGTATTATGCAATCATATTGCTTCATAAATACCTTAAAATCTCAGGTACTGAAAAAAACATAACTTATATACAATGTTTTATAGGTAGGGTTTATGATGAAGAGAAGATGTAAATCTCCAATTAGCAACTCCTGTTTAAATAAAAAGCCTTGATTATATAACAAAAGTGAGATAAGTGAATGCTTATGTTTAAGTTAAAATATAAATTTTAAAGTATAAATCATTTTAATGATTATAAATTAATGTAAAAAGTGGTTTAAAATTTATAATCTAATAGATTGAAAAATAAAAGATAATGAATTATACAATATGGTAAGACATTAACTGAATCATTTCCATTAAAGTTAGTAATAAGACAACAATATCCTTGAAGTTAGTTATTACATTTACACAAAAGAATAAAGTATAGCTATTATACTTTATTAGCTATTAAAAATAGGCAAAATTGTCATTTTCAAATATTAAAATATTTGTAGAAACACTAGCAAATATATATGAATACTATTAGAAATACGGAATTTAAAGCACCGATTGCAAATACATGTACTTATATACATTATATAAGCATCTACACCAATATATAAGGTTTCCTTTGCACAAAATGTAGCCAATTTGAAATTATAATGGATAAGAGAGCACACCAATATCTTTAAAAGATTAAAAATTTAGGAATAAGTTTTACAATAAATAAGGATATATAAAAAGTTTGAAATTCTCCAGAGGGAATGAGGAATTTCCAGTCAAGTGGCAGTTCATATTTTCAGACTTTCCTACTATACCAAACATAAAACTGTAGTATATCACATATAAAACTGAAGAATTTCAGAAGAAATTGTCATGTATACACATACATAGCAACATACACACACACACACACACACACACACACACACACGCACAGGTAAGCACCTCTGTGGATCAGAAATAAAACAGAAATCCAATGCAATGCAAGGATGAAGTCCCTGGTCTGCTAAGCTCTGGTTCCAGAAGCCAGCAGTTAGGAACTCATTTCTTCCAGCATAGTAAGGACTAAAAGTGTTCCATATTAAGTAGAGGAATAGACCCGGAGTCACTTTGTGAAAAAAAGAAGCTAAGACAAGATTTACCCATATATGAATGAACATTAAAAGAAACTAATGCTTTTATTATTGGTCTAGGTCTTATGAGAAGCTGACCTCCAAGCAGAACTAAAGGAATCACCCTGCCAAGTGGTCTTTAGTCTTGGTGACTGTATCTGAAATGTCCCCCAATGTCGTCATGAAACAGAAGCTTGAACCAACAATCTAGGCCTGGTTATAGACTGCCAGTCTCAGAAAAGTGTTGAATAAAAACCCAATAAATAGGAGCGCTACGTAGAGGGAAAGAGAAAATAATCTATTCAAAATGAGTTTATAAATAAAAATTACAAAACATTGAAAAAACCCTTTCACCATCCATTAACCTGTCTGTTTGTCTCCAGTACACAGGTAAAGCAGGTTCAGAATTTTTAAGCCATAAGAAACAAATTCACCAACGAGAATACAGTGTTTAACATACTGTTTTGGTTTTAGCCTTGTAGCTTCCCAAAACCCCATTTTCCAAAGTTCTGTAGGTCAGCTCTTACCCACCCCTTCAACTACCACTCTTCTGGGAGATTATGTTATGCATTTGTAGATTAATCTGAAAATAGATTAATTTATTACAGCTGCATTCCCTTCTAGGCTTCCCACAAAATCCTAGTTTATCCTCCTTTTATTTTTAGCCTTTTTGAATCACTTCATTTTAGATTTTTTTTCTTCTAAACAGCATATATTTGGGTCTGATTTGGAAGGCCAAAAAGGAAAACTTTTCCCTTTAAAAGGTGAGTTAAGTCTATCCACATGTATTGATATGATGCTACATTAGGTCTTAATGTAGTCTTACTATTCATAATTATATATGTGCAATTTTTCTTTTCAAGGTATTCAAAAAGGTTGTATTTTTAACCTGCTGGTTACCTTTCTATAAATACGTTATTTAATGATGTTAGTTCCTATTTTCTTATTTAATCTTTCACTCTTTGTTCAGTATCCTCTAACATGTACCATTTGCCTATACTGCAGTAAGCGGTCTCATACACCTCTCCAGCTATTTTTTTTTCAGCTATTTTCATTGTTACTCAATTTTATCATCAGCATTACACATTGTAGCAATTTATAATTGAATCCTCATCTTTACCTTAATTCTAATTGAAGATAAAAATTTATACATTTAAAATACACAAAATAGTACTTTTCCTGAAGAGTTCCACTATTACTTAGTTGAAAGCTCATCTTCTAGTAGGTTCCTCAAGAAAGGCTGATAAGTATAGAAGTACCAATGTTCTTATATGTTCTTATGGCTTTTTTCATAGCCTCCTATCTGAAGGACACCTGGCTGGGTATACAATTGGTTTGCATATTCTTTCTTTCTTTATTTTTTTATTTTCTGTGCTGCTCCATTTTTGCCTTCCTTTGTACTTTGGTCTTGAAAAATTTCATTCCAGCCTAATTCTTTGCCTTCACAAAATTCTTTTTTTTTTTTTTCCTGGAGGCCTAAAGGATTTTATCTTCACCTTTGAAATATAATTCTTTTACTAGAAGATGTCTCAGCACTTATTTTTCTTAGTTAACTTTCCAAGGTATAGGATTAACATATTCCATGTGTAGGTGGGTTTTCTATTCCTGAAAAATTTTCTTGGATTATAGTATTAAATATTAACTTCCTTCTCCTGTTTCATATTTTTTCCCTTCATGGAAATATGCAAATATGACTTTTTTCTTGTTTTTAGTTTCACTACTTTCTATTTTTCCCTTTTTAAAATTTTTTTTTATTATTTATTTATGATAGTCACAGAGAGAGAGAGAGAGAGAGAGAGAGAGAGAGAGAGAGAGGCAGAGACACAGGCAGAGGGAGAAGCAGGCTCCATGCGCCGGGAGCCCGACGTGGGATTCAATCCCGGGTCTCCAGGATCGCAACCTGGGCCAAAGGCAGGTGCTAAACAGCTGCGCCACCCAGGGATCCCCTATTTTTCCCTTTCTTACATCATTTTCATTTCTTTAGTTGTACGCCTATTTTTATGTGCCTTGATTTCCTTCAAGTTCATTATTGCAATTATTTGGGTTTATTATTGTAATTTATTCTTCCTTTATGAGATACAAAAGTTTTTTCTCCCATTTATTTTCTGATTTAATCTCTCTTTTCAGTTCTCTTTTTGTCCATTTCCATTTTAATTTTTAAATTTCCTATTAAAAATGGCTTTTTTTTACATCCTTAAATGCTTGCTTGGGCAGATTTAATTTTGCTTAGAGTATTACAGTTTTCATTTGCTTAGTGTTCATTTTCAAAGTGAGGATGGTTAACTCATTCAGTTATGTATAAATTTTATTTCTTGATTTTCAGCAATAATCTCTGTATGGACTTCACCTTTCATTCATTTTTATGATACTGGGGTATTTTTAATATTTCCATTATTTAGCACAGTCAAGATACTTCAGCAAGGTGTTCTTATTTATTTTGATGCTGGAGGAGAGTTTGCAAGTCCTGATTTTACGGTTTTCCTTTTCTTGCAGGGCTCTAAAGTCTCCCCCCCCTCACTTTTTCTACTTTTTCTTAACCACCTGACTACCATGGAGCACTTCTCACCCCTCTACCTTTTTTCTCTCCACGGAAGTTATACATTTTGGAGAGTGCCAATTGAAATCAAGTCTAAGATTTAATGTAATCCCTATCAAAATACCTACAGCATTTTTTCACAGAACCAGAGTAAAATTTGTATGAGACCACGAAAGACCCTGAAGAACCAAAGCAATCTTGCAAAAGAACAAAACTGGAGGTATCACAATTCCAAATATCAAGACATCCTACAAAGCTATAGTAATCAAAACAGTATGGTTCTCACACAAAGACATGTATCAATAGAACAGAATAGAGAGCTCAGAAATAAACCCATGGTTATATGATCAATTCTCAACAAAGGAGGCAAGAATATACAATAGGAAAAAGACAGGCTCTTCAATATATGGAATTGGGAAAACTGGACAGCTATATGCAAAATAATAAAATGGAATCACTTTCTCATACCATACCCCAAAACAAACTCAAAATGGATTAAAGACTTAACTGTGAGACCTGAAGCCATAAAATTCTTAGAAGAGAGCACAGGCAGCTGTAGCAACACTTTTTGCTAGCTAGGTTTCCTGAGCAAGGAAAACTAAAGCAAAAATGAACTGTTGGGACTATATCGAAATAAAAAGTTTCTGTACAATGAAGGAAACATTCAACAAAACTGAAAGATACTGAGAGAAGATACTTGCAAATGATTTATCTGATAAAGAGTATCTAAATATATACACAGAATTTACACAATGCAACACCCCAAACAAGTTTAAAAATGGGCAGAAGACATGAACAGATATTCCTCCAAAGAACACATACAAATGGCCAACAGACATATGAAAAGATGCCCAATATTCGTCATCATCGGGGAAATGCAAACAAAACCACAATGAGAGGTCATTTCACTCATGTCAGAATGGCTAAAATCAACAATACAAGAAACAGCAAGTGTTGCTGAGAAAAGGGAGAAAAAGGAATCCTCATGCATTGTTGGTAGGAATGCACACTGGTGCAGCTACTGTGGAAGAACAGTATGGAGGTTCCTCACAAAGTTAAAAATAGAATTACCACAGGACCTAGCAATTTCACTACTAGGGATTTACCTAAAGAACATAAAAAAAAACTAATTCAAAAGGTGGTATGCACCTCTATGTTCATTGAGGCATTATCGGTAATAGCCACACTATGGAAGCAGCCCAAGTGTCCATCAGTAGTAGATGAATGGATAAAGAAGAAATGATAGGTGTGTGTATGTGTTATATATATAATACATATGTATTATGTATTATATGTAATACATATAATATGTATATATTATATATGTATATAGTCCAATATATATATATAATGGACTATTACTCAACCATAATAAAGAATGAGATCCTGCCATCTACAACAACAAGGGTAGATTTCAAGAGTATAGAGCCAAGTGAAATAAGTCAGAGAAGGAAAAATGCCCTATGATTTCACTCATATTAATTTAAGAAACAGAACAATTGAACAAAGAAGAGATGAGACAAACCAAAAAACAAAACAAAACAAAACAAAAACAGATTCCTAACTATAGAGAACAAACAGACACTTACTAGTGAAGAGGTGGGTCAGGAAATGGATGAAATAGGTAAAGGGGATAAAGAGTACACTTCTCAGAATGAGCACTGGGTGATGTATAGAATTGTCAAATCACTATATTTACACCTGAAACTAATATAACACTAGATGTTAACTACACTGGAATTTAAGGATAAATTTTTAAAAGTCTATTTAATTGCATCTGTTTAAATTGAGCCTGCCCCTTTAATCAGAGGAAGTCTAAAGTCTTTCCCTAGAGCCCTCCCTTTGATATTGGCAAACACCTTTTCAGGTTTTTGTTTGTTTTTCCCCACAGATTTAGAGCAGATATAATACTTTTGGTAGGCCTTCCAAATTATCATTACAGCTCGTTTTGCTTGCTTCTTTTTTCCGGTTTTCTTTGCAATTTCTCTCCACCTGCCTTTGTCCACCAGAGCCTGTGGCTCGTGGGTTAAGGTTGCAATGTGAAAGATAGACCAAATTCCACTGGACATTTTTTTCTATTCAGGGACAGTTATTTTGTAGTTTCTACATGTTCTGTCTGCAAATTATTATAAGGGCATGGTTTTGGATAAAATTCACTTCTATTTTCTTATGATTGGGGGACAACATTTTTGCAGAGGTTAGCTGGGGCTGCCACCACCGTCCTGAACTACATGGATATTTGATAAAATATTTTGAATATGATGATTCAGTAGTATAATGAAGGCAATCTTCCTAACTTATAGTTTCTTTGTGGTTCCAATCAAATTTCCAAAGTATTGGGGGATTTATCTGCTTTGTGATGGAGGTTTTTAAGTGGGGATAAGAGGACAACTTATTTTAAGGATCACTTGTAAAAATGATTTAAGCTGTTCATGGAAACGTAAGTAGGGAAAAATAGTGATAAAGGACTAGCCTTATTTAGTATCCCAAGTATATATCATAAAATGAATTAAAGCAATGTGGTACTGGTCAGGAGCAGACAGGCAGACCAATGAAACGGAATGGAGACTTTGGAAATAAAACAAATACATATTGCATATGAGCATGTGAAAATAAATCAATTGAAATCAGAAAGGAAAAGAGAATCCATTTAATAAGCCATGCTAGGATTTTTGCCAGGTCATACGGGCAAAACCAAAACTAGATTCCTACGTTGCCCCATAGATGAACATTATTTTAGAATCATCAAACTTCCAAATGTAAAGATTAAACAAATAAATAAAGCTACTCTAAGAAAAATTGAGGATTCTTCTTTATACTAGAGCGGAGAAGGCCTTGCTAAGTATGCCATGAAATTCAAAAGATATAGTTACCTATCGGTAAGTTTGAGGACATGTTAACACACAATTTCTACATAGCAACTAATATCATAATGTTAAAAGACAAATAATTGGGAGTAATATTTGAAAACCTAGTAATGGACTAGTTTCTTTAATATAGAAAGATCTCACTCAGACTGTGGAAAAAAAGAAAACAATAGATATGTTTACACAGATCTGAGCAATCTATTCACAGGAGTGGGGGGTGAATAAAGGTTAAACTGACATAGCCAACGATGTTCAACTCAAAGTGAAGACAAAGTTTCATACCTATGGGACTGACATGCTCTAGGATTTATTCCTCAACTTTCCAATTTTCACCCTCTCTTCACTTTCTGGATTGACCCAACCACATCCAGGACTTCAATTAACACTTGTGTGTCAGCCAAATACTCATCACAGACTGTCTCCTAAGTTCCAGACCCGTTCTCCTCCCCACATCTTAACAGTCACCAAGTCCTGACAGTTCTACCTCCCTCATATCTCCTTAAACCAACGTTTTCCAGATAGAAGATCAATAGGTAAGGAACAACATTTGAAAAAAATGAAAGCAGCCAAACTGAGAAGGCTTTATAATGTATGATCCCAACTATATGGCATCCTGAAAAAGGGAAAACTGTGGATCAAGTGAAAAGATCAGTGGTTGCCGGGGATTGGGGAGAGGAAGGAGGTAAATAGGTAGAGTACAAGGAACCCTGAGGATAATAAAACTATTCTGTGTAATGTGATAAAGGTGATATATGTAATTATAGATTTTTTAAAAAACGGATAGAATGTACAACACGAAGAGTAACCCTCATTGTACCCTATGGACTTTGGTCTATTTTTAAAATATATAATGGGAATTTGGGTAGAGGGGGGAGCAGGGAATGACACTTCTACTATATTGAAGTCCTAACCTCCAGTACGGTGTATTATGACTGTATTTGGAGATAAGGCCTACAAAGAGGTAATTGGGTAAAATGAAGTCACATGGATAGGCCCTAATCCAATAGGACTGGTATCCTTATAAGAAAAGATTAGGACACAGACATTCAAGGAGGTAAGGCCATGGGAAGACACTAGGAGAAGACCGCCATCTTACACTCCAAGGAGAGAAGCCAGGAACGGATGCTTCCCTTGTGGCCCTCATAAAGAAACCAAATTTACAAACACTTCAATCTCAGATTTTTAGCCTCCAGACTTGTGAGAATTTACAAGAATTCACAAGCCTTTTGTTTAAGGCACGAGTCTACTGTATTTGTTAGAGCAGCAAACTAACAGGTACATGGCATAGGATAGAAAACAGAGAATTTACAGGTAATAGGAAAAAGTCTTGTTCGGTAAAAGGTCAGTTTTAGGTGCGTGTGCACGTTGCCTCTATGCACCGAGTCATGTGCGTATATTTCCTAAAACAGGTCTAACTAGGAAAGTTAGGAAAATACTGATCCACATTATCCACTTTTTATTCTTCTCGTTTACCAATTTAGGCCTCATCATTTCTTACTGGGATTACCTCAGAAGTTTGCCATGTGATCTCTGTCTTTATCCTTTTACTCAAATATTCAAGGCAGAATTATTATGTGCCAGACGCTGAGCAAGGTCCTGGACATACAGCAGTGAATAAGCAGCCCTGGTCCCTGATCCTGGGTACTCACAGTCTAATGCCTCCACTGCCATTCTTGGTCTCCATTACCCGTTCTCCACGGGCTGAGTTTAGCCCTTCTGAAACACATATTTGATCACACTGTCCCCTGCTCAACACCCATCCATGGTTTACCAGGGGTCCTAAGGACATCGCAAACTCTCTCAGCTCATAACAGGGATTTAGGACCTAGTGCATGCCTGTAATCCTGGGAACATCTTTCATGGATCTTACCTACCCCCAATATTCTAGATGTATTCCACTGTATACATGTTATTTCCCCAAATGTGACATCTCTCAGACTTTTATGCTTGTGCATAAGCTTCAGCCTCCAGCCTCTAGGCATTCAGGTAACTCCCAGCTACACTTTAGCTCAATTACACCATACCATTCCTCAGCCCCGATTCCTACTTCCCACCCCTTCTTCAAAAACCCTTCACTGACCACTCTTATCTAAATGAGTAGCCTGACCACATCAGATGGTCTATTTTTTGCCTGTCCCGTTAGTTCTGTGAGTTCACTGAGAGTAATAATTTTGTTTCTTTTCTTGCTTGTCCATATGTTAGAACATTTCCTAGAACACAAATGAATGGGTGAATAGAGAATTGATAGAACTCGGCCATTTATATGGGAGTCTTTGTAGTCATTAATGTAATTATTCATCAAAAATTTGAGAAATGAACAGAAAATATAATGAAAATTTGCTATGCTAGTGACATACAAGAGAATGGGTAAAAGTTATAGAGAAGCAGAAATTGCAGTAATTGCAATAAGGGATTTCACTAGATTATATTATGACTCAGCCTACATTTTGTGAAACATTTTCTTAAAAATTCCTGTTAACAATTATGGAAATGGATTTAAATATTTTAATGATATCTGGGAGTGAATCAGCTTGCTCTCTATATCCCAAATAAAACAGATAGGAGATTTTATTGGGGATTTTCCCCCTATGGCCAAATAACCTGTTCTTTCTTATATACATTAGTAAGTGAATAATGGAAAAGAAATTAGAAAAAATAACCTCCAACTTGGTAAAATATCACATGTACATCATATGTTGTAAATTTGAGCTCAACAATAAAATGTAATCCACCTAGGCAGGGTTTTCATTATTAGTGAGCTATGGGTTTCTGTTTATCTGTTGTTATCTAAAGACTATATCCTGAAGATCATTAAAATGGAAGGAAGAGTCGAAATGCTAGTGTCAAATTCTGCTTAGGTGGCAGTCCCTTCTGATAAATCTGTGCTTTCCAGATACCCATGCTTTTATACCGGTGCTCATCTTACATTATTCAAGCAGTGCGAAGGAAGGAAGGAAGGAAGGAAGGAAGGAAGGAAGGAAGGAAGGAAAAAGAACAAAGGAATAAAAATTATGTCTGTCTTAGTCCAGCTTCCCCTTTCTAAAACTGAAACAAATTTGTCCTGTTTTACCACATTTAATCTTTGGAAAAAAAAAAAAAGCCAAAATGCTCTTTGCCCTATTTTCAGAATGGAACATGTGGTGATAATTGTACCTCTCATTCCGGCACCTACTAGACAGAAGAACTGAACATGTAGGAACACAATCCACACAATCTTTCACAATCTCTCACAATTCATTCCTTTTAGGGGTAGTTGCTGTGTGACACAATTTGATGTCCCCCTCTCTCCAAACTCCAGGAAGTATCTTAGAACTTGACAGAGTCATAAAACAATCTCTGTACCTGAGCAGGATCTATTGATGCAGTTTGCATAGTACATCCAGAAATCAAAAATATCTGGCACACCATTCAAATAGCGAAACATTTTGTAAAAACAAACAGAAAAACCCAATAACAAAAAATTGTATAATGCATATAACAAGTATCAGGTGTGAAGGTTGCAATAGGCACAGAGAATCCATGGGATACCGAAGCATGACAAACGCCATCTATGAGCACAAGAAGCCTTGGACACACATTTTTTATTCTACTCCCAGCCCCTCCTAAACCTTCAACATATAGTGAATTTTCAGCCAAAATTTCCTGCACTTCAGCTTTTCATTACTGACTATATTTAAGAGCATATTGGTCTATTCTCTCTCAGCACCCGATTTCCCACGAAGAGATCTTAGGAGTAAAAAATGGAGTCTCTCTTCCTAAAATTATTCCCAAATGGAAGGAAAAGTACCATAGGAATTCACTCTGGTCCCTCAAGGGAAATAACTGAACACAAGCCTTTCTTTGGCAGTAATATTTTATTTCTTTGCTTTATTCCTACAAGTTCTTTCTCTTTTATTAATTACTTACCATCTCATTGGGTCTTCCACACTGATTTCACAATAGCCATTCCACTATTACAGTGTCATTTTTCTAATGCCTCTAATCCTCTAACCAGCATTCCAAGGTAAGTGCCATTATCTCCTATCTTGCTAATGAGGAAGTCAAAATTTTGAGAAATTAACTCTTCCAGGAGTAGATCCTTTCAGGGGTCAAGATATGTAGGCCCTCTCATTTGTTGAGACCCCTGGCATATTATATAAATAACCTAAGTGAGTTAGAAAATTGTGGGATAAACTTTAAATGCATATTACCAAGTGAAAGAAGCCAATCTGAAAAGACTACATAGTATATGATTCCAACTATATGACATTTTGGAAAAGGCAAAACTACAGGGATGGTTAAAGACCAGTGATTCCCAGAGGTATGAGGGGGGGAAAAGGGAGGAATGGGCAGATTTTTAAAGAATTTTTAGAGCTGTGAAACTCTTCTGTATGCCACAGTAATACCTTTTCCTGTTCTAGGACATGGCGGCCTTAACCTTAGAGTCTTCAGTTTTACACATCAGCATTTCCCGCTCTTGGTTTCAACTTGACACCAGTGAATTCCTTACGTTGACTGCTAGGCTTTAACTCTTGCAGGAAAATTATGATTTTTCCCATTTTTTTCTTAAGTGGTTTAATAATTCAAGATTTAGAAAAAAATATGTAAGTATTTTTCCAACAAATGCCTGGAAGGAACTCCTACATGGAAACACTAGCTAAATGATCAGTTTCTTTTCTTGAAGGGAAAGAAAAAAAGAGGAAGAAAAGAGAGAAAGAAGAGAGGAGGAGGAAGAAAAACAAAGTCCCATAAACTAAGCAAGAAGTTTGATTTTAATTGCATTAAAGCTAGCCATAACACGTTGAATGGAAAGAATAGGAGTAAGAGAGAAGACAATGAAGAGAGGGAGTTCGGGGGCGAGAGATTGATTAATAAGCAGAAGTCCTCACTGTGATTCAATGCACTGTGACAGACGCTGGGGAAATAATGAATTCAAGACAGTCCTTACCTTTAGAACATTACAGTCTAGATATGATAAAAGCAAATAGTTATGACAAAGTACGTCAACTGTTGTGATAGCAGGAGGAGGTCATTCAATGGAATCAGAGAAGGAAACAACTACACATGAAGAAGCCAAGAAAATTCTATTAGCTTCTAGAGCTCACTTTTTATTCTTTTCAGAATTAGAGAACTGGCTTTAGTTGGTTTGTTCCCTCAGTAACATGAGTACGTGAATATCACCGACAGTGTTCCCAGGATACCTCTTGCAAGTCCCTTCAAGGCCAAGATCAAGACACACAAACAATCAAAACAGCGAGGTTCTCCTTGCCGTTTACCCCCCCCCCCATACCTTTAAGTACCGCTTAGCTATATTTGCTCTCTTTCTAGTTTGAAGCTTCTTAACAGAGAAGGAAGCAAATAAGAGTATTGAATAGCAGGCCTGTCGCTGCCATCCTGGATGCACCACAAGTGGCCCCTAATTCCTTCTTCTGAGAATTATTCTAAGTTGGCATCTTTCTCAAGTATCAGTATATTTTGAGCTCAGTGTATTCGTAACATTTTCCTACAGCTCTCAGCCCCAATCTTACACTTCCCCACTATTTGGGACGCCTTCCTTTACTTTTCACATGTGGTCTTTAAAAATATTGAGCTTATCCATGAGCAGTTACACTGATGCCCTCCGCGCTCCACTTATACACATCCGATGTCTTTTCTCCTCTGTGGGGTCTGTGGTAAACGTGAAATATTCAACGTGCCTCAAACAGTAATTAGCTTGTAGTAGAAATTCAATTATCCACTGCTGTTATTATATATTTCTACCTTATTTTAACTTTGATTCACTTTGAATCCTTGACTACAACTTGATTTTTTCTAAACTTTTTGAAGTATGCCCTTGAGGAGGCCAGGATCAGGTCTGACCAAGTCCAACTTCCCCTTCTTGACCTATGAAGAACTTCTCTCATGTCATAGTCACTTCCACCCCAAAATTCCTGACACTATTCTTGTATCAAGTCACGTTTCATCTTATCGATAAGCTCACACTAGAGCTCCTGTCATGTTTTCATAATTACTAAACTTATTGTCACCAAGAAAATCAATCATGTATCAACTTCTCTGTTTCAATAGACTTCTACTAATGTATGGACATTAATTAAAAATCTGCCGTGCCTTTGTATATTGCCTGTTTACCAGTTTCGTAATCTTTATCACGAAAACCTCACTTTCATTCTCTATCTGACCAAGCATGCTTTAAGCCATTCCACATAAATATCAGCTCTGTTTTTCTCCCTTTATATCCTTTCCCAAATCTCTCCACCATCCATCATACCTCTGCTCTATTCTATTAAAAAGGAGAATTCTGACCATCCAACAATGCCATTGTGTATGCATGTGTGCAGGGGAAGAGTAGAGGGCTTTCCCCACTGCATCAAGCAATTTTCCAGCATGAGTTGGGTATCCTACAATTCAAATTGATTCTGACACTATCTATCCAGAGATAGCATCAGATTCCACAGGTTAAGGGCTCAGTCCTGCAAGACTACCTTCCACTTCAGATGCCAACCTCAATCTCAGGTTTCATTTATGCTTCTGACCAATTGACTATAGATTAGAGGTTCCAACAATGTCCCCTTAGATTACAGTTTAAGGGATCAGTCCCTCAGTATTAGCCCCTACCCCCCACATGTATATATACTTCAAGTACCAATTACAAGTCTCTCCATGTTTTTCTGATGGAATGGCTACAAATTAGAGGTTCCCATGACCCCTTCCTTGGGTTTGATTAATTTTCTAGAGTGGCTCACAGAACTCAGAAAAACATTTTACTTACTAGATTACCAGTTTATTGCAAAAGTACATAACTAAGAACAGTGAGATGAAAGAGATGTATAGGGCAAGAAATAAAGAAAGGGCACAGAGCTTCCATGCTCTCTCTGAGCACACCACTTTCCCCAAATCTCCATGCATTTACCAACTGGGAAGCTCTCCAATTCCTGTCCTTTAGAGTTTTTATGGATGCTTAACTATGTAAGTCTGATTGGTTAAGTTATTGGCCATTAGGGATTGAACTCAATCTCAACTTTCTAATCACCTTGTTGGCTCCACTGGCAACTAGCCCCCCACCCAGATACACTTCAAAAGTCACCTCATTAACCTAACAAAAGACACTGTTCTCTTCATTTAGCAAATTTCAAAGGATTTAGGAGCTCTGCCAGAAATAGGGACAAAGACCAAATATATATTTATTATAAATCACATTATCACATCCTACTATGCCCTTATATGCCCTGTTGTTTAAATAAGACATATACTGCTCATTGCAAATGTTATATTACTAAATTTCTACTCATTAAGTCTCAATGATACATGAGAGTTTTTATTCACCATTCAAAATTCGATTTTCAAGTTTTGTTTGCCATTGACCATCCGAGATGATTGGCAGCCCTGATCATCCCTTGTCACTAGCACATCTTCCATGATTGTTCTTCGACCTACAGACATTCTCTGTATTTTATAACAGCTAGAACACACAGCTCTCCATTTTTTCCAAGAATTTCTCATCTCTACAAGTTTCAGCTTATTTTCACCTGAACAGACCATCCAGTATCTGCAGTCTTTCCAATTTTCACAATATGCACTTCATCTTTGCCAAATTAAGCCCAAAAGGATCCATTCTTTGAGAAAGAAATGCTTAGGATATGAAAAAAAAAAAATCAACCAAAGTCATAAAAATCATAAAATTAATGGAAAGAAATGTTTAAAATAACTCTTTTTCTTCAGATTCCTATTTGTAGAGGTATGTCAGTACAGTATATGGAAACAGCATCTATCTTTGGTTATATAATTAAACCCTACATGAAAGTTATTAGTGGACTTTATTTATGCCAGATTTTTCCCTTGTCTTAGGTATTTCTCCATAAAATTATTGACCAGTTAAGTAAAAGCTATGTTAAAGCTTCACACCAGAAAACTATCAATCCCCACAATGTGCTATTCCTCCTGGACTAGAGGACAAAGTTTTATGTCTATTACTAAGGACAGTTCTCATTGTTTCAGGAATATTCAGATCCCAAGCCAGAAAGTCTGGTTTCATGCTCGGGATGCTACAAAGGATTCATCCTCAGGAGGTTATACACTGTTTCTGTTTTTTGGTGGGTTTTTTTTTTTAAACCTTCTCCCACTTACCAACATCCTCTTTCTCTCCTTGTTTCCCTTTTAAACCACCTCTCCTGAGGATGCGGAGAAAAGGGACCCCTCTTACACTGTTGGTGGGAATGTGAACTGGTGCAGCCACTCTGGAAAACTGTGTGGAGGTTCCTCAAAGAGTTAAAAATAGACCTGCCCTACGACCCAGCAATTGCACTGCTGGGGATTTACCCCAAAGATTCAGATGCAATGAAACGCCGGGACACCTGCACCCCGATGTTTCTAGCAGCAATGTCCACAATAGCCAAACTGTGGAAGGAGCCTCGGTGTCCATCGAAAGATGAGTGGATAAAGATGTGGTTTATGTATACAATGGAATATTACTCAGCCATTAGAAACGACAAATACCCACCATTTGCTTCAACGTGGATGGAACTGGAGGGTATGATGCTGAGTGAAGTAAGTCAATCGGAGAAGGACAAACATTGTAGGTTCTCATTCATTTGGGGAATATAAATAATAGGGAAACAGAATATAAGGGAAGGGAGAAGAAATGTGTGGGAAATATCAGAAAGGGAGACAGAACATAAAGACTCCTAACTCTGGGAAACGAACTAGGGGTGGTGGAAGGGGAGGAGGGCGGGGGGTGGGGGTGAATGGGTGACGGGCACTGAGGGGGGCACTTGACGGGATGAGCACTGGGTGTTATTCTGTATGTTGGTAAATTGAACACCAATAAAAAATAAATTTATTTTAAAAAATTAAAAAAATAAAAAAATAAACCACCTCTCCTATCTTAAGACAATTCACCTTTTTCAATAAACCATAATATATACATATATTCTCTAAGTCTTAACCTTCAACTTAAAAGATGGAGACCAGTATACAGTTAGAGCCCCTAGAATTGTTTCTGGCTTCAGGAAGAAAAACCTAGGCCAATTGCTCTAAGTGATTATTCTTCTACTAGTTATCTATGGCTACGTAATTGCCTCAAAACTTGGTAGCGTACAATAACCATCTATTATCCCTGACAGTTATTTGGATTGAGCAGTTATGCCACTCTTAGCTCAGTCATCCGTTGTGTTGCAGTCAGGTAGGAACTGAACTGTCTAGAAGCAGTCCACCCACGGTAGAGGCAATAAGGTTCACTGCGGAATTTTGGAACAATAAAAATTACTAAAAGTCAGCCTACTTTTGATCATCACTATGTGCCAATATTTCTGAACAGTGTCAGTGATAAACTACTCCTCTCCAGGTCATCGAAGTCTTTTCCAGCTGCTGTAACAAACTACCACAGACCAAGTAAGTTATAAGCAAGAGAAATTGTTCACAGTTTGGAGGCTAGAACTCTGGAAACCAGGGCACCAGCATGGTCAGCTCCTGGTGAGAACCTGCTTCCTGGTTCATAGATGGCCATGCTTTTGCTGTGTCCCCCTGTGGCAGAAGGGATAAGGGAGCTCTCAGGGCTCTTTTAGAAGACCACTAATATCACTAATGAGGGCTCTGGCTTCATGACCTAGTCATCTCCCAAAGGCCCCACTTCCTAATACCATCGCCTTGGAGATTAGGTTTTAACACATGAATTTTGAAAGGACAATTTATTTTTTTTTTAATTTTTATTTATTTATGATAGTCACACACAGAGGGAGAGAGAGAGAGGCAGAGACACAGGCAGAGGGAGAGGCAGGCTCCATGCACCGGGAGCCCGATGTGGGATTTGATCCTGGGTCTCCAGGATCGCGCCCTGGGCCAAAGGCAGGCGCCAAACCGCTGCGCCACCCAGGGATCCCAAAAGGACAATTTAAAACGCCGTTCGAATTTCTGAACAATGCTGGAGTGTTTGAGTTTTAATAATATGCACACAAGATTCAAATTAGTCTATTTTATTACTTATCCTTTAATAAACATTGCATTCTACTGGGAAGTTAATTTGGAGAATTCACTACAACTGGTGCCTCAACTTACACAGTGTCATCTACACATGTTTAAGAATAAGTTCATGATTTAGGAATTATTTTTCAAGCCTTCCTTGTATGCAGTTTGTATTCTCCAACCCTGTGTACTGCATACTCTTAAGGTTTGAAATTAACAGTGATATCAAGTTCTGTTTCCTTGTTTTTTACAATCATTGTCCACTGACCTCTTGGAGATTTTATTTATACACAAGTTTGTTGAAGGTGAGGCAAAGTAAGAAGTGTCAGGTATAATATTTTTGTTTGGGAGACACAATTTTTAATCCATACACAAAATATTTTGCTCTATTTGATTATCTTTGGATTTGATATGCATAGTTTTAATTTCCAATTGCTTGTTTTAAAACTACTATCAATAAAATTATAATTTATTCATTTCTATTGAAAGTAATTGTTATAGAGGAGAGAAAGGTGGTGTTTAAAAAAACCCGAGAGTCTAATACGCAAGGTACATCATTACCTGAAATATCCAAGATACACTCAAAGTCTGGAGTTGGTGCAGTCGGCTGGGATTCCTGGATCTCTTCTACAGCGCTGCTCCTTGTCCACTAGTTAGCTTCCTCACAGGATGAACTCAGAGCAGCGTTCCTAGAAGGTGAAGGTGGAAGCTACAAGGTCTCTTAAAACCTAGAGCATAGTAGCCTAATCTCACTTACCCTGCATTCTATTGGTTAAATCAAGTAATAAGACCAGCTCCAATTCAAGGGATTGGCAAATAAAAACCCCGCCTCTGGATGGAAGGGACTGGAAGTTTTAATAAACTATACATAAGCTTCCCTCAGGTGTCTTTTGTAGTACAATTTCAACACTGTCTAAGTAAATTGCTGTAGAAAACTCATTTATTATCTCTTACCTAGAAACTATTAGGTTCCTGGTGTGGTAGGAGCTTTTGGAAAGGTTGCTTTTAAATCAGTTTAGCTGCTCCCCTCGCTCCTTTGGGTAATTACTGCTAATTACCTCTAGGTGTTAGCAATTAATACTGATTGACCTCAGCTGCGTACCCCCAGGCTTTGGCACCGTACACACCCGTGCCCTTAAAGACCAAATTCTTCAAAATCTCTTGTTTTCCTCTTTGACCTCTTTGGCCATTCTTTTCAGAGCTAAATTCTGGGTAATCTGGCAGGGGCAATTAGGGTCTGTTTGTAAGATCTCCGATGGAGGAGGATTATTTTTGCAGCAATTTGCTTTGCCAGTGACAGTAAAAAAGAGGACAAGAATCTAATGAATAAGGATTTGATGCCATTGTAGACCAAATCTGACCAAAGCTAGAAGGAACACTTCTCTTCTGACCTTTCATTGCCCTTTATTTTGACCGTCTTCTGGAAAACTCACTTTTAACTTTTATTATGCGTACTTGTGCAACGGCAGTTGCCTCCTGGTAGACTCTGAGCGCCCTGAAGGTAGGGTTCATGCTGCCCTCTACCCTGTATCTTTTACAGCATCTTAGTTTGATAACATGATGAGCCTAGTAAATATCTCTTGATGAATAAATGAAAACTTTGTGTATTGCTATTCCTGGTACACCGAAGGAACTCAAGAGTAGGTGTAACCTTTAACCCTCTATACCAGCGAGGCAAATATCATGAAAGAAGATCAACTCCACAGGGGAAGCAATAACTAAATTTGTGGACTTTGATTTTTATGTGTATACTCAAGGCTAATTTGTCATCTGCTTAAATTTAAGATCCTCCACAAAAGAAAATCATTATTCCCTGTTTCTTGAGGTGTAAACGAAAGGACACAGAACACTTTCATTTCCTGAAGGATCCAATAGAAGCAAGAGCATATAAAACCCTTTCTCCACAGCCATCCTCTGGAGCCCTGGACCGTGGCAATCCTCATCTTTGTTCTCTTAGCCTTGTCGCCTTTTCATTTCCTTCAGCTGTGTATGCCTTCAAGTCTTTTGTCTGCTGCCCAGAGAATGAGTATTATCTTAATGAATAAATGACCGCTTGAGGAAATGAAAGTGTACAATCAATCTTTTTATAAATCCATCTAATGGTTATTTGCAAAAGTAGTGAGGACACTCAAGCACTTCTGGTTTTTAAGAACTCAGCAAGAAAAGAAAAATATACCCAAGAATCCAAACTAGTGCTGGTCTGACCATAGTGAGTTAATTACATAATTCTGTGTTGCTGTGCTTTGAATTCGCTTTGTTGTTCAACTGTTATTTGTTTCACTTGTTGATATTACTTAAACTGGTGAGTCTCATACTTTAATATCAGAATTACCTGGAGGGCTCGTCAAAACACAGACAATGAGGCCCACTCCCAGAGTTTCTGATTTGGTAGGTCTGGGCTGGGGCTCAAAAATGTGAATTTTTAAATAAACTCCCAAGTGATAACTGATATTTGTCCAGGGACCACATTTTGAGAGCCTTGGACTTAAACTGTCTTAATGCATGTATGGCTTCCCTACCCACACATTCCTAACTCTAATTCCTCCTTAGAATATCTGGTGAGCACTTCAATAGACAGAATTAAATTACGCTGTTTGAACTAACCAAATACCATATAACGTTACTTTATCGAAGATAGTTTCACCTCCGGGACAGGAGCAGAGAAAGTGTCAGGATTTCTGAAGGGAGAACATCTAGTCTCACTAAGGTCCACAACAAGGTTTTCAGGATATTTCCTAGATAAGGGCCAGGGAAATGTGAAGGAAAAAGAAAATTGCCAGATTAAGATTTTTGTTTATAGTAAAGAGAAATACTTAAAAGGATAGAATCTCCATGATGGTATAGAAAGTGTACCCCCCACGCCCATAGTCCTCAGATGGACATCTTCACCTCTGCTCCCCTGCAGCTTCTAAATTAGTTGCATGGTGCTTTCTCACCCCAATATTCTCCAGGCTACTCTGTTGTATTTCCCTTTCTTTCCTTTTTTTTTTTTTTATTTAGATAGAGAGAGTGTGTGTGCATGTGTGTGCCAGCAGAGGGAGGGGGTATGGTGGAGGAAAAGGGAGAGAGAGAGAGAATCTTAAGCAGCTGCCACATCCAATGCAGAGTCCTACGTGATGCTGGATCTCACGACTCTGAGATCATGACCTGAGCCAAAATCAAGAGTCTGAGGCTTACTGACTGAACCACCCAAGTGCCCCAGTTGTATTTTCACTATCACAGTACACACAGGTCCTTAACAATAGTTTGCTGAATGAACAAATGAATGAATAAATGGTAGAAACAAAGGTTACAAATCCAGAAGAGGAGGGTAAACTGGTTTTTGCTCTCAAGTAGAGCAGGTGATGCTTAGGCTAAGGCCACCCCTCACCTTTGTAGAGTTAGGAAATGCCCACAGGCAGGCCTGCTGTGTACAGCTGTACAGGGTGTGTAGACTCATGTTGCTTAGAGGAGGCCTCATTCACATAGGTTACAACGCAGATGAGCACCACCTGCCTTACTGGACACCGAGGTTCTGTGGAGCAGCAAAAAGATACTGAGGCCTGAGTCGGGGCTACAGAGGAGCTCTACAGTGTGGGCATTAGGAATCAGGATTTTAGGATAAGACAGATTCTAAATGGTTCTTGCCTGTGTGCTATATGGATTTAACTTCTCTCAACCACAGCTTGTTGTGCTGTTAATAAGGTAAAATAAGGTCCTGCTTGCGGTATCTGCAAAATCCTTGGAAATACACCTTTATCACCTGTTTGACCTTTTCTCTCCATGATCTTAACCTGCTTCTTATTTCTGGAAGCTGTGGAAATGTTAACTCCCGTTTATTTCTGATCCTGGAACTGGCCCCTGCCCTCCTAATTCAGCCTCTCCCAAGTTCTCTCCTGCTGTGACACATGGCAGTTTAGGCCTCTTGTGTCACAAGGAAACATATAAGGCCAGTACTGTGCTGGTGGACAACAAGCTCTCAGGGTGAGGGTGGGGGTGGGGGGGAGGAGCAATGATTTATAGTGTTTGCCCATTTCTGTGGTGTAAACACTCTCATTGAGCCAATTACAAGTGACCAATATGAAATCACCGAACACATCAAAATATAAATAAATAAATAAATAAATAAATTAATTAATTAATTAATTAATTAATTAAATAAAACAAGACACAAACCTATAAGCACTTTGGTTAAGCTCGTGGGAAGCTGCTCAGGCATAGCACCAGAAACAATTAGGGTATCCACCATCCCTACCACTTACTCCTTTCTCCCATCTCTGCTCTTCTCTCCTTTCTTTCCGTCTATAATAGTCTCAATAACTTTTTCTTTCCATTTGCCTGACAACTCTTGGTACTTACCAATGTCATTCAGAAATCCCATCAACTTTGTTTAGCTCTGCTTGCTGCCCCAAGGCTGAAAGTTCTGACCTTTATAGTTAATAAACACAGCCAAGAGGGTATCCAAATATTATCACCAAATAAGCTAAGAGTTCACTCTGGGGCCTCACATGAAACTGGCTAAAAGTTAAAAACCAAAAAAGCTCCAGCCATTAAATATGTACCTAGGATGAGCCAATAATTACCACTTCAGTGTCTTCTATTTTCACAAAAGGATTACAGGTTTTCCACGGGCTCCTAAATTATTAGAAAGCAGTAATGGGGGACGTCTGGGTGGCTCAGTGGTTGAGCACCTGCCTTCAGCTCAGATCAGGATCCCGGGGTCCTGGGATGGAGTCCCGTATCAGGCTCCCCGCAGGGAGCCTGCTTCTCTCTCTGCCATGTCTCTGCCTCTCTCTCTGTGTCTCATGAAAAATAAATAAAATCTTAAAAAAAAAACCAAAAAAAAAACAGTAATGGTAGAGAAAAGAAACTATGATGATTTTACTTCTGCAAACTTCAGGCTGTGCCCGGATTTTCAATTTAAAGTTTTATATGAATATTCAATCCTTTTGAACTGTGGATGAAGTAGAAGCACCTCTTATGGACAGGATTGTCTCCAGAACAAATATTGGGCCATACCACATTCTGAAAGATTTTCCCTTCCACCAAATCTAACCTCCCCTCAACACTCTTCCAAAAGCCTTTGTAATCAGGTCTATTACCCAGAATCTTGTCCCACCTCCAGCCAGCTCCAGGCACTGCTGTTAAAAAGAAGAAAAGTGTATAACATGAGTGTATCAAGTTTAAGTGAGTCTTTGCTGAAGTGTGGGAGGCAGAGGCCTCTGAGAGTCGCACCACATAAAGGGCAACACGGGATAGGTTCCAATTCAAAGCCTCCTTTCAACTGCTTGAGAATTAATAATCAGGGACATTCAAGAGAGAACAGAGTGCTCTGTAGCTGCAGACCAGTAATAATGCTCTTTCAGGAAGATAGTTGAGATGCATTTATAAGTTTTCCTGCCTGGTTTCAGAGACAGAGAAACATGCTTAATATGGAGCTCATCTTACTCTTAGATATGAATTGTATAATTCAACTCTCTGGAGTCTAATGCAGAGCAATTGCTTCATATTAGTGCAGCTTCATTATATGCTCTATACTTTAAACGTTCACCTCTCTGTTTGGGTGCTCTCATCTCGTAATAAGAACACTTCGAAATGGAGGCATCATTATAAAAACAACCTTGAATTTAAACTTTCGAATGGATAGTAAATCAAGGTGTGGAGCCATCTCTTTAAAAGCCACTGAAACCCGAGGGAGGCCACATAAAATGTTTCAAAACAATTTTGCCTTGTGTAATATATACCCCCCATTTTCCTCACCCTGTTTCCATTACTGAATCTTTTAAAAATTTAATTGGAATTGTCCTATAGACGTGCTGCCTGATGAAAAAAATGGCAATAAGATGATCACTTTGCAGGTGTTGCCTGCCTTAAAAATATATGCAATAAACTATAATCTTACAGAACAATTAAGAAGTAATTATTTGCTTTAGAGAAAGAACTATTGTGCTATAAAAGGCTTCATGCATTTTCTGAAAATACTCTATTTTGATAGTGCAGTTCAAATGTTATTGATTTATAACAATGGAAGAGAAGAATAGAATCAAAGGGAGGAAAACTGAAAAACTTATGAAAGGAAGTATTTGGGGTTGGGGATAATAAAGGCCACTAACAGTTCACTCAAATGCCAATAATGGCATTACTGCCGAAAGTTCATATATTGCTCACCTACACCTCCCGCCTGGTCACTCGTGCCCTCACCTGTTCCTGAGCCAACACTGAGTGTACCAACAAGGTCAGCCAGCCTGCCAGTAAGGACTAGAAAAGGTTCTCCAGCCTTAGAGTAATGTGTGAATCCCTCAGACAAGACCTGGGCCTCCTGGCTGGGGTCTAAATATTCCGTCCAGACTCAATTTCACTAACTCCAGACACAGGCCAAGACTCAAACTCTAAAGGATCAGTAGCCAAGTGGTGGCCTCCATGCTTCTGGTCCTAGCATCCTGTTGTTTTATCCCAGGTCCTGTAGCACACTGTACCTTTTCAAGAATGTGGGAAGAAACTAAGGTGGAAACAAACATGGAGCAGTAACAATGCTACCTTCATTGGTGAGTCATCCTCGTTGAATGTGCCATTTACCCGTTCTCTCGCATTACTTTCTCTACATCCCCATTTGCAGAAATTTCTTTGATTGTAGGCTATTTACCACACAATTCAAACTCTCCTCTCAGCAGTTGGAGCTTTTGTGTCACACACCTACCAAATATTTTCAATCTTGCTATGAACCCATTTCCTCCTAACTCCTATACTTGCCTCCTGTCCTTCCAGGTTTATGACTGGGACAAGCTCACCAACCATCAGGAGGAGCATGAGTGCAATATTCAAGGCAATCCCATACTCTCCAAATTAGCTCTCCCCTTGTTTCTTTCTTTTTTTTTTTTTTTTTAATTTATTTATGATAGGCACACAGTGAGAGAGAGAGAGAGTCAGAGACACAGGCAGAGGGAGAAGCAGGCTCCATGCACCGGGAGCCTGACGTGGGATTCGATCCCGGGTCTCCAGGATCGCGCCCTGGGCCAAAGGCAGGCGCTAAACCGCTGCGCCACCCAGGGATCCCCTCTCCCCTTGTTTCTATTTGGTTCTAGTTTCCTATTTCTAATCATTGGTGTCATCTCTTACAGCTCTACCCATACTAGACATATTTTATGGCATGTTCTCAGCTCATCATGACTCCCGCTTCTCCAGGAACTTCCTATCCCTTCACAGGGTCAGGAAATTAATCCTCAGCAGTCATGTTTGAACCAAACAGAAGTGGACACGTGATTAAAACCAAGTCAATCATATTCTTTCCTGGAAAACATATCAGAAATGATAATGTCTTGCTTTATTGGATTTATGACATGTAAGCTTAGGAGGTGAGAACAGCATAACAACATATTTCTATGGCATAGACTGAATAGCAAAGAATATCTGTAGGAAGAACAGAAAATATCTAGAAGATATCCAAAAAAAGGGAATACTATTGGCTTCCCAAAGTCCTCCATTACTAGCACTGAGGCCCAGCTGATTTTCAGATTTAGGGTAAGACTCTCCTGTATCTTCATATATTCTTCAATTCTTCAATATTCCAGTGTTGGTTTCTATTAGCTGGTCACAAAGAATCCTGACTAATTTACTAACCCAACCTCGCTGGTCACCTTTCCAGTCATGACTTTTCAGCTTGTTCTACAAGATTATGGATTTGAACCACTAATTATCCTCTTTAATAAGGGGACTCATTGCAAGATTGAAAATATTTGGTAGATGTGTGAGCTGACACGAAAACTCCAATTGCTAAAAGAAGAGTTCAAGTTATACGGTAAATGGCTACCTTGGTAATATGCCTACTCTGCACAGACCTTGGGCCTAGTTTCTGCCCAATTCTCTGCCAAAAAGATCCCTCACAAACCTATCCAATCTTGGGAAGAAAAGGAGTAGCATTTTCCTAAGACCTGGCTTTTATAGGGAACCTTTCATCTATTATTATTAATGACTCAGAGTGACAGAGCAACCATAGACGCTGGGGCCCCTAGAAGATGTCCTGGGTTTAGGTTGCAGCAATAGATCTTTACACCCATTCCCATATTATATTACTTTTGGATTTAAGCGACTCTGGCACTGCCTTGTCATTTATGTCCAATTGGGCCCTGACCTCCTACTTCTCCCTTCCCTCTCTTTCAGAGTGGGACACGAGCCTTCATAGCTTCTATAGGCACCAAATATAGAAAACTGCCTAACAGACTTTTTCATTCTCCAGCCTTCTTACTTTGATCATTCAATCATCTTTTAAATTAAAAACCTATGGAGCTTATACCCAGAGGAGCAACAGGTAATGGCTTTTGAGTGGACACATTTCGGCGTGTTTCATAATCCTGAACATCAAGATCTTAGCCCTAATATCACATCAATTTGTATTACGCCTTAACAATTTTAATTGACAGTTAAGCATCGAGCCTTCTGTCTGAGGATTCAAAGAGTACATTGGATCTCAACATACCAAAGAAATGGAAATTCTCTCCTCTTTATAACAAAAGAGACCCAGTGACATAGTGAAGACTTTGCAGCTTTAGCTCCAGCTCTCCTTTGATATCTACTCTCTCTCTGATTTTCCTCTAGTTCTTGGATAAGCTATACTGGCCTGATAATGCAGAGCATGCGGTAAACCTTGCACTGTCAACATTATTCAGAATTGGTTTCCTGTGCTTCTAGGGTTAATTGTGGGAGGGAAAGTGATATATGCCAAAAAACAAAACCCCAACTTGAAAAGTTCCCTTATACACAGGGAGGCACTAGGGTGTGGTAGAAAGAGCACTAACTAATGAGACAATGGCTTATAGAACTAGTTACTATCCCCACTCATTGGCCCTGTGGCTTCTGTAAGCCATTTAAACTGCCCAAGTGTCTGTTTCCTCATCTGTACATTGGGGTTAATAATAAACTCCCACTTCAGGGGCTTTCCATGAGAATCAAATGAGAAAAATGAGTAGGAAATGGTTTGCCTGACATAGAGTCATAGTGAGAGATACCACCACTGTATAAGCCTTCCTTAATTTCTTCCCTTAGAACTTATTATTTGACCCCATTAGAAACCTTCTATTTCAGTTTAACTTTGTCATTTGGTTAAACTACTAATCAAAATGTCACTTTCATCTCAACAGGTTGCCCAAAGTTTGAGTAGAAAAACCAGACCTATCAACTAAAAGCCATAATGTCTGCAAAGGAATGATGAAATGCTAGGGCATGAGGTAAGGCTAACACCATCCTAAAAATGGATCAGAGATGAGATAATAAATGCAAAAGAGCTCTGGAAGTATAAAGCACTGAACTACTGTGTGTTGTTACTGTTAATGAGGACCGGTTGGGTTTGGGTGACAGTATTTTGTGGCTGGGCCCAAGGTCACAGAGTCAGACCTCAGACATTGCATAGATGGTTGCTGTTCTGACTATGGAACTAATGCCCTGTCATCCTCGTCCCTGCATGGACCCCAAAATTACTCATGCTGCTTTGTCATTCTTGTTTGAAGGCTTTTCTTGATTTCTGAATGGGGGTCTATGAAGTTTTCTTTCACATTCACTCAAAAAACACTCGAAACAGCATATCCACACCTTCAGTGTGTGTCATTTCATCTGTGGAGTTTCTTTAAATTTTTCCATTTCATTAGATTTAAACATATGAGGACTTTTAAGTCAGAGGTCAGCTCTCTACTGAGAAGAAATAAAAGTAGAAGATATATAAATTGGTTACTGGATGTGACATCAAGCAGCCACAGCCACCAAGCAGGTGGGTGCTAGTGTCTTCCATACTTCTTTCAAGATTTTAAAAATTTCCTGACCCTCTCAGGAAAGAGGCATTGTTTCTCTTGCTTTATTTCCTCATTCCTGGCAGTCTTATCACAGAAACAAAACCTTGACATCCTCCAGTCTTCTCCTTCTCCTTCCCACCTGCCAAACAGGTACTCCTGAACTGACCCAGCATTCTTTTTTTAAAAAATTTTTTCTTTAAATTCAATTTGCCAATATATAGTACATCATTAGTTTCAGATGCAGTTTCCAATAATTTATCAGTTGCATTTAACACCCAGTGCTCATCACATCATGTGCCCATCTTAATGAACCAGCACTCTAATCCATAGACTAAAGACCTAAGACAATGCTAGTTCAAAACAAACACTTGTAAATGAATGGTGCACTGAGAACATCTCAATTAATCACCCCACTCTTGTCTTCATTTTTACTAAAAGTGCAAAAACAGAATGTTTGCATCTTTGTTAAATTTACAAAAATGACAACTACCAGTTCTAATGGGTCTCTGTACTAAGTGTGTTCCCCAGTTTTGAATATCATACCTGAATAATAATGAACCATATTAAAAGCATCAGGGAATTTGAAGGGACCTGAAAGATCACATCAACCAGTCTTGACAGTTTGCAGGTAAAGAAGCTGAGATGCGGGGCAGAGAGTCTTCTTGCTGTTTATGGCCTCATCTTTCTGGCCTACTGCTTTTTTATTTCAACGTGCTGAAGGCTCTCTTGACCCACAAAAAAACCAGCCTTGCTCCCAGCATTGGCATATGACGTCTTCCCTCATCAGGTATTCCAAAGGCAGGGAAACTAATGAAAAATCATCAGGGGAATTTTAAAAATATGTTATCTTATGTATCTATTCTTATATATATGAATCCTTAGAACAAATTGCCATGAAAATTTTAAGATGTTTTAGATAGAAGGTAGCACAAGGTCATAAGAATTAAAGTATGTATTTACTTAATTATGAAAAATATTCATCATTAATATTAGGCAAATAGCAAAAAGCAGTAAAGTACCAAGGATTTGGAGAGGGGATCATTACTCCCCCACTGTTAAGTCACAGCATGGTAAATAGACTATTCGGAAACGAACACTCTCATAAATACATATATGCCATCCTGAGTACCCCTCCATTTCAATAACACTAATTGCCCTTTTTTTCCTTGCTGCTCCTAGCCATATTTCTTGGAAAACAACAGCTGTGTTTATTCAAATAGCAGCATACTGATGACTTGATGATAGGGTAATCTGCTGGAATTCCAAGTGTGACGGTCCCAGAGACAACTTCTCAGCACACAAGAAAAGTATCCTTTGCGTAGTACAAAGTTTGGAAACGAATCTCTACTTTGTTAGCACATGGGATTGGGTGTTCTTTCTTTCAACTGGTTACAACATTGAATCTCTTCCAAGTGCCATATATTCTGGTTCTTGCAGAATAATCTTCCTAAGCATCATTGTCCAAAAGTAATCTGCAACATGAACATTTTCAGTTTCTTTTTTTTTTTTCAGCTTTTAATTTTGTTATTTTATTTCAATTCAATTTGCCCATATAATAGTTTCTATGCAAGGGAGTTTTAAACAGTATCTTGAATTACAATGAAAACAGCTACAAGATTCAGGGTGATATATTCCACTTGTTGGTATTTTCTCCGAATAAATGGGTACTGGATGGGATATTAATAGCTTCAGAAGCCAAACTAGAAAACCAAAACAAACAAAAAACCAAATGGAATTAATTGAAGTGCAAGATTAATTTCTGAGAATACCGGGGGTTAAACTTTTACAAGAAGTTTGTCATCTTCCTTAATAAAGATCACTCAAGATAACTTTACACTGAATATAAGATTTCTAAAGAGTATTTGGAAATTAAATAAATTCAAAATAAGCTAACCAATATTTTTAAAGTAATGATGGAATTGATCTCTTTTAACAATAATCTTCATATTTTAGGTAGTTTTCACTTTGTTCCTGAGATGATATTTATCAAGAACTTAATTATTTTCTGTATGGGGTATTGTCGTATCAATTTGAAAAGACAGACCTTGTATAGTATTGATGATTACATAAAAAGTAACAGTAACAACTAATATACATATAACACAATAGAGACTCTTTTTTATTTTAAATTTATTTATTCATGATAGAGAGAGAGACAGAGACACAGGAGGAGGGAGAAGCAGACTCCATGCTGGGAGCCTGACATGGGACTGGATCCCAGGACTCCAGGATTGTGCCCTGGGCCAAAGGCAGGCGCCAAACCGCTGAGCCACCCAGGGATCCCCCCACAATAGAGATTCTTTTATGTGATCAAATACATTAGCTCTTTATATGAAATGAGGCCTTTATTTTTTTTCATAAGGGAAACCTAAACCACAGAAATATTGTCATTTGTGCAAGGCCATGCTAGGAAGGAATAGAATTGAGATTCCAAATTAGACCTCAGGACTTACATGTTCTTTATCAGGACATTATACTTCTCTCAAACTAAGCATAAGATACAGTAAAAATAATATACCAGGTGCTGAAAGCAAAATTTTACAGTTATAAATAATCTGTTTAAAGACTTTTACATGTTATCTACATACAAAAAGAAGAACTGTTAAAAGACACTAATTGGGAGACCTGATAAACCAAAAAAAAAATTTATGTATAGAAATACCTGATGCAAAAGTGACGCAAAATTGATTAAGGAAGCTTATCTCCAGTGAGAAATTGGACATTTTTCAACAAACAAAACCAAACAAACAAACAGAAAACCTATTCTCTACATTTCCTGGAGAGAAAAGAAAAATAGGCTTCTAAAAGAGTCCATTCAGATTAGACTTTCAGAAGAGCTTTTCTGTCTGCCAAAATAAGTTCCTAAAAAGATTTACAGAAATTGTCCTTTTAGATACTATGTTTGTATTTAGTTTTGCTGATTTTGTTTCTTAATGCAGAAAAATGATTCAGGACTAAAACGCTTTGATGAATCCCCCCAAAAAGTTTTATTAATGGTCTTCATACCCCATGAAGACAATTCTGTCTTTAGAATAAAATGGGATGAAAACTCAATTCAGCAAACAATGAAGTCACACGGTTTCTTTATTCATCCTGGATGGTCCCTGGGAATATATTCTCAATACCACTAAACAAAATCCAAACCTCTTTTGTGTGGACTATGTCTTTACTCTAAATTTCAGATGGAGGTTTTAAAAAACAGAATGGCAACTTCAGACTAAAGTGGCCTTTAGCTAGCACATGTGACAGAACCTTTCCTAATTTAAATAAAAAACTTTCCTAAGAAAGTAGAAGTATTAAAATATTTTTTTTTCAATCTCAATCCTCTCTCTACACACACAAACACACACACACAAGTAGGTTGTATATCTATACACATATAGACACATATACATATATGTGTATGCTTATATATAAATATGTAAACATATATATATGCATGTGCCAAAGTATCTGTGTGTTTGTGATGTGTGTAATAAATGAGAATGATGGTATCCATAGGAAATAAAAAATAGAAACTAAGTCTCAGAATTATAGAGGTTCCCAAGAAAGAAAACAGAACAAGTAGAATTGAAGCAATAAGTAAAGATATAAAAAAAAAATTCTAGACCTAAAAAAGTCACACATACACCCATACATGCACAAGTTACCATGTTCTAGGAAAGACACGTATATAGAGAGAAACCCTTAGGAAACGTTTACATTTCAAAAATCAAGAAATGTCTCATAAACATTTAGGAAAAAATAACATACACTACATTTAAAGGAACAAATTTAAGCTTAGGTTTAGACTTCTACTTTGTAAATTAAATTACAGAAGACAAAGGAACAAAATACCTAGAAAGCAAATTTCATATCCAGAGTAATCTACTTAAAATGCATAATTAACTACATCCTCATTAAAACTCTTCAAAGATTTCTATTGCTACAACAAAGCACCAAATCCCAACATTGATTCACATGGTTGTCCACAGTTGAGCTTCAATTTCTCCTCTCTATAACTCATATGTCTCACTTCTCTTCATTCTCAGTGCACTAGGCATACTGGAAATATTTAGAACAATCATTTTAAACTGTAGAGTGTAAAGTGACGTAAGTGGAGGTAAGTTCTCTATACTTAATTTGAACTAGTGAAATGTTGCCACCAGTGGACAATAAGTTATATAATGTAATGTAATACTGCAGCAACTACTAAAAAACAAAACAAAAAACAAATCCCACAAAAAAGTTGTACTCAAAACATAAATAAATAAAATAGAATTCTAAAGAAATGTTTAAGTAACCCATAGGAAGCCACGAAAAAGACAACAGAGAAAGGAAAACAGAACAGAGAAAAAAAAAGTACACTCAACATACCCTAACTTAGCAATAATTACATTAAACATAGATGACCTAATAAAACAATTATTCAATTGGCAGTGAGTTCAAAAAAATATGCTGTCTATAGGACATTTGTTTCAAATATAATTATATAGGAAAATTGAAAGTCAAAGGATAAAAAAAACATATACCATGCAAGCATTAATCAAAGGAAATCAGAAGTAGTTATATCATATAAAATAGACTTCAGAGCAAATAAAATTATGAGAGACAGAGGAAGACATTATGGAATGACAGAAGAGTCAATCCACCAAAAAGATACAACAATCCAAAATGTGTCTGCACCAAAAAAGAGAACTAAAAAATATGTGAATCAAAAACTGCCAGAAGTAAAAAAGAGAATAGACAAATCCACCATTACAGTTGGAGACTCCTACTCCCATTTCTCAACAATCGATCAAACAACTGGACAGAAAATAAAGATCTAGAAGAATTCAATAACACCATAAACCAACCAACTTAATCAACATTTATAGTGTAATCCATCTAACAACAGCAGAACTCATTCTTTTCCAGTTTCCAGGGAACATATACCAAGAAAGACCACATTCTGGGCTATAAAACAAACCTCACGATGTTTAAAAGAAAAAAAAAAGGATGTTTAAAAGAAAAAATTGAAATAGTGGAATGTAAGTTCTCTGACCACAAAGAAATCAAACCAGAAATCAATAACAGAAATACAAGGAAAATCTCCAAATACTGGAAATTAAATAACTCACCCTTATTTATTTTTTTAAAGATTTTATTTATTTATTCATGAGAGACACAGAGAGAGAGAGGCAGAGACATAGGCAGAGGGAGATGCAGGCTCCCTGCAGGGAACCTGATGAGGCAGGCACTCAATCCCAGATCCCGGGATCACATTCTGAGTTGAAGGCAAACACTCAACCGCTGAGCCAACCAGGCATCCCAATAACTCACCTTTAAGTAACTCATGGGTTAAAGAGGAAGACTCAAGAGAAAAAAAAGATAATTGAACTGAATGAAAATGAAAATATATGTCAAAATTTGTAGAACACAGCTGAGAGAGAAATTGTGAGTTCTAAATACATACATTAGAAAAGAGGAAAAATCTCAAATGGGTAATCTAAGCTACCACTTCAGAAACAGAAGATGAAAAGCAAAATAAATCAAAATAAACAAAAGGGAAGAAATAATAAAGATAAGAACACAAATCCATAAAATTAAAAACTAAAAAAAAGTGGAGAAAAATTAATGAAACAAAAAAGCTGAATCATTGCAAATATCAACAGAATTGACATGCCTTTACAAAGACAGATGAAATAAAAACAAAGAAGACACAAATTGTCAAAATATCAGGAATTAAATAGGAAATATCACTAGAGACGTTATACACATCAAAATAATAAGAAGAAAATACTATGAGATTACACACAAACATTTAGCAACTGGATGAAATAGACCAGTTCCTTAAAAACACAAACTACCACAACTCACCCAATTTGAAATGTATAATTTGGATAGCCCTGTAACTAGAAAGAAACCAACATGGATGAACCTTGAAGGCATTATGCTAAGAGGAATAAATCAGATAAAGAGAGAAAAATACTGTGTGATCTCACTTATATTTGGAATCTAAAAAACCGAACTCATCAAAACAAGAGTAGATTGAAAGTTGCCAGGGGCTGGCAAGTGGAAGAAACGGGAATATGTTGGTCGAAAGGTACAAACTTCCACTTATAACATGAATAAGTTCTGGGAATCCAATGTACAGCATGGGTGACTGTAGTTAACAATACTGTATTGTATGCTTGACAGTTGCTACAAGAATAATGTTCTCAGCACACCACACACACACACACAATGTGTTAATACGTGGGGTGATAGATATGTTAACTAACCTCATTATAGTTACCATTTCACAGTATATACATATATCAAATCATCGTATTATATACTTTAAACTTACACATTATATGTCAATCATATCTTAATAAAGCTGGAATAAATCCATTTCTATTTACTACTGATAAACACACATGTACCCAGAAAATTAAATATATAGTACAAATTACAATCATCCAAAACAAGATACTTAGGTATAATTATAACAGAACATGTACAGGACTCCTATGTGGTAAACTACACAATGTTGATGAAAGAAATCTAAGATCTATAGAAGTGTGTTTATGCAGTGGAATATTTTACAGAGTGAAGATATTAATTTTCCCCAGTTGATAAAAAGTATAATACAACTCCTATCCAAGTTTCAGCAAGATTGTCTGTAGATACAGACAAGATAATTCAAAAATTTATATGGGAAGACAAAGGAACTGGAAGAGCTAAAATAATTTTGGAAAAGAAGAATAAAATATGGAATGAGTACCCAATTTCAAGACTTTTTATATAGCCATAGTAAAGACTGCATGGTACTGGTAGAGCAAAAGGCACATAGATCAACGTATCAGATTAGGGAAACCAGAAAGAGACCAAAACAAATATGATCCACTGATTTTTGGTAAAGAGGCAAAAAAAATATATAATGGAGGAAGGAAAGACTTTTCAGTAAAGGTGCTGGAGTAACTGGACATCCAAATTAGGCAAAAATAATATACAATAAGCAAAATAAAACAAAAAACTTTGACCTAAAACACTTCACATAAAAATTAATTCAAAATGTATCACAGACCTAAATATAAATTTTAAATTATAAACTTTTGGAAAAATTATGATAGACAATCTTTGATATCCAGGCAAAAAGTTCTCAGACTTGACAACAAAGCATAATCCATGAAAGGAAAACTTAATAAATTGGACTTCATCAAAATGAAAAACGTGCTATGAGAAAGACCTTATAAAAGGGAATGAGAAAACAACATACTGTAATAAAATATTTATAAACCATACATGTGACAAAGGACTAGCATCTAAAATATGCAAAGAACTCTCAAAATTCAATAGTAAAAAAAGCAAAACAAACAATATCATTAAAAAAAAAAAAAAAAAACAGGCAAATCCGCATGACAGATCACCAAAGAGGATACATAGATGATAAACACATGAAATAATGTTCAATACCATTAGGCATTAGAGAAAAAAAAAATGAAAATGAAAACAAACAAAATATTACTACACACCTATCAAAATGATAAGCACTAAAAAAAAGTGATTAGCACTAGATGCTGTCAAGAATGATAAATAACTAGATCGCTCCTACATTAATTGTAGGAATGTAAAATGGTAATACGGTCACTCTGGAAAACAAATTGGCCGTTTCTTTAAATAACTAAACATACAGAGGTGCCTGGGTGGCTCATTTGGTTAAGCAGCCAACTCTTGGTTTTGGCTAAAGTCATAATCTCATGGGTTGTGAGATCAAGGTCCATGTCAGCTCCACACTCAGCAGGAGTCTGCTTGAAGATTCATGCCCCTCCCTCCTTCACTCACTCTCTCTCTCTCTCATAAACAAATAAATAAATAAACAAACAAACAAATAAATAAATAATAAATAAATAATCTTTTAAAAAAATCAAAATCAAAAGCTAAGCATGCCTCTATTATACAACCCAAGAACTGCAATCCTAAGCATCCCAAATAAAAGAAAACTTATGTTCACACAAAATCTGTATAATGAATGCTCATAGCAGCTTACTCGTAATAGCCAAAACTGGAAACAACCCAAAGGTCCTTCAAAGGAGATATAGTTAAGCAAACTGCAGTATATCCATACCATTGACTGCTACTAATTAGTAAAAACAAAACACCTATATGACTGATAAACCTATACAGATCTTTAGGAATTTACCTAAGTGAAAAGCCAATCCTAAAAATCTATATATTGTATGATTCCATGTATGCAACATTCTTAAAACAATAAAGTTACAGAAATGGAGAACAGATCAGTTGTTGCCCCGAGTTAAGGAGGGCATAAGGACAGGAGGAAGGAAAACGGGTATTGTTTTAAAAGTGCACCATGAAGGATCCTGGTGTTGATGGGAATGTTTTTGATTCTGACTGTATCATAGCCAATATACTGTAGTAGAGTTTACAAGCTGTCACCATTAGTAAAACTGGATAACTAGTACATGGGACTCACTGCATATAAATATGCTATTATCTCAAAATAAAATAAAAAGGTTATTTTAAAATATACATATATGTAAGACTTTCCATAATAAAACCTTGATAACAACATCTAACAACCAACATTGAATAGTGGAATTTAAAAAACTATTGTTTGTGAATAATGAGGCAAAAGTCTAGGTAAAAATATGTTAAATATAATTCAAAAGAATATTAAGGTAATAATTTCTCATCTTAATGTAGGCTTTATTTGATAACTATAAAGAGTTTGATATGAGGGGAATATTTATCAAGCAAGATCATAACATCAATAGGCTAAAAAAATTATCCCAATAGTTTCTAAATAGGCATTTATGATGGTTAATTTTATGTGTCAACTTGACTGGGCTAAGGGATGGCCAGATGGCTGGCAAAACACTATTTCTGGGTGTTGTCTGTGAGGGTATTTCTGGAAAAGATTAGCATTTGATTCAGTAGACAGAGTAAAATGTGGGTATCACATTCAATCTGGTAAGGACCCAAATGGAACAAAAAGGCAAAGGAAGGGTGAATTCCCTCCCTCTCTCTTCTTGAGCTGGGTCATCTGTCTTCTCCTGTCCTTGGACAATGAAGCTCCTGATTCTTGGGCCTTTGGGACTCTGGGACTTACACACATGGTCCCCAGGTTGTCAGGCTTTCAGATTTAGGCTGACTTACACCACCAGATTTCCTGGTTCTTCAACTCACAGATAGCAGATTGTGGGACTTCTTGGCTTCTACAACCATGTGAGCCAATCCTACAACCTCCTTTTGTATATCCCTATATCCTATTGATTCTGTTTCTCTATACAACCCAGACAAATACAGCATCCAAAAAAACCCCAGTATCCATTACTTGTTAAAGAATACACGACAGTATGGCAGAGATTTGTTATTCATCAAATATTTATAGGCTTTTTAACCTTTCTCAGTCCCTTTGATTCTAAGGAGGTGTAGGTGTATGACTAATTCTTAGGATCTAAATGGAAAAAGGAAGATAAGAACCATTGTGCCCTCTCCACATCCAATCTCATTTAATGGCTGAAAAGTAAAAACTAAGAGCTGGTAGCTAGAATTTGGAAGCAGCCCCGGGGCCTGAGACACTATTTGGAAAATAAACACATAGGAACCAAACTATCACATATTATATGAGTAGGGGCTAAAGCTTTGTTGTGTTAAGCTGTAAAAATGTTAGGGATATTTGTTATTGCAGCATAGCCTTTTGTTACCTAACACAACAATAATCTTTTAATTAGTGGAACATCTATCCATCAATGTATTTTTATTTTACAGAATAGATTGAAGAAAAATAAGGCACTAGAGGCATTTCCATGAGATTCAGAAAATAGATCAAAATGTCCACTCTTTTTGCTGGACTAAGATTTGTGCTTATGGACTTTTACCATAGCTTTATTTATAGTACAAAACAAATAATAGATAAAGGTGTATATCTAAGTAGAGCTATATTTAAGCAATAACTATATATGTAATAAATATGAAACAAATTAATATTTTCAAACAACATATAAAGCCTGAGAAACGCCATGCATTGCTAGATTAAGAAAGCAGGATACAAACTTGTATGTATAGTATGGGCCAAGTTAATATGCGTGCAAACTTACGCACATTCAAAGAATTACTAAAATATTAATGGTCGTTATTTCTAGAAGCTGGAATCATGGGCAGCTGTTCACTTTATTCTTCATACTTTTCAATATTTTAATCAGAAATAATAAACATTATTTTTAGAAAGAGTAATGGAACATTTCCTACCTACAAAGTTTCTGCTTTGTCCTTCAGCTGCCACATTATTATTAATAATAATGCTTATTGAACAGGAATAATCTCTTTTCAGCATGAAACATCCCGTATTCATGCAAAAATAATCTTAATACTTATTATTTTTAATGAGAAAAATGTGCTCAGGTTGAACAATTCTTATCAAATACTTCATATGAGTATGTAAAGGAGAACTTGACTTTGTAAAAAAAACTATCCCGTATGCCAAAATGTTACAATTGCTAATAAGCAATGGAGAGGAAGAGAGAGGCTGGCAGCTAGCAGCAAAAAGAGTGGCTTAAAGATCTTGAAGGTCCATCTCAATGAATGTGACCTAGAAGTGGGTCCCAATGTGATCCAATAGATTCCTAGTATCACCACTGCTGCCATTAACGCACATGCACACACCACATTCATACGTCATACTACAAGGTTCCTATAAGGCCTCTTCCTTTTTTTGTGTCCCATAACTTCTCAAAGTCTGCAGCTGCCCATTTTCAACTTTGAGTACCTTCTTCATCTAAAATTCTTCTGCTAAAATAAATATTTGAGAACATTTTCACTGCATTATTTCCCAGACAACTTTATGGCCAAGTGTAACTTAGCTAGAAGCCAACTCACTATTTCATTGTCTTCACTAGAGTCAGCTTCAGAGCATATTTCAATACCAAAAGCCACGTGGTGCATACAGGTTGTCTCTTTAAGTGACATTTCCACCATAGCCTCCAGATTACAGGGGAATTTTTTGTTTGTTTTCTTCAATTCTGCCTTAATTTTTATTTGAACTTTGAAACTCTGATGAAACATCATAAATTGTATTGGGATATATATTTCTTCAAACACCGTATGAACAGCCAAACTGTACCTCCTCATAGACTTAGCTCAATGAAATGAGCTTAGAGCATTCCCCTATTTTGCTCCTTTTCACATATATTCAGTTTTCAAAGTGTTATAAAGTAGTGTTTTTAAGAATTAATATTGTGTGATCTAATAGTGATCTTTTCATCTCAGATTCTAAAAGAAACAAAAACAGATCCATTATTTCACGAACTTACATTTCAATCTTTTTTTTTCAGGTTTTCTGTAATAAATACATGGAAAATAGTCTTTGTCTATTCACTGGATCACAGCATAGTGTAGAGGGAAAAACACAGCCTGGGAGTCAGAACCAGGTTCCAGCCTCAGCTCTATCAAATATTTTTAATGATTCTCTGTTACATCCTTTACCCTCTCTCAGCCTCCATTTTTTTCAATGAATGCAATGAAAGTATAAAACTGCCTGCCTTACGGGTTTTAATGATGAATAAATAATGTTGATTAAATATGCTATACAGCTATTCATCATTGTTAATAATTAAATTTTTTCCAATTTAATTGTTTTGATGCTAGTTTGATCTATTATCACTAAAAAAAAAAAAAAAATGCTATTCCCATTGTGCCTAACAGATTCCATGGAAACTCACATAGCTTAAGAGTAAGAAACACTTGCCACTTTGGAAAAGTTGTATAAAATATAGTGGCTTTTTAATTTTAAATTGCACACTGACCTTTCTAAATCCTAGACTGGAGGCAACTATTTTTTTAAAGGTCATCTATGACATTGTCGATATGAAATTTTAAAAATATTTTCTTAACCCCATCTCCAATAACATCCATAACAAAATTAGCTGGGAAGACCTACCGTAGGATTGATTATACACACACACACACACACACACACACATATATATGATATATATATCTCATATGTAAATATATATGGACATATACATCTAGGCAGGGTGGGTACATACATAGACATGCATATATGTGTGGATGGGTGGATAAATAGCATCATGGAGTCTGCCCCCTTTTTGTTATTAGTGGCTAGAAGTATGTTCTACATAATTATACACACCCATGGATTGAATACTCTATGAATTACAGACAACAGATTTTTAAAACCACTGAACTTGAGATAGGTACTAAGAGTAGATAAATAAAGTTCATTATTATACTGGATAATATACTCAAGGAGACAAATACATTATAGAAAATCATAAAATATGCTCCAAAGCGCCAAATCTTGCATGTAGATTATCTACTTTTTAACAAAATTTCTGTTACAATTTATTAATGTAATAAGTTGATAGCTTTCTTGGAAATGAAGCTCCATTTTCCACTGTCAGGCTTTCATGTTGACAGTTTTGATTGACCATTATTGTAGCAAAATGGCAACCTTCACTTTGAAGCTAAGAAATCAAATCCAGATAGAGTGACAAGCTGCTTTAAATGACCATAGTTTGTTGTGGGAAGGGAATGGAGGCAGTTGCACCTACTACAATGTCAGCAGGCATACTACTGAGATTAATCTATTTTGACCTTTGTTCACATTCCATCCATGCTAGTGACTAGGGTGAGTTCACAGGTTCACGATGAGTCATGCTTCATCTACATTCTCAGAAAACATTTGCAGCTTGGAATACTTGACAGGAACATACCCCAGTGTGGACACCCAGAATGAGTGAAGGATTTGCTAAAGATGTTGCCATGACTTACCTAATGTGATGGAGGTAATGTAGTGGAGTTGCTGATGAAGAGACCTTAGTGTTCTGAGGTAGCCCCAGATCCAACTATGTCATCATTGAATTGACCCCTGGCCAAACCATGGCACATTCTCAATGAAGGTGAAACCAATTAAAATAAATATCAGAAGCAATCTTTAAAGATGATAAGCTATAAAACTCTCCCCTCTAAGCAGAAGTACATGCTGAAGGAGAAGAGCAGACTCACTTCCTTGCCTTAAGAATGAAGTTGGAATCCAAGGAGGGCACATCTGGGAGAGATAGAACCAGAACCACATTTCCAGGCTGTAATCTATGTGTGAAACTCTGTCTTTAAGATCAAAGGGTAGAAGCATTCCCGTCTCATCTATCACTTTCTAGTCATATGAACAATCCAAAGCAGAATGAAGAAACCTGCCCCTACACTAGAAATGACCAATCAATCAGGGAGACCTTACCATGCAATCCCCACCCCCCCAATCAGGGGCTTCACCTCAGTCCCCTTAGCAAGCTCCCACATCTTTTTGATCCCTAAGTAGTAGACAACTTGATCCTTAAAATTTCTTCACAATCTATATTTAATATATGCTTTATTCAAACCAGAATTTTAAATATTATCTATTCACAGAGGAAAAAATATCTCTGAACATTATCTCTAGCTCCGAGAGCTTAACTACAAACCTACCTACTTGACATCTCCACTTAGATATCCGAGGGTTATCTTAACCTTATCACATAGCCAAAACTCATTGTTTGACTTTCCCTTCATACCTGTCCTGCAGTTTTCTTTATTTCAGTAGCTGACATCTCTACCCTGCCACTTACTTAGACCAAATTCCTTGTAGTCACCTTTGATTCCCCTCTTCTTATCTATAAATCCTTCAGCAATAGTGTCAGCACTTCCTTTGCATTATGTCCAAAATCCAACCACCTCTTGATGCTTCCACTGCTGCCACCTGGGTCCAAATCATCAACATCTCTTGCCTGAAGAGTTGTACTAGCCTCCTAATCATCTCACTAATTCCACAATTGTTTCCTTATGGACAATTCTCACACATGCAGACATTTGGACATACACATAGTATTTAAATCAGGCTAAAACAGATAAATGAGATTTCAACAAGAAGAGATGTGGAGACCAGCATGGGCATAGAGCAAGATCTTGAACACTCAAAAGTGCTCAGCATATTCAAGGAACAGCAAATGGTCCTAGTGGATGCCATCTGGGAGTTGAGCTGAGTACAAGGGGTAGGAGATGTGGGGCTGAGAAAGTAGAGCAAGCCAGATTTTGAGGAGTCTTGAATGCAATGAAAGTGACATTGTTTTATGCAGTCAAGAATTTGTTAAGAAGCTACTATCAGCCAGATTCTACGCTGAGTGTTGGGAAAGAAATGACATCCCCAGTCCCTGTGTTCAGGAAATGTACAGTGGAGTAGAGGATTTGCAAATGTGCAAACGAGTGTCACAAAGTGTTATGAGTGTCACAACAGCCATCTGAGGGGCAACACAATGAAGTAGTGAGGGTTCTATAGTGCAGGAGAAGGGTAGTTCTAGGATGATATTATGAAGAGACCAGGAGTCAAAGACTTTTTAGTTGGAGAGTAAAATGGAGGGATCTGAGTTTTAGAAAGATTATGCAAGTTAGGATAGGCAATGATCAAAAGGCAGAGAGCCTAGTCAAAGTGGGAATTCTCTTCTGGGTAAAGATTAAGGAAAACCTATTAGATTACTTTAGACTTAGAAAGACATCTCAATCCTCTCCTCTGTCCTGGTGAGTACTTAACTGCTTCAGAAATCTCTGAACATTAAACCAGCTCCATGTGAGTAGAAGAAAAGGTGATCAGAGTCCTCTTACCAGACAATTAATATATTACAGCACTTAAAACAGGTAAGAAATGTAGAAAAAGTCATTCAAAAATTCTCAAGAT